>NC_045967.1:3873659-4473659 GCF_010909765.2 Amblyraja radiata | reverse complement strand
AGCATCCAGAGAACTGGCCCCCACCGCCCTCTGAAGCAGAGAATTCCACAGACTCACCACTCTCTGTGAGAAAAAATGTTTCCTCGTCTCCGTTCTAAATGGCTTACTCTTATTCTTAAACGGTGGCCCCTGGTTCTGGACTCCCCCAACATCGGGAACATGTTTCCTGCCTCTAGCGTGTCCAAGCCCATAACAATCTTATATGTTTCAATAAGATTCCCTCTCATCCTTCTAAACAAAGAGTGTACAAGCCCAGCTGCTCCATTCTCTCAGCATATGACAGTCCTGCCATCCCGGGAATTAACCTTGTAAACCTACGCTGCACTCTCTCAATAGCAAGAATGTCCTTCCTCAAATTAGGGGTCCAAAACTGCACACAATACTCCAGGTGTGGTCTCACTGGGGCTCTGTACAACTGCAGAAGGACCTGTTTGCTCCTATATTCGATTCCTCTTTGTATAAAGGCCAACATGCCATTCTGTACCTGCATGCTTACTTTCATAGACTGATGAACAAGGACCCCCAGATCCCGTTGTACTTCGCCTTTTCCCAACTTGACGCCATTTAGATAGTAATCTACCTTCCTGTTTTTGCTACCAAATTGGATAACCTCACAAATATCCGCATTAAACTTCATCTGTCATGCATCAATTCAATTCAATTCAAATCACATCTACAAAAAAGCCAACCAAAGACTCCTCTTCCTCCGCCAGCTCAAGAAGTTTAGAGTAAGGAAACACCTCCTAATCCGATTCTACACAGCCATCATCCAAAGCATGCTCACTTCATCAATTACAATCTGGTTCAGCAGTTTAGACACTCACTCCCGTAATAAATTACAGCGCATAGTTAACAAAGCATCCAAAATCATCAGCACTCCCCTTCCATCAATAGAATCACTCCATCACAAACGGTTCGTGTCAAGGGTGAAGAAAATCATCTCTGACCCCTCCCACCCAGCTCACCACATCTTCCACCTGCTGCCATCAGGAAGGCGCTACAGCTCACTGCCCGCCAAGACATCTCGATTTAAAAACAGTTCTTACCCACACGCAATCCGAATTCTGAACACACTATGACAACAGCACATATCCTCCCCATGCATGTACTGTATATTGTATGATGTTGTGTTTTATGTTATGTCTGACGGGAATCAGCCTACCTTGTAACATCCTGTACTGAACCTGAATTCCACCAGTTTGACTGTGTGGTCATTAAATAATCTAATTTAATCTAATCTAATCTGCCCACTCCCCCAACCTGTCCAAGTTATCCTGCATTCCCATAGCATCCTCCTCACAGTTCACACTGCCACCCAGCTTTGTGTCATCTGCAAATTTGCTAATGTTACTTTGAATCCCTTCATCCAAATAATTGATGCATATTATAAATAGCTGTGGTCCCAGCACCGAGTCTTGCAGTACCCCACTAGTCACTGTCTGCCATTCTGAAAGGGACCCGTTAATCCTTACTCTTTATTTCCTGACTGCCAACCACTTCTCTATCCATGTCAGCACTCTACCCCCAATACCATATGCCCTAATTTTGCCCACTAATCTCCTATGTGGGACCTTTTCAAATGCTTTCTGAAAGTCCAGGTACACTACATCCACTGGCTCCCCCTTGTCCATTTTCCTAGTTACATCTTCAAAAAATTCCAGAATTCCAGAAATTCCATGATTTCCCATTCATATCCATGCTGACTCGGATCGATCCTGTTACTGCTATTCAAATGTTCGGCTATTTCATCTTTTATAATTGACTCCAGCATCTTCCCCACCACCGATGTCAGGCTAACTGGTTTATAATTCCTCGTTTTCTCTCTCCCGCCTTTCTTAAACAGTGGGATAACATTAGCTACCCTCCAATCCACAGGAACTGATCCCGAGTCTATAGAACATTGGAAAATTATCACCAATGCATCCACGATTTCTAGAGCCACTTCCTTAAGTACCCTGGGATGCAGAGCATCAGGCCCTGGGGATTTATCAGCCTTCAGTCCCATCAGTCTATCCAACACCATTTCCTGCCTAATGTGGATTTCCTTCAGTTCCTCAGTCACCCCAGATCCTCTGGCCACTACTGTATCAGGAAGGTTGTTTGTGTTCTCAGTGAAGACAGATCCAAAGTACCTGTTCAACTCATCTGCCATTTCCTTGTTCCCCATAATAAATTCACCTTTTTTGGTCTTCAAGGGTCCAACTTTGGTCTTAACTAATTTTTTCCTCTTCACATACCTAAAGAAGCTTTTACTATCCTGCTTTATACTCTTGGCTAGCTTACCTTCGTACCCCATCTTTTCTCCCCGTATTGTCTTTTTGGTTATCTTCTGTTTTTCTTTAAACATTACCCAATCCTCTTGCTTCCCGCTCATCTTTGCTACGTTGTACTTCTTTGCTTTCATTTTTATACTGTCCCCGACGTCCCTTGTCAGCCATGGTCGCCCCTTTCTCCCCTTCAAATCTTTCTTCTTCTTAGGAATGAGCTGATTCTGCACCTTCTGTATTATTCCTAGAAATACCTGCCATTTTTGTTCCACTGTCATCCCTGCTAATGTATCTTTTCAGTCAACTTTGGCCAGCTCCTCTCTCATGACCCCATAGTCCTCTTTATTCAACTGTAACACTGACACCTCCGATCTACCCTTCTCCCTCTCCAATTGTAGATTAAACCTGACTATGTTATGGCCACTACCTCCTAATGGCTCGAGGTCCTTTATTAAATCCGGTTCATTACATAACACTAAATCCAGAATTGCCTTTTCCCTGGTAGGCTCCACTACAAGCTGTTCTAAGAAACCATCACAAAGGCACTACAAAGTCCCTTTCTTGGGGTCCAGTACCAACCTGATTTTTCCAGTCTACCTGCATGTTGAAATCTCCCATAACAACGACAGCATTACTTTTGCTACATGCCAATTTTAACCTGTTTCAACTTGAGCCCTATGTCCAGGCTGCTGTTTGGGGACCTGTAGATTAGTCCCATTGGGGTATTTTACCCGTACAATTCCTTAGTTCTATCCATACTGACTCCACATCTCCTGTTTCAATGTCACCCCTTGCAAGGGACTGAATTTCATTTCTCACCAACAGAGCAACCACACCCCGTGGCCACCTGCCTGTCTTTTCGATAGGAGGTATACCCTTGAATATTCAGTTCCCAGCCCTGGCCCTCTTGCAGCCATGTCTCAGTAATTCCCACAACATCATACTTGCCAGTTTCTAACTGAGCTTCAAGCTCGTCCACTTTATTCCTTATACTTCGCGCATTCATATACAGCACTTTGACCTCCGTATTCACGTCCCCCCTCGCAATTGGCCCTGACCTTACTCTGTTGTCCCTTCTCGAGCTTTCCTTCCCATTAATCCAAGAATCTTTTTTAATTTATCCTGTAGCCACTTCCCCTTCAACTCCATCTTTATACTCCCAATTTGTCAATCCCTCCCCCCCACTATTTAGTTTAAACCCGCACTTGCCACAGTTGTAGCAGCGAGAGGCTCCATCCGTGTCCCTGGGCTCCCACATTCTGCAAGCCTCACTGTCTCATCGCATTCCGCCCTCTCAAGCTTTATGCGCAGCCTCCTTTCCTTGTCGAAGACTCTCAAGCCAAAGACTCACACTTTACTCACAAGGCCACTCCCTCACTGCCGCTCCCTAAGAGCCGTCTTGCTTTTATTGACTGATAAATTGCCTAATTTACCAATTTACAAACCAAATTCCTCACTTAAACTGTTTCCCCCCTCTGACTCACTTCTAACTCTCCTCCCACACGGGCTAGAGCCAATCAGTGCTTTTCCTGCTTCTCTTTGCTGTTGTTTCTTCAAAATCCACGGAAGCTCTGAATCACTCCACTTTTATACACCAAAACATTAAATTTATTTACCAGTTCCTGTTGGGCATAAGATATAAAAGCTTGAAATAACCCACCCACCGGAACAGCTTTTCCTCTCATCAGATTTCAGAATGGCTCTCCCATAAACTAAGGTGCACCCCCAATATACCAATCTATCTTAATGCAAACACTGAACTTTTTCTCTGGCACTGTAGTGCCACAACGCTGAAAACTATATTCTAAACTGTGATTTTTTTCTCGTTGCTCTACCTGTTGTACTTGGGGATGGCTTGATTGCATAAATGAACGCTATTAGCTAATTTAATTGGATAGCACACAAACAAAAGCTCTTCACTGTTATCACTGCGTGTGACAATAATAAACCAATACAAATCAGCTTGACAACGTCTGATCTTCGAATTTCATATAAAACAAATTTCCAAGTAACGATTATGTACAAATAAATTTACTTACCATCTACTTGATGGGGTTTCAATTTTCGTACCAAATTTCGATGGACTTGGATGAGGCATTCCTTTGTCTCTTTATCTTCCTCAAGGACCAGTTTAGTGGTTATTGAACAATGTGCAGGTGCTAAACCTTCCAATACTTCCATCTGCTGTGAATTTTGAAATTCAGAGAATATTTTTCATTTTACACAATGCACCTTGAAAATTAATTTTGTAATTTTCAACAATTGAATGTGTCAGTGTCAGAGTAAAAGCTATTGAACAAGGAATTTTCAGTAGTTATATTTAATAGCACGGTTGCACCAATGAAGTTAATATTGCCTAACTAGTGAACATGGAAATCAAGATTCCTGGATGATAAAGAAAACCCATAAATATACATAGGTAGACTATCTCCACCCCCTCCCCCTACCCTAGTCTTACTGTCTCCGCCTACATTCTTTCCTTGCCCGCCCCCTCCCGACATCAGTCTGAAGAAGGGTCTCGACCCGAAACGTCGCCAATTCCTTCCCTCCATAGATGCTGCCTCACCAGCTGAGTCACTCCAGCATTTTGTGTCTACTTTCGATTTTATCAGCATCTGCAGTTCTTTCTTAACCATAAATATACATAATTGATCTACCTACTTTATGGTTGTAACTGGCCAAATTATACCAGCACAGTCACAACATCCACTCACCCCATAGAGAGGAAAACCTGGTTATATCCTGCCCATACAAAACAGAACAAATCAAATTATCACCCTGATCGCACACTTTCAATCTGTAGGAAAGTGGACAACCACATAAATACAATTTTCTCACCACAGCCTGCTCACAAAAATCCCAGTTGCACTTTGCTACTACTACTACTACTTGGTTTCAGATTTCCTAGTGCAAACTAAAGCCATTTCTTGAAAAAAATCACTTTACTTCAAAGTAGCATTTAAGTGAATCTGGCATTAAAGAATCAAGAGTGCTCTGTCATATGTCCCAGAGAGAACAAGTCTATGTAGTTTGGTGCTTATTTGGAGTTTGTAGTGTAGCCTTTGAATGTAGCAGCTCCAAGATGCTCCCCTACTGACGGTATTGAGGAAGGAGTGTTACTGCCAAATCGAACAGACTGTGTCCCTAGTGTGTGTAAGATAGCATTAGTGGGCAGGTATCACTGGTCGGCGCGGTGGGCTGAAGGGCCTGCTTCCGCGCTGTATCTCTAAACTAAACCCAAGGGCAAAAGTTATAATGGGAATATCACCTGCAATTCATTCTTCAAGTCAAATAACATCCTGTTATACGTTTTCTTCCAAAATCATGGAATCTCTCTCTTGTGGAAGTATCCTTACTCTATGGACTATAGTGTTTCCTCTCAATGACAATTAGGGATGGAGAATAAAGGATAATCTTGACAGCAATGCCCACAAATCATTAATTAATCCCCAAACATTACCAAGGTACAATTCCTGCAATAATATTCAAATTTGCAGCTAATATTAACCTTGCTCTTAAAAAGTTAACAATTTCAAGTATCATCTGCTCATTTAACTATGTTTTGACATGAACTACAAAATAACCAGAAACAAAATAAATGTGCACCACCTTTTCATCAAGAATACAAAAAAGGACAGAACTTGACAAAGGATTTCCTGGATTAAATACACTATTTTATTTATAGCCCATAGGACAATTACCTTAATATTTCTAAAATAGGTAATGCATACCTGCCAACATTTGAAAATGTTACTTTGAGTGCACGGGTTGCAAGCACCAGGGTGGGGTCCAGGGGCCCACCTTAGCGCCTGGAATTTAAGGGGTTAATTTTTTTAGTAGTGTGCCGATATCGCAATATATTCGGAGCTGCCAAGTTTTGTCAGAGCATTTCAATATTCTAAAACCTGAAAATCAGTATTTTGCTGAGGAAATCAGCATTTTTACGCGGCGCCATTTTGCTGAAATTTTCGGTCATACGTAAGAGTGCAAGAATGCATAACTTGTTTATTGTGTATTTGTAATACAGTTTATTGTGTATTATATGTCATAACTGCTTTCTTGCATTTGTCCAGAAAAGGCTGCAATCTCTCTCTCTCTCTCTCCCACTCCGCATCTCTGTCTCCCTCTCATCTCACTCCCTCTCTCACCTCGGCGTTCCTGGAATCATTTGGCGATTTGCAAAGACAACTGCATCTGCAGTTCCTTCCTATTGAAGAAGAACCCTGGCCTGAAACTGCTACAGGCCTGATATTGACCTCCAGAAAAAAAGTAGGAAGTATTGGCGGGGGGTCCAGGAGGTCGGTTAGTAATTCCCAAGCTTTCTGCTGGTAGTTTACATAACAGAAGCTTAGAATTTTTCTAACACACATCCAGTAAAATAACCCCCAAAAGATAAATATTTCATGAAATAAATGACTTCATACAGCTAAAAAAAATCTTTACAAAGAATGTTACCTGAAATGTCTTTGCCTAGCACTGTGTGCAAACAGCAGAGAAAAAGTGTTGGCTGCAGTCATCTTCTGCTTCAGTAAAGGAAGCTGGCCGGTGATTGGCTGCTATTACCCTCGGAGACTGCGTCTGATTGGCTGCCGAGTGACCAGCGCATTATGTGATTGGACACATTGCCCTTGGAGACAGTGGCTGATTGGACAGGAATTTTAAGAGAAGCTGGTCGGTGATTGGACGCAACCCCTTAGAGACAGAGGTTGATTGGCCGCCAAATAACCGGGCAACAAAAAATTGAGAAATAGGGAAACAAAAACAAAAAATCGTAATTCCAATGTAAATCGGAAGAATATCGAAGAAGAACCCTGTCCCGAAACAACTCCTAATCCATTCCCTCCACAGATGCCGCCTAGCCCAGAGTTCCTCCAGCAACAGCAAACCTAGTCAGGATCGAACCCTGGTCTCTGGTGCTGGAAGACAGCAACACTAACGTTGGGAACAACCAAGATCGGCCCGACCCCCTGCCCCATCAACATCCCACTCGCCAATGGAAAAGCACCATAAAGGCAAAATTGACCCAAGATCTCACTGCCCATAAAATGCAAGGACACAAATAGTCACACTGTACCTCCAAAAATTACAGCAGACCAAATCTACCAGCACCCCAAATTTCAAGACCTGGTTGACCATCCCCGCAAGCATTGATCCATCACGGTGCTTGGGGCCAAGAGGCCGGAACCTCTCCATCCCTGCCCCCTCAGCCCTCCCCCTCACCCCCCTTGTGATTGTCTGAAGGGTCTCGACCCGAAACACCACCCACTCCCTCTCCCCAGAACCGCCGCCCATCCCGCTGAACCACCCCACCCTGTGTCCACCTTCAACTCCAGAGCCAAACAAAAAACAGAGTGCTGGAGGAACTCAGTGGGCCAGGCGGCACCCGCGGAGGGAACGGACCAGGAGCCGCCCCGAGCAAGGGCTCCACCCCCAACAGGAAGGAACCGCAGATGCAGCCGTCCGCACAAAACGGCAAATGATTCCGGGAATGCTGAGGCGAGAGGGTGAGAGAGGGAGAGAGAGACTCGTTGTTACGATTATCTATGGTCGATTTTGCATTGTTAAATACGGAATTTAAAAAAATCAGTATTTAACAATGCAAAATCGTACATCCGTATTCTTAGCGCATTTCCATACAAAATACGGAAAATCCTTTTTTTCCCCCCTCACCATTTCATGCTTCCGATTTTCACATATTAACTTAAAAATCGGACTAGTTGGCAGGTATGGTAATGTGTAAACATTTACGGCTAGCCATCCATTTAATCTTTCTAAAAAAATGCACCTTGCACTATACAAACCACAAATTGCCACAATTCGTATGCTTCCCTTCATGGCAAATCCCTGGATGCATGGAAGCAAGAATTCAAAGACCTAATCTTATAAAGTTATCACTGATCAGCACCAAAAATGAGAAGGCAATCATTTTCAGGTTAGATACATGGGTAATTTAAATGTATGATGACGTATCCAATATGGGCAAAAAGATCTGTACTTGCATCCAGTCTGGGTTTGCTTGCTATCGTCAAATAGAAAATGCAACTGTAGAATGCATAAGAATACTTATAAACTCAAAATTAAGTTTTGAAATACATTACAAACAGTCTGAAAATAGATGAGGTACAAACATCTTAACTGGCAGGTTTCAGTTTATCTCAATTGTATGAGAATCCAATGGGTTACATCTAAACACGTAATCAATCATGCAATACCTCTCTCAACTTGTCCCTCTCCTTTTCTCTGTCAGCAATTCGTTTTCTTCTATCTTCCTCGATTTTTAAGGCATTTAGAGTTTCTGTTCGCAAATTGCCATCTTTCAAAATCTTCCTTATCTTCTTCCGACCTTTTCCAGGAGATGCTAAATCATCATCGCTCTGACTATCACTATTACTTCCACTCTCTGAGTTGCTCTGCAGAAGAAAAATGTTTGGTTTGATTTACATTCCAATTCTTACATTTATTGCAAACAGAAACACATACACACACAATTTGAACATAAACACCTTTACTAGATATTAGGAGATTTTGGCTTGCTCTCTTATTAATATTGTTCACCTTGGTGAATCGAGTCTTATTACAACATTAAAACATTCTTTAACAGAAAATAAAATCTAAAAATGATTCAAGCAAAACAAAAATTGACCCCACATGACTAAATACCTTGATAAAAAACATAAAATCCAAGGAGTATTTTGAAAAATAAGAGGGGGGTGGGTTAGGGAGAGAATTAGAGAGTAAGGTAAATCTAGGAAATAGTGGAGCAGTCACATTTAGAAGTGAGCAAATGTCCAGAGTTAGAGGAGGCTTTTGCAAACATAATCCAGCAATACCTCTGTTGAGTACTGAACTCGAGATTTTGGTGAATGTGGGAGATTAGCACGAGGGGAATATATATATTTTTTTAAATAAATAATTTAAGGAAGCATACATAATAAGATAAATTAACAACATAAATATATGTAAATGGTTATATTATAATAGTCATTATGGACTCATGGTTGCAGTGTGGCCAAGGAACAGAGCAGAATATCTAGTATATTTCAAATTTAGAAAGACAGGTAGAGAAGAAAAGGAGATAGGCTACCATTGTTAGTAAAAGGATAAGAATAATAATGAGAAAGGATATGAAGCAAGGATGCAGCAAAAGTTGAAGATGTCGGGAGAAGTTGTCTTATAAGACTCTAGAATGTATGGGGTGTCATGAAGCAGGAGAGAAAATACATACAACACTGTTCTTACAGTTATCATGAGTGATTCTGATCGAGATATAGACTGGCCAAATCAATTTAGCAATAGGACAATAGTCGATGAGCTCCGAGACAGAATTGAGGATTTTTTTGGACCAGCATTTTAATAAACCAACTGGAGTAAAAAGGTTATCCAAGAATGGGTACTGCAAAAAGAGAAGGGGTTAGTCAATAACTTTGTTGTGCAGGGTCCCTTGGGAAGAGTGAATAGAACATGATACAAATTGTATTAAATGTCGAAGTGAAATATTTTAATCTGAAACAAGAGTCTTGAATGTGACAAAGGAAACAACTGAAAAAGGCACAAAGTGCTGGAGTAACTCAGTGGGTCAGGCAGCATCTCTGGAGTACAAGGTGCTGGAGTAACAATTGAATGTATCTGTGGTAGATTGGGGGAACTGGCTAACAATAGTGGTAGAGGGCTGTATTAGGTCAAAAGAAGATCTGAAATTGCCAGATATAAAGTTGCCAGAAAAAGAGTAAGCCTGAGGGTTGGAGGCAGTTCATAATTCAGCAAAAAGAACAGGACCAAGAGATTAAGACACCCTAAAATGGAGTATGGCAGTAAACTTGCAACATACATAAAATTAGATTGTAAACACTTCTAATAAAATCAGAAAGAAAAATAATTATTCAAGTCAGAAACTAAAGAATTTATAATGATGAACAAAGAAAGGATAATTAAACATCAACGGTTCCGATTTTGGAAAGGAATACAAATATCTTCCCAAAGATTTGGAAGCTAGAATTAAAAGAAAAGGAACTAATATATCCACAGGTTTTAATGTAAAAAGATGCACTGAAGAGATTAATGGGACTGGGAGTTGATAATTCCCCTTGGCCTTGATAATCTGCATCACAGAATACAAAATATTTAATCATACAAATGGTGAATGCATTTACAGTCATCCAAAATTCTATAGATTATGAAGCAGGTTATAGATTATGACGTTGAGGACCAGAGGACATAGGTTTAAGGTGAAAAAATGTAATAGGAATCTGAGGTGTAAAGGACCTGTCCCACTTGATTTTTTGGCGACTGTCAGCAACATTGACTGACGTATCAGGTCACCGAAATTGTTGCGGCGTGATGACATATTGTAGCATTGTTACAAAACCTATCATCATGCAGCTACAAATCTGCCACTGCCGGTGCGTGCGATTCTGGAGGCTTTGGGGGGGGGGGGGGGGATATTAATATGCAGGTTTGTATTGGTAATCAGAGAGCGATTTCCTCGGGCTGCATGCTGATGACGAAAAATCGTTCGCGCTTCCGTTTGCGGGTTTAAAAATAAAAAATTGCTGCACCATTGCGTCACTGGATTGAACTTAAACGCGACTAAAAAAAGCCTTCAACGCCTTCAACATCACGGATCGCAATATCAGGACAAATCAAAAGGTATGTCGTTTATTTAACATATTACTTTGCTTTTTGGTGTGACTTTATTTTAATCTTATGATGCGAAAATGTTATTTAGGCCGTGTCTTGCCTGCCGATATGGGCTTAACATTTACGGCAACGGCATCATTCCAATCGATCACATTCCAGAAACATCCACTCTCAAGATAATCAAATTCTTTTTTTTTGGACAATCATGTCATAAGAGCATCTAAATCATCTATATTTTGTGTTGTGGTCTATCCATGATCAATATTATCACACTAAATATCCACAGTACAGTTTTAGTCAGATGTATTGGAAACACAAGAGGCAGGAAACATGTTCCCGATGTTGGGGGAGACCAGAATCAGGGGCCACAGTTTAAGAATAAGGAGTAAGCCATTTAGAACGGAGACGAGGAAACACTTTTTCTCACAGAGAGTGGTGTGTCTGTGGAATTCTCTGCCTCAGAGGGCAGTGGAGGCAGGTTCTCTGGATGTTTTCAAGAGAGAGCTAGCTAGGACTTAAAAATAGCGGAGTCAGGGGATATGGGGAGAAGGCAGGAACGAGGTACTGATTGGGGATAATCAGCTATGATCACATTGAATGGCAGTGCTGGCTCGAAGGGCCGAATGCACCTATTGCCTATTGTCTATTGTTCCCGATGTTGGGGGAGACCAGAACCAGGGGCCACAGTTTAAGAGTAAGGAGTAAGCCATTTAGAACGGAGACGAGGAAACACTTTTTCTCAGAGAGTGGTGTGTCTGTGGAATTCTCTGCCTCAGAGGGCAGTGGAGGCAGGTTCTCTGGATGTTTTCAAGAGAGAGCTAGCTAAGACTTAAAAATAGCGGAGTCAGGGGATATGGGGAGAAGGCAGGAACGAGGTACTGATTGGGGATAATCAGCTATGATCACATTGAATGGCGGTGCTGGCTTGAAGGGCCGAATGGCCTACTCCTGCACCTATTGTCTATTATTGTGCAAAAAATAATTATTTTGATTATCTTGAGAGTGGATGTTTCTGGATTAATTTATGGGAATTAAACATTAAATTCCTTCAATTTGGCATATAAATTCACGACAAAGTGAGATTTAAAAATCATGTTATATTGTGAACGCGTGTGAATGGGATCTGTTTGCTATTTGTTGTTTGGGTACTTAGGCTATTAAAAAAAGTTGGCCTTTACTTAAGAAAAGGATAAATGTTTAGATCTAGTAATTGAATTTAGATGAATTTAATTGATTAGATGAATTTAATTGATTTGATGAAACTGATGAATATGAATTTTTTGTTGGGTATTTACTAATTGTTTTAGCGTATAACGTTATCATTTCTACCTTTTTTTCTAAAACTGCAAATAATAACTTGTTTCTGTTAATGCTGTTCAGTGTTTTTTTTTAAATTTACATTTTAAACAGATGTCTCCGAAGAAGAAATGCAAAATTGTCAATCCAAATGCCCAGCAAAAGAGACTGATTTAGACAGCATTCGCAGAGATTATCCGAATTGGGACTACTACAAATGTGATGATCTACAGGACATTCTTAATGGGAAAGTAGTGGGAAGAAAGGTATGTCATGTGCTGTTTGAAGAGCAAAAACCTGTAGTTTACAATGTCAAAGTTGAGGAAAAACAAGGTGCACAGAATTGCTTATTGGTTACAATCTGAGAAGTAATAATAATAATAATAATAATAAATACTTTATTGATCCCCTCAGGGAAGTTCAGATGTCCAGAAGCCCCCAACCAACAAACCCACAGATTCAAAACGAACGCAGACAGAAAATACATAGAATACAATGTGGACACTACCTGAGAGCAATAAATACTTAAAAAGACCAATAATTAACAATTAAAAATTGCAAAATGCATCCCCCTACAGCCTATAAAATCTAATGGCTGCAAGTATGATGATGCTACTGATTATGATATGCCAATGTACCAGCTAGCAACAGATCTCTCCATAAAGACTTGGTCTATTGCTAGAAATTGTAATTTATTTACCTATCTGTTACGAACTTACAGCATATAATACAATAATATTAAAGTTCTGATTTTGAGAATATCACATTTTTGAATTTTCAAGGCAGTCTGGGTGTTTATTACTATTTCCGTCACAACGGTCAATTTTGTAATTAGCTACAATTAGGTAAATAAGTAATTATAAGCTTTAATATCAGGTCATTCAAGTAACATGTTTCATATTTGTTTCAGAATGCTTCAATCTCTAATAACTGAAATTTTCATCCAGTTCTCTTAATTTTTAAGAAAGTTATGGGCTTTTGACTGTCCTCGATCACAGCTTTTGTGTTAAGTCAATGGAAAAGCAATAGTGAACAAGATGCTAATTTCCAAGTATGAAAATGGCCATACATTTTTTAATACTGAAGATATGAAAGTGAATTAAGTATCAAATTAAAGTTCTTTTTATGCTTTATCTGATGGGATAAATTACAGGCTTGATTTTTTAAATCTCAAAATTTTGTAACATTGCTACGTATTGACGTGCGGTGTTTCCTCAGGTGTCGCAACATTATTTTTGTCGCCACTGGATTTTGAAATGTTCAAAATCTTTCGGCGACCTGATACGTCAGTCAATGACGCTGGCAGTCGCCGAAAAAAAATCTCCAAGTGGGACAGGCCCTTAACTTTTTCACACAAAGGGCGGTTGATTCAGATTCAAGATTCAACTTTAATTGTCATTGTCAGTGTACAGTACAGAGACAACAAAATGCAGTTAGCATCTCCCTGGAAGAGCGACATAGAATATGATTTCAATAAATAAATCTATTTACATGCATACAGTCATAGTCTTTTTCCTGTGGGAGGAGTGTCCGGGTAGGGGGGGGGTGATTGGCAGTCACCGAGGTACATTGTTGAGTAGTGTGACAGCCGCAGGGAAGAAGCTGTTCCTGGACCTGCTGGTCCGGCAACGGAGAGACCTGTAGCGCCTCCCGGATGGTAGGAGGGTAAACAGTCCATGGTTGGGGTGAGAGCAGTCCTTGGCGATGCTGAGCGCCCTTCGCAGACAACGTTTGCTTTGGACAGACTCAATGGAGGGGAGCGAGGAACCGGTGATGCGTTGGGCAATTTTCACCACCCTCTGCAGCGCTTTCCGGTCGGAGACAGAGCAGTTGCCATACCATACTGTGATACAGTTGGTAAGGATGCTCTCGATGGTGCAGCGGTAGAAGTATGGAACAAGCTGCCAGAGGAGGTAGTTGAGGCAGGAACTAAAACAGTTAAGAAACAGTTAGACAGGTACATGGATAGGACATATTTGGAGGGTTGTGGGCAGGTGGGACTAGTAGGCAAATTGGGCTGAAGTGCCAGTATCCACGCTGTATCACTATGAGTTCCTGCAGATTCACGGATGACAATATAAACCCACCATTAAAAAAAGATAGATAAAATAGGGATCAGTTAGTCAAATATCAGTAAAAGGTAAAATAGTCGATAACATGAGAGTTCGAACATATCATCAGGATTTGGCAAAATCAATGTGAATGTATGAAAGGGAAACCGATCAATGAACTAGGATGAAGCTAGTAGAACTGACGAGAAAATCAGTGCTTGTGATGGATTTGGATTTTTTAATTAAAATTCCATGTAAAAAGGTAGCGTGCACAATTAAAGCACATTGGATTGGGGTAATATACTGACAGGATTGAAGTGATTGTAATATAGCACATGTAATAGCTATTTTAGATCAAACTGTGTCTTCCCTTGGAGTACTGAAAGAATGAGTGTTTGAGCCCAGTCAATCATCATATCGATAATTTGAATGTGATATCAGACCAGCTTGGATGGGGCATCTTGGTCAGCATGGATGAATTGAATCCGCAAGGACCGTTTCCATGCGGTATGATTCGGCAACACTGACAACCAGCCCAGCACAACTCATTTCTTTTGATTCACAAATAGGATCCATAAAATCACCTTTTCACTTGATGAGTTTTCCTGAACTTTAATTCGCCTTCTTTTCTTTTTCTGCAAATAGCTGCGATGGCTTTCCTCTGCCTCTTTTTTAGATGCTCTGAAAAATAATGCAAATTAATGCATTTAACTTTGGTCAAGGCTCCAGCTTTAACAATCTTACTTTTTTTTCTATACAAAAAACTCCAAACATTTCTCATGGCAAACCTAAATAAGAATTCAGTAGTTCAGCAGGAGTTAAAGAAATTTAAAAATAGGATGATAGACAGGTAAAACATTCAACCTGAAGTTAAGGCTCAAAAAGGTACAACATTGTAAAGCACAAGTTTTTCTTCACAGTTAGCATACATAAAAGGTCAGGTTCAAAAAACCTCAGATGTTCTAAATGTCGTCCTTTAAGCTGTCATGGGCCAGAATTTCCTACAGGTTGATCAGTTTTTAATATTTTTTCCCCAATGACCATGTGAGAACATCCTCCAATTGTTTCCCGATGACAATCTCACACTGTGAGGGAGGTTTGAGTAGAGTACTTGCTTTTGGATACTAATGTGATTATACCAATGATAGGGCCGACCAACTGGAGCCAGCTTGATGAAATTTGGGTATGCTGGTGTGGGACAGGGTAATTTATCCCCAGCTGACTTTTGCTTCAAGGTGTCAGCTGTCCATGCGCTGTGGCAAGTAATAGAGGGTGAAATAACCGCTGTCTGATAGATGCTGAAGTTTGTACTGGTTTGAGATCTTGATCAATAATTCTTTTCCTCAGAGAGCTAGGGACATTTTGGCAATCTTTATCAATAATATCAGCTTTTGCTGAAATGATTCTTTTGAAACACAGAATGTGATCTTCATTTTCCAAGATCTTGTCTTGGACTTTGTTTGTCGGGGAGGGTGGAAAGTAGCTGGGCAAGGTGACATAGGAACTTGATTTTCCCAGTGGTTGGGAAAAGACCCATTCTTTCAGATAATTCAGGGGACAAGCTGTTGATGACTTGGAACTAAATAAGTGCATGCACAAGTAATATAGGCATATTGCGCCTTGATGAACAGAGGCAGTTCTGGAATGGAAATTGCCTTAGTTGAACAGATTTATACAGGTCCTGTAAGTTAACCATGCCAGTCGGAGGTTTAATGGAAGAAAGATACAATATCGTGGCAAGATGAGTCAAAGCAACCTTGTTGACTCCATCTGCATTTGGATGAGCTCAGTGGGGAACCCAATGATTCAAATCATGGTTTGCATTCCATCAGGTAGCGGATGAACAGCCTTAGTTTAATTGTCATTTGTTTAATTGTTTGACTAAAGTAAAAAACGAAGAATCAAATTTAAGATTATATAACTTGTATGATAATTGAAACACTATGACGTAATTACCCAAAGGAAAATAAAGGATGCTTCTGTACGATTCATTGAAGGATCAACAAATATTATTTTTTGCTTGTGCAAATAGGTTCATTTTATTTTTTAAATGTCATATACCTTGTCCTTGGACGTTTCTGTTTATCATCAGAATCACTTTCCTCTTCACTAGATTGAGATTCAGAGAAGTCAGAGTCACTCTCCTGTTCGGTAGTTTCTTCGTTACTACTTACTGAAATTAAAATTGAATGAGATAGTAAAAATTACCTCCAGCAACAATATGTGGAGATCCCCATGTAGAATCTGGTGTGTGCAATTCCAAAATCAAATCAGAGACAGTACTTGAATGCATTAGTATAATGCCTTCAAAGACACCAACCAAAGCAACACAATGACCACCAACGTTTCTATTCTGTACAAAATGCGAGCCATCTACATACCTTTCCTTCTGCTCTTGCGTGTGCCTTCCTTTGTTCCATCTTTGACTTTCGCTCCTTTTTCATTTCCAGATTCACCATCACTCATTGTGAGTTTATGCCTCAAAAGTCGATGCCTGTAACGTGGCTTCTTTGTCATTTCAAACTCAGAGTCTGAACCAGAGTCGTCTTCAGCTTCCTCGTCTTCATCTAGTTCAATAAAGGAACGATTGAACATTAGATTTTACAAGAAAGCAACAATTTTGGTCTACATTATTAATTTCAGTTTTAGCCTCATGTATTACACGTTGTAATCTATATACATATAATCTATCTATATCTATCTATCTATATAATATTAAAACTCTGTGGCTGCTGGCTGGCTGTGTTTCTGCCTGACTTGTGGTTGCCAGCCTGTGGGTGCCAGCCTTTGATTCATTGCTACGCCAACACCAGACCCACAAACGCCCAGAATTTTTCCATTTCGGTAGAGATTTCACTTTTCATGCCAAGTATCCACTCCTGATTAAATTTTGTCGTGTTTATGTACACATTTTTAATAAAATCCTCCTCCCCCCCCCCCACCCCCACACACTAATTTTGTCGCCTCCTGCTGGCCATAACGGCTGCTGGCGCCCGCATCTCGCCTCAAAGACGCCATTTAAAAACAGCCGCACTGCTGAGTCCTGAACGACTTGAGTTGGAGGACCACGTCTCCCGTGGGGGCTACGGGTAGGGAACGGCTGCGTTGGGGGAGCAGACCCAACGGGTCTGCACTTGGTCTAGTATACATATAAAAGTCTCATCTTGTATGTGTGTATAAATGCGTGTGTACGTATACGTATGTGTGCATGCATGTGTGCGCGTGTTTCTGTATGCCCGCCCGCTGCCTCGCTCAGGTCTGCGCCCGCCACCTCTGCAATGTACCGACTGCACCATCATCGCACCGCCCCCCAGCCCCTTCCCCTCTGGTCCCATTCGCTGACTCCTTCCCCCCTCCCCTGTGATACCCCCTCAGCTCTTCCCCATCTTTCCTCCGTTCTCTCCCCACTCGCATTCATCCTCCTCCCCCCAAACCCCCACCCGCCCACGCACACACATCCCCACACACACCCCCGCCCCCGCCCAGCAATTTACATTTTGAAGGAAATTCAATTCTTGTTTCAATTCTCAAATAAAGAAATGCTAAGAAAATTAAATTGAACTTGAAAGGGCAACAAAATACAGTGTTGTGATATCAGAATTGTACAGTAGCGTAAGGATGCTGGTTTGGAAACACAATATACTACAGAGGCTGGAATCCAGAGCAAAATACAAACTGCTGGAAGAACTCAGGAAGATCAGACCGCCAACATTTCTGATCAAGACCCTTCTTCAGGCTGATGGTTTCCTCTTCTGCAGGGAGCGAGTCGAACATGAACACATTCTTGGGCCAAATGGCTTATTTTAGTTGCATGAACAAGGTAGGTTAACCTGCCAGCTTTACATGACAACAAAATGTTGCTTATTCATTTCAAATTCTAATGTTCTTTCTAAATGTCAATGGTAAATTTTAATTTGAAAGCTCAAAGCTTAATTTGGTGTTAATCTAGCCTTAAAAATGTAAAGATTAAATAAGAGCCCTAAGACACATGTCATTTTAGAGCATTAAAAATACCATTGAAATGTGAACAATGTTTTTCAGTCAAAATACCCTACTATTTTTTAACACCTCCAACTCAGCAAATTGTAAGCCTACACGCCATTCCAGAAGCATCTAATTTAGAAAGATGCTTCAAAGCAGTGCTCAGGAATTGTTCCTCTCAAAATGGGGGTTCCACCAATCCACGAGCATTTGTAGATGGTCTCATGGAACTGTTCAAATGAGAATTTGACCTGGGCCAAAAATAACCTTTATTCAGTAATCGCAAAGACAGATTGCCTAACCATTTACCTCAATGCATTTTGTGGCACTTGTTATGCAAAGAATTAGATCCCTGGTTTGTCAACGAACAATTTTTACAATTGAAAGGTTGCAAGGCATTTTTTGGAATTCTTGAAAGGCACTCTAGAAATATTGCAAATGTTGTCTGCAAATAATTACAGCATAAAAAACCCATTCCTGGAGTACATGTAATAATAATAATAATAATGGATGGGATTTATATAGCGCCTTTCTAATACTCAAGGCGCTTTACATCGCATTATTCATTCACTCCTCAGTCACACTCGGTGGTGGTAAGCTACTTCTGTAGCCACAGCTGCCCTGGGGCAGACTGACGGAAGCGTGGCTGCCATTCTGCACCTACGGCCCCTCCGACCATCACCAATCACTCACACACATTCACACACAGGCAAAGGTGGGTGAAGTGTCTTGCCCAAGGACACAACGACAGCATGCACTCCAAGCGGGATTCGAACCGGCTACCTTCCGGTTGCCAGCCGAACACTTAGCCCATTGCGTCATCTGTCGTCCCAAGATGCAACTCAAATATATCCTGTTGAAATAATGTGAACCATTAGAACCTGTTTATTTGCTTTCCTCTTGATAAATTATATCTTGCATAAAAGGTCACATAATTGTCTATGCACATATATATTTATGAAATAAGTATTCAGATTTGGTCAGCCTACTATAAGGAAGAAGCTGAAAAGAGAACAGGAAGGATATATAAAAATCCTACCAGAACTCCAAGGAGGAATTTTATTCCTTGGAGTATAGCAGGCTGAGGGGGGGATATTCTAAAGGTGTATAAAATCACGATCATCTCTACTTCAGCACTATTGATGCAGAGTGAAATGTATTATCCACCCATTTCCTAAATTCCAAGAACTAGAAGACATAGGTTTAAGATGAGAAAGGAACAATTATTCTACCCAGAAGATGGTACATACAATGCCGTCCATAATGTTTGGGACAAAGACCCATCATTTATTTATTTGCCTTAGTACTCCACAATTTGAGATTTGTAATAGAAAAAGAAAATCACAATGCACATTTATTAAAAGCCATTTTTACACATTTTGGTTTCATCATGTAGAAATTACAGCTGAGTTTATACATAGTCTCCCCCATTTCAGGGCACCAAATGTTTGGGACACATGGCTTCATAGGTGTTTATAATTGCTCAGGTGTGTTTAATTGCCTCCTTAATGCATGTAAAAGAGAGCTCTCCGCACCTAGTCTTTCCTCCAGTCTTTCCATCACCTTTGGAAACTTTTATTGCTGTTTATTAACATGAGGTCCAAAGTTGTGCCAATGAAAGTCAAAGAAGCCATTATGTGACTGAGAAACAAGAATAAAACTGTTAGAGACATCAGCCACACCGTAGGCTTGCAAAATCAACTGTTTGGAATATTATTAAGAAGAGAGCACTGGTGAGCTTACTATTCGCAATGGGACTGGCAAGCCAAGGAAGACCTCCACAGCTGAAGACAGAAGAATTATTTCTATAATAAAAATCCCCAAACACCTGTCCGACAGATCAGAAACACTCTTCAGGAGTCAGGTGTGGATTTGTCAATGATCACTTTCCACAGAAGACTTCATGAACAGAAATACAGAGGCTACACTGCAAGGTACAAACCACTGGTTAGTCACAAAAATAAGATGACCAGGTTAGTTTGCCAAGAAGTACTGAAAATAGCAACCACATTTCTAGAAAAAGGTCTTGTGGACAGATGAGATTAACATATCAGAGTGATGGCAAGAGCAAAGTATGGAGTAGTGAAGGAACTGCCCAAGAACCAAAGCATACCACCTCATCTGTGAAACGTGATGATGGGGGTGTTATGGCCTGGGCATGTATGGCTGCTGAAGGTACTGGCTCACTTATCTTCATTGATGATACAACTGCTGATGGTAGTAGCATAATGAATTCTGAACACATCCTATCTGCTCAAGTTCAAACAAATGCCTCAAAACTCATTGGCCAGCAGTTCATTCTACAGCAAGACAATGATCTCAAACATACTACTAAAGCAACAAGAGTTTTTCAAAGCTAATAAAATGTTCAATTATTGCGTGGCCAAGTCAATCAACTGATCTGAACCCAATTGAGCATGCCTTTCATATGCTGAAGAGAAAACTGAAGGGCACTAGCCCCCAAAACAAGCATGCTAAAGATGGCTGCAGGCCTGGCAGAGCATAACCAGAGAAGACAGCCAGCAACTGGTGATGTCCATGAATCGCAGACTTCAAGCAAACATTGCATGCAAAGGAGATGCAACAAAATACTATACATGACATTCCTGTGACCCAAACATTGTGGTGCCCTGAAATGGAAGGACTATGTATAAACACTGCTGTAATTTCTACATGGTGAAACCAAAATGTATAAAAATGGCCTTTATTAAAATCTGACAATGTGCACTATAACCACGTGTGATTTTTACAATTACAAATCTCAAATTGTGCATTACATAGGCAAATAAATCAATGATCTTTGTCCCAAACATTATGGAGAGCACTGTACATGGAATGAGCTACCAAAGGAAATGGTAGAGGTGGGTACAATAACAACATTTAGAAGTCATTGGGAAGGGTAAATGGACAGGAAAGTTTTAGAGCAATATACAAGTCATATACAGGCAAATAGGACTAACTTGGATGGACTTCTTGGTGCAGGGACGAGTTGGGCCAAAGGACTGTGTCCATGCAGTATGATTGTATGTCTATAATACATGTAGGATAGAGTAAATACTTATCACACTCTTAGATAACTTCCTCACCATTTTCTTCTTCATCTTCTTGTTCATTTCTCTGGCCAGATTTCTTCTTTTCATCTTCAGATTCCTCGTCTGAAGATTTATCATTGTTGGATGATAGATTTGCACTTATTTCCGCTAACAGCATTTTCTTGGCAATTCTACCAAAAGAGAGAAAAGTTGAAGATATCAAATTGAAATGTAAGTGAATAATAGTGTCATTCAAGTAGTTCAATGTAACTAGGTTTCAGTTATCAGTTCAATGTAACCAGGTTTTTTTCGCCAATTATTCCAGTTAATTTTAATAAATTTAAAGTTTTGCATAAACGCTAACCAGGAAGATTATTCAGTCATCAAAATTTCACTTTTACCCACTTCCTGTATACATCTTAAGAGTTTGTGAAATAGGCAGGTAGAATCTGTATCTATACACTGTAAATGGCTCGATTGTAATCATATATGGGCTTTCCGCTGACTGGTTAGCACGCAACAAAAACTTTTCACTGTACCTCAGCACACGTGACAATAATCTAAACTAAACTAAAATCAAAATCAAATGATTACATTGGACATCAATTCGAAATAAGTTAATTTAAGAAAAATTAACTTGGTTCCAAAGTGCTGGAGTAACTCAACAGGTCAGGCAGCATCTCTGGATAACAGGAGAAATAATAGTGAATAGTGAGACACTGATCTGTGTTGTAGAGGGACTACAAACTACTACATTGTTTCCTAAAAGTGGCGGAAAAAAGACATGCTAGCCTTCATCAGTCAAGGCATTGAGTACAGAAGTCAGGATGTTACGTTGCAGTTGATACATTGGTTAGGTCGTTCTTGGGAGTATTCAAATTTGGTCACCCTGCTATAAAGAAGAAGCCAAATAGAGGAAAGATATACGAAGATGCTGCCAGAACTCCAAGGAGAGGTTGGGCAGGTTGGAACTTTATTTCTTGCAGTATAGGAGGCTGAGGGGTGATATTCTAAATGTGTATAAAATCTTGATCATCTCTATTTTAGCACTATTAATGCACGATAGGTGATGTTTTGGGTCAGGACTCTTGTTCAGACAGAAGAGGGGATAGGGCGAAAGAAAGCTGGGAGAGAGGAGAGACAGGTCTAAGTGTGGCAGGTAACAGGAGAGGAGGGGATTTGATAGTCAGATGGTTGGAACAAAGGCCAGATGTTAAAACAGAAGCTGTGAGAGTCGCGAATTGTGAACCAAGAGGAAAGAATATGCATGGAGGGGGAGGGGACAGGCGAGGTGGGGGGGGGGGGGGGGGGGGGGGTTATAGCAGTTACCTAAAATTGGAGAATTCAATGTTCATACTGTTTGGTTGTTAGCTTGGTCCAGCCTCTCCTCTCCGTAGCTGTCTCAACTCCCCCCCCCCCCCCCCCCCCCCCCCCCCCCCATCACAATCAGTATAAAAAAGGCCCCCCACCTAAAATAAAACACCTATCCATGCTCTCCAGAGACGGACCTGATGATTTACTAGAGCATTTTGAATCCTTTTTTGTAAATCAACCATCTGCAGTTCCATGTTTCAATACCAAACTGTTTAAGAAAGAACTGCAGATGCTGGAAAAATCGAAGGTGGACAAAAATGCTGGAGAAACTCAGTGGGTGAGGCAGCATCTATGAAGCGAAGGAATAGGTGACGTTTCGGGTCGAGACCCTTCTTCAGACTGATGTGGAGGCGGGGCGGGAAGAAAAAAAGGAAGTTGCGGAGACAGTAGGCTGTGGGAGAGCTGGGAAGGGGAGGGGAAGGAGGGAGAAAGCAAGGAATACCTGAAATTGGAGAAGTCAATGTTCATACCGCTGGGGTGTAAACTGCCCAAGCAAAATATGAGGTGCTGCTCCTCCAATTTGCGGTGGGACTTACTCTGGCCATGGAGGAGGCCCAGGACAGAAAGGTCGGATTCAGAAAGGGAGGGGGAGTTGAAGTGCTGGGACCGGGAGATCAGGTTGGTTATTGCGAACCGTGCGGAGGTGTTGGGCGAAGCAATCGTCAAGCCTACGCTTGGTCTCACTGATGTAGATCAGCTGACACCTAGAGCAGCGGATGCAATAGATAAGGTTGGAGGAGTTGCAGGTGAACCTCTGCCTCACCTGGAAAGACTGCTTGGGTCCTTGGATGGAGTCAAATGGGGAGGTAAAGCGACAAGTGTAGCATTTCCTGCGGTTGCAAGGGAAAGTACCAGGGGAGGGAGTGGTTTGGGTGAGAAGGGATGATCAGGGAGTTAAGGAGGGAGCGGTCTCTGCGAAAAGCCGAAAAGGGAGGAGATGGGAAGATGTGGCCAGTAGTGGGATCCCGTTGAGGCAGAAATGTTGGAGGATTATCCGTTGTATGTGAAGGCTGGTGGGGTGGAAGGTTAGAGGACAAGGGGTACTCTGTCCTTGTTACGAGTGCGGGGATGGGGACTGAGAGCGCAGCTACGGATTATATAAAGGAGACCCTGATGAGCGCCTCATCTATAGTCGATGCTCTGGTTTGCAACACCTCACCCTGGGTGCAGATGATGCGCAGACGGAGGAATTGGGAGTAGCGGATAGAGTCCCTAAGGTGCACAGGAAGCAGGGTGGGAAGAAGTGCAGTCCAGATAGCTATGGGAGTCAGTGGGTTTGTAGAAGATGTCGGTCAGTAGTCTGTTACCTGCGATGGAGATAGTGAGGTCTAGAAATGATAGGGAGATGTCGGAAATGGTTCAGGTGAATTTGAGTGCCGGATGGAAGTTAGTGGTGAAATGGATGAAGTCAGTGAGTTCTGCATGGGTGCAGGAGGTAGCACCAATGCAGTTATCAATGTAGCGGAGGTAGAGTTTGGGGATAGGGCCATGGTATGCCTCGCACAAGGATTGTTCAACGTACCCTACAAAGAGGCAGGCATAGCTGGGGCCCATGCGCATGCCCATAGCTACGCCTTGGATTTGGAGGAAAAAGAAGGAATCAAAGGAAATGTTGTTGAGGATAACAACCAGGCGGAGGAGAGTAGGCGGGGATTGGTTGGTTCTGCGGTCGAGGAAGAAATGGATGGCTTTAAGACCCTCCTGATGGGTGATGGAGGAGTAGAGTGACTTACCACTCTGGTACGTGTTCATGGCCTTTTCTATTCTAGGAGATTTTGACTGATTATATTTTACCAATGGCTACAAATATTCTTATTCAATAAGCCGCTTAATTGAATTTTTAAATTTCAGAAAAATCTCGACACCAATCGCTAAAAAGTTGGATGACAAATGAAAGACAATGCCAGAGCAGGAAAAGGGAAGGCAAAGAAAGAGTATAAGTAAACTGGTCTAGAAATTTGTTAGATGCTCAAGATATTATGTAAAACGACACTACTAATGATTTACATTTACAGTAAACAGTAATTTATTCATGAATAGTTTATCTGACATTAATCAGATCACTGGCCAGTTTATATTTTGTGAGGGGCCAATGACAGAAAAAAAGTCAAGGAAACAACTTAGTGTTATATATAGGGAGCGTAACAAATACTCAACTAACAGTAATAGAACTGGTCAACCAAAAAAAATGCAGTTCCCCAGGATCGCACAAAAGCATCAGCAATAGTTATGCACTTAAATCTGAACAGCTTAATTAAAGCTTAAGAGTTTAGCATCAAGTTAAAACGCAGCACTCAACTGAACTTTTACTGAATATTGCAAAGGATCTTGTAAATAATACCAACTTAAAGATAGCCAATTTATCTAAATTATACAAAATTGTAGAGCTGAACACTGATGAGGCAATATTTGGAGCATTACGCACACTATTGGCCTCTTTATTTAAGAAACACTGTATTGATCTAGCAGCTCAGAAAAGGTCTGCTGGAATGGGCAAGTTAACTTTTGAGGAAAGGTTAGTCACACTAGGGGCATTTATCACAATTCTAAAGCTTCTAGAGCAAGAGAACTTGACCAGAACAAAACTCTTGACCAAACAAAACAAGGATCTTGACAGAAAGGATGCAAAGAGAATGCTTCTGGGATAATCCAGGAACAGCAGACATTGTTAAATAAATATCAGGTCACCTATTTAAGACAAATTATCCTTTTGCCCCAGTCTCTTACTGTTTTTGAAAGTGTGGTGGATGAAGAATCTTAATTCTTTTTGAGCAGATATTTGACAAGCAAAGAGTGAGACCACCAGGGTAATGTAGAGATTACAGTCTAATTTACCACTATTTTATTAAATAGTAGAATAGGCTCAAAAGACAAAGTTGTCTATTCTTGTTCTTAAATTAGAACATATAGATCATAATACCATTCAGCCCATTCGATCATGGCCTATCTATTTTTCCTTGTAAACCTCATTCTTCTGCCTTCACGTAAACTTTGATGCTATTTAAACAAGAACCTATCAAGCTCCCCCTCTCCCCAGTCGCAAGTTACCCGTAGCTTCACTCTTGCTTCCCTACTCCCAGTCACAACAGCGACAGAGACCTCTAGTCGTCACCTTTCACCCCATCAGCCGTCGCACACAGCATATAATCCTCCAACATTTTCGCCACCTTCCCATCTCCGCTGCAACCGATCCCTTCAACTCTCTGGTTCACTCATCCCTTCCCACCCCCTCCCCGGGTACTTTCTCCTGCAACCGCCCCTATACCTCCTTCAACTCCATCCTGAGACCTCAACAGTCCTTTCAGGTGAGATAGAGGTTCACTTGCACCTCCTTCAATCTCATCTACTGCATCCTTTGTTCTCAGAGTGGTCTCCAATAAATCGGTGAGACCAAGCACAGACTGGGCGATCGTTCCGCTAAACACCTACACTCAGTCGGCCTTGGCCTAGCCAATCTCCCGGTTGCTAAACATTTTAATTCCCTTTCCCATACTGACCTGGGCCTGCTCCATTGTCAGTGAGGCCACAGGCAAATTGGAGAAACAGCACCTCAAATTTCACTTGGGCAACACAATGGTATGAAAATTGATTTCTCTATTTTCAAGTAACCCCTGCATTCTCTCTCTCTGCGCCCCTCCTCAACCCTAAATCGTTCTGCTAGTTCCACTGTTTGCATCCCTTTATCTCTTCATTATCACCTCTTCCACAGCCAACAATGGAACATTACGGGCTGGTCATCGGTACCGGCTCTGATTTGTTCTGAATCTTTTCATACCTCTAGTTTCCCTCTCCCGATTCCCAGTCTGAAGGAGTGTCTCGAACCAAAACGTCACCCATTTCTTTTCTCCAGAGATGCCGCCTGACCAACTCAGTTACTCCAGCATTTTGTGCGTGTCTTCGGTGTAAACCACCATATGCAGTTCCTTCCTACACAAGAAGCTACCAATCTCACTTCAAAAATACCTCACGACTTGGCCTCCACAGCCATTTGTAGCAATGAATTCCTGCCAGTAGGAATAATCCTATCTCCACATCCACTCTATCTAGGCCTTTCAACCTACTCATCCCAGGCCCGGATCATTGTTGTACACCTCTTCTGGATGCTCTCCAAAGGCAATACATCTTTCCTCAGACGGGGCCGAAAACTGCTTACAATATTTCAAATGTGACGTGATCAGTGCCTTAATGTTTCAACATTACACCCTTGCTTCTATATTCTAATCTTGAAATGAATGCCTTCCTTACCACCGGCAGGCCCTTTGCACCACCGATTTCTGAATCTTCGCCCTATTCAGAAAATAGTCACCTTTACTCCTTCTACCAAAGTGTATAACTATACAATTTGCTACAGTGTTGCCCACTCTCCCAAGTCCTTTTTCCTCAATGCCCTGCTTCCTCAACACTACTTGCCCCTCCACCTATCTTTGCAAAATTGTATCATCTACAAACTTAGCCACAAAGCCATAAATTGTGTCATACACATCATTAGCATACAATATGAAAAGTAGCAGACCTAACACCGACCCCTGCGGAACACAAGTCAACAGCAGCCAAACAAAAAGAAAAACCTTAATTCCGACTCTGCCAATCTTTTATCCATGCTCGTACCTTGCCTCCAATGCCACGGGCTATCGCCTTTAGCATCCACATGTGCATCTTTTATCTATCTGTACATAACTGAAACTCTGATCTTGTTATCTTCCGGTTTAGCGGTCTTTCCATTTGCGCAAAAACGGTTCGCAATAGCGCTGCGATTTTTCGCCAGTTGCCTCG
The DNA here is from genome assembly GCF_010909765.2 of Amblyraja radiata. Taxonomy (NCBI): domain Eukaryota; kingdom Metazoa; phylum Chordata; class Chondrichthyes; order Rajiformes; family Rajidae; genus Amblyraja; species Amblyraja radiata. Next base: position 4,446,248 of record NC_045967.1, on the reverse strand, counting down.
TCGTTCTCCTGTGCTGCGAGTGCGCAAAGTTTCGTTCCGATGGTTGAATGTCGTAAAAGTTAGCGAGGTCTAAACATCTTAAAAACCGAGCGGGCGCAGATCGATCTCTGCCAGTCGGCGCCGCGTGGATTAGTCTCTTCCCCCGTCACTCCCCGGGACGGTCCGCCCCTTCCTGCGCCATCACGTCTTTACTGGAGCTGAGGATGGCCAGCAGAGGTTTCCAACCGGACTTTCAGAGGGGGAGGGAGTGCTTCGGGATATGGGGAAATGAGCCGCCTGCAGTTAGGGGCTACGGGTGAGTGGTGAAATATTGCGTTGGGGGAACGGGTGAGTGGTGGAATATTGCGTTGGGGAATGGGTTGAGTTGGGGGACCAGGTCTCCCGTGTGGCTGAGACCCAACGGGTCCCACTTAGTCTAATCACCTTATAAAAGGCCTTCTGAAAATCCACTGACAACACCCACTGACTCACTTGTATCGGTTCTGCCTGTTCCTTCCTCAAAGAATTCCAACCAACATAACAGGCAAGATCTCATTTTAACAAAATCATGCTGACTTTGGCCCATTTCATCCTGTATCCAAGTAATGGAAGTTAATAATGGACTCTAAAATCTTCCCAACCACTAATGTCAGACTAACCAGCCTAATAATTTCATTTATTTTGCCTGGCTCCCTTCTTAAAACAGCCGTTACATTCATGATTCTCTAGTCCTCTGGAACTATTCCTCACTTTATTTGTGAAAGATCATTACTAATCCTTCCACAATCACTACTAATGCTTCCACAACCGCCACAATGCCTCCACCATTCCACAATGGTGTAGTGCATCTGGGCGATGTGACTTATCCACCTTCAGACCTTCCCACTTACCAAGCACCTTCTCCTTACTAATAGCCCTTGAATCTCCTGAATTTCTGGCACATTAGTGTTGTCTTCCGCTGTGAAGACTGACACAAGACCTTCAATTTGTCTCCCATTTCTTGGTTCCCCATTGCTATTTCTCCAGCGTCATTATCCAGCGGTCCAATGTCCACTCTTGCCTCTTGTTTACTCTTTATATATTGAAAAAACCTTTGAGTAGCCTCTTATATTGACGGCTAACTTGCCTAAATATTTTATCTTTTCTCTCCTTATTGCTTTTAGTTGCCTTCTGTTAGTTTTTAAAAGCTTCCCAATCTTCCAGCTAATTTTTGCTATATTATATGCCTTATGTTTTACTTTTGGGCCACAATGGTTGCCTCATTTCCCTCCCAACAGGACGTTTCTTTCTCTTTGGGATGAAAAGATCCGGCTTCTTATGAATTGTTTGCAGAAACTCCTGCCATTGCTGCTCCACCATTATTCTGCTAGGGTCCTCTTCCAATAAGCGAGTTTGGTATTCCAAAAACGCAAGGAATTATGGGATTTGTCAAAGGTCATTCGCCATAAAGAAAAAGCGAACGAAGCGCTGGCTGTATAAACTGTCTATAAATTCTTATCTTTATTCATAATTTATGCGTAAAAATATATTTAATCTGTGGAAGAGGGGTGCCAGGTAGCGGGAGAGCGGGGTGTAACAGCGAGAGAGAGGGAGACAGGGGAGAGACTGGACCGGCGGACATTCTCAGCTGTTGCGTGCACACAGACCCGCACCTCATCCGCAGCCAGGAACGAACCCGGGTCCCGTGCGCCGCAAGTGCTGCCGAACCGCCACTGGGCCGTCGTCGTCACTTCTTCCCCCCCCCCTCCCCCCATGCCCATCCTCGCCCGGGAGGTGGCCGGAGACATCCGGGGCGACCACAGACCGACGGGACACCAGGCCCACAGCCAGCGTGGAGAAATGCCAACTCCAGCCCAACCCCGTTCCAACTCCCGAGGAACCCGCTCCCACATGGGCCAGGGGCCAGCAACCGCACCCAGCAGTCGCCGGCCAACACCCCCTTGCGCCGGCGAAAGCAGAGCACCAGCCATCAACAGGGATACACACAAAGCACCGTGGCAACTCAGCTGGACAGGCAGCATCCCCGGAGAAAAAGAATGGGTGACGTTTCGGGTCGACACCCTTCTCCAGAGATGTTGTCTGACCCACCAAGCCACCGCAACACCCCGAGTGCATCTCCACCAATGACTGGCGCTCGGCCCCCCACCGGCCCAGAGGGGGCCAACCGACAGCCACTGGACAGGGAGAGCGGCACGCCTCCGCGCTGGCTGCAAGTACAGGGCCGCCAACACCCCGCCAGCCCATGGCCACCCGGGATACCTCCGGCCGCCCCTGTACAGGGACGGGACGATACACCCGGGAGGGGACAGGGACGGCCCAGCAGCAACTCAACAGCGCCGCAGACCAGGGACTGACCCCGACCATGGATGACACCCGCAGGTCTGCACACACGGAGCAGCAGGATCTTGCTTACTCACCGAAGCATAAAGCAATAAAAACAACAAAATCATCGTAGCTTTATACAAAAGAACAATAAATACAACTAATTTATAGTTTGAAAGCAGTATTTTCATACCTAGGAGAATCAAAGCTGGAAAATACGAATGAAATGAAGGTCTGTATGTACACAACTGCTTTGCTACCAACAATGTTCATGGTGAGTGGCCTATGACCTGGGCATGCACAGTCGGAATACCGAACTCGATTATTAACTTTAGCCAGTTCCTCCCTTATGCCTCTTAACAGTTATACCAATATATCTGATTTTGACTTCCCCCTATCACATTGCAGCCAATGAATATTATTTTGCAAATAATTGTTTAAACCTAAAAACTGGCTTTGTCACAAATACAAATTAAAATTGGTGTAAGAAAATAGTTCATGAAATTCCTTGTGCAGTATCTTTAAATAGCCTAAAGAGGGAGTCAAACCCCTAGCAATGATGCACTGACATGCTCTTTAATGTTTAAGAAACTGCAGATGCTGGAAAAATCGCAGGTAGACACAAAATGCTGGAGAAACTCAGCGTGTGTGGCAGCATCTATGGAGAGAAGGAATTATCAACATTTCGAGTCAAGACCCTTCCTCAGACTGATGTCGGGGGGAGGGCGGGTAAAAGGAAGCGGCGGAGACAGTTGGCTTTTTGGGAGAGCTGGGAAGGGGAGGGAGTGAGAAAGCAAGGGCTATCTAAAATTAGAGAAGTCAATGTTCATACCGCTGGGGTGTAAACTACCTAAGCGAAATAGGAGGTGCTGTTCCTCCAATTTGCGCTGGGCCTCACTCTGGCAATGGAGGATGCCCAGGACAGAAAGGTCAGATTGGGAACGAGAGAGGGAGTTGAAGTGCTGAGCAACCGGGAGATGGGGTACGTTAATACGAACTGAGCGAAGGTGTTGGGCAAAGTGATTGCCGAGCATGCACTTGGTCTCGCCGATGTAGAGAAGTTGTTCACCTGGAACAGCGGATGCAGTAGATAGGGTTGGAGGAGGTGCAGGTGAACCTCTGCCTCACCTGGAAAGACTGATTGGGTCCTTGGATGGAGTTGAGGGTGGAGGTAAAGCGACAAGTGTAGCATTTCCTGCAGTTGCAGGGGAAAGTATCGGGGGAGGGGGTGGTTTGGATAGGAAAGGACGAATTGACCAGGGGGTTACGGAGGGAACGGTCTCCACGGAAAGCAGGAAGGGGAGGAGATGGCAAGATGTGGCCAGTGGTAGGATCCTGTTCGTGGTGACAAAAATGTCAGAGGAATATATGGTGTATGTGACGGCTGGTTGGGTGGAAGGTGAGGACAAGGGGGACGTCTTATGAGTAGGGGGGAATGGGGAATAAGAGCAGAGCTGTAGGATATAGATATATATATCCTGGTGAGAGCCTCATCTATAACAGTAGAGGGGAATCCCCGTTCCCTAAAGAATGTGGACATCTATGATGCCCTGGTATGGAACACCTCATCCTGGGTGCAGATGCGGTGTAGATGGGGGAATTGAGAGTCCTTACAGGAAGCAGGGTGGGAAGAAGTGTAGTCAAGATAGCTATGGGAGTCAGTGGGTTTGTGGTAGATGTCGGTCGTCTGTGATGGAGATGGTGAGATCTCGAAACGGTAGGGAGATGTCGAAAATGGTCCAGGTGAATTTGAGTGCCGGATGGAAATTAGTGGTGAAATAGATGGTCAGTGAGTGCATGGGTGCAGGAGGTAGTACCAAAGCGGTTACCAATGTAGCGGAGGTAGAGTTCAGGGATAGGGCCAGAGTACGCCTCGAACAGGGATTGTTTGAAGTACCTGACAAAGAGCCCATGCGAGTGCCCATAGCTACGTCTTGGATTTGGAGGAAATGGGAGTCGTCAAAGGAAAAGTCAAGTCAAGAGTCAAGAGTTTTTTATTGTCATATGTCCCGGACGGGACAATGAAATTCTTACTTGCTGCAGCACAACAGAATATGTGAATATGTAACAATGAATATGTATTGAATATAACGGGATAAAAAAGAAAAAAATCAATAAATAACTAATATAGTGCAAATAACAAATAATAAGTCTTTTGCAGTACAGAGCTCATAGTTTATTCGGTGTGTTTAATGGTTGTTGGGAAGAAGCTTTTACTGAACCTGGACGTTAGTCTTCAGGCTCCTGTATTTAATGTGTGTATTATTAAACCGTCCCATCAAATCTCTGTTCAGTCACGCTTTTGTTTGAATTTGTTAACCAAAGACTTGTGTATGGCGACAAATGCTGCATTTCCGACCACATTCTATCGCTGGCATTATTAGTTGTATATTCAAGCCCAATAGATACTGTCGCAATCACCACATCCACAGCAAACAACAAGCAATCATTTACACCAAACCTACAAATAATTATTTTCTTTTTTTGATTATTTCAAGGGAGACAAATATAAAATGCCGGTTTACAGATGTAACCACAAAGCTGGCATATTTCTGTTCATTTTTTCTATGATATATAGTGAAGCTACGAAGTCACATGGTTCACATTCAAATCATAATCGACCAACTCGATCATAATCTAATAAATAGGTGCTTCTTGTTCTACTTTCCCCAATCAAAGAAAATTCCAATTGAGTATTTGCTTACTGGCCACAGAAATCAAGGAACCATTTCGACTACTAGGTAACTCTTTCTTCTCCCCAGCTAGCCTTTGCTGCAGGGTTCCACAAGGCTCCATCCTAGGCACCATTCTCTTCTCCCTGTATATGCTCCCCTTAGGCCAAGTCATTCAAAGGCACGGCATTTCCTTCCACTGCTATGCAGACGATACACAACACTATCTCCTCCTGAAACCCAACAACCGATCAAATCTACTCAGCCTTATCCACTGCCTTGAGGATATAAAGTGTTGGATGGCCCAGACCTTCCTCCAACTAAACAAGAGTAATTCTAAGGTCATCCTACTCGGCCCCTCGGACCCCATCAAAATGATGGCAGGCAGCCTTGGAAGCCTTACCCCATTACTCAAACCTCACGTCAAAACCCTTGGCGTGATATTTGACTCCGTGTTGAAATTTGATAGACAAGTCAATGCCGTGGTAAAAGCTAGCTTCTTCCAGCTTCGGACGATAGCTAAAATAAACCCTTTCCTCCAATTTGACAACCTCGAAAAGATCCACTCATTTATCTCCTCCCGCCTTGATTACTGGAACTTCCTTTACACTGGCATCAGCCAATCATCCCTGTCCCGCCTGCAATTGGTCCAAAACGCCGCAGCAAGACTCCTGACGGGCACCCGAAAAAGGGACCACATCACCCCGATTCTGGCCTCTCTCCACTGGCTCCCAGTGCAACCGGTTCTGCATCAATTACAAGCCCCTTCTTTTTGTTTACAAAGCCCTTAATGGGCTTGCCCCCACCTACATCAAAAATCTGCTTTCCCACCATACTACCTCCAGGCCCCTCAGATCGGCCGACTTGGGGTTACTGACTATCCCGCAGTCCAGGCACAAGCTCAGGGGCGACCGCGCCTTTGCGGTTGCAGCTCCTAGACTGTGGAACAGCATCCCTCTTCCCATCAGAATTGCCCCCTCCATCAACTCCTTTAAGTCTAGACTTAAAACTTATTTCTACTATCAAGCCCTTCTTGAGGTCCTCCGAGGGAGTGCTGTATGTATGTATTGTTGATCTATGTACCACTGTTTGTAGCAAGTTGGTATCTGCACGAATGTAAAACACTTTTGTCAACGAGTTGTTTTTAAATGTGCTATAGAAATAAAATTGACTTGACTTTCCTTATCAGTTCTAAATTGTCTGCAGTTCTTTCCCCAGATCCAATTTCAACCATACCTCAACATCCTTAAGCTCCATGAGGATACTGTCCCTTTCAACAGCAAGCTGAACATTCTACACAATCCATTGCTAATGGTGAATTCCTAGTTCAATGTGATGTAATTTCTTCACAAAATCTTACTACTTCTGCAATAAATTGATACACCATTGCATATTTCAATGCTAACAATTATCACAATCATACGGCCAATATATCGCGATAATAACCATCTAAAAAATTTACAACACACAAATATCTACACCAAAACATTTATACAAACTTGCGTAGTGAGCGAATGCCTAATCCAGTAGACTATGCACACAAGTGAGTTGTTCTTTACACTATTAAAATGTTCTTATCACTATTAGGGGCAGGACAGCAACCAAAATATATATTTTTCTGCAGACACTAGTTCTGAAAACAAGTGCACTAAAATCACATGACTAGCCAGACAGAAGGGTCCCAACCCAAAACTTTACCTCTCCACATTTGCCAGAGATGCTACCTGATCCACGGTGTCACTCCAGCACTTTTGTCTTTTTTTGTAAACCAGCATCTGCAGTTCCGTTTCTAAGATCATATAATTACCATTTTCTTCTGCTGTCAATATAACAGCAATATCAATAATGCATAATTAATTCAGTTTTCAGCTCTGTAACAATTACAATCACTTTTTGCCATTTCCTATTAAAAAATTACAATGAAAAATCTGAATGCCATACAAAGATGTTTTTAACATGATGGAACAGTTCCAGCAACGCAAAAGTAGAACTGCAACAACAACAACTGGTTAAAATACCCAACCAGTTGCTTCAGAGAAAATAAGCAGTCAACTTTCTAGAAGAATTTTTAAACCAATAATTGACACTAGAATGATAAAGTATCAGCCTTCAGTGAACCGCTAAGAAATCTTAGCTTTAAAAAAAAAAGTTATTACCAATACATGCATGGTCAGCCCCAAGCCCCTTCTCAACTTTTTTCCAAAAACTATATACATGGAGGAACCAAGCATTATTTGTATAAATACTGTGATCATTTTCAAAACTACACGACCAAGGAACTCCCTATGATGGACTGTTGGAATGCATAGCAACTTGTGGAATAGAAAGCAGCCTACTTAAATATTTTTATGTTTAATAATGCCTTAATACTTTTAGAATATTCAAGGGTATATGTGTATTTACTTGGGGTAGGGGGGGGGGGATGATGATGGGCATTGAGTGCAAAGGGATCCTTAAAAGCACCCCGTGTTCTATCATCTCCAGGAAGTCTGCTATCTATTGTGGATTTATTACAATGCAAAAATGTTTCAGATCAATTCTTATACAATAATGGAATTAAAGATTTCACTTTAACCATTTAGTGTGTGATGATGAGTTGCTGTATAATACAGAAATGACCACTGAATCAACAGCGATTAGCCAAGAAATACAAATGCATGCAGCATCTTAAATTAAGAGATGGGTTCGATTATTTAAGATAATGGCTGGAGATAAAGAATAGCTGAGTTTCCTTTATCTTATTTTTCTTTACTTACACTGTATTAAAACGTGACGATGTGCGGGATCTTCTGGTCTTCTGTGTATTCAGACTCCTGAGCTGGCCACCAGACTGAAGCCGGTACTTTCACATCAAGTCAACTAACCACGGCACGGTGGCGCAGCGGTAGAGTTGCTGCCTTACAGCGAATGCAGCGGCAGAAACCCAGGTTCAATCCCGACTTTGGGAGCTGTCTGTACGGAGTTTGTACATTTTCCCTGTGACCTGCATGGGTTTTCTCCAAGATCTTCAGTTTCCTCTCACACTCCAAAGATGTACAGGTATGTAGGTTACTTTGCTTGGTAAATGTAAAAATTGTCCCTAGTGGGTATAGGGTAGTGTTAATGTGCGGGGATCGCTGGTCGATGCAGACTCGGTGGGCCAAAAGCGCTGTATCTCTAAACTAAACAGCTGCTCAGAACCCAATCCATGGCACACACTGGGCAACAAACGTTTGTTGTCATTCTTCAGTCAATTGACCCAATCATTGTCCGTTGGTTTACTGTTCATTTAAGCACTTCCAATAGCATACTGTGCATTTCAAACAACGAATCTCTGCAAGTTTCTTGTTGTAAATCCATCATACAAAGGCCGAACGTGCAAGATAATGGAAATGTGGTTCCCTGTCCTTTCAACTATATTATTTCAGGAATTTAACCCACACAAGAAAGAGAATATTTATTTCTACAAATTCTTAGGGAACAATGCAGCAGTTGAGTTTAGTGCCAATATCCTGCCTTCGTATCCTGCATTTGTATCTTCAACACAGGCTGAACAGAAGCATCTTTTTTTTTGTAGATACAAATTATGACCATAGAAGAAATTGCTTCAGTAATTCATCAAGTCCATCAAGTTTTACCACTCATAGTTCCTCAAATAAATAATTGGCAGACAAAAAATGGATGCAAATTAAGCAATATACACAGAGCACAACATACAAATATTGAAGTATCAAAGGAATTCTCAGGAATTACTTGACAATAATTCAATATGCACAATTCATATTTTCAATTGCTTGTGTAAAATGCATTGCCTAAAATGCGAAAAAATGTGATATGCAGAAATGGCGAGAAATTAATAACTTCAAAGTACTCAAGCCTCTTTTTACTGCATTACACCATGAAATAAATGACTATTTCACAAGAGAGTTGCCTTTTCATCATGGAATTATACAAATGGACAAAAAATTTGATATAATTGAATCAAATACAAATTCAAATGCCAAATTAACAATTCTAATCAGGTTTCATCAAATAACACATCAGGTGGCATAGTACACAGTAGCACAAGGCCAGGCAATAGGTTATGAATAAAGCATTATTTCCCCAGAATGGGGAACTGAATCAAGAGAGCACAACCACCTCAGGAGACCGTTGTGAAAATAATTCTTTGCTTGCATACTTGACGAGAGCACAATGTTTTCAGGACTCAACACTAAGTTGTATTATGATGAACTAACATTAAGTTACTTGCATTTTTACTACCGTCTGTTTCAAATTGATAATGATATTCATCTAATAAAAATGGAAAATGGTACATTTTCAACCACATGTTTGATTTCAAATTTGACCTAATTGATTTTTTGACATAAAAGAGTTTGTCACCACTTTGTGATAATCTGGATTGAATATCATATAGGTAGTTCATTTATAGTAAAAATAATTCAAACTTGTATTATTATTAACTTTGGTACTGCATTTTTTGTAATTGCAAGCGGGTAATGTTCCAATTAACCTTTTGAACATTGCAGCTTCATTCAGAAACTTTAATGATAGGAAAAAAAAGTAGTTTAAGTTTTATGCATATCCAAAACCTTTGAAATAATGAAATTAAGACATATATTTGGCACTGAGAGGGATAAAGCCAAACCAGATTCTATCATTTTCTACATGAGGAAAGTTGCTCACCCAAGGATGAGAGATTTTGTTTTGAACACATTGGCCAAATATCTTTTAACTCTGAATTGTATGCTTTTGCCAGTATTTTCCATTTTAAAATACTTAGATCTATCACAATGAAAGACAATCATTTGGAAACACTTTAGGATCTCAATAATTTACCTCAAATTTAAGACTAACCTCCTCTCCATTTATACATTTACAAATTTTCAGCAATTAATTACATTTTAATTGATGGGTTTTACCAAAAATCTGAATGATATATTCCAACCATTTGACAAATCTGCAATAATTCCCTTTTTAGACACTTGATGATCATCTTGGAATTATGTGATGTCATCAATAATATTGTAAAGAATCCACTTTATCCCTGCTTGCCTCCATAATCTTGAAACCCAATTTCACAGCAAATCCTCAAATGCCTCAACTCTTCAGCAAACAAATGCTTCAATTTTGTTTTTTATAATCAGAATCTCTCATCCAGGGCACAACTAATATTTTAAATATATTTTGAGTTTTCCCAATTAGGTCATTTTTCTCCCAAGTATCTATTGATCTCATCCTAAAGTAAAGTCTTCACTCATATCAGCAAGTCTCTGCCTTACAATTATTTGATTTTCAAGCAGCAGTCCAGTGGCAAAATTTCACAAAGCATACTAATTTATCAAAACCTACTTCATTGCCATCTCCAAATCCCAATGATTGAATGGTTAAATTCAATTACGGAGCATTTTAACAGCAGTCTATATTTGTTATTACACTTTCAATATGACAAAGTGTTTCACATGAGCATTATCTAAAGAATATCAACATTGACTAACCTTTGTATGGTTCTAGCAATTCAAATACTCAACTTCTCCCCCGAATGAGGGCAAGGCTAGTTTCTCTATTCCAGTCTGAAGAAGGATCCTGACCCAGTCTCAACAAGGGTCTCTACCCAAAACATCACCTATACATGTTCACCAGAGATGCTGCCTGATCTACTGAGTTACTCCAGCACGTTGTGTCCTTTTGTGTGTTAACCAGCGCCTGCAATTCTTTGTTTCGCCACTATTCTTTCCCTTCCAACTACTGCATATATTTTCATGTCTTAGTGCCACAGCTTTACTTGCCACAATTACTTTCCTACAAGAAGGATACAAGATACCTCAGTTATTTTGGGATTTGGGGGGAAAATTAAAAATGTCAAAGCTCAACTAGAATTCCATTATAAAATTTGGTAATCATTGAATATTGCTGGAAACGATGCCAACATTTAAAAATAGAATATTACTCAAAGGTAATGTCCAAGATTGCTTGCTTACGTTCCTTATTGACAACCGAGATCCATTAGACCGTATTGAATTGTATGAAGAGAAGTGGTAAGTGTTGTGAAACTTCCATTTCCATGGACTAGATACTGTGTGTGGAAACACACCCCTGAATGTTTGCTGTTTGTCATCTATATCAATGATTTGGATGGGAATGTGCACTGCATGATTAATAGATTTGCAGATGACCCTAAAATAGGTAGCATCGTAGACAGTGAAGATGGCTATCAAGAATTACGGTGGAATCGTTATCAACAGGACAAGTAGGCCGAGGAATGGCAAATGGAGTTTAATTCAGATAAGTGTGAGATATTGTATATTGGGAAGTCAAACCAGGGCAGGACCCTCACGATAAACTAAAGGGCCCAGAGACAGGTTGAGGAGCAGAGGGACCTTGGAGTGCAAGCACATATTTATCTGAAAGTGGTGTTTCAGGTAAATGGGGTGGTATAGATGGTTTTTGTGGCAAGCTGGCCTTCATCAGTCAGGGAATGGAGAAAGATGTTGAGACAATATGTTAACAGTTGTGCAAGACATTTGTGTGGCTGCACTTGAAGTATCGTGTTCAATTTTGGTCACCATACTAGAAGAAAATGCCACTATGTTGGAATGGCGGAGAAAATTTGTGGATGTTGCAAGCATTTCAGGGCATGAACAGGGAGAGACTGCAACACACAAGACTTTATTTCCTGCAACACAGGAGGCTGAGGGATGATCTTTTAGATGTGTATAATAATAATTTTTCCCAGGGTAAGGGATATTTGAAATTAATATTAATTGAAGAATGAGAAGATAAATGTTTATAGTGAGAGGGGAACTGAAAATGCTGGAATCGGAAGCTAAACACAAAGTGCCGGAGTAACATAGAAAGTCAGGCATCATCTGTGGTGGGAATGTATAGATGGCGTTTCAGGTTGGAACCTGAGGAGCAACCTTTTCACAGAGAGCATGGTGGGTATATGGAACGAGCAGCCAGAAAAAGTAATTGAGGAAGGTACATTAACAATATTTTTTTTAAACATTGGACAGATGCATAGAAAGAAAAGATTTAGAGGGATTTAGGCCACATGTAAACAAATGGGACTAGCTAAGCTGGACATCTTGGTCAGCATGAAGAAGCTGAGTCGAGGGACCTCTTCTGTGTCATAATCCATGACTGATTAAAACTGATGAAAATGGGAACGTCATTTAAGGTCCTGTTTAGTGATTTCAATTGCAACACATCTGCATAAATTCAGGGCATTGCTAATGCATTACTTCCACTAAGTTCATTGGTGTCAGTTTTAAGATTGTAATTTTTGCCTATGCCACTAGCCATTGTCATGACAAAATACAAGAAAGGTGCCCTCCCAGCTGCGATAGCAAACAAATATCATGCCACTGGACATAAGCAGCACAAGTACAAAAGAGTAGGCCACTTGACCCTTTAGCTTGCTACACTATTCAATAAGATCACTAATTCTTCTTGCTTCCCAATATTCATATCTTCTGGCGAGAACATAACAAACAGAAGCAAAGGAATACAAGAAAAAGGTAGTCATATCTTGTTTTGAGCTCTATCAGATTAAATTCAATGGTGCAATTCGTAATTCTAGCTTGTTTAAATTTCAGGTTCATGTACATGTTTCCAATCCTAAAGGGAAATAATATTCTCCTTCAGTAAGTTTGCATTTTTGTCAAAGTATGTTTTTCAACCATCAGAAATTCCAAAAGCCTTACAGCGTTGTGGAAAAGTTTTAACTCTAGGAACACGAAAAACATTTAATCCAAAGGGCAACAAAAATCTATAATATGGCTATATCTGAATGTGCACTGTGCATTTACTTTGCTAATCTAAAGGCAGCAACAAATGGAGATAGCCACTTTGACCCAATTCTAACTCAGCATTCATGGAAGCTTTATATTTAATTTGGATACCTTCACAGTCCTATGCAGTAAAACAAGGATTTACCAATTTCTGAATAACAAACTTGAACCTGTATCCATACTTATGAATTAACTCATTCATTACACACTATTAAAAGCAAAAAGTTGCTTGCTCAGAAAAAAAAGCTAGAATAAAGTAATTCTCTCATATATTTGTGCCGTTCCAGAAATTGAAAATGTAGTGTACTGTAAACACTGCTGTTAAGTGAAACTTTAAAGTCTAGCTGATCAGAGCAAAAAGATTTGCACTGTGGCAATGCTTTCAAAGTTGCTTTCAAATGTTCAATCAATCTCTTGTTTAAAAACCTACATACGTCAACATAAAATATGGAACATGTCACCTTTGATCTTGACAATATCATAAGGAAAATAAAGGAATGACTGCAAAGAAATAATTTAAATCTAAATTTCTTACTTTATGTCAGAACAATGTATACAATATATTACATTAATACTGTTTATGCTGTGTTAGATCTTTATCCATTAGATGTACAGTAGAATGATGAATTAATTTAAAATGTAATACTTATGTTGATTTGATTTTTACATGCAAGATACAGCTAGATACTACAAAATCTCTGCTAAAATATCTTAAATGTAAACTGATTTCACTAATGCAGCAGCTAATGTAATTGATAGCAGTGGTTAAGTCTCAAATATTTCCTTCTGTAAACAAGAAAACAAAACTTACAGCAGAAACTTTGCACCCTATATGAAACATAAATAATAGCCATCCTAGAATCTGCAATCCGGGGCAATAAAACAAAGCTGCCGTTTTAACAGCAGCCATTTTGTACATTTTCCAATGGAAATGTTTTGTGCACAATTTTGAAAAATGTAAGACACCAAAATCTCCAGAAATACATAGCTAACATAACAAAATAACATGTAAAAAACATCTTACATTGATGTAGCAAATGTTAACATCTAATGAAGTAGCTCCAAGTGAAAAAATAAATAAATCAGCTGTGGTAAAATCACAAAACCTTAAAAATGGATCTATTGTGTTTACTATTTGGCACAACTATTATGGCTTAGTAATTAACAGTTTTCATTTAGTTTTAGTTTTAGTTTATGGAAGTTGGTCTGTCCCATTGGTATACCACTCTTCATGTGGTTATCTCACAGCTCTACAAAATGTTTCCTTGAATGCCTTCTGGGTACTTCAAATCTGGCCAATCTCGTCTCTCTCCCTGAAAATAGTCCGAGTTTGCACATATTCACCGTAAGACCAATTTTAAGTTAGTGCCCCCCACTTTGCCTTGCAATACAGAATATTTATTACTTGGATTTGTAACACAAAATGTTTAATGCATTACAAAGTACATGGTAGCAAACCATAAAACGCTAATGACTAGATTTAAACCTGCATATCGATCTCAAAATTAAGTTTTAAAGATTGCAGTTATATTTTGGACAATTATATCCAATATGTTCCAACACATCGAATGTAAGAACAGAAGTCATGGCTGTCAAAAAGTCATGGCTGTCAAAAAGTCATATTTGGGATCTTGATAAGTCAAGTCTCATTTCCCACCAGGACACCATAATTACTCATAAAAACTATTTTACTGCAAAAAGCTGCATCAAAAGCTATTGCACATTTAAATAATTTAAAGATAGATTAGCCATGATTGAATGGGGGAGTAGACTTGATGGGCCGAATGGCCTAATTCTTCTCCTATCTCATGACTTTTCTCAATGCTTCATTACTACGCTGTCTGTCTCCCTCAAGATATCACTTCTGCACTGATGTGTTCCTTCCCCGTATATCACAGCTACACAAATTTAAATTAGTAGTTAGATAAACTGGATTAACATTTCTAAGGTTTCACATGGAAGTGCATGGACAGAACATGAGGGGGGGACCTCATTGAAACATACAGAACAGTGAAAGGCTTGGATAGAGTGGATGTGGAGAGGATGATTCCACTAGTGGAAGAGTCTAGGACTAGAGTTCATAGCCTCAGAATTAAAGGACGTTCTTTTAGGAAGGAGATGAGGAGAAATTTCTTTAATCATCTGTGAAATGATGATCTGATGAATCTGTGGAATTCTTTGCCACAGAAGGCTGTCAAGGCAAAGGCAGTGGATATATTTAAGGCAGAGATAGATTCTTGATTAGTATGGGTGTCAGGGGTTATGGGGAGAAGGCAGGAGAATGGTGTAAGGAAGGGGCGATAGATCAGCCATGAATGGCGGAGTCGGCTTGAAGGGCCGAATGGCCTAATTCTGCTCCTATCACATGATCTTACGGAAAGTAAAAAAGACTTAACCCTGCCCAATGGGCAACATTTAAAAAAAAAAAACTCGGCCCAACCAAAACAAACTACAAATTAATGGGTTTTCAGATCCCACTCCATCAAAGTTCTCTGCAGCACAAAACATCTGTGGCTGCAGGATTTTTAAGTGGAATTCAAGATACCAAACAATGCTAGAATCCATTCAGCAGGGGACACATAATTCTCATTCTCACTAGCTTAATTTAGTTAAGCGAGCCTGCAAATAAATAGCAATGCCCCAACCTTCAGTGTCTGCAACATCATGCAACAAGTTAGGACATATTATTTTTTAAATACTTTTTCAAGAACATGTGGAATTAAAACCTCAACGGATTTTCCCTAAAATTTTGTTCCCAGATTAAAACATCTCATGTTATTAGATAAATGATTTTAAAAGTTTGCATATGACCCATTCCCTTGTAAACAGAAATGCAATTAGCAAGTTGCACCTTATATTTCCATTTTCCTCTCCTTGTAGAAAATCTCCTTTAATATTCTCATATTTTTGTCCAAAAAGATTAAAAAAAGTTAATTTAAAGACAAATTTACATATGGACACAACTTCTATTCCCACCTCAAAAAATAAAAAATTCTAGTTTACAAATGAAACTATTTAAAAGTCCTCATCGAGGAAAAAGCATGTTTAGGAGGTAAAGACCATGGAAAAGCATTTTCTGAACTACAAATGTTCCCATGTATTTCCAACGAATGCAGTAACTTTATGGATAATAGGCAATAAAACACACGATTAACTAACACTGTGCAGTGACAAACAACCAATATTAGATTCATTTTAACATTTTGAACCGTGCAGTTTCAAATAAAAATATGGGGCAGGTATTTATTTTTATTTAAAAGGGTTTATAAACTGCAAATTAAAATGTTTGAACTTATTTTAGGTCTACTGACAAACAGAAACAAAAGGCTTAAATTTAAAATAAAAAACAAATACTAACGTTATTGGGTTTGGCTGCTTAAAGAAATATCCATGACTGCACAAAACTATAAACTTTTTTTTTAATCCACAATGTAGCAATCATTACCTATTCTCAGGATCATCATCACAGTCATCACTGGCACACTGGGTGACATTTTTTGAATTGCCTTCTCCTTCATCACCTACAAAGACATACATTTAAATTATTAGTTATTACAAAATTACAGTGCTTTCATTACACCAAAATATTCTGCTCATTCGCCAGCAGCTCTGTAGAAAAATGCCAGTGTGTTGGAGAATCCAGGGCAAATTGGTCTCAGTTTGTGCAACTGTACATTGCAATAGGGAGTCAAACAAGCACACCCAAACACTGTTGAAGAAGGCATTAAATCTAGTGGGCAAATTAATGAGCTGAAGTGCCAGAGGATTCTTCACTGTTGCACTTTGCAGCTGATCCCAAAGCTTCATGAGGATTTACTGGACCTCCCCAGCCCTTCATTGGTTGACTGGTAAGAGGGCTTTTTCTCTGTTCACTTGTTTTAATTAAAAGCAAATATCTAACACATAAAATGATTTGTTAATCCTTTAAATTTTATTTTCTTAATTTCATTTGGTTTTAAATATCTCTGATCATCAAGGACATTTCAACAAAGTTCAAGTGATCTATAAACAAGGAACATAGATACAAAATGCTGGAGTAACTCAGCGGGACTGGCAGCATCTCTAGAGAGAAGGAATGGGTGACATTTCAGGTTAAGACCCTTCCTTCAGACCGAACAAGAGTCTCAACCCGAAACGTCGTCCATTCCATATCTCCACAGATGTTGCCTGTCCCGCTTAGTTACTCGACCTTTTTGTGTCCATCCCCTTTCCCGGGGATGGCTTGGGGGGGGGGGGGGGGGGGAAGAAGAGAGGAGGAGCAAGAAAAAGCCTGGCAGGTGATAGTGGATGCAGGTGGGGATAGAGGGGTTTGACAGGCAGAAGATTGGACAAAGGTCAGAGATGAAAATACAGATGTCCAAAAATAATACAATAATTGCAAATTGTGAAATTAAGGCATAGAGGTTAACGGAGGAGAGGAGAAGGTGCGAGTCCAGGGGGAAGAGGAGGGGGCATGAAGAAAGGGAGGTACGAAGGAGGAAGGGGGAGAAGAAGACGGGGAGGGGTGGAAAGACGGGCGGGGGGAGGGGGGAAGATGGGCGGGGGGAGGGGGTGAAGACGGGCGGGGGGAGGGGGGGAAGACGGGCGGGGGGGGGGGGGGAGGTGGGGGATCCTTACCAAATCAGAGCTTATATCTATTGATCTCATGTAACATTGAATTATTAGAAAGTGTTTTAGTAATGAGAATAGTTGCACAATATTTAAATAAAAATAGTTGAAATGGTCAAAGCTTATATGGAGCAACTGAGGGATAGTACGTTACATGGAATCATCTTGTATGGTGGAAATATTAAATTAATACTTTGCAGCCCTCTAAACTCTATAGAACTATGCTTGACTGCTAATGTTTAATGATAATCATGCAACTTATAATATTAAAATAGATTGGACAGAATTACAAATAAACATGAAAAACAGAATTAAGATCAACCAGATCAGAAGATCGGCATTCAACAATTCTGAAGGAAACAAGAGATAACAAAATATCAGGATTCTGTCGACGGGAAGCCTTTAAAGGCTTGGATAGAGTGGATGTGGAGTTTCCACTAATGGGAGAGTCTAGGATCAGAGGCACTAGCCTCAAAATAAAAAGATGTACCCTTAGAAAGGAGATAAGGAGGAATTTCTTTAGTCAGAGGGTGGTGAATCAGTGGAATTCATTGCCACACAAGGCTGTGGAGGCCAAGCCAATGGATATTTTTAGCTGGAAACTGACAGATTCTCGACTAGTAAGGTTATGGGCAGAAGACAGGAGAATAGGGTTGAGTGGGAAAGATAGATCAGCCATGATTTAATGGCAGTGGACTTGATGGATCAAATGGCCTCATTCTGCTCCTATAACCTATGAACTATCTCCTAAGCATTCCTTTACCTTAAGCTCCCTAATAATCACATCTGGCTCAAATTCTTGTGCCCCCTCCCCTTCTGGTTCACATTCTGCTCCTCTATCCTATGAGCGTATGATATTGTGGAAAGAAAGCTCTATTGTTGCACTGAATGTCTATGTTCATCATGAGTTTCGGTACGGTTTCCTTTGAAGTAACCACCAAGATTGTAGATGAGCAATGGCCAGTAGATACCCTTTCTGAAAATTTACTGATGAAACCAATAGCGATGAGTGCATTACATTTTAATGGATATTTAAGGTAGAGGACGGTCACATTTTTTAAAAAGTAGAATGCAAACATAGTGAACACTGAATCTAAATATGGGCTTTAAAGAAAACATTAAAGCAAGTGGAGGAAACAAACAGGTCAAATTAGCACCATGATAGAAACATAGAAAATAGGTGCAGGAGTAGGCCATTCGGCCCTTCGAGCCTGCACCGCCATTCGATATGATCATGGCTGATCATTCAACTCAGTATCCCATCCCTGCCTTCTCTCCATACCCCCTGATCCCTTTAGCCACAAGGGCCACATCTAACTCCCTCTTAAATATAGCCAATGAACTGGCCGCAACTACCTTCTGTGGCAGAGAATTCCACAGATTCACCACTCTCTGTGTAAAAAGCTGATCTCCAGAGATCCATGAACAATGCCATGAAGTGATACATATAGATAGCAATTACAGGATAATTGACTGAATGTTGAAGACTACAACATTATCAACAAGCAAAACAATGGTCAAGCTTCAAAGTGCAAAGTCAAGTTGTTAAGCAAAGAGCTGATAGCCCTTAACTGGAACCCTGAACATTCATTACTTCCATCAGTGGAACACAGTGGCCATGGTGTGCATTGTCTGCAAAATGCATTAGTTAGTCGCTCAGGCTACTCCTGTAGCATCTCAGAAACATACGACCTCAATTATTAAAAAGGTTGAAGGCCTTCTTCAAGTTACATACCATCTTGACTTGGAAAGATATCATCAGTCTTTTAACATCACTACCGAATAACCCTATAAAAAGACCTCCAGCAAAAGGACTAGTGTGTCAAGGTGACAGCTCACCATTACATCAAAGACAATTAGTCAAAGACATCATATGCTGCCAGGGTTGCTCAGATAGCAAAAACATTAAAAAAAAAAAAAATAGTTCAATGCTGACTATTCTTGCTTACCAAATATTTTGAAAGTCTAAACAGCTAAATATGCCGTACATTGAGAACATAAATACAAAACACACAAGCAACTCCCAACAAAAATTCACAATTAAAAAAATTACCTACCTGATGACTGGCAAAATCCAGATCCAGTAGCAAGCACAACGTTTTCCATGATAGGTTGTATCTTTTGTTCGTCAATGCTTCCTTCTCCAGGAAGATCATGCTTGTCTGCTTGTTCAGCAGCTTCATCGTCATCTGACGAGGATGAAGAGGTCTGCTTTCTTTCCTTAGTTTTTTTCTTGCGTTTTAATTTTGTCTTTTCTTGAGCAGACTTTGCAGCAACTTTCTCATTATCTTTGGATGAATCAACCCCATCATCCTGTGTTGCCTGCTTTTTGGATTTCTTTGAAGTTGATTTTTTTGCTGCACTGATTTTACTCAAGTTCTTTATTTCTTTTTCTAGGTCAGAATCATAGTTGGAGGAGTCAGAATTATGTCGTCTTTTTTTATTGGCAACATTAATTCTTTTACTAGTTCTTTTTCTTGGCTTTCCACTGAAATCTGAGCTGGAGGATGAACACTTCCTCTTCCGTTTAACGGTATCTGTGTTATTTACTCGTGGCATTCGCTTTCTCAAACCAAACAAACTAGCCTTTTTAATAATTTTCTGTGATGAATCACTGTTTTTGTTATCTGCATCAGATGAACTATCACGCTTCACTGCTGCCTTTCTAAGTACTTCTGGTATTTCATCAGAGTCAGAGGTAATTTGCACACCAACTTTATGAGATGCATCTGATTTATCAGAATCAGACTTGACATTTTTATTAGATGTTTTTGATCGGACAGCCTTGACTTTTGCTGAAGAATTAATTTTTTCATTGTCCTTGGTTTTACTTTTTGATTTCCTTCTTTTTTTGCCACCACCACTTTCAGTGTCTTCCTCAGATCTGGAGTTAACAATCCCTGTCCCTGCAGGGCGTCTCAAGGGTGTAGTCTTAACGCGAGGTGACCGCTTTGTATCAGTGTCTGATAGAACCGAAGCATCAATTGTAGCATCATTTGCAGTATCATTTTCACTTTCATCCTTAGATTTTTTCTTTCTTTTTTTTGAAAAATTTGCACTGCCCTTTTGAGATCTAGTGACAAGCTTTTTGTTTTTAATCAAATCATCTGCACCACTGACATTATCCACAATATCACCATTGCTGTCTTCCCCAGTATCGTGGTTTTCATCATCCATTGATTCTAATGCAACATCCTTACCACTCTCATTATCTGGAACGCCAGCATCACTGCCATCCCTCATTGCTTCAGCGTCACTCCCATCATCCCCTGCATCCTCAACTGCACTATCTTCATCCCATACAGTCGCAGCAATACCATCTCCGTCACCTGCAGCCTCAGCTGTACCATCCACATCCTGTACTGCCTCAGCTGTACCATCTACATCTCGTACAGTCTCAGCTATACCATCCCCATCTCCTGCAGCCTTAGCTGTACCATCTACATCCCGTACAGTCTTAGCTATACCATCTACATCCGGTATAGTCTCAACTATACCATCCCCATCTCCTGCAGCCCCAGCTTCACCATCTCCTTCCCCAGCAGACTCAGCTTCACCATCTCCATCCCCAGCAGACTCAGCTCCATCATCTCCATCCCCAGCAGACTCGACTCCACCGTCTCCATCCCCAGCAGACTCGACTCCACCGTCTCCATCCCCAGCAGACTCGGCTGCACTACCATCCCCAGCAGACTCAGCTGCATCATCACTGTTCCCCACAGCCTTGGCTTCATCATCACTGTCCGCTGCAGCCTCAGCCACAGATTCGGGCACATTTTGTTTGCTCCTCTTTGGCAATTTTTTCTTACGTACACCTTTTGTTGTTTTCTTACTCCTCTTCAATGAAACTGGGGTCAAATTTGTTGAAAGTTCATGCTTCACTGGACTAGAACTAGTGTCAAACTCTGAAGATTTTTGCAAGTTATTGTCACTTTTAATCGTCGCCTTAGGCAACACAGCATCAAGCATTCTGCTGTCACTTGCAGAATTATTCACTGTTTCCAAATCTGGTAACAATGAGTCAGAAACCGCAGACAAATCTCCAGTAGGTGAAGAAGCACATCCCATATGAAAAGCCTCATCTAAACTGTTAAGCAAAGTTTCATCTACCATTTCTGATTCTAGGCCCAGGCTTGTACTTTCATCTGCAGCATCAGCTGCATTTTTGAACTCACTTAATGAACAGTCATTTTCAACACCGTCTATTGCTGGATTAAGCATTAACTTATCAGTTTTTCCTACAGATATGATATTTTCATCTTCAGTCTTGTCATGTTCACTCGAAACCAAAGACACTTCCATTTGATCAGATGTGTCTGCTGCTAAAACCGAATTTTCCGCAATTGGCTTATTTGGTAATAAATAATTCTCACTTTTAGTTGACTTTTGTGCGTCATCTTTGCTAACAGACTCTTGTAAGGATTCAGATTTTTTTTGTTCCATTTCTAAGTCTTGAATCTCTGTATCTACAACTTCTTCCAATGCAAGATGCACTTTCTTTAGATCACCGAGCACAGACTTAAATGCTTTCAACTGTCTCATGCTTACACTAGATACAGAATCACCCAACTCCTTTTGTTTTAAAAAATTTACGAAGCTAATATTCAAGTTAGCTGTCGTATCAATTAGTTTGCGAGCCTTCTTCAGAATGTCTTTTGGTACTTTCAATGCCTTGTAAGAATATGTAATACCTCCAGATCCCGAAGAAAGGGTCTTCAACGAACTTATATCCTTTTCCTGTCCATTACAATCTTTACTGGAAATTCTTGGAGTTCTTTTATAATCCTGATCTACAGATCTATCACTGTCATGAAGGCCTGGAGACTTGCATTTTCCAGTGTCAAATTTAAACTTTTCAAAGTCTTTCTTCTTTCTGTTTTGTTGCCAAAGCTGATCAAGGCACTCAAATACACTATCACAAGCTGTGACCAAATCCAGTAAAGGCTCTGGATTACACACGTAGCAGTACCACTTTTTGTTTTCATCCATAATATTTGATAGTTCCTTTCTACCCAGGTTGCGCAATATGCAGCTTTTGCAAAATGCATTGTGACAAAAATCACAACAAATCAGATTTCCACCTTCAGCACACCATCTGCAGTACAGAAGAACAAGTGTGAGTATAATAAAAACAACACTACATCAGATAAATAATAATCGTGATTTTTGAAATTGTATTCTTCAGCGGATGACCAAAGCCAACAAGTGCAAAAAAAAAGGGACAACTAGCAATCACATCTTGGTCGGCCACATGCAGCTTCAGTATAACAAACTATATTAGTTTCCTTCTTGAACACTCATTAAAATTCTTATTTCCTCGCCTTATTAATCCTGCAGTTTCCAAGTGCTGGGCAAAAGAGCACCTAGCTCTGCAAAGGTAAATAATGTCTTCCCATCAGACAGTTCAGCTTTAAACATTTTTAAATAATTACCTGACAAGTTGGAAATAGAAACTCCCCATTAAATTGGTTTGTTTTCCTCTTGTATTTATTGTTTCAGAACTTAAGATCACCTTTATTTTAGCTGGAATGAAGGTGGGCAGGATGCATGCCGTCTTCCTCTCAACATTCCCCACACCCTATCCATCCCAAGAATTAAATATTTCTTCTTTAATCTCCTGTGACTTTAAGATTGTTAGTAGTCCAACACAAGTGGCCATTCTAGATGGCATTGTGGGTACATACCCTGAAACAGTTGGGGGCTGGGGGATGGGGGAAAAAAAAATCAAACCTAGGACTTCCATCAAGAAAATCAATAAAATTGTCAGACGTCAAAGAATTAAATCATGTACATCCCGAGTTCTACCGGTAACACCCGATCGTTAAAGCAAGATAATGAAGCTCTTTCAATCATATTTATTTGTACCAGGAACTTTTTGGAACTGTTAACAGTTGGGTTTTTACATTGAAAGGTGCTAGTTTTAATTTCCATTTCCTAAACTAGTGCAAATTAGTGCAAATCGTTGATTTGCACTAAACAATCAACCCAACCAAACTTAAATTTTAGGCAGAAACTTTAGGCCAGGGGTCGGCAACCTACGGCCTCCAGACTGAATGTAGCCCGCAACCTGTAATCATCCAGCTCGTAGACGTATCTTTTCCCCCCGTATTTATCCGGCCCGCAGACCTCCGTCATCTCTGGTACCTCCAGGGCCTGAGGACGCGGCGCCCAGGTACGGTGACGCAAGGGGGCCTGCGCTGGCGTCCTCAATGGTGGAGCCGCTGCCGAGCAGTACCGAGCTGCATCCAGCTCAAACCCATCGGCACGGCCGCGCACCTTCTGTGTCTGTGCTTCACTGTCGGGATCGGGGTTGTCAATTGGCCAGGAACGAGTGGGCGTGAGTATTTGAGCCACCGTCTTCAGGACAGAGCCAAGGCAATGGTCCTTAGGTACGCCATGTTCGTGAGTAGTAATTAGGGGCTAGTCCTCGAAGGGGCGGGATCTATGTGGACACGTGATTTGTAGCCTGCCATTCGGGGCGGGATTTATGTGGACACGTGATAGATGTGGCCCGCCATCCGCTCAGACATGCGTCTGGCCCGTATGCAGAACAAGGTTGCCGACCCCTGCTTTAGGCCTACCAGTGTAATGAATGAGGAGAAATAAAACATTACACACCTGCACTGTTCATCCATATTATCAGCATCTTTGCTAATGTCATCACTCATGTAGTACTTATGGCAGCTCTATAAAATATGTGTTAGAGTTTAACATGGTTACATACATAGTGAAAAAGTTTAAACATAGTCATTCTTAAAATCCTTAAATCTATTATGCCCTTACATTACCAAATATATTGACGCTACCAAAGTACCCAGTCAAAGAAGCCCTTGCAAGAGATTAGTATACAAACTTAAAAGCACACGGCATTGGGGGTTCAGTATTGATGTGGATAGAGAACTGGCTGGCAAACAGGAAGCAAAGAGTAGGAGTAAACGGGTCCTTTTCACAATGGCAGGCAGTGACTAGTGGGGTACCGCAAGGCTCAGTGCTGGGACCCCAGCTATTTACAATATATATTAATGATCTGGATGAGGGAATTGAAGGCAATATCTCCAAGTTTGCGGATGACACTAAGCTGGGGGGCAGTGTTAGCTGTGAGGAGGATGCTAGGAGACTGCAAGGTGACTTGGATAGGCTGGGTGAGTGGGCAAATGTTTGGCAGATGCAGTATAATGTGGATAAATGTGAGGTTCTCCATTTTGGTGGCAAAAACAGGAAAGCAGACTATTATCTAAATGGTGGCCGACTAGGAAAAGGGGAGATGCAGCGAGACCTGGGTGTCATGGTACACCAGTCATTGAAAATGGGCATGCAGGTGCAGCAGGCAGTGAAGAAAGCGAATGGTATGTTAGCTTTCATAGCAAAAGGATTTGAGTATAGGAGCAGGGAGGTTCTACTGCAGTTGTACAGGGTCTTGGTGAGACCACACCTGGAGTATTGCGTACAGTTTTGGTCTCCAAATCTGAGGAAGGACATTATTGCCATAGAGGGAGTGCAGAGAAGGTTCACCAGACTGATTCCTGGGATGTCAGGACTGTCTTATGAAGAAAGACTGGATAGACTTGGTTTATACTCTCTAGAATTTAGGAGATTGAGAGGGGATCTTATAGAAACTTACAAAATTCTTAAGGGGTTGGACAGGCTAGATGCAGGAAGATTGCTCCCGATGTTGGGGAAGTCCAGGACAAGGGGTCACAGCTTAAGGATAAGGGGGAAATCCTTTAAAACCGAGATGAGAAGAACTTTTTTCACACAGAGAGTGGTGAATCTCTGGAACTCTCTGCCACAGAGGGTAGTCGAGGCCAGTTCATTGGCTATATTTAAGAGGGAGTTAGATGTGGCCCTTGTGGCTAAGGGGATCAGAGGGTATGGAGAGAAGGCAGGTACGGGATACTGAGTTGGATGATCAGCCATGATCATATTGAATGGCGGTGCAGGCTCGAAGGGCCGAATGGCCTACTCCTGCACCTAATTTCTATGTTTCTATGTTTGCCCTTATTAACACCACAGAGACACATTTCAGTGACAAAGCCTTGGGAAATTCACCAAAAAGTATAATCATAGAATTTATTCCATGTGCATGCTCCATATTTAGAGATAAATATCCTCCCATTGAGTTTGAAGCTGCAACCTCAGCATTTGGTTATTGATTCCCATAAAGCTTCTGGGTGTCCACTCTGTTAAGTGAGCAGCAACCAATGGTCTCATTCCAGGTTTTGGCAACAAATACATCCATTACTACAGGAAAATGTACATCACATTCAATATTATGCAGTGTTAGAATCTCCTTAGCCTAGGATGGTACCAATACAGCACATTCCCACCATAACCCCTTGCAATTAAAAACTGATCCAAATCTCTAGGTTTCAACATTACATATTCTCTATACTAAGTTAAGCCTTCCTTTTCAGCCAAATCATCCCAAGACCTCCACACATCCTGTTACTGAATAACTACATCCCATATTTAATAGTCAATGTAGATTGGAGATTTTTTAAATATTTAAAACCCCTCGGCCCTTTGATTAACTCTCCCTCTTCATCACCCATCCATCCCAGTTGCACATACCAGAATCATTGGCTTCATTCAGAATCAAGCTTTCTGGCTTCATTGTTAATGTCATCTGTTTTTGAAACGTGGACTTGCTGATCAGAAGCATTCTTGATCTCACTTAGATTTGCTACTAACCTAACTGTTTTAAATACCTGACCATCACATCTATCTATACTATCACTAAAACTCTCATCTTGACCGCTTCCGTTTTGCACTGTAATTAAATTTGCACGAAAACTCTACCCTATATCGCTAGGATTTGTTTCGCCACCTTACTTACCGTTCTCCTCTGCTCCAAGCCACCAAGTTTTGTTCCGATCGGTGAAATATATGAAAAGTTATGAAGGTATAAAAAATTGTGAGATCAGCAGATTGGTCTTATCGCCTGTCAGTCACCATGAAGGGAACGCCCCTTCCGGCAACCGCTGGAGAATAAAGCCCCGAAGGCAGGGCTGAGTAAACAAGCCGTGCTGATTGAGTCCGCAAGAGTAGAGTTGCGAAAGCCGCTGTGTGGAGGCGGGAGGTACTGTGTGGTGCCGCGGCTGGTGGCCGCTGAGTGGAGTCCCTCCCCCTCACCATACCACCCCTCCCCACATACCCACACCCCCCTTTACCCCTCCCCCGTTGCTTCCCACCATACCAGCCCCTCCACACCACGCCCTCCCCCCCACCCCCTCAGCGAGTGTCCAGAAAGCCACGAGCGAGTGTCCAGAAAGCCGCGAGTCCAGAAAGCTGTGAGTCAGCCGCGCCTGCGCAGTTGGGGGCTATGGGCGAATGGTGGAATATTGCGTTGGGAGACCAGGCCTCCCGTGTGAGAATAGGACCCAACGGGTCCCACTTAGTCTTCACAAATAATTGCTAGCTAGACTAAGTGCGACCCGTTGGGTCCGTCACACGGGAGGCCTGGTCCCCCAACGCAACTCGCTCCCCAATGCAATATTCCACTACTCACCCATTCCCCCAATACAACCCGTCCCCAATGCAATATGGCACAACTCACGCATAGCCCCTAACTGCGCAGGCACGGCTCATTTCCCCTCATCCCCCAACACTCCTCCCCCTCCTCTTCACACTCCCTCTTCTTTCCCCGCTCCTGGTCCCCTCCCCCATCGCTCCCTCACCTCTCCCCTACCCTCAATCACTCCCTCCCTCCATAACTCCTCTCCGCTCCCTACCCCCCTCCTATCCCCCACTTCTCACCTCCATTTTCCCTCCTGACCTCCCCCACTGTCCTCCTCTCCCTCTATTCCCCACTTCCCCCTTCCTCCAACTTTCCTCCCCTCCCCCACTTTACCCCTCTCCCTCCCCTCCCCAGGATCTTTCCCCTCTCCTCCTCCCCTCCTCCCCTCCCTCAATCCCTCATCTCTTTTTCCTTACCCTCAGTCACTCCCTCCATAAAAATAAGTATTTGCAGCTCCTTCAAGAGAGACAGAGACAGAGAGACAGAGAGAGAAGGACAGAGAGAGAGAGGGACAGAGACAGAGAGAGAGAGAGGGACAGAGACAGAGAGAGAGAGAGAGAGAGAGGGACAGAGACAGAGAGAGAGAGAGGGACAGAGAGAGAGGGACAGAGAGAGAGAGAGGGGGGAGACAGAGAGAGAGAGAGAGAGAGAGAGAGAGAGAGAGAGAGAGAGAGAGAGAGAGAGAGAGAGAGACAGAGAGACAGAGAGAGAGACAGAGACAGAGAGAGAGACAGAGAGAGAGACAGAGAGACAGAGACAGAGAGAGACAGAGAGAGAGAGAGAGAGAGAGAGAGAGAGAGACAGAGAGAGAGAGGGACAGAGAGAGAGAGGGACAGAGAGAGAGAGGGACAGAGAGAGAGGGACAGAGAGAGAGAGGGACAGAGAGAGAGGGGGACAGAGAGAGAGGGGGACAGAGAGAGAGAGGGACAGAGAGAGAGAGGGACAGAGAGAGAGAGGGACAGAGAGAGAGAGGGACAGAGAGAGAGAGGGACAGAGAGAGAGAGAGACAGAGAGAGAGAGAGGGACAGAGAGAGAGAGACAGAGGGACAGAGAGAGAGAGAGGGACAGAGAGGGACAGAGAGAGAGAGAGGGACAGAGAGAGAGAGAGAGAGGGACAGAGAGAGAGAGAGGGAGAGAGAGAGAGAGGGAGAGAGAGAGAGAGGGACAGAGAGAGAGGGACAGAGAGAGAGGGACAGAGAGAGAGAGAGGGACAGAGAGAGAGAGAGAGGGACAGAGAGAGAGAGAGAGGGACAGAGAGAGAGAGAGGGACAGAGAGAGAGAGAGACAGAGTGTGGAAGAGAGCGTGTGTGTGTGTGTGTGTGTGTGTGAGAGAGCGTGTGTGTGTGAGAGAGAGTGTGAGAGAGAGTGAGAGAGAGTGAGAGAGAATGTGAGAGTTATCCCCCGCCCCCCCGCAGCCGGTGGTGGGGAGACGATAGACAAGTTACTGTGAGATGGGGAGAGAGGAGTTTGTTACGCTAGACAGGTTGTCGCCAGTGGGGCAGGAAGGGGCGTTGCCATCCCGGCCGTGGTATTGACTGAAAGGAGTAGAGACCAATCTGCGTGGCGCTGACTGAAGGAATCTGCGCATGCGCGGCGTTTAAGATTTTTAAACTTCGGTAACTTTTACAATATACAACCGATCGGAATGAAACTTGTTGCACTCGCAGCACATGAGAGCATTGAGTAACCTGGCGAAAAATCATAGCGCTATCGCGTACCGTGTTTGCGCAAATAGTAAAACCCCGCAAACCAGAAGAGCACAGATCAGTTTTACTTATGTACAGCTATTTCATTGGAGCAGGATAAAATTCACAATACAATTGCAAGAACACCTACCTTACATATGACAACTTTCAATGCAGGATGCCGCTGAACTGAATCCTTGTGAAAATGGTTTACCTGCTGCCCACAAGCAGTGCAACTGACTATTCCATGCAGATTCTCATCTGGAAATGAAAAGTCTCAGGTGTAAACCATGTTTGCTCATTGGCTGACAAAATAAAATTGCAATTACATTCTTGTATTCCTCATGTAATCTGATTGCAGAATGTACATATTGGGCTCTGAAGAATTCCGTAAAGAAATTCACTTGCTAACCCAAGTCAGAAAAATTAAGATAGAGATAAATCCAGTTAAAATTCAAAAGCAGAAGCCTTCATCCTAAAAGATCCTTCAGAATCATAATTCCGATAAATGTTTCATTTTAGTAATAAGTGCTGGAAGTACTCATCATTTGTGAAAAAAAGAGCAAACTGGTGTCATCAGCTTGAAATGGTAATTATTTCTGAGCATCTCCAACATTGATTTTATTTCAGATTCCCCACCGTTATTTTTCAATTCAATATAATTTATATTAATTATTTTGCGGAATTCCTTCTGACGAGGAAAGAATGCATGCTGTCACAGAAAGATTCTCCAGTAGAGTGTGGCTAGTAAAATCATCCCTGTTATTAAAAAAACGAACAATGCCAAATTTCATTCTATTGGGATCACATTTTGCTACTGGGCTAAGAGGTGAACAGTGCACAGCAATTAATTCTAGATCTTTGTAAGCGCAGACAGGTTTGAGATTGGTCATTCTGAAAAAATAAAAAATTTAGAGGTGCAAAACACCAAACAGCAGCGGTCCATAGACTTCTAATCAGATTTAAAACTAATAGCTTGTGTGCCCTTACAAACAGAGGCCTTCGGTTCATTAGTGGTAAAGTTTTACAATGGCTCTACTAGCTGATGGTCTGTGGTTGTGTACACAATTCAAGATACTACAAATTAAACAGGATATTTCAGAACCACAGAACTGTCGCTCCAGGGTTTTGATTAAGAGGAAAGATGACAAGATTTGCATTTGTTGGAATGCAGGGTCAAAAGGTGGATTGAGCCCAAAGATGAATTGATAGGATTGATAGAGCCACACCTTTCTAGTTACCAGCTCATTTAAACATCTTAAAATCAAGTTCATGGTTATTGCTGGATAATGTTTTAAAAGGATATAGAACCAAGGCAGAACAAACAAGGCAGAGAAACAAGGCAGAACCTACTCCTTCAGTCCTATCTGAAGACTCATTACTAAACAGTCATGAACTCAGTTAAATGAGTTGGGTGATTGGATGGCCAATTCTTGCCCAGCACCACAATCTCAGGTTCTAATTTTCTTAAAAAATTTAAACCTTGTTGTACTATGTAAAATCAAAACCATTCCTCTAGCCAGACTAGACCCAAAACAATTTCAATATGCGACTCAAATGTTCAGAGAAAATTGCAATGTCATTGGAAGTTTATCAGATAAAGGTAATATTTGGTCTACCTCCACGTTTCTTTGTTGTTTCCATTTTGTTCTTAGGATTTTTGGTTCTAAATTCAGGTCCTCGAAAGTTATCTTTATCTTCATCACATACAGGTTCAGGCTGTACAACTACCGTGCCTGAAAGAGTGATATTTTACGTATAGAATTTAAATTAAACATGTCTAAAAATGAACAATCTCTAATACCACTTAAAGCTATAAGTTAACAGGAGATTGGAAGAGCTGATGAGTTTCTCCAAGCCAGATATCAGTGTTGGCTACACAGAGTGGGCCAAGAGGAACCCACATTGGACTATGCTTTTGAGGTTCTCCACATCCTGTGGAGAATAGTCGGGCCAAAGTCTCCCTTGAGGCACCATTCAAATCAGAATCTTAACCCAAAGTGATTTTGCATGACACCTACTCCACCACAGATTAATGCTTCTGGTTCTACAAGCCTTAAAAGCCATACCTCAAACGGCTATTTGGAAAACAATTTTGTTACCTATTCTGCAAAATTATAATATAACTAATATTACATTACTCCTCAGTGCTCAGTTTTAAAAGAGCCCCTTGTAATGTTCTACAATTTTCAATGCCGGAGATTCAAATTAGATTGGAGGCACAAAAAACTGCAGATGCTGGAATCTGGGGCAAAAACAAATTGCTGCAGGAACTCAAGTGTGTTAGGCGGCATCAGCGGAAGGAAATTGACATTGAACATTTCGGTTCGAGACACAACCCTCTGGATTGAGAGTGGAGGGGAGATAGTCAGTATAAAGGGATAAGGGGATGTTGAACAAGATCCAGACGAGGAGGGGTGGACAGTTGATGGGATCAGATGGAAAAGAAGGGTGGAGATAACAGAGGCTGGGACATGATTAATAGTTAGCAAGAGCTAAAGATGACACAACCTGATGGGAAATGACAGTAGAATATGGAGCGAATAAAATAGTGTAAGGGGGCAGATGGAAACTGTGGGGGTTAGGGATAGGAAGTAATTTGGGAGAGGGCATGGTGTTTGTGGAGAATAAAAATTGGTTGGATAGAGGGACCGAGGGGGGACAAATTATCTGAAAATGGAGAATTCAATGTTCATGTAGTCGGGTTGCAGATTACCGAGGCAAAATTGAGTTTGACCTCACCCTGGCAGTTAGTCAGGGTGAGAATGGGAGGGGAATTGAAATAGTAAGCAACCAGAAGCTCCAAATGACCATGACAGAGAGTGCAAGTGCACGGCAAAGCAATCACCTAGTTTGCAATTTGTCTCACAGATGTAGAGGTGGCCATGTCAAGAGCACCTAATGCAATAAACGAGTTGGAGGAGGTGCAGGTGAATCTCTGGCTCACCTGGAAGGGATGTTTGGATCCCCAGATTTTGATGAGGGTGGAAGTATAGGGAGAATCGCTGCACCGTGTGGGAGGAATGAACAAACGAGAGAGTGGCCCTGCAGAAATTAAAAGGGTTGGGAAGAGGAAGATGCGAAAGTGGTGGGAATACACTGTAGCTGGCAGAAATTTCCAAGAATATGTTGGATGCAAAGGCTGGTGGGGTGAAAGCAAAGACAAACTCAGAGCTGCCAAGTTTTGTCAGAGCATTTCAGTATTCTAGTACCGAAAATCAGTATTTTGCTGAGGAAATCGGTATTTTAATGCGGTGCCATTTTGCTGAAAAAAAAAGTGTTATTTTTTATGTGCAGTCATACCCGTGTAAGAGTACAAGAATGCATAACTTTGCTACCAATTGATATTTCTACACACCTTACTTGACAGTGCATTCATTGCCATCTCTTTGTATACTGCTGTTCGAATGGCTGCTTCCTGCTTTTAGCACCAGATGATGATGTAGAAGCCATTTTGGAAGCCTCTCTCCCTCCCTCGCTCTCTCCCTCCTTCCTCTTTCCCTCCCTCTCATGCTCTCTCCCTCTTTCCCTTCCTCTTTCCCTCCCACCTTCCCTCTCTCCTTCCTTTATCTCCCTCCCTCTTTTATTCCTGTCCTCCCTCCCTCTCCCTCCCCTAACAACCTGTGACCCATAGCACTGTGGCCATTGCACTATGTGTAAAGGCAATAGCGCCCCAGCTTAAACTGACAGCGCTGTTTAAACCTGGAGCGGGACAGGCCGATCAAAGCTTCCAGATCTTGAAATTTAAAATACTAATAGATTTAATATGCTATAATTTTTGGAGGTACAGTATGACTTTTTATAAGCAGCAAGATGAAACAGGAAGTCGGACTGATTTTAAAAAAAAATCCATATTTTACAAAGCAAATCTGTACATCCGTAATCTGATCGCATTTCCGTACAAATTACGAAAAATCCGTACAACTTGGCAGTTCTGCAAACTGGATTCTATCCCTATTCTGTCTAGGGATGGAAGCAAGATGTGAGCAGATATGCCGGAAATGGGAGATGGGAGATGCGGGTGAGGGTATTCACATACTCAAAGATGCCGGGGAAGTTGAAAACCATGCAAATATCCATGTCTACACTATTTTGTAAAAAATGAAGCAGTCAAAAGAAGTTTTCAGGGTAAGCACAAGTTCAGCTAAGCAAAGGAGAAGGGGAACCATTTGGATCTATGTTCTGGAAAGAAACAGGGAGCTGAGGCCTTCTTAATGGGGCATGGAAGTGTATGAGGACTAGACATTCATGGAGAAAATTAGGTGGTGGGCTCTGGAAGGCAAGATTGAGTCAAGATACGAGGAGATGAATTCAATGAGGCAAAAGCAGTCTAAAACAATGGGCCTGCCAGTCCTGTTCGTGAATCTTGGGTGGGAGATTGAAATGATCAGTACATGGGGTTGGTGGACCATAAGAACTTGTGGTGGGGAGATCTTCTGAAGTATTTAGAACTTCTGATGGTGTGGGAGACAGGAACCTGGTATTAGGTGGTGGGGTCATGGTCAAGGAATAGGTATGAGGTGTTTGAAAGCTGTCTCCTAGACTTAACAAGGTAGAAGTCAAATGTTAATGGTTCAAAACTGATTTATGGAATAGCTAACGTTTAATAGTTATCAAATTATTATTATCTTTCTCACACTTGTATTGAGTTACAAAAGTGCACATTTGTATTTAGATAATGTTTCCTAAATATTTAAGAGAAATGTGTACCTTTAGGCAGACAATTCACATCTAAATTATCCGTGTCCTCAATATTTGAAGTCAGTTTCTCGCAGCCAGAAGCAGTCTCATTTGATGTTTCATCATCTGACACAATGTGCTTTGTCACAAATGAGGGTTTCCTGCAATCAAAAGAAAATTAAACACTATGTTCAAGGTTTGTAAAATCATTCACCATCAGAAGCATAATGGCACCATGGATCACTGGAATGTAAATTACAACATTTCGGCACTGCCACTTTGGTTAGCATATGAGATGCCAGTATTTCCACATAATGTAAAACCACCAGAAACCACAATGAATATGGCACTGAATATGCCATTATTAACCTTTCTAACATCTGCCAAGATACTTACTTTTGTTGGGCAGTCCTAAGATCTCGTAAAAGCAACGGTTCTTTATTTTAAAAAGTAGACATTGCTTATTGAACAAGTCTCAATCAACCTGTCCTTAGCTGATTTGCATAGGTTTACTATGTGGTAGGATTGCAGTTTCAATCTAATCTGAAGATTGTAAAATCACTTAGCACTATCTGCGCATGCTATTTTTGCCATTAGCAAAGCTGTACTCTTGTACTACACCAGCATCATGCTGGCACTTCCTCAATTTTTAAATACGTCCTGGCATGCTCTTCTACATTCTTTGTTGAACAAGTAATGCTAGGCCACCATTTAAAACAGTACCAAGTTATTAGGTAGACAAAAATGCTGGAGAAACTCAGCGGTGAGGCAGCATCTATGGAGCAAAGGAAATAGGCAATGTTTCGGGTCGAGACCCTTCTTCAGACGGAAGAATATACCCATAATGTTTCTACTGCAAAAACTGAAGACAGAGAGAGAACAGCCATCTTGCTGCCACAGTATTCCAATTGCAGTCTGACCAGTGCCTTATAAACCCTCAACATTATACCCGTTTTTATATTCTAATGCTCTCAAAATAAATGTTAACATTGCATTTGCTGTCCTTGCTACCAAATCAACCTGCAAAGAATCCTGCACCAGTTCTCCCAAGTCCCTTTGCACCTCCGATTTACTATGTCTTCCATCTACCACTTCTTTGCCCACTCTCCCAAACTGTCCAAGTCCTTCTCCAGAATCTCTGCTTCTTCAACACTACCTGCCCCTCCACCTACCTTCCTATCATCTGCAAACTTGGCCACATAGCCATCAATTCACTCATCCAAATCATTGATATACAATTTGAAGAGTAGCAGCCCCAACAATGATCCTGCGGAACACCATTAGTCACTGGCAGCCAACCAGAAATTACCCCCTTTATTCCCACTCTTTGCCTTCTGCAATTCAGCAAACCTTCTATACATGGTAGTATCTTCCCTCTAATACCTTGGGCTCTCAACTTGTTTAGCAGTCTTGCGTGCAGAACTTTATCAAAGGTCTGAAAACTGGCCTACAATTTTATCAAATGCAGAACTTTATCAAATGTCTTCTGATAACTGGCCTACAGTTTTTCTTCTTTTGCTTCGCTTTCTTCTTGAACAGCAGAGTAACATACATAATTTTCCAGTCCTTTCGGACCACTCCCGACTGGTGAAAGATCACCACTAATGCCTCCACAATCTCTAATGCCACCTCAGAACCCTGGAGTGTAGTCCACCTGGTCCAGGTGACATCCATCTTCAGATTTTTAAGCTTCCCAAGCACCTTAGTAATAGCTCCTTAGTAATAGCTACTCCACTAACTTCTGCCTCATTCTCTGTGAAGACTGATGCAAAAACGTATTCAATTTATCTGCCATTTCTTTATTCCCCATTATCTCTTCTCCAGCATAATTTTCCAGTGGTTCAATGTCCACTCGTACCTCCCTGCTACTATTTAAATATCTGAAGGAACTTTTGCTATCCTCTTTTATATTATTGGCAAGCTTACCTACACATCTCATCGTTTCTCCTCTTATTGGCTTTTTAGTTACCTTCTGTTGGTGTTAAAATGTTCCCAATCCTCTAGCTTCCCACTAATCTTCGCAATATTATATGCCTTCTCTTTTAGATTTATGCTGTTCTTGACTTCCCTTGTCAGCTACGGTCGCTTCCTTCTCCCCTTAGAACCCTTCATCCTCCTTGTGTTGAAAAGATCCTGCGTCTGAATTACTCCCAGAAATTTCTGCCATTGCTGCTACACTGCTGGGGTCCCTTTCCAAACAACTTTAGCCAGCTCCTCCCTCATGCCTCTGTAGTTACCTTTACTCAACAGAAATACCAACACATCATATTTCATCTTCTTCCTCTCACTGCAGGTTGGATTTTATCATATTATGGTCACTACCTCTTAAGCTCCCTAATCAAACCCCGTTCTTTACACAACACCAAATCCAGAATTGCCTTTTCCCTAGTGGGAGGGTTAGATCCAGTCATCATGGTCCATGTGAGTACAAATGAAGTTGGTAGAACTTAGAAAAGTTCTGCTAATGAAATTCGAGCAGGTAGGGACTAAATTGAAAAGTAATGAAAATAGTAATAATTTCTGGATTGCTACCCAAGGCAGGAGCAAATTGTCATAGGATCGAGAAGATTATAAAGTAGAACGCGTGGCATAAAGATTGGTGTGGGAGAAGTTCACCGTTTGACCTGTTTTTACAAAATGTTAAATGGTCAGCTCGACATAGACTACAAGACCTACACCAAACCCAAACCAATTAGGAGCAGACGAAGGCATTCGACCCAATTTGTGATCCCAGCTACAAAGACAGATGTATACAGCAATTCGTTCTTCCCCCGCACAATTAAAGCATGGAATAATCTCCACCCAACTATAGTTACCCAACCAGATGCAACTAAATTCAAAGTAGCTCTTTCTTCCCAATAACCCTTTCTGGCTTAAGCCCTCCCTTCACCACCTCCAGTTTAAATTCCATTTGAAATATTTTGGAGGACCAAGAACCAAGTGGGTGTGAATTTGTGGTCAGACGAGATGTCCCGAACCCAGGCACGGGGCAGGCAACACAGCCTTTGGTATTCTCGATCCTCGTGACAGAGAATAGTGTCTATTCCCCTGACTATACTATCCCCAATGACAACAACATATCGTTTCCCTCTCTCGGTGCCATGGTTAGGTGTTCAAACTTCCCACAGCCCCTGCGTGTGTGTAGGGAACACAGAATCTCAGACCTACTTTGCAAGCTCATGGGCTGAGGCTCCTCTAACAATTCCTCTATCTTTATTCCCCTGCCTGCTCACTTGCAGTCACACCCTTCTTATGACCACAGATCAAATTGGAAGCATCCAAAAGCGTCCAAGTAAATCTCCCCGCCCCTGATGTGCCGCAGCGTTTGAAGCTCAGGCTTCAGGTCAAGGACCACTTAAACCCGCTATTCCCTCTTTTCTGCTCTCCCATCAGGCAGAAGACAAAAGCATAATCGACCGGATTCAGAAGCAGCTTCTTCTCCCGTGTTATCAAGATGCTGAGTGGACCTCTTATAAGCTACGGGTATAGTCACCGATCTCTCTTAGCTGCCATTGCATTGTTCTTGAATCTGCAGTCTCTCTTTAGCTCTAACTATATAATGCTGTAGTACTATATTCTGTACTCACTATTTTTCTTTGTATCATCTGTTGTACTTGTGTATGGTTTGATTATGCTGATGTACGGTATGATTTGACTGGATAACATGAAAACAAGTTTCACTGTGTATCAGTAATGTGACAACAATAAACCTATACTCACTTAACTTTTAAAATACTCACCTTCTTGAGTGGGATGATCCCGAAGACTTTGATTTTCGGCTGGAGACCTTTAAATAAAAAGGAACCATCAAATTTAGACGTAAATACTTCATCACAAGGAAACTAAAATGAACTAACGTGGACTTTCTAAGATTAAAACTTAGAGTTGCCCTAGTTAAAAAAAAAAAAAAGCTTTATGTATGCATTTCAGAAGTAATTATGTATAATTAACTTTTAATATAATGTTGAAATATCATGTTTTTACAAAACAGGGAAAGGTGCCAGTTAAATTCTGGGCAAAATATCAAGAATGATAATGTTTCCATTTGACTCATCAAATGGATCTTAAATACACTTCCAATGAGGACAGAAGATGGATGCATATAATGACCAAAATAGAAATATTCAATGCAAATGTACAAATGCTGCTCATAAATAAATAAAAGGATTTTGTTCATATTTCAGGCATGATATTCACCTCCAGAAATAAAATAGGAAGTATTGCCCAGACCACGTCTTGTGTTCAGGTGGCATTCGCTCCTCCCCGTGGACCTCCTCTCCTGATTCAGAGCCATTTCGAGGCCTTCTCCGCTGCCTCTGTGGTGTTCTTGATGGCCTTTCTCCTCGCCACTCCGTTTATGCCCAGTGCACTCAAGGCTTTGTAGAGCGATTGCCCTGCAAACCCTCTGCAGCCAACCTCGATGGGCATACACCTTGCCTTCCAGCCCTGCTTGCGGCAGTCTATGACCAGTTCTTCATATTTGGCCATCTTCCTCTCGTGGGCCCCCTCCAGACGGTCCTCCCACGGCACTGTCAGTTCCAACAAGACGATGTTTTTGGTCGCCTCTGAGACCAGGAGGATATCTGGCCTCAGGGTGGTCGTGGCAATGTGCTGTGGGAACTTCAGCTGCTTCACCAGGTCTACGGAAAGCTGCCAGTCCTGCGCAGTCGCCAGGATTCCTGACGGATTCCTGGCTGCTGTGGTTCTTGGCAGCTGCACTCCGGCCTTCACGAAGGTGATCATCTGGGTGGTGGGGCGTTCTTGTCTGCAGCTGCTGATTCCCATGCCGATGGCTTCTGCAATGGGTTTGAGAACCTGGTCGTGACGTCATGTGTACCGGCCCTGCCCAAGAGACTTTGGGCAACAGCTCAGGATGTGTTCCAACGTCTGAACATTGCGGGCAATCTGGAGATTCCGCTTTGCCCCAGATGAAGAGGTTCGATGGGCTGGGCAGGACATCATACACTGCCTGGACCAGGAACTTGATGCGCTGTGGTTCAGCCTGCCAGAGCTCAGTCCATGTGACTTTTCGGTCCATGGCCTGCTCCCACCTTGTCCAGGCTCCCTGCTGCCTCAATCCAACTGCTCTGGTACACCTCTCCTCCTCCACCACTGCCCTCACTTCCTCCTGGACCAGCCTGCGCCTCTCCTTCCCCTTGGCCTTGTCAAACTGGAGAGATGGGAAGATTCCCAGGCCTGCTCTTCCCCGAGTCACTGCTCCCACCAGGACTCTGTGGCGTATCCGGGACTATGCTTGCAGCACGGCTTCGCCGGCTCTCCACTTCCTCCCAGTTTTCACCTCCACCCCTGCTTGAGCCACCTTGGGGTCGCTGGAGTCCCTGTACAGCATCACCTCTCTGGCCTGAGTCACCTTGGACTCCTCCTCCAGGGACTTCAGGGGCAGCTGGAGCTTGGTGTTATTTCCGTAAAGGGCGATGCTGCTAAGGCTCCTGGGCAGTCCCAGCCACCTTCTGAGAAAGCTACTGACTTTCCTCTCCAATCTCTCTACGATGGATATTGGGACCTCGTAGACAAGCAGTGGCCAGAGTATCCTTGGCAGGATACCATGCTGGTAAATCCATGCCTTCAACTGGCCGGGAAGCCCCGACCGGTCCACTGCTCTCAACCAGCTCTCCAGCTCCTGACAGGTTGCCTGGACAGATGCTGTATCCTTCAGGCTGCTGTTAAACACCTTGCCAAGACTCTTCACTGGCCTTTCGGAGACAGTTGGGATTGATGTCCCTTCGATGCTGAAGCGGAACCTGTCCATGACTTTGCCCTTCTTCAGCACCAGTGACCTTGATTTTCCTGGCTTAAACCTCATCCTTGCCCATCCAATCAGTTTCTCCAACCCCTGCAGGATCCACCTGCATCCTGGCACTGACTCAGTGGTGACAGTCAGGTCGTCCATGAAGGCTCTGATTGGTGGTTGGCGCATTCCTGACTTGGTCCGAGGGCCCCGGCACTCTGGCTCAGCAGACTTGACGATCATGTTCATCGCCAAGGCAAAAAGGATCACAGAGATGGTACAGCCTGTGATGATCCCAAACCCCAGTCTGTGCCACTCTGATGTTACTGACCCCAAAATAAATCCTCCTGATTACTTGTTGACATTCCAGCTTTTTTCTCCAATGATGGCATGTTCCTAGCTTTTCTTTCAACTAAGGGCCTCTTAACTTGAAACTGTTATAAATTATCTCCTCAAACATCATCCTGCAGGGTGATGTTATTCAAGGTCAATTTCTCATTCAATTTATTTTACTGGATACACAAGTGGAAATGCTACCGCAGGATACATCATACCAGAACAATGCATTCCGATTTTTATTCCCTCTCCATATCCATCAAAATTTAAAAAAATCAAGCACACACAGCATATCAATTATTTATCCTATGGTAGATACTGGTTGAATGAACTATGTAAATAGTTCCCATCCACCAAAATAATAACAGCAAGTTCTGACTTCAAATTGAATGTATTTATTACAAGCTGAATAAATAAATTCTGCTTGTTTGCAGTAATTTGCAACAACATTAACAGCTGGTTTTCAGCTACTCGCAATAAAATTATTGGCAGTTACAACCATTTCCCAAAAGTTACCACCCATGTATATTATCCATATTTGGCACTCAATTTTTATAATTTGACCTGGTTTCACTCTTCCAAAATGAACCCATTTCCAGAGCAACGAAGAAGGAAAGGAGGAAAATTATTTGTCCCGGGTTGGGAACATTTCACATTGTGTTTTCTATTCTTTCAAAACAATAATGCACTGAACAAAATACAGGAAGATAGATTACCATTTGCATTTCATATTCTAAAATGAGAAATGTTCCCAATGGAAGTTTTTCTTTCACTCTGCACATTGGGACTCAGTTTTGAAAGATTCACTTCATTTCAACTACAACTCTATAATCAGCCTCAAGTTGATTTTAGACTTGAGATACACCGTGGAAACAGGCCATTCAGCCTCCCGAGTCCACGGCGACAAGCGATTCGACAATACACCAACGCTATTCTAAACACTAAACACACTGTGCCACCCAACATTCTATATTTATAATAAAACAAGGCTCAGATGAAAGAAAAATGGACCCGATCCTCCAGTATCCAAAATGGATCATAATTGAAAATGTAGGTAGGACTTTCCTGCCACCTGCATTCTGGATTTAGTTTCAGTTTAGAGATACAACATGGAAACAGGCCCTTCGGCTCATCAAGTCCATGCCAACCATTGATCAGTTCTATGTTATCCCAGTTTCTCATCCACTCACTTACACTGGGGACAATTACAGGGATCAATTAACCTGCAAATCCGCACGTCTTTGGGACGTGGGAGAAAACCGGAGCACCTGAAGGAAACTCAAGTAATCATTGGGAGAACGTAGAAACTCCACACGGACAGCACCTGTGGTCAGGATCGGACGTGGGACTCAAGTGATGTGAGGCAGCAACTCTACGACTGCACTGCCCTATATTTAGAAAAATTGAATCTCGAAAGATAATTATATAAACTATGTTCATGGTTTACACAGAACATAGAACAGTATATCAGTATAGAACAGGAACCCTACCTGGACCCATGCAGTTTGCTTATAACCATATAACCATATAACAATTACAGCACGGAAACAGGCCATCTCGACCCTTCTAGTCCGTGCCGAACACGTATTCTCCCCTAGTCCCATATACCTGCGCTCAGACCATAACCCTCCATTCCTTTCCCGTCCATATAACTATCCAATTTATTTTTAAATGATAAAAACGAACCTGCCTCCACCACCTTCTCTGGAAGCTCATTCCACACAGCCACCACTCTCTGAGTAAAGAAGTTCCCCCTCATGTTACCCCTAAACTTCTGTCCCTTAATTCTCAAGTCATGTCCCCTTGTTTGAATCTTCCCTACTCTCAGTGGGAAAAGCTTATCCACGTCAACTCTGTCTATCCCTCTCATCATTTTAAAGACCTCTATCAAGTCCCCCCTTAACCTTCTGCGCTCCAAAGAATAAAGCCCTAACTTGTTCAACCTTTCTCTGTAACTTAGTTGCTGAAACCCAGGCAACATTCTAGTAAATCTCCTCTCTCTATTTTGTTGACATCCTTCCTATAATTAGGCGACCAAAATTGTACCCCATACTCCAGAATTGGCCTCACCAATGCCTTGTACAATTTTAACATTACATCCCAACTTCTATACTCAATGCTCTGATTTATAAAGGCCAGCACACCTAAAGCTTTCTTTACCACCCTATCTACATGAGATTCGACTTTCAGGGAACTGTGCACAGTTATTCCCAGATCCCTCTGTTCACCTGCATTCTTCAATTCCCTACCATTTACCATGTACGTCCTATTTTGATTTGTCCTGCCAAGATGTAGCACCTCACACTTATCAGCATTAAACTCCATCTGCCATCTTTCAGTCCACTCTTCCAACTGGCATAAATCTCTCTGTAGACTTTGAAAATCTACTTCATTATCCACAACCCCACCTATCTTCGTATACAATACAATACAATACAATACAATTTATTGTCATCTGCATACTTACTAATCCAATTTACCACACCATCATCCAGATCATTGATGTACATGACAAACAACAGTGGACCCAACACAGATCCCTGTGGCACCCCACTAGTCACTGGCCTCCAACCTGACAAACAACCATCCACCATTACTCTCTGGCATCTCCCATTCAGCCACTGTTGAATCCATCTTGCTACTCCACCATTAATACCCAACCATTGAACCTTCTTAACCAACCTTCCATGAGGAACCTTGTCAAAGGCCTTACTGAAGTCCATATATACAACATCCACTGCTTTACCCTCATCAATTTCCCGAGTAACCTCTTCAAAAAATTCAAGAAGATTAGTCAAACATGACCTTCCAGGCACAAATCCATGTTGACTGTTCCTAATCAGACCCTGTTTATCCAGATGCTTATATATATTATCTCTAAGTATCCTTTCCATTAATTTGCCCACCACTGACGTCAAACTAACAGGTCTATAATTGCTAGGTTTACTCTTAGACCCCTTTTTAAACAATGGAACAACATGCGCAGTACGCCAATCCTCCGGCACTACTCCCGTTTCTAATGACATTTGAAATATTTCTGTCATAGCCCCTGCTATTTCTACACTAACTTCCCTCAATGTCCTAGGGAATATCCTGTCCGGACCTGGAGACTTATCCACTTTTATATTTCTCAAAAGTGTCAGTACTTCCTCTTCTTTGAATCTCATAGTTTCCATAGCTACTCTACTTGTTTCCCTTACCTCACATAATTCAATATCCTTCTCCTTGGTGAATACCGAAGAAAAGAAAGTGTTCAATATCTTCCCCATCTCTTTTGGCTCTGCAGATAGCTGTCCACTCTGACTCTCTAATGGACCAATTTTATCCCTCGTTATCCTTTTGCTATTAATATAGCTGTAGAAACCCTTTGGGTTTACTTTCACCTTACTTGCCAAAGCAACCTCATATCTTCTTTTAGCTTTTCTAATTTCTTTCTTAAGATTCTTTTTACATTCTTTATACTCCTCAAGCACCTCATTTACTCCATGCTGCCTATAATTATTGTAGATCTCCCTCTTTTTCCGAACCAAGTGTCCATTTTCCCTTGAAAACCATGGCTCTTTCCGATTTTTACTATTTCCTTTCAACCGAACAGGGACATAAAGATTCTTAAAATGTCACCTTTAAATGTACTCCATTTCTCTTCCACATCTTTCCCATAAAACAAAATGTCCCAATTTACTCCTTTTAAATCCTTTCGCATCTCCTCAAAGTTAGCCTTTCTCCAATCAAAAATCTCAACCCTAGGTCCGGTTCTGACCCTCTCCATAATTATATTGAAACTAATGGTATTGTGATCACTGGTCCCGAACTGTTCCCCAACGCATACCTCTGCCACCTGACCCGTCTCATTTCCTAACAGGAGGTCCAGCACCGCTCCTTCTCTAGTAGGTACTTCTATGTATTGCTGCAAAAAACTATCCTGCACACATTTTACAAACTCCAACCCATCCAGCCCATTTACAGAATGTGTTTCCCAGTCTATGTGTGGAAAATTGAAATCTCCCACAATCACTACCTTGTGCTTACTACTAAAATCTGCAATCTCCTTACATATTTGCTCTTCCAATTCTCGCTCCCCATTTGGCGGTCTATAATACACCCCTATAAGTGTTGCTACCCCTTTCCCATTTCTCAGTTCCACCCAAATAGCCTCCCTAGACGAGCCCTCTAATCTATCCTGCCAAAGCACTGCTGTAATATCTTCCCTGATAAGCAATGCAACACCTCCACCTCTTGCCCCTACAATTCTATCACACCTGAAGCAACGAAATCCTGGAATATTTAGTTTCCAATCACAGCCCTCCTGCAACCATGTTTCACTGATCGCCACAACATCATACTTCCAGGTGTCAATCCAGGCTCTGAGTTCATCCACCTTTCTTACAATGCTCTTACCAAACAAAGATGGGGGTTGAGGATGCCATCATCCACCTGCTCCATCGTTATCCTCACTTGGATAAGCCGGGCAGCACTGTGAGGGTCATGTTTTTTTACTTTACCAATGGTTTTAAAACCATCCGGTCTGCACTACTATGGAGTAAACTGGCGAAGATGCGGGCGGGTGCACCATTGGTGTTCTGGATCACCAACTACCTGACGGGATAACTGGATAATCACAATATATCAGGCTACAGAACTGTGCCTCAGACATGGTAGTGAACAACACAGGGGCCCATCAGGGGATGGTCCTCGCTCCCTTCCTCTTTACCATCTGCACCTCGGATTTCTGATATAACTCGGACACTTGCCACCTATAGAAGTTTTCGGATGACTTTGCAATTGTGGGCTGCATCAGTGAGGGGAGGGAAGCTGAATACAGATGTG
This sequence comes from Amblyraja radiata, assembly GCF_010909765.2. Lineage (NCBI taxonomy): Eukaryota > Metazoa > Chordata > Chondrichthyes > Rajiformes > Rajidae > Amblyraja > Amblyraja radiata. Next base: position 4,402,101 of record NC_045967.1, on the reverse strand, counting down.
TAGTCAACGACTTTGTTGTGTGGTGTTAGCTGAATCACCTACAGCTCAACACCAACAACACTAAGGAATTAGTGGTGGGCTTTAGGAGTGCAACCTTGTCGTGGTCAGGGACCATTGTTTGTCTCAGTGACCCCGAGAGTTATGCCAGCGGTAGATTCGTCTCCTGTTAGGGTCTCCCATGCTGGACAGGTCGAAGGGTAGAGACGAGACGAAGAGCGATCCACTGGTCCTCCAGGTTGGGGGTTGAGCACAGGGCTAACAACCCTGTCTCGTAAAACAAATATGTTACGGAAACAGCAACTGAAGGAATTAACACTACTGGGCGTGATGGACTTCCAGGGCTATCGACAAATGCTAGGATGAATGTAAGAGAACCAGACAGCATCCCAAGAATAGCCCTGCACTGGACACCGGAAGGGAAAAGGAAAAGAGGGAGACCCAAAACCACCAGGTGTCAAACTGTACAAGAAATGAAAACAATGTACCTGACCTGGAGTAGTGTCCAGAAGCTAGCCCAGAACAGACAGGAGTGGAGGAGGACCTTTGTTGCTGCCCTACACGCCAGGAGGCATAATAGGCAGTAAGTAAGTAAGTTTAGTAGAGGAACACCCCTGTCCCCCGTCTCCATCAATGGTGTGGATGTGCAGTTTACCAAGGAGTACAAGACGGGCAGAGCTGGTTGTATTTTTTGAAAAGGCTCCGCTCCTTCAATGTCTACAAGATGCTGCAGATGTTCTACCAATCGATGGTAGCCAGTGCCATCTACTTCGCCGTTGTGCGCTGGGGCAGCAGGGCAAAGGCCGTGGACGGCAACAGGATTAACAAACTCGTCAGGCTTCCTCCTGGGGGCGGTTGGGTTCATGGGAGATGGTCTTGGAGGGGATGATGCTCCTCAAACTGCAGAGCATCTTGGACATTACAGCTCACCCCCTCCATGACACACTGGTCAACCTGAGAAGTGCCTTCAACAAACTAGTTCCACCAAGATGTAGTACAGAACGCCACAGGAGATCCTTTTCCCCTGTGGCTATCAAACTGTAAAACTCCTCCCCCTTCTGTCATGGGGTAGACTGAGATGCCCCCAAGAAAATCTTTGCACATCCCCAATCCTTTCCACTCGTAACTTTAATTTCAAGTATCTTGTGGTTTATGCCTGTTGGCAGATCAATTTCCCATCGAGAATATCGTATTACATAGGAAAATACATTCTGGCCCACAATGTCCATGCCAAACATGATGCTAAGTTAAATTAATCTCCTTTGCCTGCACGTGATCCATATTTCTCAATTCCTGCATATACTTGTGCCTAACCAAAATCCTCCTAAATACCCCAATCATATCTGCCCCCATCAGCATTCAGAACACTCACCATTTCTTGTAAAAAAAAAAAAATGCCCTGCATATTCGTTAAACTTTGCCCTCTTACGTTAAGCTATGCCCTCCAGTATCTGGTATTTCCACCCTGGGGGAAAAGAGTCTAACTATCCTACCTATTTCTCTCATAATCATATATACTGCCAGGTCTTCCCTTCAACCTCTGATTCTTCAGAGAAAACAATCCGTTTTGCCCAACCTCTCCCAATAGAAAATATCCTCTAATCCAGGCAACAGTTTAGTAAACTTCTTCTGCACCAAAGCCTCCACATCCATAATGGAGCAACCGAGAACTGCACACAAATCTCTATATGCAACATACTAAATGTCCTGTAATGTTGCAACATGGCTTCCCGACTCTTATACACTTTGCCCCTGACCAATGAAGGCAGATACCATTTGCCTTCTTTACCACTATCTACTTGTGCTGCCACTTTCGGGGAGCTATGGATTTGGACCCCAGGATCCCTCTGTAAATCATGTTCTTAAGGGTCCTACCATTAACCAGATGCTTTCCCCAGACCTTTGACCTCGCAAAATGTAACACCTCAGTTGCTCGGATTAATCGCAATCTGTATTTCTCTGCCTTTATCTGTAGCTAATCTGTATTTCGCTGTATACTCTTGACAACCTTCCTCACTGTCACAAGTCTACCAATTTTGGTGCCGTCTGCAAACTTACCAACTAACCTATCTATATTTACATCAATCACAAACAGAGATCCCAGATCCCTGTGGAGCTCCACTGGTCACAGTCTTCCAGTCTGCACCACAACCCTCTTCTATGAGTAAACCAGTTCCCAAACCAAGTCTCGGGTATCCTATGCATCTTAATCTTCTGGATCGGCTTACCACGAGGGCCTTTATCAAATATCTCTATATAACTAAAAGTCTTTGTCTTGTTTGTGCCCACGATGTGTCTGTGTGTGTATGTGGCCTCTGTGTGTCAATCTGGTTAATTCCTATCTGCTTCCAAACGCTAGGCCACAACCTTCCCATTTTCACAGACCCTACTCACATTTTTATAGTGGTGGTGATAAACATCTTCCCGTCGCATTTCCACCTATATTTCCGAAGTTATTAATCGTTGAAATTTTAAAAACAGCCCGATTTCTTCAAACTCACCCATTTTGTAAAAATAAATCTGAGTGCCATCACAATGAACTCGCAAGGCAAGACGGGCCACTTCGGGAGGAAGGGGCACTCCAGCGGCTCGAACGGCAGTTTGCAAAGCAGGACGGGCCACTCCTGGGAGGTAAGGGCACTCCAGCGGCAGTTTGCAAAGCAGGATGGGCCACTCCGGGCGGGAGGGGCACGCCAACGTTCCAACGGCAGTTTCCAGATTTTAAAACACTTGAATTTTAAAAACAACTTCGCCATTGGTCACTCTTCCATGCTGCAACTTCGCCATTGGCCACTCTTCCAACAGCTCTTCCACGTTCTACAAACCCTCTCCCAAGACAGTCGGGTGAAGATCCAGTTCAGAGCCGACTGCTTCATTCTGACTTCGCTGGCTTCACTCTCTTTAACGATAAGCTTATATATTTTTATTGATTCCTTCAATGATACTTGACTCATAAATCTCAGCCAGGGCACATGTAATTTCCTATCTAGCTTCCCATAGTGCTCTCGGATATCTATCTATCTCTCATCTTGTATCTATATCTATTTGTTTGCCCGGTTTGTACCTATATTTCCACATAAACGGTACATGATAGCGCAACAATATTTGCTCCACCTTACTCACCATTGTCCTGTGATTTAAATTAAACAAGTTTCGTTCAGCTTGATGGTGTATTGTACGTTAATGACGTTTAAAACTTTTTTAAAAATTTAAAAGCTTGCCCTGCCCGTCAGCAGTGTTCCACCCCACAATGACATCACAATGGGATCTCATTTACAAAAACTCAATTTTAAAAACCAGGTGACGAGTGGGGGAGCAGAGAGGGAGAGGGGCTATGGAGGGAGGGAGTGACTGAGGGTAGGCCAAAGGAGAGGGAGAGAGAGTGGAGGAGGGGAGGAAGAGAGGGAAAAGAGGGAGGGTGAAGAGGAGGGGAGTGGAATGCTGGGGATGAGGGGGAATGGAGGAGGATATGGGTAGGAAGAGGGATGGCGAGGTAATGTAGGAGGGGAGGGGGAAGGGAAGAGAAGGGGTGAGGGGAGGAAGCAGAGGAGGGTTGGTGGAGGGTGGGGAGACGGAGGATAATGGAGATGAATAGGGGACTGAACAGGGAGAGTGAGATGCGTTCACATTGATCTTATTTTTACGTTATTGCCACGTCAGCGCAGTTGGGAGCTATGAGTGGTGGAATATTGCGCTGGGAGACCAGGCCTCTTGTGTGACAGGGACCCAACGGGTTCCACTTGGTCTAGTCTTACTTAAATCCATGTAGACATGCACAGCCCTTCCCTCATCAGTCATTTTTGTCAACTCCTCAAAAAACTCAGTCAAGGGCTGCAGTAGATAAAACCAGGTTGACTTACACTAATTTGCCCATTCATTTCCAGTTCAGAGTAAATTCTATCCCAAAGAATCCTCTCCATTAGCTTCCTAACCACTGACATGTGGCTCACCAACCTATAATTTCCCAGATTATCTCTACTCACAAGACCCTTCTTACACAAAAACACACTGGCAACTTTCTTACATTTATTCTCATTTAAAAACTAGCTCCACTTCTCTTCATTAGACAAACTTTCTTTTAAAAAACTACAGCACTCAACAAGGTGCAAAAAAGGACAAAAGCTGAAAGATGTTAATAATAGGTGAGCTACTAAGATAACCACAAAAAAGTTTTTTTTGATCTACTTCCACAAGTAGACTTGTTGGTCAAAGGGTATGATTCTCGCTTAGGATGCGAGAGATCCTGGGCCTTCCCAGACAAGCCCTTCTTTAGGCTGGCACAGCAAGAGAACGGTAGAGTTGCTATCTTACAACGTCAGAGACCTGGATTCCTGACCATGGGTTCTGTCTGCACGGAATTTGTACGTTCTCCCTGTGACCGTGTGGGTTTTCTCTGGTGCTCTGGTTTCCCCCCTCATTCCAAAGACGTGCAGGTTTGTAGATTAATTTGCTTCTGTAAATTGCCCTTAGTGTGTCAGACATAGAACTAGTGCAGGGGTGGTCGGCATGGAATTAGTTGGCCGAAGGGCCTGTTTCCACACTGTATATCTAAACTAAATAATCTAATTCTGGTGAAGGAAGGAAGTGCAGATGCGGGTTTAATGACAATAAATGTAAACTCGAACTTGAACAAGTGCATAGAACATAAGAAAAAGAGGATGCATGCGATTCACATTTACAAGAATGGGAATAAAATAATTAATATATTGAAAATTCTACTTCGCAGGAATTAGTATTTGAAAACCAAAGAAAGCACACATTCTGTTGTGTTAAAATCACTTGGTAGACAAAATAAATTAAATTGCAACTTCAATCCAGTACTTAAATACAGAGAAGCCACTATATTTGACATGCATTTCTTTGAGAGTAAAAGTGGAACAAACCTCTTTATGCTCCATCTGAGTTGAAATTGAAATGGGAGCTGCGTTCCCTCTATCTGAAAAAAAAATGTGCACATTCAAATAGGAAGTTTGAAATCAAATCATATTCTAGAAAAAGGTATTTTCCAAATAGATTTAAAACGCACACTTTTTCCCCCAAATCATTTTTTTAGGATATGTTAATATGAAGCTGATTGGTAGTAGAAACTTCTAACATGTCTTCCTTCACTTATTTTTTAATACAGTGCCCTCCATAATGTTTGGGACAAAGACCCATCATTTGTTTATTTGCCTCTGTACTCCACAATTTAACATTTGTAATAGAAAAGAATCACACGTGGTTAAAGTGCACTTTGTCAGTTTTTTTAAATAGGCCATTTTTATACATTTTGGCTTCACCATGTAAAAATTACACCAGTGTTTATGCATAGTCCCCCCATTTCAGGGCACCATAATATTTGGGACACATCAATGCCATGTGAATGAAAGTAGTCCTGTTTAGTATTTTGTTGCATATCCTTTGCACGCAATAACGGCTTGAAGTCTGTGAATCATGGACATCACCAGTCCAGGGCTCGAAATTAACGGTTGCCCGGGTGCCACTGACCACTCAAAGCGCCGCCGGGCAACCTAAACACCGAGTCATTTTGCCCGGCTTGGCAACCAGATACTGGTTTGTACCAAAGATAGACACAAAACACTGGAATAACTCTGCGGGTCAGGCAGCATCTCTGGAGGAAAGGAACGCGCCATTTTGACGGATGGAATGCGTGGGAAATATACTAGGTGCGGGGTGACGAAGGGTCGCAGCGAATGACGGGCCCCGAACAGCGGCAGCAGCGGCAGCGATAGCAGCTCCATCTCCTCCTTCTCCCGCCCCCCCCGCCCGCCCTGATAAGGGCCGCTGCTAGCAAACCGGCAAATGGCGCTTTAAAAAAAAGCGGGTTTTTTTTTCTTTAAAGCGCCGTTAGCGGGTTTACAAGCAGCGGCCGCTATCAGGGAGGAGGAGATGGAGCCGCTGTGCGGGACCCGTCATTCGCTGCGACACTTCTGAAGCAGCTGCACTATAGATCCTATAGCTATAGGATATTTGACTGCACCGCTCGGCCCCGCACCTTGCTGTTGGCTGGCGGAGGAGGGAGACGGTGACGAGGAGTTCCCAACGGTCAAGACAGCGAGGCAATGTTGTCCGAGGAGCGCTGACCTTCCTTCCTCCCCATCTCGCCCCCCCTCTCGCTCTCTCTCTCTCTTGTACGCCCCCTCCACCCACCCCCCCCCTTATCCTGGGACCCCTCCTCTCCATCCCGCACTGATCCCCAATCCCGCCTCTATTCAGTCCTCACTGACATCCACTGTGCCCCCCCCCCCCCCAATCTAGTCATCCTGCGCTGATCACCCTATCCACCTCGCATTAATTATCCTGCCACCCCCCCCCCCCCCCCATCCAACACTGGTTCCCCAATTCACCCTGTACTTACCCCTTTCCCATCCATCCTGCACTTCTCCATCCATCCTGTACTGATCCCCATCCATCCTGTATTAATCCACGCATTCATCCCGTACTGACCTACCCTCCATTTACCCTGCACCTTCCCCTCATTCATCCTGTAGTGATCCCCCATTCATCCTGCACAGACCCTCCAATCCACACTGTACTGACCCCCCCCCCCCCTACCATTCATCCTGCGCTGATTCCCCCCCCCCCCCCATCCATCCTGTACTGATCCTCCCATTCAAGAATGGGGGGGGGGGGGGAACAGTCTGAAGAAGGGTCTCGACCCGAAACGTTGCCTATTTCCTTCGCTCCATAGATGCTGCCTCACCCGCTGAGTTTCTCTAGCACTTTTGTCTACCCCATCCATCCCGTACTGAACCTCCCCAGTCAACACCACTGACATCCCCCGTGCTCTCCCCTCACAATTTTACTTACTCCAACCAACACGGACTAATTCACCTGCCTCAATCCATCCATTCTGCACCGACTGCCTTCTAACCCCCCCCCCCCCCCCCCACCACCCCTCCGCCATCTATTCACCCCGCACTGATTCACACACACCCCCCCTTCCTGACCCTATTGTCTTCAGAGCGAACATTGACTATGTTTGATAACGGAATGCAATCAAATATGTTTTAATTCCCAATGTTAATATTTGTTTTAATCTATAAAGATGGATTAATTATATTGTGAACACGTGAAACATTAAAACCAGTGTTCGATTGTCACTGCTACCGTTGACACGTTATTACAGAATTCATCTTAACGGCAAATCAATGCTCTTAATATGGAGTATCAGTACTGTAGTTATTTAATGAGCAACATTCACAACTATACGTACGCATATATGTTACCATGGCCCAGGATTTATTGACACATGTTGATCATATGCTGAATAATCCAACCACATTTTTGTTTAGAAGTGGAAAGAACTAATAGAAATTGCATTAATTGCAATGTGTAAAAATAGTTGAGATACTGTCTTATAATTTTGCTGCATGTCATTCTGGGATATATCATGCCTTGATTGGTGATTGTTTAGTTTGTGACTTTATTTGAAGCAGAAATAATATGTGAATGCTTCATTGAGTATAATTCCGACTGGTAACTACGCACTTCGTCCGAGCACATTATCGCACGCGTCATGCAAGCCATCTTAAATGACCACCTAAACTGTCATTTGGCAACCTAAAAAGCTGCCAAGGTTGCCCGGCTGGCAACAGGGAAAAAAAGTTAATCTCTGGTGATGCTCTGCCAGGCCTGCATTGCAGGCATCTTTAGCTTATGCTTGTTTTGGGGGCTAGTCCCCTTCAGTTTTCTCTTCAGCATATAAAAGGCATGATCAATTGGGTACAGGTCGGGTGATTGACTTGGCCACTCAGGAATTGACCATTTTTAGCTTTGAAAAACTCCTTTATTGCTTTAGCAGTATGTTTGGGATAATTGTCTTGCTGTAGAATGGACAGCTGGCCAATGAGTTTTGAGGCATTTGTTTGAACTTGAGCAGATAGGATGTGTTCAGAATTCATTATGCTACTAACATCAGCAGTTGTATCATCAATGAAGATAAGTGAGCCAGTACCTTGAGCGGCCATACATGCCCAGGCTATAACATCCCCACGCACTGTGTTTCACAGATGAGGTGGTATGCTTTGGATCTTGGGCAGTTCCTTCTCTCATCCATACTTTGTTCTTGCCATCACTCTGATATACGTTAATCTTGGTCTCATCTGTCCAGGAGACCTGTGGTTGCTCTTTTAAGTACTCTACAAGAAATGTGGTTGCTCTTTTAGTACTTCTTGGCAAACTGCCATCCTAATTTTGCAGCTAACTAGTGGTTTGCATCTTGCAGTGTAGCATGAGGTCTTCTGCGGACAGTGGCCATTGACAAATCCACACCTGACTCCTGAAGAGTGTTTCTGATTTGTCAAGACAGGTGTTTGGGGATTTTTCTTTATTATAGAGAGAATTCTTCTGTCATCAGCTGTGGAGGTTTTCCTTGGCCGCCAGTCCCTTTGCGATTAGTAAGCTCACCAGTGCTCTTTCTTCTTAATGATTTTGATTTTACTTAATTTTGAATCAACTTAAAACAGTTGATTTTGGTAAGCCTAAGGTTTGACTGATGTCTCTAACAATTATGTTCTTGTTTGTCCTCATGTTGATAAACAGCAATAAAAGTTTCCAAAGGTGATGGAAAGATGGAGGAAAGACTAGGTGCTGTGAGCTCTCATACCTGCATTAAGGAAGCGTTTTAACACACCTGAGTAAATACAAACACCTGTGAAGCCATGTGTCCCAAACTATGGTGCCCTGAAATGGGGAAGGGAGGACTATGCATAAACACAGCTATAATTTCTACATGGGGAAACCAAAATGTATAAAAATACCCTTTAATAAAATCTGACATTGTGCACTTTAACCACATGTGATTTGTGGAGTACAGAGGCAGATTAAAAAATGATGGGTCTTTGTCCCAAACATTATGGAGGGCACTGTAGTCCATATCTGAATATCCTTCCCTGTTGTCTCTTTGTCCATTTCGAAGAGTGTTACCAACCAAAATCCATTTTGACCCCAAACTTCTACAGCTGCGCTGACAACACAATCTTCCAATATATTTCCTGTAAAGAGTCGGAGTACAGAAAGGAGATTGAGAACCTCGTGTCCAAGTGTCGAGACAACCATCTTTCTCTCTATGTCATCACGACAGTCCAAATCCAAGGCAATGGGTACCTGCATGGGCCCCAAATATGCCTGCCTCTTTGTAGGGTATGTTGAACAATCCCTGTTCCACGCGTACACTGGCCCTATCCCCGAACTCTATCTCTGTCATTGACGACTGCACCGGTGCAGAACTCATGGACTTCATCAACTTCACCACCAATTTTCATCCTGCACTCAAATTTACATGGGCCATCTACGACACTCCCTCCCCTTTCTTGATCTTAGCCTCTATTACAGGAAATAGACTATCGACTGACGACTATTACAAACCCACTGACTCCCACAACTATCTCCCAATTCCTCCATCTACGCAGTATCTGCGTCCAAGATGAGGTGTTCTACCAGGACATTCGAGCTGTCCTCATACTTTAGGGAAGGAGGGTTCCCCTCTCCCATCATAGATGAGGCCCTCATTCGTGTTTACTCATTACCCCTTGCTCCGCCTCCCCCTAGTTGCAACAGAGACAGAGTCCTCCTAGTCCTTACCTTTCACCCCAACCCAACACATAATCCTCTGAAATTTCCACCACCCCCAACAGGATCCCACCACGAGTCTCATTTTCCAATTTTCCACCCCTTTCCGCCTGCCGCAGAGAATGTTCCCTCCGCAACCCCTTGGTTAACTCATCCCTTCCCACCCAAACTCCCCTTCCCCTACAACCGTAGAAGATGCAACACCTGTCCCTATACCTCCTCCCTCGACTCTGTCCAGGGACCCCGACAGTCCTTTCAGGTTAGGCAGAGGTTCACTTGCACATCCACCAACCTCATCTACTGTAACCGTTGTTCAATACGTGGACTCTTATACATCAGCGAGACCAAACATAGACTGGGCGATCGTTTCAATGAACACCTTTGCTCAGTCCACCTGAACCTACCTGATCTACCAGTTGCTAAACACTTTAATTCTCCTCCTCATTTCCACAAAGACCTTTCTGTCCTAGGCCTCCTCCATTGCCAGCGTGAGGCTAAACTGGAAATGGAAGAACAGCAATTCATATTTCGCTTGGGGCACTTACAGTCCAGTGGTATGAATATTGATTTATCTAACTTCAGGTAGCCCCGGCATTCCCTCTCTCTCTCTCTCTATCCCTATGCCACCAAAGTCGCATGAGCTTCTCATTTTGACCCAACAAACAGCTAACAATGGCCTGTTTCCTTTAGCACCTTTACTTTTTGCATATCTTTCATTCAATGCTCTTTATCTCTCTACAAGTTTGTTTCCCTTATCCCTAATGTCTGAAGAAATGACTCCACACAAAACGTGAAGAAAGCGAATGGTATGTTAGCATTCATAGCAAAAGGATTTGAGTACAGGAGCAGGGAGGTTCTACTGCAGTTGTACAGGGTCTTGGTGAGAACACACCTGGAGTATTGCGTACAGTTTTGGTCTCCTAATCTGAGGAAGGACATTCTTGCCATAGAGGGAGTACAGAGAAGGTTCACCAGACTGATTCCTGGGATGTCAGGACTTTCATATGAAGAAAGACTGGATAGACTCGGCTTGTACTCGCTAGAATTTAGAAGATTGAGGGGGGATCTTATAGAAACTTACAAAATTCTTAAGGGGTTGGACAGGCTAGATGCAGGAAGATTGTTCCCGATGTTGGGGAAGTCCAGAACAAGGGGTCACAGTTTAAGGATAAGGGGGAAATCTTTTAGGACCGAGATGAGAAAAATCTGTGGCAGTGAATCTCTGGAATTCTCTGCCACAGAATGTAGAGGCCAGTTCATTGGCTATATTTAAGAGGGAGTTAGATGTGGCCCTTGTGGCTAAAGGGATCAGGGGATATGGAGAGAAGGCAGGTACAGGATACTGAGTTGGATGATCAGCAATGATCATATTGAATGGCGGTGCAGGCTGGAAGGGCCAAATGGCCTACTCCTGCACCTATTTTCTATGTTTCTATGTCACCCAATCCTTCTCTCCAGAGATACTACCTGAGTTACTCCAGCTTTTTGTGTCTATCAAAGGAGATAGTGATCGACTACAGGAAGCAAAGCCCAATTTGCATTGACTGTACCGAAGTAAGATGGTTGAAAGCTTCAAATTCCTAGAAGTAAATATCACCAACGACTTCTCCAGGACCACCCATACTGAAGCATCGCCCAAGAAAGCACACCGACGCCTCTACTTCCTAAGATGGCCCCTCCAACCTTCACCAACCTGTACAGACACACAGTAGAAAGCATTTTATCGGGATGCATCACAGCTTGGTTTGGGAATGGCTCCATCCAAGACAGCACGAAATTTCAGCAAATTGTGGAAGCAGCCCAGCCAGACCTTTAAACTTTCCACCTTCTAACCTCAAATCTTTGGCACCTAATATTTGACATTTCAACCCTGGGTATAGACCATGTACACCATCTATAACTCTTAATTTCCCCTGATTCCATCAGGTCACCCACAGACTCTGACCAGAAAAAAACAAATCAAGGTTGGCCAACCTCTCCTTGTAGTTAACACCCTCTAATCCTGGCAACATCCTGGTGAACTGCTTCGGCACCCTCTCCAAAGCTTCCACGTGGTTCCTATATTGTGTGATCATAATCATCATTACACTATTCTAAATGTGCCTTACCCAAAGTTTCATACAGCTGCAACAAGACTAAATGACCCTTATATTCAACACCCAGACATATAAAGGAAAGCATGTTATACATCTTCTTCAGATGGCCTATCCCCTTGTCTTACCATTTTCAGGGAGTTATGAACTTAAATCCCAAGATCGTTCTGTACATCAATGCTCCTGAGGGTCCTGCCTTTAACAGTATGCTTTCTTCTTACATTTGATTTCCTAAAATATAACACTTCATATTTATCCACTTTAAACTGGATATAAACTCAACCACTAGCCACAGATTTGCAGTTAACTACAATAATTGGTTAGAGGCAGAGAATAATGAGATGAATGGCCATGTTCCTGACATCCCAAGGTCTTTTCCCGATGTTCAATGCATAAATATGGCATGATGGAATACTCCGTTCAACACTATCCAAGACAAAGCACCATGTTTGATTGAAACTTAATCAACCACTGTAAAATATGATTTCCCTCAACTCCCATCACGCAGTAGCAGCTGTATGAACTACCTAAAAATGCATTGCAGCCCACCTCTGCCAGCACGTGCAGTTTGACTTCTGCCACCAAAAAGTACACAGGCCACTGCAGCACAGCAATGTCATGAACTAAATGTTTCAATGTGCACACTAACATCAGAGAGCATGCTTCCTAGCACTTTGACTTAGTAATAATTAGCTATATTGCATTTGTCCTTTTTGAGGAATGTTTCATCATGGAGAATGATGTAGAGGATGAGATCAGGAGGGGGGGGGGGGGGGGGGAGATAGTGGATTTCCAAGGGTATCCAGGATTAAGGTGGGGGCGGCGTGGATCTCTTGAAAACATTAAGGTGGATAAGCCACCAGGATACCAAGGGAGACAAAGGACGAGATGGTTGTGCTTACACAGAGATCTTTGTATTCTCTTTAGCTACAGGCGAGGTCCATCAGGATGGAGAATAGCCAGTGTATTTCTTTGGTTTAAGAGGGTTAATAGGACGAACCAGGAAATTAGAGGCCAATGAGCCTTATGTCAATGGTAAGGGTATTATTAGAGAAGAGTCATAGAGACACGATTACTCACACTGGACTGATTAGGGACAGTCAGTATAGTTTTGTGCAGGGACATTCATATCTCGAATTTGATTTGTGTTTTCTTGAATAAGTGACAAAGATGGTTGACAAGAATGGGGCACGACAACAGCTTCCATTTATTTAACAGAAAATACATTCTTTATTTATTATAAAACTTGATGTCAAGGAATTCAAATTTAAACACCACAAATGCTCGAAATCGGAAATAAAAGCAGAAAATGCTGAAAGTACTCGAGTCTGGCAGCTGTGTAAGAAAGAACTGCAGATGCTGGTTTAAATCGAAGGTGGACACAACATGCTGGAGTAACTCAGCGGGTGAGGCAGCACCTCTGGAGAGAAGGAATGGACGACCCTTCTTTAGACTGAAGAAAGGTCTCGACCCAAAACATCCCCCATTCCTTCTCTCCAGAGATGCTGCCTCACCCGCTGAGTTACTCCAGCATTTCGTGCCTACTTTGGGTCTGACAGCATTTATGGGAAATTGAATTAACACTTCAGGTCAAAGACACTGTCAGTCCTAAAGTCTCTCCTTGATTTCAGCTGATTGATCCACATTTTGACTCAGGCCTTGGAGGTTTAGAGCACCGAAGTCCTGGCAAAACCTAAACTTGACTTTGGTGAGAATGTTTTTGGTGACACTTGACAATGGCTTTTAATCAATGTGATGACCAAAAGTAGACTAACTTGTTAAATTAGCAGATTGGATTTACCCAACTTTTTACTAACGGTACAAACTTGGTCAATTTTCCACATTGTCAGGTGTTTACTCGTGTTGGAGCAATATAGCTGAATAGGCGTTTGATTCTGCTGCAGCCAATGATCCTAGCCAATTATTGATAACCCCCATAGTAAATACACTCAGCTGGAGTCTGGCTTCTGTAATGATTTGGGTCACACTAAGAAACTGAGATAAATAATCTATTCATAATTAATCACAAATTTATTTAGTTTACATACCAGGCTCCACCACTAGAGGACAACGATTACCACAAATCCTCCTCACGCAAGGCATTTAGTTATCCAGCACAATATGTGACTCGACATGACCAGATTGGAACTATACTAGGCAAGCATCACTAAATCTGCACCACATTGACCAAAACTGATCGCCAAAATAATAGTAATGCTGACGTGAGGAATATGTCAGGTAGTGATGTTACGGTTTGTTATAATGTGGTGCTAATAAAAATGCACAGAACCTTATAGCCTAGTATTGTAGCGTAGTATTGAGACCAGATGTACACCAAACTGATCTCATTTAGTAAGTAGATTGTGCCACACAGCTATAACAATGGGTCATCATCAGTATGAAGGTGGGACTTTGTCCCCATAAGGACCGTGTCATGGCCACTTCAATAAATGGTAATACTGACAGATGTATCACAAATAGATCAAGAGGTTGAGCTGGTTTATCCCACATGCTCGTTCAGTAATTACATGCTGTAAACCACGCCTGGTAGCTATGACTCAGCCTGCTCGATCTGTTGCGGCGCCACCAAGCCACCGTTCATGGGGAACAATTAGTCCCTCACACAAAGTATACTATATGCTTTTGTGTGTTAGTTAATATGGAGAAGCACTGAGGACTCAGAGGGTCACTTCCCCCCAGCTTCACACCATGTGCCATCTGAATGACACTTAATCTACCACCCTGAATAGTTAGTCACCACTAATGGCACACCACAGCTGCAGTAAGCACACTAATAATACACTTTATTGTCTTTGTAAATACATACAACAAAATTTCAGGCGCACTGCCTGAGCTGAGCTCCAACGTAACAGATAAATAATAACGACAATGGAAACAACAAAAACTGTAAGAAAAACGTCGTCATCAGAATGTGCAATATTTCACAGAATAGTGTTGTGACAGTAAAATATTGGCTATGGGGGCTGTGTGTTCAGCGTGGTGATGGCCTTGGGGTAGAAACTGTTTGTTAATCTTGCGGTAGGTGATTTGATGTGACGCTTTCCCGAGGGCAGAAGGGCAAACAAGAGATGTGCGGGATGAGACGAGTCTTTTAGTATGCGTGATGCATCACCCATAAGGTGCATTAAACTAAGCTTAAGTAGTTCTAGAGTAATAGTCTTTGAGAACAAATCATGCAGAGTGATTCAGAAACATAGAACATAGAAAAATAGGTGCAGGAGTAGGCCGTTCATCTCTTCAAGCCAGCACCGCCATTCAATATGATCTTGGCTGATCATCTAAAATCAGTACCCCATTCCTGCTTTTCCCCCCATATCCCTCGATTCCTTTAGCCCCAAGAGCAAAATCTAACTCTCTTGAAAGCATCCAGTGAATTGGCCTCCACTGCCTTCTGTGGCAGAGAATTTCACAGATTCACAACTCTCTGGGGGAAGAGGTTTTTCCTCATCTCAGTCCTAAATGGCTTACTCCTTATTTCTTAAGCTGTGACCCTTGGTTTTGGACTCCCCCAATATCAGGAAAATGTTTCCTGCACCTAGCCTATTCAATCCTTGAAGAATTTTATATGTTTCTATAAGATCCCCTCTCATCCTTCTAAACTCAAGTGAATACAAGCCCAGTCGACCTATTCTTTCATCTTATGTCAGTCCCGCCATCCTGGAAATTAACATGGTGAACCTACGCTGCACTCCCTCAATAGCAATAATGTCCTTCGTCAAATTAGGAGACTTAAATTGCACACAATACCCCAAGTGCGGTCACCCAACTTACCCAAGTCACCCTGCAGCCTCATAGCATCCTCATCACAGCTCACACTGCCACCCAGCTTTGTGTCATCCACAAACTTGGAGATGTTACATTTAATTCCCTCGTCTAAATCATTTATATTGTAAATAACTGGGGTCACAGCACCGGGCCTTGCAGAACCACTAGTCAAAGCTTTTTGGAAATATATTGATATTCCTTCATTGTTGATAAACCTAAATTATGAAACTTACTACTCAACATAACCATGCAACTGTTAGCCTCAGGATTGCAGCAAACATGACAAAAGTTCCATCTTCAAGCACAATGAGAGATCGCAAAAAATTACTGACTGTATCAACCTCACCCACAACCCATTTAAAAAAAATTAGAAAAGGATTTAAAAAGATACCATACAAATGCTTGAATTTTCTTCAGTTATTAGTTTAAATACTTCGTCAAATAAAGTCCATTGTACAGTGAGGTAAAGGTACAATGCAAATCGCACTTGCAGTATCATCACCAGCAACAAAAACAAATGCATAAATTACATAAATTCTACACGATGTAAAGAAGTCCAGTGGCCCAATAAGATACCCTCTCATCCTTCTAAATTCCAGAGTATACAAGCCCAGCCGCTCCATTCTCTCAGCATATGACAGTCCCGCCATCCCGGGAATTAACCTTGTGAACCTATGATGGACTCCCTCAATAACAAGAATGTCCTTCTTCAAATTTAGAGACCAGAACTGCACACAATACTCCAGGTGAGGTCTCACTAGTGCCCTGTACAACTGTAGAAGGATCTCTTTGCTCCTATACTCAACTCCTCTTGTTATGAAGGCCAACATGCCATTTGCTTTCTTCACTGCCTGCTGTACCTGCATGCTTACTTTCATTGACTGACGAACAAGGACCCCCAGATCCCGTTGTACTTCCCCTTTTCCCAACTTGACACCATTTAAGTTGTCCGACACAGGGGGCGCCGTCCTGTATGGTATGGCTGCCCAGCCTGCAGCTGTCCGTCTTTTCACTTCTTTTTTTTATTTTTAGTTAGTTTTTGTTTTTCGGAGCGCTAGTCTTTTTTATGTGGGGAAAACTGCTTTTCAGGGTCCCTACCAGGTCGGAGGCGGCTTTTCTCCGGGCAGCATCTTCGACCCGTCCTCGCGGCCTACCAGAGGGCCTGGAGCGGCGTTTCCTGAGGGACCAGCCAGAACCTCGGCTTCAGCGGCGGCACAGCGCTGGAGCGCTATCACGGAGAGGGCGATGCCTTGGGTCGCCGCGCTGGAATTCTGGAATGCTGAGACCGCCGATTTGAACATTGCGGAGCTGCGGGTCTGTGGAGCGGCCAGCCGCGGCGCTGAACTTTAACATCGGGAGCCTGGGATCTCTCGCCGAGATCACCAATGGTGGAGCTCCATCCAGCGCGGCCTGTCGGCTTCGGAAGCCACGGTCTCCGGTAAGGAAGCGGCCGTTCAAGGTATCCCAAGCCGCTGAGAGGATTCTCCCGACGCCGGAGCACCATCATCCGGCGAGAACGGCACCGGGCCTCCGTAAAAGCGACTGCGGAGGACTCAATAGGCCTGACTATGGGTGGACATGGGGATGGGGACTGGACTTTGTGCCTTCCCTCATAATGGGAATCATTGTGGGGGGATGTTTTTTAATGTTTAAATTTCTTTATTACTGTTATGTTGTATTCTTTTATTTTTATGTGCTGCAATGGCAATACGCATTTCACTACACCAATTGGTGTATGTGACTAATAAAGAACCTTTGAACCTTTAGATAATAATCTACATTCCTGTTTTTGCTACAAAAGTGGATAACCTCACATTTATCCACACTAAACTGTATATGCCAACTCATCCAACCTGTCCAAGTCACTCTGCATCCTCATAACATCCTTCTCATAGTTCACACTGCCACCCAGCTTTGTGAAGAATTGGCTTTGTGGATGGAAGCAGCAGGTGATGGTGGAAGGTAGACAAAAATGCTCGAGAAACTCAGTGGGCGAGGCAGTATCTATGGAGCGAAGGAAATAGGCAACGTTCCGGGTCGAAACCCTTCTTCAGACTGATGTGAGGTGTGCGGGAAGAAGAAAGGAAGAGGCAGAGACAGTGGCCTCTGCCGCACCTGGATAGACTGCTTGGGTCCTTGGGTCAAGGGGTGAGGTAAAGCGACAAGTGTAGCATTTCCTGCGGTTGCAAGGGAAAGGGCCAGGGGAACGTGTGGGAAGGGACGAATTGATCAGGGAGTTCCGGAGGGAGCGGTCTCTGCAGAAAGTAGACAGGGGTGGAGATGGAATGATGCGGCTAGTGGTGGGATCCCGTTGGAGGTGGCGAAAATGTCGGAGGATGATTTGTTGTATGTGACGGCTGGTAGGGTGGAAGGTGAGGACAAGGGGGACTCTGCCCTTGTTACGAGGGGGGGGGGATGGGGAGTGAGAGCTACGGGGTATAGAAGAGACCCTGGTGAGAGCCTCATCTATAGTAGAAGAGGGGAACCCCGTTCCCTGAAGAATGAGGACATCTCCGATAACCTAGTTTGGAACACCTCATCCTGGGAGCAGATGCGGCGCAGACGGAGGAATTAGGAGTAGGGGATGGAGTCCTTACAGGAAGCAGGGTGGGAAGAAGTGTAGTCCAGATAGCCATGGGAGTCAGTGGGTTTATAGTAGATGTCGGTCAGAAATCTATCACCTGCGATGGAGTTAGTGAGGTCTAGAAATGGTCCAGGTGTATTTGATCGCTGGATGTGTTATATTCCGGACGGCAGAATGAATATAGGGCCTGTCCCACCAGCATGCGGTGAGCGCGACCGAAGGTGGTCGCTCGAGCCGTACGGCCTCGCGGGGCCGGTCTCACTTCGATCGCCAGAGCCGTATGGAGTTGGGCTCCGAAAAACTGACACTGTCCAAAAATTCCGCGCGGCAATGGCCTGTCGCCCCGCAGCCGCATTGAGGCCGCACACACCACCTCGACGGGCTTACGCAGCGTCTCGACGCCGTATGCAGAGTCTTGAAGCCGTACGACTAGCGCGTGGCGCTGCGCGATGACGTCACCGTCCGGCGTACCGTTGCGTGATGACATAACCGCCCGACGCCGTGCGACGTCCAAATTCAATCGGCCCGACTCCTGCTCAGCTGATTGGTGAGTATGATGTTGGGATCAGCTCCAGACGGCTCCGCGGTTGGAAGTGGGACCGGCCCCGTGAGGCCGTACGCCTCAAGCCACCACGTTTGGTCGCGCTAGACGCATGCAATCGCATGCTGGTAGGACAGGCCCTTAACAACTTACATGCAGGTTGCCTGGATCACGCGAGAGAGATTTATTACCCAACATTCCCTGCTTATACAGAACACCAACTCATTAATATATACATGAATATGTATGAATACATTACACTGCTCTCCTTTTAAGTATTAAATCTATGTACTCAGTTACAATTTTTTTGTTGTGACACTTGATTTAAACCAGTATTTATGAAATTTTAAATGATAAAAATAATATATTTATTTTACATATTTATAGTGATCCACCAGGGGCGCCGGGGAGATGGCCAGCCCTGTTGGCAGTCAGTTAGTTTTTTCATCTTTTTGTTATTTTAGCGTCTGTTTAACTACCCTGCAAAACCTGTTTCTTGAGAGCATCCTTGACAACTCTAACAGACCTTTCCGCCGCCCCGTTGGAGGCTGGATGGTATGGGGGAAACAAGTGTGTGTTTTACACCATTCCGCCGCATGAACTCTGAACTGTTCTGAACGAAACTGAGGCCCGTTATCAGAAAAAAGTTTTTCTGGTAAATCATGGCATGCAAAATTGGATCTCAACTCATCTATGGTACACTCAGTAGTGGTGCTTGACCCCATATGCTTAACCTCAATCCATTTGGAATGACTATCTACTAGTACCAGAAAGTGATCATTACCCCTTTCACAAAAATCTACATGAACTCTCTGAAAAGGTCTACTTGGCCATGACCAGGGTTGCAGTCGTGTATTTGGTGGTTTACTCTGGCAATTTTGGCAGACGCTACATTTGCTCACCAGTGACTCAATGTCACTGTCAATACCAGGCCAATACACAAAACTTCTGGCAATTCACATGCTTACTATGCCAGGATGTTCGGCATGAAATTCATTCATAATTTTGTTTCTCAAAGACTGTACAACCACTCTGTAACCCCACTGAATGCATTCCCTGCTCACATAATTCATGGCGTCGATTATGGAAAGTCTTCAGCTCTGAGTTCAGAACGGAGTTCAATCCTCTCTCGATTTCAGTTCAACCGTTCAATGTCTGTTCATAAACCCACTTCAGCACATGTCTTTCTTTGATTCTGGTTGCACAGTGCAGAATGCCTTGTAACATTTTGTCCATGACATACTGGAAAATTTTCAGGGAGGATTTCGCACCATAGGGCAACTTTGTATATGAATACAAGCCCTTATGTGTGTTGATAGTCAAATACTGCTGACTTTCCTTGTCGACATTGAGTTGGGCGTAAGCATGAGATAAATCCAGTTTAGTGAAGACTCTTGCGTTCTTAAGTTCTGCGTACAGATCTTGCAAAGTCGGTAACGGATATTGTTCGTCGTCAACAGCTTGGTTGGTTATGACTTTTTTACCGCATAGTCGAACAGTTTTATCGGGAGGATGCGACTCGAATAATAGTTGTATCCTCTCCAGGAAGCGACTGAAGGACGGTATCCCCCTTACCGTACCCTCTTCCCCCACATAAAGACATTAAAAAAATGTCTGTCTTCACGAGTACTCCATTCCGCTGTAACCCGTCAAGTTCTTCCTCCACTTGTTGCTTTAGTGCATATGGTACAGGTCTTGGTCGACAATACACAGGTCTCACATCTTGCTTAAGTCGAATGTGTGCAGAGTACCCGGTTATTCCCGTGTAACTGTCAGCAAAAATGTTTGCATGTTTGCTTATGACGTTTTCAAGACATGATTTGGACAAATCGACACAGGAAATGTTCTTCCAGTCTAACTCTATTCTATTCAGCCAATCCTTTCCAAGGAGGGTTGGCTTATTATAGAGGCTGGCCACTATGATGGGCAGTGTTACTGACCGACCATTATGCTGAACTTTACAATTCATTTGTCCACATGTCTCCAAAACTTCACCCGAGTAGGTTCTCAGCTTGACCTTACTCTCAAACAATGGTATCTGGGGGAACTTTGTTTCATACAGGTCTTTGCTCATGCCGTGTCAATACACATTATCTATTAACTGTTCATTAATCAATAGTTTAGTTCGAAAGTCCTTGCCTTGGCTGGTTGTAAGCTTATCGATGTTGGTTGCATAAATGGGTGTACAACCCGTTCATTTCCATCTGGGTTCATCTCCAAGTTGTGAACTCCTCTCTGGTGTTGTCGCTTGATTCCCGCAGATCGTTGGTTTCCTGTTTTAAGCTTGGCCCGACATGCTGAGGAGATATGGCCTTTCTTCTGGCAGTTATAGCACTTGGCCATTTTGAACTGACAAAATTGGGAAGAGTGATTACCATTACAATGATAACAACTGGCTCCCCGCCATACTTTGGTTTTGGTTTAGCGCCTCTTGGTTTGGCCATAGGCACTGCCTTGTGACTGTAAACGGCCACTGCAGTCCATGGTGGACGAAACTCACAAGCATTCTTTGATGCCACTCCATTGTGGTAGCAATCTTGCATGCTTTCTCGAATTTAAAATCTGGAGTGTTCATGAGTTTGGACTGAATTTGTTCATCCACTGGACCACAAACAAATCTGTCGCGTAGTGCACATCCGAGAAAGGCTCCAAAGTTACAGTGCAACCTTAAGTTTTTCAAGGCAACAATGTACTCATTGAGTGTCTCATTCTGCCTCTGGTTTCTAGTGCCAAATTTATAGCTTTCTTAAAATTTATAGCAATTTCCAGAGGCTTTGGGTTGAAGTGCTCCTCCAACTTCTTCATAATGTCATTGAATGGCATGTCTATTGCCTTTATGGGCGCAAGAAGAATCACAAGTGTGCCGTACACTTCAGGACCGATCTTCTTGCGCAGAATCGCTTTCATGCGTTTGCAAACAGCCTTATTTGTTTCAGTCATTCTCTTTCTTTCACCACTAATCTCCATTATGTTGTTTGCCTTCAAACACATGTTTGCTCTCTCCATTTAGGAGCTGAACAGCTCTCTACTCGTGTCGAAAGTGCCAAGGTTTCCAATGTAGCCCATGGACGCTGCTATCGTGTCGTTCCCTCTTTTTTTTTTTTTTTTAAGTCCATTCAAAAACCCCGATTTCCTGTCTGTTCTGGTGTAACAATTTACCTAAAACTTAGCTGTACAAAGGATATTCAGCTTGAGGAAGTTCACAAAAAAAAATCTTATACAATCCCAAGAACAGCGACTTGCCATGTAGACATAACATAGTCTGACAAACTCTCGACGATTTTTACAGCTGCTGTTTTAAACCACAGTCCACTCCACTGTATTGAAGAATCTGCGGCCTATCGTGTCCAGCTCCCAAACTGTTTAAAATGTTAAATAATAATGCATGTTTCAAAACAGTCCTGCACTGTATTTAAAGGATGAGTTCGCAAACTCTATCCCATCCTCGTCGCCAATTTTGTTATATTCCGGACGGCAGAATGAATAACAACTTACACGCAGGTTGCCTGGATCACGTGAGAGAGATTTATTACCCAACATTCCCTGCTTATATACAACACTAACTCATTAACACATACATGAATATGTATGAATACATTACAGGATGGAAGTTAGTGGTGAAATGGATGATGTCAGCGAGTTGTGTATGGGTGCAGGAGGTAGCACCAATACAGTCGTCGATGTAGCGGAGGTGGAGTTCAGGGATTGGACCATGGTACGCCTTGAACAAAGATTGTTCGACGTACCCTACAAAGAGGCAGGCATAGCTTGGGCCCATGCGCGTGCCGATAGCCCCCGCAACAACAGCATCGTCCGCTGGACTGGAGGGCGGCAGCTTCGACCACCCCGGGCTGCGGAGTTTGAACCGGCCCGTTCGCGGTGCTTGGATTCAGCCGCGGGACTGACTTACGTACCATCATCCTGCGGGGTCACAACATCCGAAGCCTGGATCGCCTCAGCGCAGAGGGAGAGCAAGGAGGGAAGAGACAAAGACTTTAAGATTTTTGCCTTCCTTCACAGTGAGGAGGTGCCTGGTGAACTCACTGTGGTGGATGTTAATTTGTGTTTATTGTGTTTTTGTCATTTTTTATTATATGTATGACTGCAAGTGAACGAAATTTCGTTCAGACCGAAAGGTCTGAATGACAATAAAGGCTACTTTGAAAACAGCCCGAAACGTTGCCTATTTCCTTCGCTCCATAGATGCTGCCTCACCCGCTGAGGTTCTACAGCATTTATGTCTACCTTCGATTTTCCAGCATCTGCAGTTCCTTCTTAAAGGTCTGCCAGGACAAGTGTGTGGATTTTGGGGAGAAGGTTAAATCGGACCGTACAGGGCTGGGGAACTATGAGGTTTGGAGGCTTGGGAGGGCAGGGAGCCGGAAGTGAAGAAGTCAGTGTAGTGTTAGAGATCATGGCCTGTTGCTCGTCCGTGGGGTCATGGTCCAAGGATAAGCAGGAGGAGGTGTCTGAGAGTTGGCGCGTGGCCTAAGCCTTGTAGAGATCAGCGCGCCAGACTACCATGGCACCTCCCTTGTCGGCAAGTTTGATCACCCAGTCAGGGTTGTTGCAGAGTGAGTGGAGGGCTGAACGTTCAGCGGGGGAGAGGTTACAGTGAGAAAGGGGAGTGGAGAAGTTGAGGCGGTAGATGTCCTGCCGGCAGTTTAAAATAAAAAGGTCTAAAGCAAGTAGATGGCCATGAGGGAGAGTCCAAGAGGAGGGGGTCCGTTGGAGACGGGAGAAGTGGTCATCACTGGGGGGGGGTGAGGTTTTTCCATGGAAAAACGCTTTAATGCGGAGGCGATGGAAGAAGCGCTCCACATCGTGGCGAATGCGGAACTCATTGAGGTGGGGACGGAGGGGAACAGAGTTGAGGCCTCTGCTGAGGACAAACCGTTCGGTATCTGAGAGGGGGAGGTCAGGGGGATGGTGAACACACTGCAAGGTTGGGGGTCGGGACCGGAGAAATGCATGACTGGACGGAGACACAATGGTGGAAGGTTATTTTTCAGATTGGAGGCCTGTGAGTAGTGGTGTGCCTCAGAGATCAGTGTTGCTGCTTGTGCTTGAGAGCATTTCAGTACTTTAGTACCTGAAAATCAGCATTTTGCTGAGGAAATCAGTATTTTTACACGGTGTGCGGTCATACCCATGTAAGAGTACAAGAATGTATAACATTCCCGAAATCATTTGCCGTTTTGCATCTACATTTCCTTCCTATTGAAGAAACCTGGCCCGAAACAACTCCTACAAGCATTATATTCACCCCAAGAAGAAAAAAAAAAAAAAAAAGTAGGAACTATTGGCCAGGGGAGTAACCTGCTGAGTTACTCCAGCAACAGCAAACCTAGTCAGAATCAAACCCAGGTCTCTGGTGCTGTAAGACAGCAACTCTACCGTTGTACCACCGTGCCCTGGCCCGAAACAATTCCTAATCCATTCCCTCCACAGATGCCGCCTAGCCCGCTGAGTACCTCTAGCACTCTGTTTTTTTATTTAACTCTTGAAATTGAAGAAAGACACAAAAAGCTGGAGTACCTCAGCGGGACAGGCAGAGACTCTGGAGAGCAGGAATGAGTGACGTTTCGGGTCGAGACAATCACAAGCACTCTCACTGACGAGAGTTCAGTTCAGCCTGAAGAAGGGTCTCGACCCAAAACATCACCCATTCCTTCTCTCCAGTCGCTGCCTGTCTTGTTGAGTTAGTTACTCCAGCAACAGCAAACCGAGTCAGGATCGAACCCAGGTCTCTGGTGCTGTAAAGCTCTCTCCTCCCCTTTCCAGCTCTCCCTCCGCCCACCGTTTCCGCCTCTACCTTTCTTCTTCCCGCCCCCCCCCACCCTCGCATCAGTCTGAAGAAGGGTCTTGACCCGAAACGTCGCCTATTTCCTTCGCTCCATAGATGCTGCCTCACCCGCTGAGTTTCGCCAGCATTTTTGTCTACCTTCATACAACTAAAAGAATCTTTACAAAATGCTACCTGAAATGTCTCTTTGCCTAGCACTGCGTGCAAACAGCACAGAAAACGTGATTTTGGCTGCAGCCATCTTCTGCAAGGGTAGCTGGTCGGTGATTGGCCGCAGCATCCCTCAGAGACTGCGTCTGATTGGCCGCCGAGTGACCGGCGCATTTTGTGATTGGGCACAACGCCCTTAGAGACAGCGGCTGATTGGACACCAAATAATCGGGCACAAAAAATTGACAAACAGGAAAACAAAAACAAAAAAACGGAGTTCCGGTTTAAATCAGAAGAATGTCATGCCTGGTTGCAAATGCCAATACAATTCTGAATTTTGCATGTAGAGACAAAGTATAATAATGATCACTACTAAGGGAATGCATTTACTAGAGATGCAAGATTGCAGATGCAGAGATCCCCAGCAAAAAACAAACTATTGGAGTCTGAAGAAGGGTCCCGAGCCAAAACATTTAATTTCTATCCAAAGATACTCCATGGCCCACTGAATTTGTCCAGAAGTTTGTTTTCTGCTCATTTTTCTAAAGTGAAACTTAAATATCATCCACAATTTATCCGGGATCAACCTCATTCAAGTCATTGTCAGGAAAGCACACTAACGCTCCAATGTTTCCTACCAACCTTTACAGATGCACCACTTTAAAAACAGCTTTGCCAAAGACCAAAAGACATGGCAGATAATTGCTACCTCACAGCAGCCCCACCAGTCAATGTGTCATTCCTGCCCACGTTAAACTTCCCAAAATGCAACACCTCATATTCTCTACATTAAATTCCATCAACCATTTCTCAGCCCACCCAGCCAATCGATCAGGATCCTACTGCAATTTTTCACAACTATCTTCACTATCTGCAAAACCACCCACTTTTGTATCACCCACTTGACAATAAATCAATACCAATCCCAAAATTCAAGCACCAGTTTTAAATCGACATCAACTGGAGTATAATGAGCCTTCAATCTCTCACTATTATAATCGGAGGTCCCCATCTGCTTTAAAGGGACATTCATAATATCGGTGTCCAAGACAAGAAAGGCGACATGCCTCAATTACTGACGGAGGCATTCATGACCATTGTAATGAACTACATAGAGGGGTTGGTCATGATGCAAATCAACTCCTAACTCAGTAATGACCTGGACCCAGATCAATTCACAAACAATCGACAGTGGATGCAATCTTACTGGCTCTGCTATCTGTGCTTGTATAATAGGAAGATCTACGTCAGTTGTTGTTCATCCCTACAGTTTAACATTTAACACCAACATCCTGAAACATCTGGGTCTTTACTCCTCCCTGCGCAGCCAGATCCTCACCTTCTACATCAGCAGATCTCAATCAGCTTGGATTGGCAACAACACATACTCCCAGCAGACCATCTGCACAGACACCTTAGAACTGCATGCTCAATCTCCTGCTCTGCTCTATACCCATGATTGTGTAGCTAGAGGTGTAGGAAGGAACTGCAGATGCTGGTTTAAACCAATGATAGACACAAAAAGCAAGAGTAACTCAGCAAGTCAGGCAGCATCTCCAGAGAAAAGGAATGAGTGACGTTTCAGGGTTGAGACCCTTCTGCAGAGTCATGGGAACTGGAAACGAGAGCTATATAGATTTGTACGGCCACACAGTACAAATGAAGAAAAGATATGCAAAAGGCTACAATGATCAAGGAAAGGTAGAGCCTACAAAACCAGCATTGTTGGCTGCGGGGTTGGTGATAGACAGACAGTGAAACTCAATAGGAGTAGAGTTATACAGTGAAACTCAAAAGGACAACAGTGAAACTAGTACAACAACTAGGGTGAGATGGAGAGAGGGGATGCAGGGGTTACTTGAAATTTGAGAAATCAATATTCATATCGTTGGGTTTTAAGCTGTCCATGCAAAATATGAGGTACTGCTCCTCCAATTTTTGTTTTTCCCTCACTCGGCAATGGGCGATGCCCAGCGCTGAAAGGTAATTATGGGAAATGGGTAGGGGAGTTTGGATGAGGCGCAAGAGAACCTCTGCCTCATCTTAAAGGACTGTCGGGGACCCTGCATAGAGTCGAGGAATGAGGTAAAGGGACAGGTGTTGCATCTCCTGCTGTTGCAGGGGTAGGTCTCTCCCCAACCCTAGTTGTACCAGTTTCACTGTAATTCTGTTGAGTTTCACTGTCTCTATATCTCGTTATCACCTTACAACCAGTTTTTTCCCCCCTCAATTTCCATGCATTCCTTCTACCACCTGCTGGAAAAACACAAGCCATGGTTTTCAGGCCATCAGCTAGATTAAACAGAGTTAAACTAAATGACATTACTTAGATTCTCCAAATGTTGTACACATCAATTAAGTCTGCCCTTGTTAAACTGAGTTCTTTTGTCAATCTAAAGTCAACTTAACTCAAACGCTTGTAGCTGTTGAAATCGATTCTTTATTCAGCTGAGACTAGTCTCTGAACCTTCCAACACAGAGCTGATGCTCTGGGGCGGGTCCAGAGAAGAGTAACTTTGATAGAACTCATGGCATTTATATAGGTATTAGACATTTCAGATACAGAGGGTATGACAAGCTAGTAACCAATCATCTGAGTCATTCTGGTGATTTACAACATCAGTCACATGATCCCCCTTCCCTGGCCTCATTTTACAACCTTCGTTTGCCTGTGATTTAACTTTGTTTAGAATTATTTTATTTCAACACAGCAAAACCCCTAGTAGGCTCAATTAGCCTCTCCTCAAAATATAAAATGCATATGTAATACAACGATCACACAAGTCATACACACTTTCCATACCAAGAAGATATTTCGATAGATCTAAACAAAGTCTAATGTTTACAGTCCTACTAAGACACAATACATTTCATAAATTGTTTCACTACAATTTTACAGTTTAAAATACTATTACCTATGTATTAAAACATTAATTATATGAGTTCGCCGAATTAGTTTCTAAGTTCAAACCCCACACACACCTCCCAACCAAGTATACATACATGGGTTGTAAATCTGTCAACTTAATTAATAAGTGTTTGGTGCCAGGATACAACTTCATTCTAATTTGCAGCCCCTTTCCTGCTATCTGGAAGCTGGATTTCCAATCTCTCTGCAAGGCCTTTTACAAATATTACAGAACAAAGCGTAAATTCACAACTCCAGACCATTACACCAGAGTTACATCTGCTTCGTCGACTTTCTATAAACAGAAGGAAGGTTCTACTGCAGTTGTACAGGGTCTTGGTGAGACCACACCTGGAGTATTGCGTACAGTTTTGGTCTCCAAATCTGAGGAAGGACATTATTGCCATAGAGGGAGTGCAGAGAAGGTTCACCAGACTGATTCCTGGGATGTCAGGACTGTCTTATGAAGAAAGACTGGATAGACTTGGTTTATACTCTCTAGAATTTAGGAGATTGAGAGGGGATCTTATAGAAACTTACAAAATTCTTAAGGGGTTGGACAGGCTAGATGCAGGAAGATTGCTCCCGATGTTGGGGAAGTCCAGGACAAGGGGTCACAGCTTAAGGATAAGGGGGAAATCCTTTAAAACCGAGATGAGAAGAACTTTTTTCACACAGAGAGTGGTGAATCTCTGGAACTCCCTGCCACAGAGGGTAGTCGAGGCCAGTTCATTGGCTATATTTAAGAGGGAGTTAGATGTGGCCCTTGTGGCTAAGGGGATCAGAGGGTATGGAGAGAAGGCAGGTACGGGATACTGAGTTGGATGATCAGCCATGATCATATTGAATGGCGGTGCAGGCTCGAAGGGCCGAATGGCCTACTCCTGCACCTAATTTCTATGTTTCTATGTTTCTATGAAGGTCACAAATCCATATTATTTTTCTGTCCAAGCAACTACTGCCCTTCACACACATCATATCCCTTATCTCAATCTCATTATAATTTAACATAGCCAAAGCTAACTAGTCTAGTCTATTATATTTCAGCCTTGAAGTCTATTATATTTCAGCCTTGAAGTCTGTCTCGATATCAGCATAACCGGCCATAACTCTTCATCTTTATGTCACATCAGAGCTCAAAAATGTGCCATAGTGAAAGAGCAGATGACCTCTGGCCTAAGAAGAGGCCTTATTCAGTAATCCATTCATCAACACAAAATCATATCAAATACAATTTCCTTCAGCGATATAATTGCCTCAAAACAATAAACTAAGCTATGCAGGTTCCGATTAGCGTTTCTATGTTTTGATTCATCCGTTCCGCACGCGTGTGTGTGCGCGTGCGTGTGTGTTTCCTTGTACTTTATTTCTTTAGGAGACATATGTTTGTGAAAACCTTAAGCTTTTCTTTTGCAAATTACCTAGCTTATATAAAAGTCACTCTCCGAGCAGTTCTATTATATATTTCCTCACCCGCCTCTGAATTGGCACATTATTTTCTTTGCATAATCTTCTCTAGGCTACATTTTTCCATTCTGCGAAATAGACTTGAAATTCCTCGCACCCTCTCCAACATAATCATGTTCAAGCTACAGCCTAACTAGCACTATAGATAATTCTAGCATGATATCCCAGCTTTTAAATTTTGTGCCTCACCAATGGAACAAAGCATCTCAAGCCTTTTTAAATCGTTTTCGGCCTTGATAACTTTCAAGATCGGAGTACATAAACTCCAAGACCCTCTACTCTAGATTATTGCTCATTCCTTTTCCTTGGTGCATTGTCCCTGGTAAAAACTATTACGCCAATTGACCAGTTTATCTACAATCTTAAAATTAATATTTCTCTGCCCCACCTCAGTGTCAATCAGAAAGCCAATTTGTGTATCATTCACCACTTTTCTGTTATGGTTGTTACATTAAAGTCGATAAATTAGATTTTACTGATTTACCTGAAAATTGATTTACACATAGGTCTGGAGAGGACAGGGTCTCTTCAGCTTGTTCTGTTGATTGAGCAAGATATTCGTGTAGCTTCTGCACTAATGTTTTCAGTTTGCTTTCACTGTAAAGAAAATAATTTATTTAAAAAAAGGCATTTGTATTTAAGAATGCAATTACAAACACCTAAAATAAGCAGATTGTGGGGCGAGATATAAAAATCAATTAAAAATGAACAAATATAAGCCTCAGAGGTTTGTGCGGGCACAAGTTCTGGATCATTATTTTATTTTCTCCAAATAAATGTTCTTGTAAACCAAGTGAAGTCAAAGGAAGAACAGGATCCCGTGTATCCTTTGCAATATTAATACTTTAAGTAGGTTTGCCTTTTATCCGCAAAGAGTGTGTGTGTGTGTGTGCGCGCGCATGCACACTCGCGTGAATCTTAAAAGCTTAAAACTTTTCATTCATTCTTTCAAATTGTTCCTCAGAATTTGTTATTTCATGTTCTTCCACAAAAGCAGGTTCTTTCACAAAATAGCAAGCTGAACTGCACAGCAATTAGCATCAAAACTACTAGCTTCTACAGGATTTTTGTAAGCAATAGCAAGGTACATCAGATCTTCAGTAGCAATGTATATGATGAAATAAACAATAAAAATAATTTAAGACTAACAGATCCATGAACAAAATTAGTTTTGCTCACTGAAAATCAAAATTGCATAGAAATTGATGGACCCAAATTTATTCTTAATCAGTTCTTAATACAAACTTGAAATGTAACCGTGAGGGACACGGAATTGCGGATCAGTTGGGGGAGGGAGTTCCAGAGCCTGGGAGCTGCCCTGGAGAAGACACTGTCCCCTAAACTGCGGAGATTGGACTTGTGGATGGAGAGGAGACCGGCTGATGTGTATCTGAGGGACCGTGAGGGTTGGTAGGTGGAGAGGAGGTCAGTGAGATATGGGGGGGGGGGGGGGACAGATGGTGGAGGGCTTTGTAGGTGAGGATCAGGATTTTGTAGGTGATCCGGTGGGAGATGGGAAGCCAGTGAAGTTGTTTGAGGACTGGAGTGATGTGATGCCAGGATTTGGTGTGGGTGATGAGTCGGGCGGCTGCGTTCTGGACCAGTTGGAGTCGGTTGTTGTAGGTGGAGCTGATGCCAAGGAGAAGTGAGTTGCAATAGTCCAGTCGGGAGGAGATGAAGGCATGGATGAGTCTTTCAGCAGCGGGCGGTGTGAGAGAGGGTCTGAGTTTGGCGATGTTGCGGAGATGAAAGAAGGAGGTTTTAATGACATGGCGGATGTGAGGCTCAAGGGAGAGGGTGGAATCAAAGATCACGCCAAGGTTGCGGGCCTGGGGAGATGGGGAGACAGTGGTGCCGTCGATGGTGAGAGTGGGGTTATTGATTTTGCTGAGTGTGGCTTTGGAGCCTATGAGGAGGAATTCTGTCTTATCGCTGTTGAGTTTGAGGAAATTATGTTGCATCCAGGTTTTTATAGCTGACAAACAGGAGTTGATATGGGAGGGGGGGGGGGGGGGGGGGTTGTGGGGGGATTTGGTGCCAAGGTAGATCTACAGTGGAAGTCCAGGTTGAAGTGGCGGAGTATCTGACCAAGGGGGAGGATGTAGATGATGAAGAGGAGGGGGCCGAGTACGGAGCCTTGGGGAACGCCTTGAGCGACTGTGGCTGTAGCAGAGGTGTGGTTGTGGAGAGAGATGAAGTGGGATCTGTTGGAAAGGTAGGAACGGAGCCAGCTGAGTGCAGAGCCTTCAATGCCGTGGTCTTTGAGTCTGGTGAGCAGGATGTTATGGTTCACTGTATCAAAGGCTGCGCTCAGGTCGAGGAGGATGAGGATGTTGAGGGAACCAGTGTCAGCAGAGGTGAGGAGGTCGTTGAGGACTTTGAGGAGAGCAGTTTCTGTGCTATGGAGGGGGCGAAAGCCAGATTGGAGGGGTTCAAGTAGGTTATACGCAAGGAGGTGGGAATGAAGTTGCGACGCAACGATACGCTCCAGGGTTTTTGAAAGAAAGGGGATGTTTGAGATTGGGCAGTAGTTAATGAGAGAGGAGGGATCAAGGCCAGGTTTCTTTAAGATTGGTGTAACAGCAGCAGTTTTGAAAAGCGGAGGGGACAATTTCTTGGGACAATGAGGAGTTGAAGAGATTAGTGAGGTAGTGGCAGAGAACGGGGAGGCAGGACTTCAACAGGGGAGTGGGGAGAAGGTCGAGGGAGCAGGTAGTGGGTTTGGAAGAGCAGATGAGTTTGGAGATTTCAATAGGGGTGACCAGGTCAAACTGGGAGAGGAAGCAGTGTGGAGGAGGGGTAAGGAGGTCAGTGGAGATGTTGAAAGGAGGGGCCTTGGTAGGTGGTGGAGTAGATGCTGGGGAGTCGGGTACAGGGGATAAAGATTACATAGAAACATAGAAATTAGGTGCAGGAGTAGGCCATTCGGCCCTTCGAGCCTGCACCGCCATTCAATATGATCATGGCTGATCATCCAACTCAGTATCCCGTACCTGCCTTCTCTCCATACCCTCTGATCCCCTTAGCCACAAGGGCCACATCTAACTCCCTCTTAAATATAGCCAATGAACTGGCCTCGACTACCCTCTGTGGCAGAGAGTTCCAGAGATTCACCACTCTCCGTGTGAAAAAAGTTCTTCTCATCTCGGTTTTAAAGGATTTCCCCCTTATCCTTAAGCTGTGACCCCTTGTCCTGGACTTCCCCAACATCGGGAGCAATCTTCCTGCATCTAGCCTGTCCAACCCCTTAAGAATTTTGTAAGTTTCTATAAGATCCCCTCTCAATCTCCTAAATTCTAGAGAGTATAAACCAAGTCTATCCAGTCTTTCTTCATAAGACAGTCCTGACATCCCAGGAATCAGTCTGGTGAACCTTCTCTGCACTCCCTCTATGGCAATAATGTCCTTCCTCAGATTTGGAGACCAAAACTGTACGCAATACTCCAGGTGTGGTCTCACCAAGACCCTGTACAACTGCAGTAGAACCTCCCTGCTCCTATACTCAAATCCTTTTGCTATGAAAGCTAACATACCATTCGCTTTCTTCACTGCCTGCTGCACCTGCATGCCTACTTTCAATGACTGGTGTACCATGACACCCAGGTCTCGCTGCATCTCCCCTTTTCCTAGTCGTCCACCATTTAGATAATAGTCTGCTTTCCTGTTTTTGCCACCAAAATGGATAACCTCACATTTATCCACATGATACTGCATCTGCCAAACATTTGCCCACTCACCCAGCCTATCCAAGTCTCCTAGCATCCTCCTCACAGCTAACACTGCCCCCCAGCTTAGTGTCATCCACAAACTTGGAGATATTGCCTTCAATTCCCTCATCCAGATCATTAATATATATTGTAAATAGCTGGGGTCCCAGCACTGAGCCTTGCGGTACCCCACTAGTCACTGCCTGCCATTGTGAAAAGGACCCGTTTACTCCTACTCTTTGCTTCCTGTTTGCCAGCCAGTTCTCTATCCACATCAATACTGAACCCCCAATGCCGTGTGCTTTAAGTTTGTATACTAATCTCTTATGTGGGACCTTGTCGAAAGCCTTCTGGAAGTCCAGATACACCACATCCACTGGTTCTCCCCTATCCACGCTACTAGTTACATCCTCGAAAAATTCTATAAGATTCGTCAGACATGATTTACCTTTTGTAAATCCATGCTGACTTTGTCCAATGATTTCACCACTTTCCAAATGTGCTGCTATCCCATCTTTAATAACTGACTCTAGTAGTTTCCCCACTACCGATGTTAGACTAACTGGTCTGTAATTCCCCGTTTTCTCTCTCCCTCCCTTCTTAAAAAGTGGGGTTACGTTTGCTACCCGCCAATCCTCAGGAACTACTCCAGAATCTAAAGAGTTTTGAAAGATTATTACTAATGCATCCACTATTTCTGGAGCTACTTCCTTAAGTACTCTGGGATGCAGCCTATCTGGCCCTGGGGATTTATCGGCCTTTAATCCATTCAATTTACCCAACACCACTTCCCGGCTAACCTGGATTTCACTCAATTCCTCCAACTCCTTTGACCCCTGCTATTTCCGGCAGATTATTTATGTCTTCCTTAGTGAAGACGGAACCAAAGTAGTTATTCAACTGGTCCGCCATATCCTTGTTCCCCATGATCAACTCACCTGTTTCTGACTGCAAGGGACCTACATTTGTTTTAACTAATCTCTTTCTTTTCACATATCTATAAAAACCTTTGCAGTCAGTTTTTATGTTCCCTGCCAGTTTTCTTTCATAATCTATTTTTCCTTTCCTAATTAAGCCCTTTGTCCTCCTCTGCTGGTCTCTGAATTTCTCCCAGTCCTCCGGTATGCTGCTTTTTCTGGCTAATTTGTACGCATCATCCTTCGCTTTGATACTATCCCTGATTTCCCTTGTTATCCACGGATGCACTACCTTCCCTGATTTATTCTTTTGCCAAACTGGGATGAACAATTTTTGTAGTTCATCCATGCAGTCTTTAAATGTCTTCCATTGCATATCCACCGTCAACCCTTTTAGAATTAATTGCCAGTCAATCTTGGCCAATTCACGTCTCATACCCTCAAAGTTACCTTTCTTTAAGTTCAGAACCATTGTTTCTGAATTAACAATGTCACTCTCCATCCTAATGAAGAACTCAACCATATTATGGTCACTCTTGCCCAAGGGGGCACGTACAACAAGACTGCTAACCCTTCCTCATTACTCAATACCCAGTCTAAAATGGCCTGCTCTCTCGTTGGTTCCTCTACATGTTGATTTAGATAACTATCCCGCATACATTCCAAGAAATCCTCTTCCTCAGCACCCCTGCCAATTTGATTCACCCAATATATATGTAGATTGAAGTCACCCATTACAACTGTTTTGCCTTTGTCGCACGCATTTCTAATTTCCTGTTTGATACCATCTCCAACTTCACTACTACTGTTAGGTGGCCTGTACACAACACCCACCAGCGTTTTCTGCCCCTTAGTGTTTCGCAGCTCTACCCATACCGATTCCACATCCTCCAAACTAATGTCCTTCCTTTCCATTGCATTAATCTCCTCTCTAATCAGCAACGCTACCCCACCTCCTTTTCCTTTCTCTCTATCCCTCCTGAATATTGAATATCCCTGGATGTTCAGCTCCCAGCCTTGGTCACCCTGGAGCCAGGTCTCCGTGATCCCAACTATATCATAGTTTGATAGATGGTGCTGATTTTATCAGCGAAAAAGTGGAGGAATGAGTTGCAGAGATCCGGAGTAGAGGTAGGGAGAGTGTTGGCTCGAGGCTTGAGGAGGTTGGCCACTGTGGAGAAGAGGGTTCTGTGGTTTAGGCAGGGATCGGTGAATATGGAGGAGAGGTAGGCAGATTTTGCAGCAATGAGGGCATCTTTGTAGTCAGTGAGGTGGAGTTTGTAAGCTTCAAGGTGGACTGTGAGAGATGATTTCTTTGTGAGTCGTTCAAGTCGGCGACCAGTCTGTTTCAGTTTACGAAGTGCAGGTGTGTACCAGGGTGAAGATGTGTTGAAAGTTACGGTTCTTGTTTTGAGGGGGGCCAGAGTGTTGAGGGAGGTAGACAAGGTGTAGTTGAGATGGTTTGTGAGATCATCAGGTGAGATGCGGGTTGAGTCCAGGGGGAGAGTGGTGGAGAGCAGGTCAGAGAGATGGTGGGGATCAATGGATTTTAGATTACGAGTCGGAGGAAGCGGGGGCGAGGTGTCGGAGAAGGGATGGTGAACCGTATAAGCTTATGATCAGAGAGGGGGAAGAGGCAAGGATGGAGGTCGAGTGTCCATGTGATCCTGAAATTATGCCAAAACGATACACGATAGCTCTAAAAATGGCAGAACCTTACTCACTATTGTCCTGTGGTGGTCTGTCAAGTTTCGTTCAGATTCATGTTATATTTTACAAGTTATTCATAATTTGTAACGCTACAAATTCAAGTTTAAGAAAAATCTAGCATCTAAAATATTTGTTGGCTCAGCTTGCAACAAAGTTGCAATCGATGAACACTCAGTCCTTCCAGCAAGTTTTAGCTGAACAGGAGGGGGAGGGGGAAATTGCATTATTTTTTAACGTCCTTGAAGCAAGAGGAGGAGGAGGCAGTGCTGGGGATACGTCCCTGCACAGTTGGGGGCTATGGGTGAGTGGTGGAATATGGGGGAACGGGTAAGTGGTGGAATATTGCGTTGGGGAACGGGTTGCGTTGGGGGAACAGGCCTCCCGTGTGACAGGGACCCAACGGGTCCCGTTTTGTCATTTTGTTTGTTATGTCTGTGACCCTGATCCTGAAACTTCGCCAAAACGGTACTCGACAGCGCTACAAATTTTGGCCCACCTTACTCACCATTGTTCTGTGGTGTGGTGTATCAAGTTTTGTTCCGATTGATGGTACATTTTATAAGTTATTCTTTGGGTAATACAGTTAGATTTCAAAGAATGGCAACCACAACCATCCAAGTCAAGCAGCTCCTGTAAAATGAAAACTAGGATGCATTCCAGTTGGAAATTCAGTACAATGGAAAAGTTGTTGCTGAAAGTCAATCACAGCCCCAAGATATCACAGTGGAAGATTTTGGGGTCTGTATTAAAAGGATGAGATATTTGCTTTCGATTGCAGTTCAAACCTTCAGGTGTTCAGATGTCTTGCTGTATGTGGAGGCAATCTGGCTTAGAATCTCAACCAACGACATATAGACTATGACTTCAGTTAAGCTCGAGCTTTAAGGGGTCCCACGGGCGACCTAATTGGCAAGTTTAGAAGAGTTTAGGAGAGTTTGAAAAAATGACATGTTGAAGACCTCCTTCAACTATGTAGAAGACCTCCTTCGACTATGTTGAAGACTAGCTTCGACTAGTTATGACTAGCTACGACTAACTTCGGGAAAATTGGACACCGAATAGTGGAGAGTGAAGACGACTTCCTTCGACCATAATGAAGACTATCTACGACTACCTTCGACTACCTCCGATTACCTTAGACTACCCTCGATTACCTACAAATAACATGACGAACTACTAAAACTAAACGTACGAGTAAAAAATGTATCGGTTTTTTACATGGCGACCTATTTTTACTCGAGGGCATTTTTCAACATGTTGAAAAATACGCTGCGATCTAGCTGAGGCCTCAAGTACGCAGGGACTACTCTCGAGCATGAAGGAGAGTTACAAAGATCTCCTAGGACCTCGTGTCAACCATGCTGCGAGTATGAGTCGAGGGCAAACTCGCCAGAACTCGCGGATTATGTCACCCAAGTGGGACAGCCCCTTAATATGCTACGTGACAATTTCTGACTTCCCAAAGTCTTTACAAGACAGTTTGTAAGACAGCAATGTGATAGCAGACCCTCCATCGTCTGTGCTTGCAACTCCAATGACATACAGAATTAAACAGCCCGCTTAATTGAGATCCCATCATTAACATAAACATCATTGCCTATAATGTCTGCAAACCACAGCAATAAGCATCATCTTTACATTAATAAGTCACGTAGACATTTTCAACAGCACCTTCTATGCTGTTTAAAAGGACAAGGACTGCATGGTCAAGGGAACAGCACCACCTGCAAACTTTTGTCTCGAGCTACACTGTTACATGGAAATCTGTCATCATTTCTTCACAGTTTCTAACTGCCAACCAAAAGCGCCAGTGAAATACCTTCAGAGCTGCCAAGTTTTGTCAGAGCATTTCAGTATTCTAGTACCTGAAAATCAGTATTTTGCTGAGGAAATCAGTATTTTTATGTGGTGCCATTTTGCTGAGATTGTTTTTTTTTTTTTAATGTGCAGTCATACCCATGTAAGAGTACAGGAATGCATAACTTTACTACCAATTGAGATGTCTTCTATGCATCTTACTTGACAGTGCATTCATTGCCATATCTTAGTATACTCCCCAGAGGTGAGGACTGCTCAGAGCTGGTCGGGGAGGGGGGGGGGGGGGGGGGGGGGGGAGGGTCAGATGAACAACTCCAGGACTGTTTGGAGTCTGTAGACTGAGCAATGTTCAGGGACTCGTCAACAGACCTGAACGAATATGCCACAGTCGTTACAGACTTCATAAAGAAATGTGTGGAGGACTGCATCCCAACAAAAACCTTCCAAGTGTTTCTCTATCAGAAGCCTTGGATGAACTATGAGATCCGCACTCTCTGAAGACCAGACACCGACCGGGCATACATGTCTGATGATAGTGGTCTGCAAGAAGTCCAGATACGACCTTGGTAAAGCCATCAAAAAGGCCAAAAGGGACTTCTGCTCCAAACTGGAGGATGAGACAGATTTTCAGCAGCTGTGGCGGGGCTTGAATGCAATCGCCTCCTACAAGGCAAGATCAGGAGGCAGCTCGAATGTCGGCATAGCATCACTCCCTGACGAGCTCAATGCGTTTTACGCACGCTTTGATAGGGAGAACACTGATGTGCCTTCTCGAGCCCCCATTCGCTGTGATGGTATTTCAGTCAGTCAGAGGCCGGCGTCAGAAAATCCTTCAGAGGGGTGAACCCTGAAAAGTGCCTGGACCTGATGGTATACCCGGTCGTGTACTAAAAACCTGTACAGACCAACTGGCTGGAGTTTTTACGGACATATTCAGCCTCTCACTTCTGAGGTCTAAGGTTCCCACCTGCTTTAAAAGGGCATGAATTATACCGGTGCCCAAGAAGAGCAAGGTGACGTGCCTCAATGACTATCGACCAGTGGCACTAACGTCGGTGGTGAAGTGCTTTGAGAGGTTGATCATGGTGCAAATCAACTCCTACCTCGACAAAAATCTGGACCCACTGCAGTTTGCCCACCGTCACAACAGATCAACGGTGGATGCAATCTCGCTGGCTCTCCACTCCGCTCTGGACCACTTGGACAACAAAAAGTCATATGTCAGGCTGTTATACATTGACTACATCTCGGCATTTAACACAATCATCCCCTCCAAGCTGGTTGCCAAACTCGCAGAACTGGGTCTCAGCGTATCCTTCTGCAATTGGATCCTCGACTTCCTCATCCACAGACCAGTCTGTCCGCATTGGTGGAAATTGTTATCAGCCTCGATAACAATCAGCACTGGAGCACCTCAAGGCTGCGTGCTCAGTCCCCTGCTGTACTCACTCTATACTTATGACTGCGTAGCCGGTCATAGTGCAAACTACATCATCAAGTATAGAAGAGAGATCGAGTGACTGACCAAATAGTGCCAGCACAATAATCTGGCCCTCAATACCAGCAAATCCAAGGAACTGATTGTGGACTTTGGAAGGGGTGGGATGGGGGCCCACAGTCCCGTTTATATCAACGGGTCGATAGTGGAAAGGGTCAAGAGCTTCAAATTCCTGGGCTTGCATATCTCTGAAGATCTTTCCTGGTCCGAGAACACTGATGCAATTATAAAGAAAGCACATCAGCGCCTCTACTTCCTGAAAGTCGGTATGTCAAGGAGGACTCTAACTTCTACAGGTGCACAGTAGAGAGAACGCTGACCAGTTGCATCGTGGCTTGGTTCGGCAACTTGAGCGCCATGGTGCGAAAAAGACTACAAAAAGTAGTCAACATTGCCCAGTCTATCATCGGCTCTGACCTCCCTTCCATCGAGGGGATCTATCGTAGTCACTTCCTCAAAAAGGCTGGCAGTATCATCAAGGACCCACACCATCCTGGCCACACACTCATCTCCCCGCTACCTTCAGGTAGAAGGTACAGGAGCCTGAAGACTGCAACGACCAGGTTCAGGAATAGCTACTTACCCACAGCCATCAGGCTACTAAACTCGGCTCGGCCAAAACTCTGAACATTAATAGCCCATTATCTGTTTATTTGCACTTTATCAGTTTATTTCTTCATGTGTGTATATATTTATATAATGGTATATGGACACACTGATCTGTTCTGTATTCATGCCTACTATGTTCTGGTGTGCTGAAGCAAAGCAAGAATTTCATTGTCCTATCTGGGACACATGACAATAAACTCTTGAACTTGAACTGCTGTTCGAACGGTTGCTTCCTGCTTTTCGCACCAGATGATTATGTAGAAGCCATTTTTGAAGCCTCCTTCGCTCCTTCCTCTCCCTCCCTCTTTCTCTCTCCCTCCCCCTCTCCTCCTTCCTTATTTTCTCCCGCTCTTCCTCCCTCTCCTCTCCACCCCTCCCTCTCTGCCCCACCCACCGTTCTATAAAATCAAGGCCAATCCCAATGTAACTGCAATCCCACTGGTAACCTTTCACCACTAGGCTTATCCAGAATTCTACCACTGCCTGAAAAATAATCAAAGGCTCAACTACCACTGAGAAAGAGAATTCCAAAGAATTCCTGGTGAAAATTTTCCTGAACAGTCTGTGACCCATAGCACTATGTATAAAGCCCATAGCGCTATGTTTACGGCCCATAGTGCTCCAGCTGGTAGCGCTAGGTTTAGAACCCATAGCGCTGTAACTGACAGCTCTTCATTTAAATTCCCACACGTTAAACGGACAGCGCTCCGTTTAAACCTGGAGCGGGACAGGCAGCGACTCTGGACAGAAGGAATGGGTGACGTTTCTGGTCGAGACCCTTCTTCATGCTGGAGAAACTGAGCGAGTGAGGCAGCTTTTATTGAACGTATAAGGAAACAGTGCACCAGCATTTTCTCAAGAATAATCAGATATATGATACAAATGCTGGCCTGCCAGCATAAGCAAATCCTAAATGTAACAAAAATAAATTCGTAAAAGCCAAACTCAACTAAAAATATTCCCAATTCAGATTTATCTTTTCTCACTTGTTTCGCAAGATATTAGTCAACAGAAGTCATTGACATTATTGAAGTCAATTCAGAAATAGCTACACGAGAAAATAATATTGCATTTTAGCCCACAAAAGGACATAAAGTGCTAGGGTAACACGGGTCACGCAGCATCTAATTTTACAAAATCACAGCTCACTGGATACAACAAAACTTTGAAAAATTAAATGGTTAGCAACAAGTAGATCCAGTAGGCCTCGACAGACCGAGTGCAAGAATTCAACAAAAAGGTCGCTGAGCCAACATTTGGGAGATAGTTCAATATGTGGAGATGAGCTCAGTGGGGCAGGAGCAGGCAGAGATGACGAGCCTGCTAAAGCAGATCCTTGCAGATTTTGGGGGAGGCGATACAATTGGTCAGTGCCGGTCTGGGAACGATTCAACTGGCCAGTGTTCAGTCACTGGAAAATAAAGTGGTGGACAAGGCTGCTTTATCAAAGAGAGATGAGGGATTGCAGTGTGCTCTGTTCCCCCCCAACCACACACTCCTAGACTCAGCCATTCAGCCCATAAGTTTTGCCATCCATTGCATGAACAGAACAGAGGCACCAGGAAAAGAGGCGATGGCATCTGCCTCATTGTAAAGTCTTTATGCTGCTCAGATATAGTGGTCCTGTCCAAATCCTGCTCTCCACAGCTGAAACACATGGCGGTTAAGTGCCACTTCTTCTACCCGAGGGAATTCACTTCCATCATCATGACTGTACATCAGGGCTCGAAATAAGCGGTTGCCAGGGTGCCAATGACCACCTAAAGTGCCGCCGGGCAACCTAAATGCAGAGTCATTTTGCCCGGCTTGGCACTGCAGATGCTGGTTTATACCGAAGATAGACACAAAAAACTGGAGTAGCTCAGCGGATCAGGCACCATCTCTGGAGAAAAGGAACATGTCGTTCCGTGTCGAAGGCGGCAACAAGCTGTAGTGCGGGTCAAAGATACTAGGTGCGGGGGGACAGAGAATCGGAGCGAATGATGGGCCCCGCACAGTAGCTGGTTGCCACTCCGTCAGCGGCGCATTCAAAACAAACCCTCCCGCAGGCCGAGAGGGAGGGAGCGAGAGAGCGGGAGGCCCCCTTCCGCCTTCTGAAACGTCTGCACCGCTCGGCCCCGCACCTTGCTGTTGGCTGGCAGAGGAGGGGAGGCAGTGGCGAGGAGATCCCAACTGCCTCCCCCTTTGGCGGTGGACAGTGTCAGCCAAGGAAGCAGGGCAATGCCGGTGTTGTCTGAGGAGCGCTGAACTTCCTTCCTCCCCACCTCCTCTGTCTCCCTCTCCCCGTCTGTCCTTCTCCCTGTCTGTCCCTCTCCCCCCCCCCCCTTTATCCTGGGACCCATCCTCTCAATCCCACTGATCCCCATTCCCGCCTCTATTCAGTCCTCACTGACATCCCCTGTGCTCCCCTCCCCATCTACCCCCCCTCCCATCTATTCATCCTGCACTGATCTCCCTATCCACCTCACATTGATTCTCCTGCCACTCCCATTCATCCTGCACTGCTCCCATCCACCCAACCTGTACTGATCCCCATTCATCCCGTACTGACCCCCCCTCCATTTATACTGCACCGATCCCCCATCCATCCTGTAGTGATCCACCCATTCATCCTGTAGCCATCCTCCCATTCATCCTGCACAGACCCTCCAATCCACACTGTACTGACCTCCCTCATTCATCCTGTACTGAACCCCCCCATTCAAGAAGAATGGGGGGGGGATCAGTCTGAAGAAGGGTCCCAACCCAAAACGTTGCCTACTGATCCCCCCCCCATCCACCCTGC
This sequence comes from Amblyraja radiata, assembly GCF_010909765.2. Lineage (NCBI taxonomy): Eukaryota > Metazoa > Chordata > Chondrichthyes > Rajiformes > Rajidae > Amblyraja > Amblyraja radiata. The sequence continues at coordinate 4,360,152 of NC_045967.1, read as the reverse complement.
ACTGATTTCCCTCCCCTATCCATCCTGCATCCTCCCGTCCATCTCGTAATGATCCCCCCCCCATTCAACCCCACTGACATCCCCCACGCTCTCCCCTCACAATTTTATCTACTCCAACCAACACACACTAATTCCCCAGCCTCAATCCATCCATTCCGCATCGATTGCCTTCTCAAACCACCCCAATGTGTTTTAATTCCCAATGTTATAATTTGTTTTTAATCCATAAAGATTGATTAATAAAATTGTGAACACGTGAAACATTAAAACCGCAGTGTTCCGATTGTCAATGCTACCGTTGACACGTTATTACAGAATTCAATTTACAGGCAAATCAATGCTCTTAATACGGAGTATCAGTACAGTAGTTATTTAATGAAAACATTCACAACTATATGTTGGATTTATCCAGATTTTACTTTTACAGTTGGTCATATACATCACAAATTTGGTCAGGAGATATTTCAGTTAAAATTTTAACATTAATTCTGAAGTAGGAATGATGGAAACAGCGTTTAACAATAATTTTTTTTAATCTGGTGCTTACAAACTGGGTATCTTCATTGCTGTTCATAACACATACATCTAATCTGAATGTCCGGTAATGTGCCGTTTTGACACCTTTAAACATATTACCAAAAGAACATTTGCCGCATTTATGTCCTTTGACCATCTCTTGTCAGTTAATGTGATGTTTAACCTGTCAGATGGGTATAGTCGGTTTGAACAGCTATTATCATAAAATGTAGTTTTGATATTTCCGTGCAACCTGTATATTTTGTTGTGGATAAATTATGTGGGAAGCGAGAGTGTTCCTGTATCAATAGCAATAACGACCCATGCTATGGCCATGTCATGATAATTTTCGGTCCTTCACAGAGAACATGCTTGCATCAATCTGTGGCGTGCATGGTTAAGCATATATGTTACCATGATCCAGGATTTATTGACACAGGTTGATCATACGCTGAATAATCCAACCACATTTTTGTTTGGAAGTGGAAAGAAATAGAAATTGCATTAATTGCAACGTGTAAAAAGAGTTGAGATACTGTATTATAATTTTGCTGCATGTCATTGTGGTATATATCATGTCTTGATTGGTGAATATGTTTAGTTTGTGACTTTATTTGAAGCAGAAATAATATGTGAATGCTACTTTGAGCATACTTCCGACTGGTAACTACGTACTTCGTCCGAGCACATTATCGCACGTGTCATGCAAGCAGTCTTAAATGACCACCTAAACTGTCATTTGGCAACCTAAAAAACTGCCTAGGTTGCCCGGCTGGCAACAGGGAAAAAAAGTGAGAGCCCTGTACATCCCACCCCAGACAAACGTTAACCTAGCACTGGAGGAACTGCACGCTGTGGTCAACAAACACCAGTCGGCGTACCCCGACGCCTTTACCATCATAGGCAGGGCGTTCAACAAAGCCAGCCTGAAGAAATCACTCCAACTACCACCAGCACGTGTCCTTCAGCACCTGAGGTGCAGACACCTTTGACCAGTGTTATAACACTATCAAGGATACCCATTACTTCATTCCTCGCCCTCACTTTTGGGAATCCGACCACTTGGGTGTGCTCCTTTTTCCTGCATATTGGCAGCGACCAAAGAGTGCACCCCCAGCAGAGGAACAACTCCAGGACTGCTTGGAGTTGATAGATTAGATAATATTCAAGGACTCGGAAACGGACTTGAAATAATACCGCATTTGTTACTGACTTCACAAGGAAATGTGTGGAGGAGTGTGTTCCCACAAAAAACATCAGAGTGTTCCCCAGCCAGAAGCTTTGGATAAACCAGGAATTCCACATTTTTCCGAGGACCAGATCTTTGGCATTTAAGTCTGGCAATGCAGTCAGACAAGTCCAGATACAACCTTGATAAGGCAATCAAAGACTAAAAGGAGCTTTCGCAAAACGGGAGGATAAGATAGATGTTTGGCAGCTGCAGCAGGGCTTGCACTCCATCACTTCCACCAAGGAGAAACTACAGGGCAGCTCAAGCAACAACCAAGCATCACTCCGAGACGAGCCCAATGCGCTCTACGCGAGCTATGATAGGGAGAACGATGTGCCTTCCCAGGCCCCCATAGCCCTTGATGGTATTACGATCTCAGTCACAGAGACCAATGTCAGAAGATCTTTCAGGAGGGGGAACCTTCAAAGCGTCAGGACTGGATGATATACCTGGTCGTGTTCTTCAAACCTGTCCAAAACCAACAGCTGGAGTGTTTGCAGATATCTACAACCTCGGATTACTGAGTTCTGAGCTTCCCATCTGCTTTAAAAGAGAAAATAATATAATTAAGCAGTGCCCAAGAAGAGGACGGGCATGTGCCTCAGTGACTGACTGACGGCACTAACATCCCTGGCAATGAAGTGCTTTGAGGGGTTAGTTATGGCGTACATTAACTCCGAACTCAAGAACCTGGAACCACTACAAACAGCACACTGCCACAACAATGGAGGGTGCAATCTCACTGGCTCTCCACTCTGCACTGGACCACTTGGATAATAAAAACACATACGTCAGGCTGATGTTCGGAGACTACAGCTCAGAATTCAACATCATCATCTCCTCCAAACTGGTTATCAAGCTCACAAAACAGGGACTCTTCCTCTTCAAGAGACCACAAACAGTATGATTGGCAACACTTCCTCCATGATAATCAGAACAGGAGCATCTCAAGGCTGCGTGCTCAGCTCCCTTTTCTACACACATCTGCAGTCGGACACAGTTCCAACTCAATCTTCAAATTCGCAGATGACACCACCATTGTAAGACGAATTACTGATGATGTTGAGTCAGAGTATATGAGGGAGATTAATTGTCTGACTGACTGGTGCCAGAACAACAACCTTGCACTCGATGTCAGTAAAACCAAGGAACTAATTGTTGACTTAGGATGAGGAAGGTAGAGGATCACAAACCTGTTGTCATTGATGCGGCAGTGATGGAGAGTCAAAAACGTCAAATTCCTGGGCGGGCATATCCACGGAGATCTGTCCAGGACACAGCATGTTGATGTAATCATAAAGCAAGCCTATCAATGCCTCTATTTCCTTAGATCTGGTATGTCAATGAATACTCTCTTGAACTTCTAGATGTATAGTAGATAGCATATTGGGCACATATAATAATGCACAGTACGATAGCAAAACACAGGGAGACAGAAATAGACATGCATAATAAAGTGGAAGTGATTCAATATGAAAGATGGTGGACTATAAATTTAAAAGTGCAAAAATATAATTGTATTCCTAGTGGCTCACATCTAGGTCACAAAACACTCCATAATGATAAAGTACCTATTGGAATGCAGTTGCTATTGTGAAGTAGCAAATAAATAAATCAATTTACACAATTGCCATCAATATTATCTGGGCAATATCACAGTGATACGAATTAGAAAAACTGGTCTAAAATTTGGCCATGATTCAAGGCCAGATAACTCCATGTCTTCTTTGGATTATTTATGTATACTGACTGCAGACTTAGTCATAAACGTATAATTTGAAAGTACAAGTAATGTAGAATTCACAGCCAGAGTTCAGTGGTGATTTTTATAATAGACTAGACCAAGTGGGACCCGTTGGGTCTATGGCACATGAGGCCTGGTCCCCCAATGTAACCCATTCCCCCAACGCAATAGTCCACCGCTCACCCGTTCCCCCAACGCAATATTCCACCACTCACCCATAGCACCAAATTATGCAGGGGCGGCTCATTTCCCCTTATTCACCCAGCCTCATTTAAAACCTTTTTTTTAAATGCTATTACACCTGCTAGGACTCAATGTCCTGGGATTGCAACATTGTAGCGGGCAGGGCTACAAACCCACTGTGACAGCTGTAACTGCCAGTGCAGAAGGAAGACATTTCTCAAAGTGGGATTTTGTAAAGTTAAACGTGCAAAATATAACATCAATCTGTCTGAACAAAACTTGATAAAAACACACAAGACAATTGTGAGTAAGATGGTGCAAAAATTGTAGCGCAATCGTGTACCGTTTTGGCGTAGTTCAGGCCATGATGCACACACGCGCAGACAAGATGCAAGTTTTGGTAATATATAGATATACAAGGATGAAGAGATGCAGAGATTTAAAGGGTAAAATACAGAATGTGTTGTTTATATTAAGATGCAGAAGCAAAATTATTGGGAGCAGTAGACATGGGTTAGTGGCAGCTCATCAAGCTTCACTCTCCAAGGACTAACAGCAGCAATGTTTGGTACTTTTCTTCAGAGAGGCAATGTGGATGTTGGAACTCGTCCCTTCCAACCCAACCCATCCCCTCCCCAGGTACTTTCCGCTCCAACCGCTGGAGATGCAACACCTGTCCCTTTACCTCCCCCCTCGACTCCATCCAAGTCCCCAGGGCCCGATGGTCTGCATCCCAGAGTACTGAAGGAAGTGGCTCTAGAAATCGTGGATGCATTGGTGATAATTTTCCAATGTTTTATAGACTCAGGATCAGTTCCTGTGGATTGGAGGGCAGCTAATGTTATCTCACTTTTTAAGAAAGGCGGGAGAGAGAAAACAGGGAATTATAGACCAGTTAACCTGACATCGGTGGTGGGGAAGATGCTGGAGTCAATTATAAAAGATGAAATAGCCAAACATTTGGCTAGCAGTAACAGGATCGGTCCGAGTCGGCATGGATTTACGAAGGGGAAATCATGCTTGACTAATCTTCTCGAATTTTTTAAAGATGTAACTAGGAAAATGGACAAGGGAGAGCCAGTGGACGTAGTGTACCTGGACTTTCAGAAAGCATTTGATAAGGTTCCACACAAAAGATTAGTGGGCAAAATTAGGGCACATGGTATTGGGGATAGAGTGCTGACATGGATAGAGAAGTGGTTGGCAGACAGGAAACAAAGAGTAGGGATTAACGTGTCCCTTTCAGAATGACAGGCAGTGACTAGTGGGGTACCGCAAGGCTCGGTGCTGGGACTGCAGCTATTTACAATATACATCAATGATTTGGATGAAAGGATTCAAAGTAACATTAGCAAATTTGCAGATGACACAAAGCTGGGTGGCAGTGTGAACTGTGAGGAGGATGCTATGAGAATGCAGGTTGACGGAAGGTTGGCGAAGTGGGCAGATGAAGTTTAATGCAGATAAATGTGAGGTTATCCAATTTGGTAGCAAAAATAGGAAGGCAGATTACTATCTAAATGGCGAAGTACAACAGGATCCGGGGGTCCTTGTTCATCAGTCTATGAAAGTAACCGTGCAGGTACAGCAGGCAGTGAAGAAAGCGAATGGCATGTTGGCCTTTATAACACGAGGAATCGAATATAGGAGCAAAGAGGTCTTTATGCAGTTGTACAGAGCCCTAGTGAGACCACACCTGGTGTGCAGTTTTGGTCCCATAATTTGAGGAAGGACATTCTTGCTATTGAGGGAGTGCAGCGTAGGTTTACAAGTTTAATTCCCAGGATGGCGGGACTGTCAAATGCTGAGAGAATGGAGCAGCGGGGCTTCTACACTCTGGAGTTTAGAAGGATGAGAGGGCATCTCATGTTAAGGGTTTGGACACGCTAGAGGCAGGAAACATGTTCCCGATGTTGGGGGAGTCCAGAACCAGGGGCCATAGTTTAAGAAGGAGTAAGCCATTTAGAACGGAGACAAGGAAACACTTTTTCTCAGAGTGGCGAGTCTGTAGAATTATCTGCCTCAGAGGGCGGTTGAGGCAGGTTCAACCTGGATGCTTTCAAGAGAGAGCTAGATAGGGCTCTTAAAAATAGCAGAGTCGGGATATGGGGAGAAGGCAGGAACGGGGCACTGATTGGGGATGATCAGCCATGATCACATTGAATGGCTCGAAGGGCCGAATGGCCTACTCCTGCACCTATAAGGACCCAAACAGTCTTACCACATGAGTCTGAGGTTCACTTGCACCTCCTCCAACCTCATCTACTGTTCTAGTTGTCAACTTCTCTACATCGACGAGACCAAGCGCAGACTCAGTGATCATTTCGCTGAATACCTCCGCTCAGTCCGTCTTAACCTACCTGATCGCCCGGTGGCTCAGCACTTCAACTCCCCCTTCCATTCCCAATCTGACCTGGGCCTCCTCCAGTCAGTGAAGCCCAGCGCAAATTGGAGGAACAGCACCTCATATTTCACTTGGATAGTTCACACCCCAGCAGACTGAACATTGACTTCCCAACATTCCCCCTTCCCAGCTCTCCCACTATCTTACTGTCTCTGACTACATTCTATCTTTGTCCCGCCCCCTCCCGACATCAGTCTGAAGAAGCATCTCGACCGAAAAACGTCATCCATTCCTTCTCTCCAGAGATGCTGCCCGACCCGTTGAGTTACTGTAGCATTTTGTGTCTACCTTCAATTTAAACCAGCATCTGCAGCTCTTTCCTACACAATATGGATGTTGGTGTATTTTGCCAACATTCACTACCTTAGCTTACAGCAGAATGTTCACACTTCTAATTTTTGCCAAATTGCTTTCAGCTAGTCTGCATCGCAGTTTGCCAACATCCTTTCACTGTCTGTTTCAGGCTCTGTCAGAACCCACTGCAGTTGCGTGGCTGACATCGATGTACCGTGTGTCCTTTTTTAAAATGAGGCCAGTAGCGAATATGCAGCGGAAGAACAGATGTGGATAAGGTGGTAAAGAGGCACAAGGCATACTTGCCTTTGTCAGTTGGAAAATATAAAAGTTAGATGACCAGGTTGCAGCTGTGCAAAACTTTGATCAGCACACATTCGATGTAAGTGTGCCATTCTGGTTGCCACATTACACGAAGGATCTGAAAGCCTTGAAAAGGGTGCAAAAGAGGTTCACCAGGATGCCACCTGGATTAGAATGTACTGGCTGTTACAAGAGGTTAAACATTGAATTGTTTTCCCTGGAGTGTATAACAGTGGTGTAGGGGCCACACAGATGCTGCTGGTAGAGCTGTGCCTCAACACCAGACTTCTGTTTTATCCTGACGTCGGGCACTGTGTGCGCAGAGTTTGCATATTCTCCCTGCGATCATGTATGGATGCTCCAGTTTCTTCCTACATCGTAAACTGTGTGAGACTGTATGCTGCAGATGCAAGTTTACAAAAAAAAAGACAAAGTGCTGGAGTAACTTAGTGGGTCGGGTAGCATCCCTGCAGAACATGGATACATGACGTTTCGGGTCGGGACACATCTGAAGAAGGGTCCCCCATCCAAAATGTTGAGTTCTCCTGCACTTGTCTTTTTCTGGGAGTTGGCTTTGGGATTAACAAAATTGCCTCTAATGTATAGGGGGGGGGGGGGGGGGGGGGGAAAAAGTGGGAAAGAATGTGTGTGATGACAATTTTAATTACAAAAAATTGAATTGTATTGTGTATTGTATTGTATTGTATGTGAACAGGTGATCGTGATCAGTATGGACTCAATGGGTCGAAGGGCCTGTTACCATGCTGTATCTCTAAAAACTAAACTTAAAAAAATATTAATTTATGAGAGCCATCGATAGGGTAGTCTTATTCCCCCCCCCCCACCCACCCACGGAACTGTAAAATACTAAAGGACATTTATGATCTATGGAAGATCCTTTATGAATAGAGGAATACAAAAATACATGAAATGCAAGTCAAAGTTAAACATTTCTGAATATGTGAACAGAAAATTATCCCCGAGATAGATTTATCAACTTTTTCTGAAGCCTTTCAAATAACGAGGGAATTAATCATCTGTATACTGTCATACGATCTTGCAAAACATAACTACAACATATTTGATAAAGCTGTGGACACTTATTCAGTTTTTAATTTTGTTGCAAATTTATCAACGATATTAACGTTTGGCTACTCCAAGACCCAAAGCAGGCACAAGTGAATTGAAGATTCTCTTTTTTAATTTGGTATAACAAAAAATAACATGGTATGCGGTTTGAGCGCGGCAAATCAACCCAACCTGCAAGCTGCTACCTGGCGGCAACCGATTAGGATCCAAAATGGTGAATCGGCAGTGAGCTGCTGATGTGTTGATCAATGGGCCCAGACGCGGCGAGGACACACCAAATTTCGTTATGTATGTGTTTGAGGGAATTATTTCGTTTTCCGGATGAACTGTCTGTCCTGCTGAGTGTTTCCAGCAATTACTGTTCTTATTTTTAAGGTTTCCAGTACCTGCAGTTTCCCTAAACTATTCACCAGTGCAGTGTGTATGTACAGCAAGAAAACATGGGCGCTCAACAACGGATTTCCTTCCATAGCACCATTCCTGGATATGAATTATAATGCGAGTGGGAAGCAACCGGAGAACGTGGTTGGGAAAGGATGGGGGTGGAGAATACGGAGTGCGTCAGGCGGCAAGTCGCCATTTTTATTTTAAGATGCGGCCTTGAGTGGAACAAACTGCAGGAGGGAGGGGTATCACTTTGATGGCGGATCCTGCCTGACGGATAAAGGCGGGGAGGGGCGACACCCGCTCTTACTTCCTTCCTCCCCCCTCCCTCCCACCCTCCCACCGCTTCCTCGCAACGACGCCGTATAAACCCGACAAACGTATGGCTTTTCACCTAAAAAGTACCTCCGCGGCTCTGCTGTCATCGCTCCCGCAGCTCCTGGGAGGTGCGGCTTTCTGCTCTCATCCGCGGCGTTGGCTTCTCGCTGCTTCGCTCGCCCCCCACCACCCCCGTCCTCCCCAAGCCCCTGAGCCCAGGCCGCTGTCCCTTGTGGCCTGCGCCTACAACCCGAGCACACAATGAGGTGCCATCGCTCTCTCTGCCCCCGCCGGCCGGCCTCCCTCCCTCCTGCCCGCACGCTCCCGCAACCGCTCGCGCCTGCCCGCTCCCGCTCTCCTCGCTGCCGCGCGCAACCGCTCTCCTCCCGCTCTCCTCGCTGCCGCGCGCTCCCGCTCCCGCCCGCTCTCCTCGCTCCCGCGCGCACCCGCTCCCGCCCGCTCTCCTCCTCCTCCCTCCCGCGCGCTCCCGCTCTCCTCCTCCCTCCCGCGCGCACCCGCTCTCCTCCTCCCTCCCGCGCGCTCCCGCTCTCCTCCTCCCTCCCGCGCGCACCCGCTCTCCTCCTCCCTCCCGCGCGCTCCCGCTCTCCTCCTCCCTCCCGCGCGCACCCGCTCTCCTCCTCCCTCCCGCCGCTCGCTCCTGGCGCCAGCACCAACCACACCCCCGCCTGCCCTTCCAATTGGCCCCTCCGCCTCCAGTATGCTCCTCGCCCATTGGTCTCTCCCAAGGGCATGTGCGGTCGAGCTCCCTTCGCCGCCTTTACCTCGGGGCAGCGCCGCCGCCGCCACCTCGCTGTCGACCCGCACTCGGTAACAAGTCCTCCCCTCACTCACCATATCACCGTCCGGACCGATATTGCCCGCGCCTCCTTCACTCCATCAGGTCATGCCGCCTGGGCCGTAAAGAAAGGGAGGCTGTTCCTATGGCGACCACGACTGTCGGCGACCAACGTCATGTGACCAGCCGTCTGCTCCAATCGAAAGGCGAGTTCCGCCGATGACATCATGGAAGAGCCTCTCGGCAGTGTCGCGTCGTGCTACTGGCTGGGCTCGCCGCTTCAAGGCGCTGATTGGTCGCCATTCACATAACCCGAGTAACCGCGTTGCCATAGGAACGGGGGGGGGGGGCAGTAATGTAGTTTTTAGAATGGAATATTACAAAATATTCCCAAAGGATAGATTTATGGGACATAATGCTGAGATGATTCACCATTCCCATTACCTTTATTGTCAAATTAAGAAGTATTGTGTTTTTCATTGTCATAGATGCAAAAGCAAAGGCCATTCAAGAGTCAAGTCAAGATTCAAGAGAGTTTATTGTCATGTGTCCCTGATAGGACAATGAAATTCTTGCTTTGCTTTAGCACAACAGAATAATAATAATAATACATTTTATTTGTATAGCGCTTTTCAAGGACTCAAAGTCGCTTTACATGGTGAGTCAAGAACAAAACAAAATAGAGCAGTAAGACAGAGATGCAAAGGGGAGGGGGATATGGGACTAAGGGTATGCAGAGGTGAAGAGATGGGTCTTGAGGCGGGACTGGAAGATGGTGAGGGACTCAGAAGTTCGGATCAATTGTGGGAGGGAGTTCCAGAGCCTGGGAGCTGCCCTGGAGAAGGCTCTTGTCTCCAAAAGTGCAGAGGTTGGATTTCAGAATGGAGAGGAGACCGGCTGAAATGGATCTGAGGGACCGTGAGGGTTGGCAGGGGGAGAGGAGGTCAGTGAGATAAGGGGGGGGGGGCAAGTGGTTGAGGGCTTTGTAGGTGAGGACCAGGATTTTGTAGATGATCCGGTGGGAAATGGGAAGCCAGTGAATTTCTTTGAGGACTGGGGTGATGTGGTGCCAGGATTTAGTGTGGGTAATGAGTCGGGTGGCTGCATTCTGGACCAGTTGGAGTCGGTTGATGTTGCTGGAATTAATGCCAAGAGAGTTACAGTAGTCCAGTCGGGAGGAGATGAAGGCATGGATGAGTCTTTCAGCAGCGGGGGGTGTGAGAGAGGGTCTGATTTTGGCAATGTTGCGGAGGTGAAAAAATGATGTTTTGACAACATGGCGGATGTGAGGCTCAAGGGAGAGGTTTGAGTCAATGATCACGCCAAGGTTGCGGGCCTGAGGAGATGAGGAGACAGTGCCGTCAATAGTGAGAGCGGGGTTGTTAATTTTGGTAAGTGTTGATTTGGAGCCAATGAGGAGAAATTCTGTTTTGTTACTGTTTAATTTAAGGAAGTTGAGTTGCATCCAAGATTTGATGGCTGACAGGCAGGAGTTGATATGGGAGAGAGGGTGGTGGTGGGGGGACTTGGTGCTGAGATAGATCTGGGTGTCATCAGCATAGCAGTGGAAGTCCAGTTTGAAGTGACGGAGTATATGACCAAGCGGGAGGATGTAGATGATGAAGAGGAGGGGACGGAGAACAGAGCCTTGGGGAACGCCTTGAGTGACAGTGGTTGTAGCAGAGTTGTGGTTATGGAGAGAGATGAAGTGGGATCGGTTGGAAAGGTAGGAACGGAGCCAGCTGAGTGCAGAACCTTCAATGCCAAGGTCTTTAAGTCTGGTAAGCAGGATGTTATGGTTCACGGTATCGAAGGCCGCACTCAGGTCGAGGAGGATGAGGATGTTGAGGGAACCAGTGTCAGCAGAGGTGAGGAGGTCGTTGAGGACTTTGAGGAGAGCAGTTTCTGTGCTATGGAGGGGGCAAAATCCAGATTGGAGGGGTTCAAGTAGGTTATACGCAAGGAGGTGGGAATGAAGTTGCGACGCAACGATACGCTCCAAGGTTTTTGAAAGAAAGGGGAGGTTTGAGATTGGGCGGTAGTTAATGAGAGAGGAGGGATCAAGACCAGGTTTCTTTAAGATTGGTGTGACAGCAGCAGTTTTGAAAGCAGAGGGGACAATTCCTTGGGACAATGAGGAGTTGAAGAGATTAATGAGGTAGGGGCAGAGAACGGGGAGGCAGGACTTCAGCAGGGGAGTGGGGAGAGGGTCGAGGGAGCAGGTAGTGGGTTTGGAAGAGCTAATGAGTTTGGAGATTTCAGTAGGGGTGACCAGGTCAAACTGGGAGAGGAAGCAGTGTGGAGGAGGGGTAAGGAGGTCAGTGGAGATGTTGAAAGGAGGGGCCTTGGTAGGTGGTGGAGTAGATGCTGGGGAGTCGGGTACAGGGGATAAAGATTGATAGATGGTGCTGATTTTGTCAGCGAAAAAGTGGAGGAATGAGTTGCAGACATCCGGAGTAGAGGTAGGGAGAGTGTTGGCTCGAGGCTTGAGGAGGTTGCCCACTGTGGAGAAGAGGGTTCTGTGTTTAAGGCAGGGGTCGGTGAATATGGAGGAAAGGTAGGCAGATTTTGCAGCAATGAGGGCATCTTTGTAGGCAGTGAGGTGGAGTTTGTAAGCTTCATGGTGAACTGTGAGAGATGATTTCTTTGTGAGTCGTTCAAGTCGGCGACCAGTCTGTTTCAGCTTACGAAGTGCAGGTGTGTACCAAGGTGAAGATGTGTTAAAAGTTACGGATCTTGTTTTGAGGGGGGCCAGAGTGTCAAGGGAGGTAGACAAGGTGGAGTTGAGATGGTTTGTGAGATCATCAGGTGAGATGCGAGTTGAGTCCAGGGGGAGAGTAGTGGAGAGCAGGTCAGAGAGATGGTGGGGATCGATGGATTTTAGATTACGGAAGGTGATTTCTCGGAGGAAGCGAGGGCGAGGTTTCGGAGAAGGGATGGTGAACCGTATAAGCTTATGATCAGAGAGGGGGAAGAGGATGGAGGTCGAGTACCGGTTGATTTGTGGAGCAGACCAGGTCAAGGATGTGACCTTTGTCATGGGTGGGAAAGGAGACGTGCTGAGTGAGAGAGAAGTTGTCAAGTAAAAAGGCGAATTCAGATGCGAGCTTGCAGGTGGGGGAGTCCATATGAATATTTAAGTCACCAAGTAGCAGCAGACGTGGGGAGAGAGATGAGGCAAGTGTGAGGAGTTCAGTGAAGTCAGATAGGAAGGAGGGGTTTGGTTTAGGTGGCCGGTAAATGAGGATGACTGTCATGGAGGAAAGGGCTTTGAAGGCGAGGAATTCAAATGATGCTACTGGGGGAGGGTGAGTTCAGTGATCGGAAAGTTCTGGTTGAAAATAACAGCGAGGCCACCTCCATGGCGGGAGGGGCGCGGTTTGGAGATGTAATTAAATCCAGGTGGGGATGCTTGATTGAGGGAGAAGAAGACATTGGGTTGTTGCCAAGTTTCAGTGAGCAGAAGGAAGTCGAGGGTGTAGTCAAGGATTAGTTCATAGAGGGCAGGGGCTTTGTTGTTGAGCGACCGGGTGTTGAGGAGGGCAAAGTTGGCATTGTGAGAGGGTGGAGGGATGGGGGCAGGCTGGAGAGATCCGAGGTTGTCCCAGTTGACAGTATGTGTGTACGCATTGACTACAAAACAGATCAGTGTGTCCATATGCTATTATATACGTAAATACATGAATAAATAAACTGATAAAGTGCAAATAACAGATAATGGGCTATTAACGTTCAGAGTTTTGTCCGAGCCAAGTTTAATAGCCTGATGGCTGTGGGGAATTAGCTATTCCTGAACCTGGTCGTTGCAGTCTTCAGGCTCCTGTACCTTCTACCCGAAGGTAGCAGGGAGATGAGTGTGTGGCCAGGATGGTTTGGGTCCTTGATGATACTGCCAGCCTTTTTGAGGCAGCGACTTCCATAGATCCCCTCGATGGAAGGGAGGTCAGAGCCGATGATGGACTGGGCAGTGTTTACTACTTTTTGTAGTCTTTTACTCTCCAGAGCGCTCAAGTTGCCGAACCAAGCCACGATGCAACCGGTCAGCATGCTCTCTACTGTGCACCTGTAGAAGTTAGAGACAGTCCTCCTTGACAAACCGACTCTCCATAATCTTCTCAGGAAGTAGAGGCGCTGATGTGCTTTCTTAATAATTGCATCAGTGTTCTCGGACCAGGAAAGATCTTCAGAGATGTGCATGCCCAGGAATTTGAAGCTCTTGACCCTTTCAACCATCGACCCGTTGATATAAACGGGACTGTGGGTCCCCATCCTACTCCATCCAAAGTCCACAATCAGTTCCTTGGTTTTGCTGGTGTTGAGGGCCAGATTATTGTGCTGGCACCATATGGAAAGTCGCTCGATCTCTCTTCTATATTCTGACTCATCCCCATCAGTGATACGTCCCACAACAGTGGTGTCGTCAGCGAACTTGATGATGGAGTTCGCACTATGACCGGCTACGCAGTCATGAGTATAGAGTAAGTACAGCAGGGGGCTGAGCACGCAGCCTTGAGGTGCTCCCATGCTGATTGTTATCGAGTCTGACACATTTCCACCAATACGAACAGACTGATCTGTGAATGAGGAAGTCGAGGATCCAATTGCAGAGGGATGCGCAGAGACCCAGTTCTGCGAGTTTGATAACCAGCTTGGAGAGGATGATTGTATTAAATGCCGAGCTGTAATCAATGAATAACAGCCTGACATATGAGTTTTTGTTGTCCAAGTGGTCCAGAGCGGAGTGGAGGACCAGCGAGATCGCATCCACCATTGATCTGTTGTGGCGGTAAGCGAACTGCAGTTGGTCCAGGTTTTTGCCGAGTTAGGAGTTAATTTGCACCATGATCAACCTCTCAAAGCACTTCATCACCACAGGCGTTACTGCCACTGGTCGATAGTCATTGAGGCACGTCACCTTACTCTTCTTAGGCACTGGTATAATTGATGCCCTTTTGAAGCAGATGGGAACCTCGGACCTCAGAAGTTAGAGGTTGAAAATGTCCGTAAAAACTCCCGCCAGTTGGTCCGCACAGGTTTTTAGAACACGACCAGGTATACCATCAGGTCCAGGCGCTTTTCGAGGGTTCACCCCTCTGAAGGGTTTCCTGATGTCGGCCTCTGTGACTGAGACAGAAATACCATCACAGCGTATGGGGGCTCGGGAAGGCACATCTGTGTTCTCCCTATCAAAGCGTGCGTAAAACTGAGCTCATCAGGGAGTGATGTTTCGCCGACATTCGAGCTGCCTCCTGGTTTCGCCTTGTAGGAGGTGATTGCATTCAGGCCCCGCCACAGCTGTCGAACATCTGTCTCATCCTCCAGTTTGGAGCAGAAGTCCCTTTTGGCCTTTTTGATGGCCTTACCAAGGTCATACCTGGACTTCTTGTAGACCACTGTATCATCAGACATGAATGCCCGGTGTCTGGCCTTCAGAAGAGTGCGGATCTCAAAGTTCATCCAAGGTTTCTGATTGGGAAACACTTGGAAGGTTTTGGTGGGGATGCAGTCCTCCACACATTTCTTAATGAAGTCTGCAACGACTGTGGAGTTTTCGTTAAGTCCGTTGCCGAGTCCTTGAACATTGCCCAGTCTACAGACTACAAACAGTCCTGTAGTTGTTCCTCTGCCCCCCTCCCTCCGACCAGTTCTGTACTGTCCTCACATCTGGGGGTGCGCTCTTTAATTGCTGCCTGTAGGGATTTACCGAAGTGAGGGCGAGGGATAGAGCGATAGGGATTCTTGATGCTGGTGTAGCAGTGGTCGAGGGTGTTTGGTCCTCTGGTGCAGCAGGAGACATGTTGGTGGAAGTTAGGGAGTGATTTCTTTAGGTTTGCCTTACTGAAGTCCCCAGCAATGGTGGTAAATGCCTCGCGGTAAGACGTCTGGTGTTTGTTGACCACGACGTGCAGCTCCTCCAGTGCCAGGCGGATGTCTGCCTGGCGTGGGATGTAGACCGCGGTCAAGATGATGGAAGCGAATTCCCTTGGGAGGTAGAAGAAACGGCACTTCACCGCCAGATGTTCGAGGTGTGGAGAGCAGGAGTTGGACAGGATTGCCACGTCTGAGCACCACGCAGTTGACCATGAGGCAGACGCCCTCTCCTCTCCCAGATGCCAGTGTACGGTCCATACGGTGGATGGAGAACCCTTCAGGCTGGGCCGCTGAGTCTGGGGAGCTGGAGGTGAGCCATGTCTCTGTGAAACAGAACACAGAGCATTCCCTCAGCTCCCTTTGATAAAGCAGCCTTGCCCTTAAGTCCTCCACTTTGTTTTCAAGGGACTGTACATTTGTCAGTAGAATAGTAGGGAGAGGGGGCCGAAGTCCCCTCCAGCCTGCTCTCCCATTCAACCAACCCATCACTTGTCTTCTACCTCAACGCAATCTTCTTAATATATCCTCTTTTTTCCTTATGTGTAGGAAGGAAATGCAGATGCTGGTTTAAACAGAAGATAGATAGAAAAAGCTGGAGTAATTCAGCGAGGCCGGCAGCATCTTTGGAGAGAAGGAATTGGTGACAATAGGTGCAGGAGTAGGCCATTCAATATTGATCATGGCTGATCATCCACAATCAGTACCCTGTTCCTGCCTTCTCGCCAGATCCCCTGACTCCACTATCTTTAAGAGAATTAGCCTCCACTGCCTTCTGAGGCAGAGAATTCCACAGATTCACAACTCTCTGCGTGAAAAAGGTTTTCCTCATCTACGTTCTAAATGGCCTACCCCTAATTCTTAAACTGTGGCTCCTAGTTCTGGATTCCCCCAACATCGGGAACATGTTTCCTGCCGCTAGCATGTCCAATCCCTTAATAATCTTTTATGTTTCAATAAGATCCCTTCTCATCCTAAATTCCAGAATATACAAGCCCAGCCACTCCATTCTATCTACATATGACTGTCCCGCCATCTCGGGGAATTAACCTTGTGAACCTACTCTGCATTTCCCCAACAGCAAGATTGTCCTTCCTCAAATTTGGAGACCAAAACTTCACACAATACTCCAGGTGTCGTCTCACTAGGGCCCTGTACAACTGCAGAAGGAACTCTTTGCTCCTATACTCAACTCCTCTTGTTATGAAGGCCAACATGCCATTAGCTTTCTTCACTGCTTGCTGTACCTGCATGCTTACTTTCAGTGACTGATGAACAAGGACCCCCAGATCTTGTACTTCCCCTTTTCCCAACTTGACACCATTCAGATAATAATCTGCCACTGTTTTTACTACCAAAGTGGATAACCTCACATTTATCCACATCAAACTGCATCTGCGCACTCACCCAACCTGTCCAAGTCACCCTGCATCCTCACACTTCACACTGCCACCCAGCTTTGAGTCATCTGCAAATTTGCTAATGTTACTTTTAATCCCTTCATCTAAATCATTAATGTATATAGTAAATAGCTGCGGTCCCAGAACCGAGCCTTGACGTTTTGGGTCGGGTCTGAAGAAGTGTCTCAACCCAAAATGTCGCCCATTCCTTCTCTCCAGAGATGCTGCCTGTCCCGCTGAATTACTCTAGCTTTTTGTGCCTATCTTCTCTTTTTTCCTTAATTCTCCATTCCAAAAAATTCTCCTCATTTCAGCTTTCAATGGCCATGTTCATATTTTGGCCCTACTTGTCATTCCTGTTTGTAGACTCCACAGCTGAGGTGAAAAAAATCCCAATATCTACCATGTCAAGGCCATTAAGATTTGTATATGGTTTAATGAAGTCACCTCTCTTCTAAACTTTGGAGAATGGAGACTGAACCTACTCATCATTTCTTTCGAAGATAGACACAAAAAAAGCTGGAGTAACTCAGCAGGTCAGACAGCATCTCCGGAGAAAATGAATAGATGACATTTTGGGTCGAGCCCCTTCTTCAGCATCTGCAGTTCCTTCCTACAACAATTCTTCATATTGACAGACTCACCATCCAATGAACCAGTCAGGAGAAATTTCTTCATGGCTAATTTTTGGAATGCATTTTCCAAAGTGCACAAAGTTGCAGTGGTGCCGCGGGCCGAGTCCGAGCCCGGGGACTAGGACTGGGACTTGGCCCGGGTTGGAGCCGTGGGCCGAGCCCGGGGACTGGGCCTGGGCTGGAAACAAGGACACGCCTGGGTCCTGGGTCAGGGACGAGCCTGGAGATGAAGTCGGGGTCTGGACTAGAGCCCAGGCAGTGGCTGAGCTGAGGGCTGGAGTCATGCTCAAGCCCGGGGCCTGGGTCAAGGTGTACCAGCGCCTCGGGGGTGGCCCGGCCTCCGCCATCCTGCAGCACGGCCTCTGCTAGCTGCTCTGCAGGCAGCTCTGGCTTGGCCGCCCGCCACCTTCACCCCGCCCCCGGCACAGCGAGCCCGGCTCCGTCGCACAGGTCCGCGAGTGCTTCAGCCGCCTACAGCCAGGGCCGGGCCGAGTACGAGAACCAGGCCGAGTTCCATTCCCTGGCGCTGCTCTATGACCTGGGTAGGTGCTTGGGCAGGAAATGGGAGGAGGATGAGGCAAATGGGGAGGACTGAGATGGGGTGGTAGAGGTAGATGGGGGGGGGAGCCCTGCTGTCTACCCACTGGCAAGGGACACCGCGGGTCGCTGGAGTGGCCCTAACGCACCAAACTGCTACACGGCGAGAGGGAGTGCCGCAGCCCGGCCCACAGCATGGGGGGGACAGAGGGATGGGGGAGTGAGGGAGGGAGGGATGAGGGAAAGAGGGAGGGTGTGGGGTAGAGGGGTGGTGGAGTGCAGGGGGGGTAGGGAGGGGGGGGATAGAAGTGGTCTGGGTGATGGGCAAGGTGGGATAAGGGGGGGGAGGCGTGAGTGGTGGAATATTGTATTGGGAGAATGGGTGAGTGGTGGAATATTGTGTTGGGGAACGGGTTGCGTTGGAGGACCAGGCCTATGTGACAGGGACCCAACGGGTCCAACTTAGTCCAGTACAGCACTAAAATTGGAAGGTGTACCGATTGGTGACACAAGAGAAACCTTCATATGTGACACTGGCAAACAAAGGCCATTTGTGCCTAGGACGATGCTTCAAAATGTTTTCAGGGCGCTGCACAATTTATCACATCCGGGCAAGAAGTCAACAATAAAACTAATCTCCAAATGTTTAATCTGGCCTTTCATCAAGCGTGATGTTGGTTTATGGGCAAAGACTTGTCTACCATGTCAACAATCCAAGATCTCCAGGCACACTAGGATCCCTTTCGGTGGGTTTCCTGTACCTATCACCCGTTTCGAGCACGTGCACCTGGACTTGGTCGGCCCACTCCCACCGTCAAGAAACTACACATATCTGCTCACTTGTTCACAAGATGGCAAGATGCTATCCCAGTCATCAACATTTAAGCGGAAACAATAGCCCGCGCTTTTGTTGATCGATGGATTGCAGTCTTTGGGGTCCCAAGTACGATCACAACAGACCGAGGACCGTAATTTGAGTCTACGCTGTTTCAAACACTTGGGTACAAATCAGATTTGAACGACTGTATCATCCACAAGCAAACGGCCTGATTGAAGTGTTTCATCGCCAGTTGAGAGCCGCTCTGGCAGCCGGAGGAGACGTGTCGAACTGGAGTGAGTTCGACACGTCTGTCAGAATATAGGATGACCTGGGTTCAAATCAAGCTCATCCAGTAACGTTATTACTTATCTCTGGAATGTCAGCTATTTTTTTCAATCTTGGCTTCTTTATAGCCTTGAAAGAGCACGTTATTACGCAGGCTTCCATCTTAATGTCTTTATTAAAAAAGACAACCTGTCCTCCATTTTGGGTTCCATATAATTTGCAAAATCATTCAGACTTGGCACCAAGCCATTCTTTTGTTCTACTAGACTATGCTTTTGTAGAAGAACTCCATTTTGTAAACTAGATTTGACTATTAGCTCTTTCAACAAGACACCAACACTTCCTGTCAAAGACCTCCAACGCTGCAGTACCAAACAAGATCAGGCCGTCACCTTGTATGACTCGGTGGCTGAGGGGGGAGCTGTGGCGCCTACACGCCTGTCACCGCTGGCGACTCGCCTGCAGCCTCAAGAGATGGTCCAGCCACAAGAGCTCAATAACAACTCCAAGGTCAGCAGGGCTCTCACTTAACTTTTTTTCTCTGATGCCAGCTGGAGAACCTCGGCAGCTTATGAGGTTGCCAAATTACAGTTTCGGTGGTCATTTAAGATGGCTTGCATGACGCGTGCGATAATGTGCTCGGACGAAGTGCGTAGTTACCAGTCGGAATTATGGTCAATGAAGCATTCGCATATTATTTCTGCTTCGAATAAAGTCACAAACTAAACATATTCACCAATCAAGACATGATATATACCACAATGACATGCAGCAAAATTACAATACAGTATCTCATCACTTTTTACACGTTGCAATAATGCAATTTCTATTATTTCTTTCCACTTCCAAACCAAAATCTGGTTGGATTATTCAGCGTATGATCAACCTCGGTGAGACCAAGTGCAGGCTTGGCAATCGCTTCGCACAACAGCTCCACTCAGTTTGCAATAACCAACCTAATCTCCCGGTGGCTCAGCACTTCAACTCCCCCTCCCATTCCGAATCCGATCTTTCTGTCCTGGGCCTCCTCCATGGCCAGAGTGAGGACCACCGCAAATTGGAGGAACAGCACCTCATATTTCGCTTGGGTAGTTTACACCCCAGCGGTATGAACATTGGCTTCTCCAATTTTGGGTAGCCCTTGCTTTCTCACTCCTTCCCCTCCCATTCCCAGCTCTCCCACAGCCTACTGTCTCCACCTCTTCCTTTCTTTTTCCCACCCATCCCCCCTCCCGACATCACTCTGAAGAAGGGTCTCGACCCGAAACGTCACCTATTCCTTTGCTCCATAGTTGCTGCCTCACCCGCTGATTTTCTCCAGCTTTGTCTACCAATGGGATCCCACCACTGGCCACATCTTCCCATCTCCTCCCCTGTCAGCTTTCCACAGAGACCGCTCCCTTCCCATCCAAACCACCCCCTCTCCTGGCACTTTCCCTTGCAATCGCAGGAAATGCTACACTTGTCGCTTTACCTCCCTCGTTTACTCCATTCAAGGACCCAAGCAGTCTTTCCAGGTGCGGCAGAGGTTCACCTGCACCTCCTCCAACCTCATCTATTGCATCCACTGCTCTAGGTGTCAGCTGCTCTACATCGGTGAAACCAAGCGTAGGCTTGGTGATCGCATCGCCAAACACCTCCGCTAGGTTCGCAATAACCAACCTGATCTCCCGGTGGCTCAGCACTTCAACTCCCCCTCCCATTCCGAATCCGACCGTTCTGTCCTGGGCCTCCTCCATGGTCATGGTGAGGCCCACCGTAAATTGGAGAATCAGCACCTCATATTTCGCTTGGGCAGTTTACACCCCAGTGGTATGAACATTGACTTCTCCAATTTCAGGTAATCCCTGCTTACTCCTCCGCTTCCCAGCTCTTCCTCAGCCCACTGTCTCCACCTCTTCCTTTCTTCTTCCCGCCCCCCACCCTCACATCAGTCTGAAGAAGGGTCTCGACCCGAAACGTTGCCTATTTCCTTCACTCCATAGATGCTGCCTCACCCGCCGAGTTTCTCCAGCATTTTTGTTTGCCCATTCACACAAGTTCTGTTATTCCACTTTCCTCACCCACTCCCAACACATTAGGGGCAATTTTACAGAGACAAGTTAACCTACAAAGCCAATGCGTTTTTGGGATATGGGAGGGAGAAATTCAACACAGACAATGCCCGAGGACAGCATCGAACACAGATGTCTGGCGTGTGAGGCAGCAAGTCCACCAGCTGTGCCACTATATTTTATTTTCCAACACACAAAAAATTATACGTTGATAACTTTGGTTACTAAAAAAAAGAAACACCATTTTCAGTCTTAAATCTCTAAGTGATGCTATGTCCCCCTTTACAGTTACTATATGTTTTAATTCAGCTCAGGCAGGACATTGGCCATAAAGTTGCTGCTTAAAATTGCCAGAGACCCGGAATTAATCCTGAATATGGGTGCTGCCTTTATGGAGTTTGCTCCTTTTCCCTTTGATCGCATGGGTTTTCTCCGGGTGCTCTTGTTTCCTTCCACATTCCAAAGGTGTGCAGGAACCTTTTTCAGACCCAACCCAAAATGTAATATTTTCCTTTTGTCCAGAGATTCTGTCTAACCTGTTGAGTTACCCCAGCTATTTGTGTCTATCTTCAGTTTAAACCGCATCTGCAGTTCCTTCTGGAGCGCTAGTATGGGTGTTGTGGGCTGAAGGGACTGGTTTCCAGAGGGCTAGTATGCAAATTGTGCGCCAAATGGATTCTTGGGCTGGCGTCTCAGTCAATCAAGCCTGTTGTGCTGGCAACTCATTCATGGCTGGTGGGCTGGTAGTTGACTCACGGCTAATCCTTGAAATTCTATTTCAAGCAGGGTATAAGACCACCAAATTCAAGTGCAGTTTCTTACCACTTCTAGCAGGGTGCAAGGCCACCAAATTCAAGTGCAGTTTCATACCATTTGAAGTAGGGTGCAAAGCCACTAAAGACAGCGAGTCATGACCTCTCCCTCCATCTTGCAGAGACTGAGCCACACCAACATTTCCGGGTTTTATAACCCCTCTCCCTCCCCCCCACCGGAAAAGGTGAGGCTTTCATGGAGTGATTGACAGGAGAGAGATTCTCAACATTTAAAAAAAAATTAATAACACTTTTATTTTTCATTGAAGGTAAGAATTATCTGCACCTGCTCATCGGAGGGGGGGGGGGGGGGGGGGCTGAGTAAGATGGCCAAAAATCTCAGCCGTAAGTGGTAGCGTTTTATCTAAAATCAATATACAGAGCAAACAGGAAGTGCATTTACAGTAGTGCCTTTCAACTTCAAACCAAAGCACCCAAGCCACCATTTGCAGTAAGTAGTGCCTTTCAACTTAATGCCAAAGCACCCAAGCCATCATTTGCAGTAATAGTGCCTTTCAACTTCATGCCACCATTTGCAGTAAGTGGTGTCTTTCAACTTCAAGCCAAAGCTCCCAAGCCATCATTTGCAGTAAGTGATGTCTTTCAACTTCAAGCCACACCCAAGCCATCATTTGCAGTAAGTGTTGTATTTCAACGTCAAGCCACACCCAAGCCACCATTTGCAGGAAGTAGTGCCTTTCAACTTCGTCAAAGCTCCCAAGCCACCATTTGCAGTAAGTAGTGCCTTTCAACTTCAAGCCAAAGCAACCAATCCACCATTTGCAGTAAGTAGTGCCTTTCAACTTCAAGCCAAAGCAACCAAGCCACCATTTGCAGTAAGTAGTGCCTTTCAACTTCAAGCCAAAGCAACCAAGCCACCATTTGCAGTAATAGTGCCTTTCAACTTCATGCCACCATTTGCAGTAAGTAGTGCCTTTCAATTTCAAGACACACCCAAGCCAACCGGGGGGGGGGGGGGGGGTTGGGGGCTTTCTGGAGCGCTAGTATGAACCATTTTAGAACCAATAGACATTTTTTGCAAGTTTTAGAACCAATAGACATTTTTTGCAAGTTTTAGAACCAATAGACATTTTTTGCAAGCTTTAGAACCAATAGACATTTTTTGCAAGCTTAGAACCATTAGACATATTTTTGCAAGCTTAGAACCAAGATACATATTTTTGCCAGCTTTAGAACCAATAGACATATTTTTGCAAGCTTTAGAACCAATAGACATATTTTTGCAAGCTTTAGAACCAATAGTCATATTTTTGCAAGCTTTAGAACCAATAGAGACTTTTTTTGCAAGCTTTAGAACCAATAGAGACACTTTTTGCAAGCTTTAGAACCAATAGACATTTTTTGCAAGCTTTAGAACCAATAGACATTTTTTGCAAGCTTTAGAACCAAGAGACATATTTTTGCCAGCTTTAGAACCAATAGACATATTTTTGCAAGCTTTAGAACCAATAGACATATTTTTGCAAGCTTTAGAACCAATAGACATATTTTTGCAAGCTTTAGAACCAATAGAGACTTTTTTTGCAAGCTTTAGAACCAATAGAGACACTTTTTGCAAGCTTTAGAACCAATAGACATTTTTTGAAAGCTTTATAACCAATAGACATTTTTTGCAAGCTTTAGAACCAATAGACATTATTTTGCAAGCTTTAGAACCAATAGACACTTTTTTGCAAGCTTTAGAACCAATAGACACTTTTTTTGCAAGCTTTAGAACCAATAGACATTTTTTGCAAGCTTTAGAACCAATAGAGCCACTTTTTGCAAGCTTTAGAACCAATAGACATTTTTTGAAAGCTTTAGAACCAATAGACATTTTTTTGCAAGCTTTAGAACCAATAGACACTTTTTTTGGAAGCTTTAGAACCAATAGACACATTCTGCAAGCATTTTAGAACCACTAAGGGCACTTACATTTGAGTAGACATGTGTTCAGTGTTATTCACAGCTCAGAGAAACGTGACCCTCTGCCTTCCTCCATCTTGAAGAGTGAGTGAGGCACACCACTTCCTAGTTTTATAGTCCCTCCCCCCTGCCGCCAGCGGGGGCAACAGAGAGATTGGGGAATTTTGTAAAAACATTAATATCTCTGTCATTTTTAATCGACGGGAAAAATCCTCGGCACACATGCGGCAGAGAGGGGCTCTGAGCAAGGTGGCCAAAAATGACAGCCGTAGGTGGCGGCGTTCTCTCAGAAATCGCAGCACAGATGGCCAAAACCGGTCAAGAACAGACTTTTAGTAATATACTAGACCAAGGGCAGACCCGTTCCCCCAACGCAGCCGTTCCCTACCCGTAGCCCCCACGGGAGACGTGGTCCTCCAACTCAAGCGGCCCAGGAATGAGCAGTGCGGCTGGTTTTAAATGGCGTCTTTGAGGCGAGATGCGGGCGCCAGCAGCCGTTATGGTCGCTGGCCAGCAGGATGCGACAAAATGAGTGAGTGTGGGGGGGGGGGGAGAAGGTTTTAATGAAAAATGTGGACATAAACATAACAAAATCTAATGAGTGGATAGTTGGAATGGAAAGTGAAATGTCTACTGAAATGGCTGCTTCTATGGGTGAGAAGCCAGTTTATTTGTGTAATATTGGGGGGTGGGAGAAGGATTTGATTTAAAACGTGTACTTAAACACGACGAAATGTAATGAGGAGCGGATACTTAGAAAGAAAATGCGAAATCTCTACCGAAATGGAAAAGATCTCGGAGATTGAGCGTCTGGATTCGGCGTGGCAATGAATCAAAGGAAGAAATGCAGCCGGCAGCCGTACATGTAAATGGATCCATTCCGATTGGACATCTGCGAGCATCGGCCATTCCGATTGGACATCTGCGAGTATTGGGCATTGTGACATCACACGATGGAACGAATCAAAAGGCAGAAAGGCAGCCGGACGGCAGGCGGCAGGCACAGAGTTTTAATAGTATATTAATATATATATATATATATGTAAGTATCTATATTACTAAAACTAAGATCATGACCACTTTCAACTTTCTGTTTCGTGATTTCCGAGAGAACGCCGCCATTTACGGCTGTCATTTTTGGCCACCTCGCTCAGAGTTCCCCTCCACCGGATTCGACTGGAGGATTTTTCCCATCGATGAAAAATCAGAGAGTTATTAATGTTTAAAAAATGTCACATTCTCTCTGTTGCTGGCGGCAGGGGGGCGGGACGATAAAACCCGGAGGTGTCGTGCCTCAATCAGTCTCTGCGAGACGGAGGAAGCGAGATGGTCACGGCTCTCTGAGTTGCCAGCCCATGAATCCATTCGGCCCACAATGTGCATACTAGCCCTCTGGAAACCAGCCCCTTCGGCCCACAATACCCATACTAGTGCTCCAGAAAGCCCTCCCCCCCGCCCACTGGCCAGCAATATTGGAATAGTGGAGAGGTGGAAAATTGCGTTGGGGTCCAGCCCTCCCGTGTAAACATGGGACCCAACGGGTCCCACTTAGTCTAGTATATATATATATGCTAGACTAAGTGGGACCCTTTGGGTCCCAGCATCACACAGGAGGGCTGGTCACCAACACAATATTCCACCTCCACCAATTCCAATACTGCTCGCCAGTGGGGGAGTGCTGTCTGTTGCGCTAGTATGGGTGTTGCTGGCTGAAGGTACTGGTTTCCAGAGGGCTAGTATAGACATTGTGGTCCGTATGGATGCTTGGGCAGGCATCCAACTGTTGCAACGATTTGAAAAGCCAAGCCAAGGCAAACAATTGGGCTGCCGCCACCCGACAACCAAAATTCATTTTGTGAACACAAACTTGTTAAAAAGTCGGGGCAAACAATTGGGCTGCAGACACCCGACAATTGGGCTGCAGCCACCCGACAACCAAAATTCATTTTGTGAACACAAACTTGTTAAAAAGTCGGGGCAAACAATTGGGCTGCAGACACCCGACAACCAAAATTCATTTTGTGAACACAAACTTGTTAAAAAGGAGAGGCAAACAATTGGGCTGCAAACACCCGACAACCAAAATTCATTTTGTGAACACAAACTTGTTAAAAAAGGAGAGGCAAACAATTGGGCTGCAGACACCCGACAACCAAAATTCATTTTGTGAACACAAACTTGTTAAAAAAAAAAGGCGAGGCAAACAATTGGGCCGCAGACACCCGACAACCAAAATTCATCTTGTTAACACAAACTTGTCAAAAAGGCGAGGCAAACAATTGGGCTGCAGACACCCGACAACCAAAATTCATCTTGTGAACACAAACTTGTCAAAAAGGCGAGGCAAACAATTGGGCTGCAGACACCCGACAACCAAAATTAATTTTGTGATCACAAACTTGTCAAAAAGGCGACGCAAACAATTGGGCTGCAGACACCTGACAAACAAAATTCATTTTGTGTAACACAAACTTGTTAAAAAAAGGCAAGGCAAACAATTGGGCTGCAGACACCCGACAAACAAAATTCATTTTGTGAACACAAACTTGTTAAAAAGGGATGCAGCCACTTTACAGCCGCATCGAGGGGACTCACCATGGAGTAGACGTGCGTTCAGTGTTATTTGCAGCTCAGAGAGCCGTGACCGTCTCGCTTCCTGGTCTGGCAGAGAATGAGTGAGGCACGACACTTCCAGGTTTTATAGTCCCTCCCCCTGCTGCCAGATAAAAACATTAATATCTCTCTCATTTTTCATCGACAGAAAAAATCCTCCGCACACATACGGCGGAGGGGGCTCTGAGCGAGGTGGCCAAAAATGACGGCCGTAGGTCGCGGCGTTCTCGCGGAAATCGCAGCACAGTCGGCCAAAAGCGGTCAAGATCAGAGATTTAGTAATATAGATTAGGGGCAATTTTACAGAGACAAATTAACCTACAAAGCCAATGCGTCTTTGGGATATGGGAGGAAACCCTCACGCTTGCAGGGGGAATGTGCAAATTCACCACAGACAGTGCCCGAGGACAGGATCGAACACAGATCTCTGGCGTGTGAGGCAGCAAGTCCACCAGCTGTGCCACTATATTTTATTTTCCAATACACAAAAAATTATACGTTGATAACTTTGGTTACTAAAAATAAGAAACTATCCATTTTCAGTCTTAAATCTCTAAGTGACGCTATGTCACTATAATTATATATTCATATATAAATATACATTGTTTTGTTTTCTCGTTTATAATATTCTTTACAGAGTACTATGTTTACATATTCTGTTGTGCTGCTGGAAGTAAGGATATCATTTAACTGGGACGTGAGAGAATAAAACACTCCTGACTTACATCAAGTTCAAGTTCAAGTGAGTTTATTGTCATGTGTCCCTGTATAGGACAATGAAATTCTTGCTTTGCTTAAGCACACAGAAAATAGTAGGCATTTACTACAAAACAGATCAGTGTGTCCATATACCATGATATAAATATATACACACATGAATAAATAAACTGATAAAGTGCAAGTAACAGAAAGTGGTTATAAATCAGAGTTTTGTCCGAGTCAGGCTGTGGGGAAGTAGCTATTCTTGAACACTGGTTGTTGCAGTCTTCAGGCTCCTGTACCTTCTACCTGAAGGTAGTAGGGAGATG
Source organism: Amblyraja radiata (assembly GCF_010909765.2). Lineage (NCBI taxonomy): Eukaryota > Metazoa > Chordata > Chondrichthyes > Rajiformes > Rajidae > Amblyraja > Amblyraja radiata. The sequence goes on along the minus strand of NC_045967.1, from coordinate 4,332,912 downwards.
AGTGTGTGGCCAGGATGGTGTGGGTCTTTGATGATACTGCCAGCCTTTTTGAGGCAGCGACTGCGATAAATCCTCTCGATGGAAGGAAGGTCAGAGCCGATGATGGACTGGGCAGTGTTTACTACTTTTTGTAGTCTTTTCCTCTCCAGGGCGCTCAAATTGCCGAACCAAGCCACGATGCAACTGGTCAGCATGCTCTCTACTGTGCACCTGTAGAAGTTAGAGAGAGTCTTTCTTGACAAACCGACTCTCCGTAATCTTCTCAGGAAGTAGAGGCGTTGATGAGCTTTCTTGATGATTGCATTAGTGTTCTCGGACCAGGAAAGATCTTCAGAGATGTGCACGCCCATGAATTTGAAGCTCTTGATCCTCTCCACCATCAACCCGTTGATATAAACGGGACTGTGGGACCCCATCCTACTCCTTCCAAAGTCCACAATCAGTTCCTTGGTTTTGCTGGTGTTGAGGGCCAGGTTATTGCGCTGGCACCATATGGACAGTTGCTCGATCTCTTTCTATAATCTGACTCATCCCCATCAGTGATACGCCCCACAACAGTAGTGTCATCAGCGAACTTGAAGATGGAGTTCACACTGTGATTGGCTACGCAGTCATGGGTATAGAGTGAGTGCAGCAGGGGGTTGAGCACGCAGCCTTGAGGTGCTCCCGTGCTGATTGTTATCGAGGCTGACACATTTCCACCATTACGAACAGACTGTGGTCTGTGAATGAGGAAGTCGAGGATCCAATTGCAGCGGGATGCGCAGAGACCCAGTTCTGCAAGTTTGGTAACCAGCTTGGAGGGGATGATTGTGTTAAATGCCGAGCTGTAATCGATGAATAACAGCCTGACATATGAGTTTTTGTTGTCCAAGTGGTCCAGTGCGGAGTGGAGGGCCAGCGAGATTGCATCCACCGTTGATCTGTTGTGGCGGTAAGCGAACTGCAGTGGGTCCAGGTTTTTGTCGAGGTAGGAGTTGATTTGCTCCATGATCAGCCTCTCAAAGCACTTCATTACCACCGGCGTTAGTGCCACTGGTCGATAGTCATTGAGGCACGTCACCTTACTCTTCTTTGGCACTGGTATAATTGATGCCCTTTTAAAGCAGGTGGGGACCTCAGACCTCAGAAGTGAGAGGTTGAAAATGTCCGTAAAAACTCCAGCCAGTTGGTCCGCACAGGTTTTTAGAACACGACCGGGTATACCATCAGGACCAGGTGCTTTTCGGGGGTTCACCCCTCTGAAGGATTTCCTGACGTCGGCCTCTGTGACTGAGACTGAAATGCCATCACAGCGAATGTGTGGGATAGAACTAGTGTACGGGTGATCGGTGGTCGGCGTGGACTCGGTGGGCCGAAGGCCCTGTTTCCACGCTGTATCTTTAAATTAAACTAAAAACACTAAAACCAGAGGAAATCTAAAGAAGGGTCTCTACCCGAAATGTCACCCAATTTCTTCTATCCAGAGATGCTGGCTGCTCCAAGGAGGTCCCACGCTCAACTAAAGCATGGAATAGTCTTCACCCTGCCATAGTTACCCAACCAAACGCAATTAAATTGAAGGCAGCTCTTTTTTCCCCAAGAACCCTTTTTTGCTTAAGAGAATTTTATTGTCGTGTGCCCCAGATAGGACAATGAAATTCTTGCTTGCTGCAGCACAATAGAATATGTAAACATAATACAGAACAGGAGATAAAAGTTCAGTGTGTCTATATACCATAGACCATATATATACACAATTAATAAACAGATAAAGTGCGATAGGCTGTTATTTTTCAGAGTTTGGAGTTTGGTGATGGTGGGTCCACTCCTGTTTAAATTCCATTTGGAATATTTTTGGAGGACCAGGAAACCAAGAAGCAAGAGTTACTCCCGGGAGTTACTCCAGCTCCAGGGAGTGATTCTGCGTTGGTTTTCAGCGGTCGCGGCGAGGCGGCGACCGGACAGCAATGGCGGCCAGATCTCCCACAATGCAAAAGGAGGGAAAAAGTGCCCGACGCAGTGTGCATGTGCAGGGCGGCACATGCGCATAACCACGGCCGATGATGTGCTGGCCGTGGTTGTGCGCATGTGCAGGGGAGGATGTGCAGGCTGTGGCAGTGCTTATGTGTAAGGCGGTAGGCCATGACGGTGGATGAGGAGCAAGCGGAGATCGGCGGCCCTGACACGGATACGGATGGTGGGCGGAGACGGAGAGTGACACAGAGAGCTTGAGAGGGGGACCCGCTCAGAGTTGAACAATAGGTGTCCCGGGTGCTTGCCAAGCCGGGAAAAATGGCATGGGGCTCTTAGGTTGCCTGGTGGGACGTTAGGTCCCAATTGGCACCCGGGCAACCGTTAATTTCGAGCCCTGGTCAAACGCACTAATTTGCCTTATCTGCACATGGGTTATGATTGGTGAGAATGTTGGTAAAAGGGGCTTCTAGAATAAACGTGACACAAGGTGTCTAGCTCAGCTAAGTGTTGTTTGTTCTTTGCTTTCTGGCGTGGGATTCAGTAGATCCTACAGTCTCACCAAGGCACCTTATATTTAAAGTAGTAACTTATAAACAAATACTCTTGACTCCAGTCCTATAACAATTAAGCCATCATGCCAATTCCTTTTCCAATTACCTGTTGCACCAGAATAACTGTACTGGTGTTAATATTGTATATTTAATGGGGATTTCATTGGTGCAGTGAAGATGTTTGTAGATGGGAATCTGCATTTTTCCTGTACTTTCTAAGACAATAGACATTAGTTGCAGGAGTAGGCCATTCGGCCCTTCGAGCCAGCACCGCCATTCACTTTGATCATGGCTGATCATCCACAATCAGTACCCCATTCCTGCCTTCTACCCATATCCCCCGCTCACCCGACTATGTGGTTGAAGGCTTTGAAAGATAAAAAAGTGAGTGTAGGAGTGTGAAAGAAAAATACCATCTTCAAATACCTGAGTGGCATCAGATGATGAGAAGAAAACAAACTGTTGAGTTTAAATAGTAATCCAAGAGCAATTGCCTCAAAGTGGTACTAACTAAGTAGTGAGCTGTAGGAAAGAGATGATTGATTCATGACTCTGTCACCAGTGAGGAAGAAGCTGTTCTTAAGTCTGGGTATCTGGGCTTTCAGGTTCCTGTATCTACTTTAAGAAGGTAGAAGAAAGAAAGAAAACTGGCCAGGGTAACAGGCATCCTTGACAATCCTTCCAGACCTCCTGATGCAATGCACTGTGAAGATGGACTTGATAAAGAAAGTGACAAGCCTATGATGGACTGGGCAGAGTTCACCACTCTCTGGTGAGAGAGCGGTCAAGAGCAGAGCAGATGCCATGCCAGGCTCAGATGCATCCCATCAGAATACTTTCTAGAGCACATCTGTCGAAGTTTGAATGAATCCTTGAGGACATGCCAAATCATCTCAGAAGCCTCAGAAAGTAAATACGGTAATGTGCATTCTTGATCGCCACATCAATGTGAAGGGACAGGTTAATGAACTGGATGCTTAGGAACTTGAATATGTTGACCATCTCTACAACAGCTTTGTCGATGAGTACAGGGTTGTGTTCTTTAATTCACAACCAACCCTTTAATCTTGCTAACATTAAGGGGGCAGATTAGTGCCCTGACACCATGACACTAAGCTCGTAATCTTTTTCCTGTACTTTGTCTCATTGTTGTTGTAGAACTGACTGACAACAGTGGTATCTGAGTTGGATAATCAGCCATGATCATATTGAATGGCGTTGCAGGCTTGAAGGGCCGAATGGCCTACACCTGCACCTATTTTCTATGTTTCTATGTTTATTTTCTATGTATCATCTTACTAATCTTTCATGGTACTTTATTATTGTTGATGCTAGAACTATTAGACAGTGCACGTTGAGACAGGGCTACTTTATTTTTCTTGGGACTGGAATAATGGATGTTTCCTTGAAGTAGATGGGGATGGAAGACTTCAAGTGAGGAGGCTGAAGATTGTTGGCAATTGATATGAATCTGAATCATATTCCCCCTGGGTAGTCTACAACCCAGTGACATGAATATAAATGATACAACATTAAATTCTCCCATTTCAGGTAACCCGTTCCCCCCCAATCTCTTTCTCTCTCCTGGTCTGTGCAGATGGTCTGTTTTTTTTAATATCCATCCCCTTCCCTCCATCCCCTATCATCGAATCCCCTATCTGCCTATCATTCACACACCCATCCCACAGGCATCCTTACATCCTCACTTTCATTCCCAAACAGTCCAACATCCTTCCCTTATCTGGTTCCACCCTTCCATTTTTAGCAGATCCCATAATCAGAAGTCTTTTGTTGGCATTTCTTAACGCTTCACAGACCGATGTTATCTCCATCTTGTCTCCCTCACTTGATTCTATCTTAACCCCCCCGACCTCCACCACCTCGCTCTACTTCACTCTTTCAGTCAAAAAAGTCAATTTCCCACTATAAATGCTGCCTGATCGATTGCATTCCTCCAGTAGTCTGATTCCAGCATCTGTCTCTTGTGTCTGAACAAAAGAAAGTGTTGCTTTACTCTGAGTGTTTCTTATAGAATGAATCACAATGGATATACTTTGCTGGGATCTTTACTGCTGTTTCATCATCCTAATATTTACCAGTTTCATCATTATTTGTTTTAATTTTTGATGTCTACTGTCATTCATGTTTAACCTGTCTCTGCTTTTCTTTTATTAATGTTTTGAAAATGGAAAGCATTTCTAAAAGCTTATGAAGGTTATAGGTGAACTTGATGGCAATGCTAACTTTACCTATAATATCCTCTGTGACAATGCGCCCTCTCTCGGATGCCACTCTGATCCCTATCACAGGCTGACAGGCCAGGAGAGGCCAATCCCCAACCACTGGTAACAACTGGGTCCAATTAGATCACATCGGAATGCCCACTTGAACCCTGTCAGGTACACCCAGGCATTCAGGGAAGAGGGAGAAAATGGCGGGCCCATCTTGCTGCTGTATTCCCTTGTCTAGGGAAGAATGAGCCACTGGGATAAACCCAAGACCACCAGTGCTAATATGTGGTACAGATTGAGCTGCCAGGAATAGCCGCAGACAACCAGTGCCTCTACTGAGGCTAAGATTGAGTGGCCGGGTCAAGCCTGCGATGTCAGTGCTTCTTACTGCCCACAGACAACAAAGTACTGCCGCCAGGATAATCCTGAGACCGCCAGTGCCTCCTCTTGAGGCAAGGGTGGACTGCAGGTTGAAGCCTGATATCGTCACACCTCCTCCTTTGAGACCAGGACCAAGTTGCTGGGGCAAGCCCAAGATCGCCAGGGCTACTGCACATGTCCCATGATGGCGAAAGATAGCACCCTATGCGGTCCTGGACTTTATTACCACTGTAAATAAAATAAATCATGTGAGTTCACCCTACTACGAGTGTTAGTGTGGTCACTGCCTAAGCCGGTGTCATCCCTGATGCCATATCTCACAGTAGTTGGTACTCAGTTGGTACAAGTTGTGGGGATTACGCCTAACAATGAATCATGCCCAACAACTAAATTATGTAAGGCCCTTTGTGCTCTGGATGTTGATGATAGTGCTCTGAATGTCTGGAATTATATGCAGAGAGAGCACGAAATACTGTACATCAGGGGGGCCTCTTGCATCCAGACTTGAGAACTTGACAATGATTTCTCGCAGACATTGGTCCTCTAGTTCTCCCCTCAGAGTCAGATCACCTTTATCATCTGTCATTGATGCATTCTCAAAATTATTGTCTTGGATGATCTTCGATGGTATAGTGATGGTGCTTACCTCCGTACGTGCTCCGAGTATCTTCATTTAGGGGCTGGTAAATGGCCATTTACTACCTAATATGCAGCTTTGTGGCCTGAATGTGAATGTAACAATAATATCCGGTTGTAATATGAACTGGATATTTGTACATTTTGTCCTGCACATGTTTTTAACAGTTAGTAATCCTACAAAGCTACAATTATGTTCAAATTCACTTCATTGAACTGATATTGTCCTTATATCATGAAAATAAAATACCAAGTATGGTGTGTGTTCTTTGATTTGAACAGAATCATATAGATATATCCACACTATTGGCATTTGAGTATAGAAGTTGGGATGTAATGTTAAAATTGTACAAGGCATTGGTGAGGCCAATTCTGGAGTATGGTGTACAATTTTGGTCGCCTAATTATAGGAAGGATGTCAACAAAATAGAGAGAGTACAGAGGAGATTTACTAGAATGTTGCCTGGGTTTCAGCAACTAAGTTACAGAGAAAGGTTGAAAAAGTTAGGTCTTTATTCTTTGGAGCGCAGAAGGTTAAGGGGGGATTTGATAGAGGTCTTTAAAATGATGAGAGGGATAGACAGAGTTGACGTGGATAAGCTTTTCCCATTGAGAGTAGGGAAGATTCAAACAAGAGGACATGACTTCAGAATTAAGGGACAGAAGTTTAGGGGTAACATGGGGGAACTTCTTTACTCAGAGAGTGGTAGCTGTGTGGAATGAGCTTCCAGTGGAAGTGGTGGAGGCAGGTTCGATTTTATCATTTAAAAATAAATTGGATAGTTATATGGATGGGAAAGGAATGGAGGGTTATGGTCTGAGTGCAGGTAGATGGGACTAGGTGAGAGTAAGTGTTCAGCACGGACTAGAAGGGCCGAGATGGCCTGTTTCCGTGCTGTAATTGTTATATGGTTATTATATGGTTATAAATAATGCTACTTCCTATTTTACAATAGAAAAACATTGTAAGATGTTTCTAAGAATAAAGGTTGATTTCAAGGGTGGAATATTAGAAGATGCAGGGTGCAAAAAAAACGATCATCTGGTTAGCTGTTTTGGGGGGTGAATTAGTTCAAGTTCACGGTCACATTTGGATGTAATGGTAATATAATGGTTAAATGGGCAATTCAGCTGAGATGGAGTTGTCACCATGTGTCAAGCAAAAGCAGGCTGGTTAGAAAAACAACTAGATGTTTGGGAAAATGCTTGGACTCCATTAGAGGAAATAGTAAATCATGGGGCCATCTGCATGGTCACCAGTAGTACAGATAAGAAGATGGGTCTCGACCCGAAACATCATCTATTCCTTTTCTCCAGGGATGCTGTCTGATCCGCTTAGTTACTCCAGCCTTTTGTGTCTATCTTTGGTTTAAACCAGCATCTACAGTTCATTCCTACAGATAAGATAGACTTTAGTTTGAGACTAGCTTGGCACTTGTATTTTGACTAAAAAGAACTGTTAGTTAAAAAAACCCCATAGTTTATGTGAACTTCACCTTTGGGAAGAGAGACCACCTTGGACCATGATGTGTATTGGTGCCAGGACTCTCAAGTTCTCCAGATCAGCCAAGATGACAGGAGTCTCTGATATGCAGATGGCGTGAGGTTTGTTTTATTAATAATTTCTTGTATTTTGCCATAATAAAGATAGTTGTTGGTAACCCAAAATGTTCATCCTCCATTCAGTGTTCTGATTCTTTGAAACCTTATATCTTTTTACAGAAGGTGCAATAGTTTTGGGAATAAGGATGTGGTTGCCTGTTCATTAATCTGTTCATTTTGTTAAGCATACTAATTTTCTCAACACATAGTTAACTCAACAAAAATTAGTTAATACACATGCTTTTGATATAGTGCAGAATAGAAATGTGAAACAAAATTCATGCCATTCTACGATCGCTGGTCTGGAGAACTCTAGTGTCCTGGCACGCATTGTGATCCAAAGTTAATTCTCTCTCCCGAAAGGTGAAGTTTCCATATCTGTACCCGAAAATGAAGCCCACATGCGCCTGGTTGACGCATGGGAGACCCAGTTACCTGAGTTTGATAACAAGTCTGGAGGGGATGATAGTATTGAATGCTTAGTTGTATTTAACGAACAACAGCCTGATATACATGTTCTTCTTATCCAATTGGAAAGCCGGTGAGATCACATTCCCCGTTGATCTATTGTGGCAGTAGGCAAATTGTAGTGGTCCAGGTCATTGCTACAGTAAGAGTTGATTTGCCTCTCATCTCTCATAATCAACCTCTCAAAGCACCTAATCACCACGCATGTTAGCCAAACTAGGATGCTGTAAAACCTTTTTTTAAATCCTGATGTTAAAGTGTAATTTTTCCTTTAAGGCCAGCTGGAGTTGTCCAACTGTTTCGATCACGTTTATAAAAACTTGAAATCAATGTGGACCACCATCTAAAAATATTTTGGACAGAGGGATTTCTAATTGAGTGATTGGAGTTTAACATGTATTCCTTGATGACACTTAAATTTGCTGAAGACATAAATATAATCACAAAAGTAAGTGTTAAAGATTTACAAGGAGTTTACATAGGTCTCGCTAAAGTTGACTGGAGTAGGTTATTAGAGGGTAAAGGAACATCGGCCAAGTGGAATGTTTTTAAAAGTGTACTGAAGACAGCTCAGGATGTGTACATCCCCGCTAGAGTGAGGGGTAAAGCAGGCAGCATTGGTTGATGAGGAAGCTTGGCTGATGAGGGACATTGAGATTTTAGTCAAAAACAAGAAGGATGCATGGGACAGCTATAGGCAGCTGGGATCAAGTGCATTCATGGAGGTTTCAGGAACTAAGGAGTAAACTAAAAAAGGAAATAGGAAGGGGAAAAAAGGGGCCAAGATATAGCTCGGGCGGGTAACATTAAAGACAATCCCAAAAGATTTTATAAATACATAAGGGAGAAAAGGGTAACGAGAGAGAGAGTGGGACCTCTCAGGAATCAAAGCAGTCACCTCTGTGTGGTTCCACAGGAAATGGGCAAGGTCCTAAATGCGTATTTCTCCTCTATTTACCGAGGAGAAAGACGGTAGGATGGAGGAATTTGGGGCAGTAAATGGAAGTGGCTTAAGAGCAGTCAGGGGGGTTACTGTCGAAGAAGTACTGGAGGTACTGTCGTGTGTGAAGGTAGACACATCTCCAGGGCCTGATCTGATATATTCGAGGACATTGTGGGAAACTAGAGAGGAAATTGCTGGAGCCCTGGTTGAAATTTACGAGTCGTCCTTAAATACAGGAGAGGTGCTGGAAGACTGGAGGGTGGCAAATGTTGTACATCTTTTCAAGAAGGGCTGCAGGGAAAATGCTGGGAACTGCAGGCTGGTGAGCTTAACATCTGTAGTTGGTAAGTTACTAGAGGGTATTCTGAATGATAATATATACAGGCATTTGGATGTGCAAAGGTTGATGAGGGCAGGGTTGTAGATGTTGTGTACATGGACTTCAGTAAGGCATTCAACAAGGTTCCGCATGGTAGGCTGCTCTGGAAGGTTAGATCGCATGGGATCCAAGGAGAGATAGCTGAATGGATAGCAAATTGGCTCCATGGAAGGAAGTAGAGGGTGATGGTAGAAGGTTGCTTCTCAGACTGGATGCCTGTGACCAAATATCCTTGAGCGGAGCAAGATGGTTCACCCCTGCGAAGTCCAATGTTGTGACGTGTAGTATGCAACGGAGCGTAACTTCCGCCATTTCAGTAAACCAGACCCGACTTCAATTATGCCTCTCGCAGTGTAATCAGCATTGCGGGGGAACAGTTTGTGTGTTTTTAAATGTTTAAAATATTTTTTTTAATTTTATTTTTAAATGCAGTAAACCTTCATAAATTTCCCCCATCACTGTCTTTGCTGAAGTAAGTGTGTGTGTGGAAACTTGCATGAATGTTAATCTGACTGGAAGCTAAATCTGACTGGACACACGCTAATACACACGAAAACGGCTCATACCTTGTACAGGGAAGAACTGCAGATGCTGGTTTAAACCGAAGACAGACACAAAAGGCTGGAGTAAATCAGCAGATCAGGCAGCATCTCTGGAGAAAAGGAATAGGCAATATTTCGGGTCGACTGGTCTTCAGACTGACAGTCAAGGGAAAGGGAAACAGGAGATATCGGCATATCTTTCATTCATTTGTCCTTAGTACCGTCTATATCTCTTGTTCCTCTTTCCCCTGACGAAGTTCCTCTTTCCCCGAAATGTCACCTATTCCTTTTGTCCTTTTGCCTCCGACTCGCTGCATTTTGTGTCTATCCTTTAATCTCTCAGCCAGATATAGCAGAATCTCCCTGAATTAGCTTGTGCTGCCTCTGCAATAATCTTAGATACACAGCAAAATTGTCTTAAATCTGGATCAAGGGCACAAAAAATCCAGCTCTAGTTTCATACACCAGACAATAAAGGCTATCTATCTCTCTATCTCTCTATCTATCTATCTATCTATCTATCTATCTATCTATCTATCTATCTATCTATCTATCTATCTATCTATCTATCTATCTATCTATCTATCTATCTATCTATCTATCTATCTATCTATCTATCTATCTATCTATCTATCTATCTATCTATCTATCTATCTATCTATCTATCTATCTATCTATCTATCTATCTATCTCTATCTATCTATCTATAACCAATTATTTCTGCCAAAGATTAGGTCAGTTTCATCAATCTCCAGAACAAATACAGAATGTTACTGAATTTATTGCAGTATCGCTGTTAATTTACTGGGGATGGTGGAACTGGGTTGGCCAGTTTTTTAAAAACTATTATTCATACATTGAGCCGAGCGAGTCTTTTTCTTGTGATTTCTCTCTGCTTCGCCTACTTCATTCAACTCCAATCTGTCTCGTTTCATTCTCCAATTACATTATCGCTGTTGCTGCAATTTTCTGAAAAAAGGCCACTGTGGAAACACATTTAAGCCCTTGACATCAATCGCTTGGTGTCGTTTAGACAGGTGGCCCTATGTGCCAAACAAGTTAAAACACACACTGGTTCGGAGTCTCAACATATCAGCACCAGTTGATTAACAGTTGTTGCATAGAAACATAGAAAATAGGTGCAGGAGGAGGCCATTCGGCCCTTCGAGCCAGCACCGCCATTCACTATGATCATGGCTGATCGTCCCCTATCAATAACCCGTGCCTGCCTTCTCCCCATATCCCTTGACTCCACTAGCCCTTAGGGCTCTATCTAACTCTCTCTTAAATCCATCCAGTGACTTGGCCTCCACTGCCCTCTGTCAGGGAATTCCACAAATTCACAACTTGCTGGGTGAAAAAGTTTGTTCTCACCTCAGTCTTAAATGACCTCCCCTTTATTCTAAGACTGTGGCCCCTGGTTCTGGACTCACCCAACATTGGGAACATATTTCCTGCATCTAGCTTGTCCAGTCCTTTTATAATTTTATATGTTTCTATAAGATGGCCCTCATCCTTCTAAACTCCAGTGAATACAAGCCTAGTCTTTTCAATCTTTCCTCATATGACAGTACCGCCATCCCAGGGATCAATCTCGTGAACCTACCTCAATCACAAGGATGTCCTTCTTCAAGTTAGGAGACCAAAACTGTACACAATACTCCAGATGTGGTCTCTATACAACTGCAGAAGAACCTCTTTACTCCTCTACTGAAATCCTCTTGTTATGAAGGCCAACATTCCATTAGCTTTCTTCACTGCCTGCTGTACCTGTAAGCCAACTTTCAGTGACCAGTGTACAAGGACACCCAGGTCTCGCTGCACCTCCCCCTTACCTAACCTAACCCCATTGAGATAATCATCTGCCCCCTTGTTTTTGCCGCTAAAGTGGATAACCTCACATTTATCTGTATTATACTGCATCTGCCACGCATCTGCCCACTCACTCAACCTGTCCAGATTACCCTGCAACCTCCTAACATCCTCTTCACAATTCACACTGCCACCCAGCTTTGTGCCATCTGCAAACTTGTTAGTGTTGCTCCTAATTCCCTCTTCCAAATCATTAATATATACTAGGCTAAGAGGGACCCGTTGGGTCCCATGTTCACACGGGAGGGCTGGTCCCCCGACACAATATTCCACCTCTCCACCAATTCCAATATTGGTGGCCAGTGGGGGGGCTTTCTGGAGTGCTGGTATGGGTTCTTGGGGAGGCAGTTCAGTCCCTCAAGCCTGATCTGCTGGCAGCTCACTCACGGCTGGTGGGCTGGCAGTTGACTCATGACTATTCCTTGAAATTCCATTTTAAGCAGGGTGCAGGGCCACCAAATTCAAATCCATGTTCCTACCATTTCAAGCAGGTTGCAAGGCCACCAAATTCAAGTGCAGTTTCTTACCACTATGAGCAGGGTGCAAGGCCACCAAATTCAAGTGCAGTTTCATACCACTTCAAGCTGGATCCAAGGCCACCAAATTCAAGTGCAGTTTCATACCATTTTATGCAGGGTGAAACCACCATAAAACCATACAAAACACCAAACCCACAGTTCAGTAGACATTCAGTGTGTTCAGTTGATTCATAGTTCAGAGTCATGACCTCTCCCTCCCCCATCATGCAGAGACTGAGCCACACCCACACTTCCGGGTTTGATAACCCCTCCCATCGGAAAAGATGTGGCTTTCAGGCCGTGATTGACAGGAGAGAGATTCTCAATATTTTTTAAACACTAATAACACTTTTATTTTTCATTGATGGGAAGAATTCTCTGCACCTGCTCAGCGGAGGGGAGACTGAGTAAGATGGCCAAAAATCACAGCCGTAAGTGGTAGCGTTTTATCGAAAATCAATATACAGTACCAACAGGAAGTAAGTGCATTTGCAGTAGTGCATTTGCAGTAGTGCCTTTTAACTTCAAGACAAAGCACCCAAGCCGCCATTTGCAGTAAGTAGTGCCTTTCAACTTCAAGCCAAAGCACCCAAGCCACCATTTGCAGTAAGTAGTGCCTTTCAACTGCAAGCCAAAGCACCAAAGTCACCATTAGCAGTAAGTAGTGCCTTTCAACTTCAACCCAAAGCACCCAAGCCACCATTTGCAGTAAATAGTGCAACCTCAAGCCAAAGCACCCAAGCCACCATTTGCAGTAAGTAGTGCCTTTCAACTTCAAGCCAAAGCACCCAAGCCACCATTTGCAGTAAGAAGTGCCTTTCAAATTCAAGCAAAATCAAGCAAGCCACCATTTGCAGTATATAGTGCCTTTCAACCTCAAGCCAAAGCACCCAAGCCACCAAACAACCATTTGCAGGCAGTGCCTTTTTACTTCAAACAAACCATATTTTCATTTTCAAACCACATTAAGGGTACTCACAGTTGTGTAGACATTTGTTCAGTGTTATTCAGAGCTCAGAGAGACGTGACCCTTGGCTTCATTCATCTTGCAGACACTGAGGCACACCACTTCCTGGTTTTATATTCCCTCCCCCTCCTCCAGCAGGTGCAGCAGAGAGAATGGTGATTTTTTTTAAACTTCAAGCCAAAGCTCCCAAGCCACCATTTGCAGTAAGTAGTGCCTTTCAACTTTAAACCAAAGTTCCCAAGCCACCATTTGCAGTAAGTAGTGCCTTTCAACTTCAAGCCAAAGCACCCAAGCCAGCATTTGCAGTAAGAAGTGCCTTTCAACTTCAAGCCAAATCACCCGCCACCATTTGCAGTAAGTAGTGCCTTTCAACTTCAAGCCAAAGCACATAAGCCACCATTTGCAGTAAGTAGTGCCTTTCAATTTCAAGCAAAGCACCCAATCCACCATTTGCAGTAAGTAGTGCCTTTCAACCTCAAGCCAAAGCACCCAAGCCACCATTTGCAGTAAGTAATGCCTTTCAACTTCAAGCCAAAGCACCCAAGCCATCATTTGCAGTAAGTAGTGCCTTTCAACTTCAAGCCAAAGCACCCAAGCCACCATTTGCAGTAAGAAGTGCCTTTCAACTTCAAGCCAAATCACCCAAGCCATCATTTGCAGTAAGTAGTGCCATTCTACTTCAAGCCATAGCACCCAAGCCACCATTTGCAGTAAGTAGTGCCTTTCAACTTAAATCTAAGAACCAAGCCACCATTTGCAGTTAGTGCTTTCAACTTCAAGCCAAATCACCCGCCACCATTTGCAGTAAGTAGTGCCTTTCAACTTCAAGCCAAAGCACCCAAGCCACCATGTGCAGTAAGTAGTGCCTTTCAACTTCAATCAAAGCACCCAAGCCACCATTTGCAGTAAGTATGGACTTTCAACTTCAAGCCAAAGCACCCAAGCCACCATTTGCAGTAAGTAGTGCCTTTCAACTTCAAGCCAAAGCACCCAGGCCACCATTTGCAGTAAGTAGTGCCTTTCAACTTCAAGCCAAAGCCTCCAAGCCACCATTTGCAGTAAGTAGTGCCTTTCAACTTCAAGCCAAAGAACCCAAGCCACCATTTGCAGTAAGTAGTGCCTTTCAACTTCATGCCACCATATGCAGTAAGTAGTGCCTTTCAACTTCAAGCCAAAGCACCCGCCACCATTTGCAGTAAGAAGTGCCTTTCAACTTCAAGCCAAAGCACCCGCCACCATTTGCAGTAAGAAGTGCCTTTCAACTTCAAGCCCAAGCACCCAAGCCACCATTTGCAGTAAGTAGTGACATTCAACTTCAAGCCAAAGCACCCAAGCCACCATTTGCAGTAAGTAGTGCCTTTCAACTTCAAGCCAAAGCACCCAAGCCACTATTTGCAGTAAGTAGTGCCTTTCAACTTCAAGCCAAAGCACCCAAGCCACAATTTGCAGTAAGTAGTGCCTTTCAACTTCAAGCCAAAGCACCCAAGCCACCATTTGCAGTAAGTAGTGCCTTTCAACTTCAAGATAAAGAACCCAAGCCACAATTTGCAGTAAGTAGTGTCTTTCAACCACATGCCACCATTTGCAGCAAGTAGTGCCTTTCAACTTCAAGCCAAAGCTCCCAAGCCACCATTTGCAGTAAGTAGTGCCTTTCAACTTCAAGCCAAAGCATCCAAGCCACCATTTGCAGTAAGTAGTGCCTTTCAACTTCAAGCCAAATCACCCGCCACCATTTGCAGTAAGTAGTGCCTTTCAACTTCAAGCCAAAGCACCCAAGCCACCATGTGCTGTAAGTAGTGCCTTTCAACTTCAAGCCAAAGCATCCAAGCCACCATTTGCAGTAAGTAGTGCCTTTCAACTTCAATCAAAGCACCCAAGCCACCATTTGCTGTAAGTATGGACTTTCAACTTCAAGCCAAAGCACCCAAGCCACCATTTGCAGTAAGTAGTGCCTTTCAACTTCAAGCCAAAGCACCCAGGCCACCATTTGCAGTAAGTAGTGTCTTTCAACTTCAAGCCAAAGCACCCAAGCCACCATTTGCAGTAAGTAGTGCCTTTCAACTTCAAGATAAAGAACCCAAGCCACAATTTGCAGTAAGTAGTGTCTTTCAACCACATGCCACCATTTGCAGCAAGTAGTGCCTTTCAACTTCAAGCCAAAGCTCCCAAGCCACCATTTGCAGTAAGTAGTGCCTTTCAACTTCAAGCCAAAGCACCCAAGGCACCATTTGCATTAAGAAGTGCCTTTCAACTTCAAGCCAAATCACCCGCCACCATTTGCAGTTAGTGCCTTTCAACTTCAAGCCAAATCACCCGCCGCCATTTGCAGTAAGTAGTGACTTTCAACTTCAAGCCAAAGCACCCAAGCCACCATTTGCAGTAAGTAGTGCCTTTCAACTTCAAGCCAAATCACCCGCCACCATTTGCAGTAAGTAGTGCCTTTCAACTTCAAGCCAAATCACCCGCCACCATTTGCAGTAAGTAGTGCCTTTCAACTTCAAGCCAAAGCACCCAAGCCACCATGTGCTGTAAGTAGTGCCTTTCAACTTCAAGCCAAAGCATCCAAGCCACCATTTGCAGTAAGTAGTGCCTTTCAACTTCAATCAAAGCACCCAAGCCACCATTTGCTGTAAGTATGGACTTTCAACTTCAAGCCAAAGCACCCAAGCCACCATTTGCAGTAAGTAGTGCCTTTCAACTTCAAGCCAAAGCACCCAGGCCACCATTTGCAGTAAGTAGTGTCTTTCAACTTCAAGCCAAAGCACCCAAGCCACCATTTGCAGTAAGTAGTGCCTTTCAACTTCAAGCCAAAGAACCCAAGCCACCATTTGCAGTAAGTAGTGCCTTTCAACTTCATGTCACCATATGCAGTAAGTAGTGCCTTTCAACTTCAAGCAAAAGCACCCGCCACCATTTGCAGTAAGAAGTTCCTTTCAACTTCAAGCTAAAGCACCCAAGCCACCATTTGCAGTAAGTAGTGCCTTTCAATTTCAAGCAAAGCACCCAAGCCACCATTTGCAGTAAGTAGTGCCTTTCAACTTCAAGCCAAAACACCCAAACAACCATTTGCACGCAGTGCCTTTTTACTTCAAACAAACCATATTTTCATTTTCAAACCACATTAAGGGTACTCACAGTTATGTAGACATTTGTTCAGTTTTATTCAGAGCTCAGAGAGACGTGGCCCTTGGCTTCATCCATCTTTCAGAGACTGAGTGAGGCACACCACTTCCTGGTTTTATAGTCCCTCCCCCTCCCTCCTGCAGGGGCAGCAGAGAGAATTGTGAATTAAAAAAAAACATTAATATCTCTCTGATTTGTCATCGATGGGAAAAATCCTCCGCACCCGTAAGGCAGAAGGGGGCTCTGAGCGAGGTGGCCAAAAATGACGGCCGTAGGTGGCGGCGTTCTGTCGGAAATCGCAGCACAGTGGGCCAAAAGCGGTCAAGATCAGAGATTTAGTAATATAGATGGTAAACAGTTGTGGCCCCAACACCGAGCCTTGCGGCACTCCACTCGCCACTGCTTGCCATTCTGAAAAGGACCCGTTCACTCCTACTCTTTGCTTCCGGTCTGCCAACCAATTTTCTATCCATGTCAACACCCTACCATGTGCTCTAATTTTTGTCACCAGTCTTCCGTGCGGGATCTTATCAAAGGCTTTCTGAAAGTCTAGATACACCACATCCACTGGCACCCCTTCATCCATTTTACTTGTCACATCCTCAAAAAATTCCAAAAGATTAGTCAAGCATGATTTCCCTTTCATAAATCCATGTTGACTTGGACTAATCCTTTTACTGCTATCCAAATGCCCCATTATTGCCTCTTTAATAATTGACTCCAGCATCTTTCCCACCACCGAAGTCAGACTAACTGGTCTGTAATTCACGGTTTTCTCTCTCGCTCCTTTCTTGAAAAGTGGGATAACATTAGCTATCCTCCAATCCACAGATCTGATCCGGAATCAATTGAACATTGGAAAATGATCACCAATGCGTCCACTATTTCTAGAGCCACATCCCTGAGGACTCTGGGATGCAGACCATCAGGCCCAGGGGATTTATCATCCTTAGTCCCATTAGCCTACCCAATACTATTTCTCGCCTAATGAAAATTTATTTCAGTTCCTCTATCCCCTTAGATCCTCTGTCCTCCAGTACATATGGGAGATTGTTTGTGTCTTCCTTAGTGAAGACAGATCCGAACCTATTCAACTCTTCTGCCATTTCCTTGTTACCCATAATAATTTCACCTGTGTCTGCCTTCAAGGGACCCACATTTGACTTTGCTACTCTTTTTCCCTTAACATATCCAAAGAAGGTTTTACTGTCCTTCTTTATATTACTGGCAAGCTTCCCTTCATACTTCATCTTTTCAGCCCGTATTGCCCTTTTTGTTTCCTTCTGTTGTCCTATGAAAGTTTCCCAATCCTCTGGCTTCCGGCTACTCTTTGCTTTATATTACATCTTTTCATTTAGTTTTATTCTATCCCTAACTTCTCTTGTCAGCCACGGTTGCCTCCTACTCCCCTTAGAATCTTTCTTCCTTTTTGGAATGAAATGATCCTGCGTCTTCTGGACTATGCCCAGAAATTCCTGCCATTGCTGTTCCCCCGTCATTCCTGCTAGGATCCCTTTCCAGTCTACCTTGGCCAGCTCTCCTCTCATGCCTTCGTAGTCCCCTTTGTTCAACTGCATCACTGCCACTTCCAATTTAACCTTCTCCTTCTCGAATTGCAGATTAAAACTAATCATATTATGATCACTACCTCCAAGCGGTTCCTTTACCTCGAGTTCCCTTATCCTATCTGGTTCATTAGACAACACTAAATCCAGAATTGCCTTTTCTCTGGTCGGCTCCATTACAAGCTGCTCTAAGAATCCATCTCGGAGGCATTCTACAAACTCTCTTTCTTAGGGTCCTGAACCAACCTGATTTTCCCAGTCTACCTGCATATTGAAATCCCCCATCACCACAGTGGCATTATCTTTGTTACATGCCAGTTTTAACTCCTGCTGCAACTTACACCCTACATCCGGGCTACTATTTGGGGGCCTGTAGATAACACCAATTAGTGTCTTCTTGCCTTTATAATTCCTCAACTCAATCCACAGTGACTCTACCTTGTCAGTCTCTATGTCTTCCCTCGCAAGGGACTGAATTCCATCCCTCACCAGCAGAGCTACCCCCCCTCCTCTGCCCACCTACCTGTCCTTTCTATAGGACGTATAACCCTGAATATTATGTTCCCAGGCCCGATCCTCCTGCAGCCACGTCTCAGTAATCCCCACAATGTCATATCTACCAACCTCTAACTGAGCCTCAAGCTCATCTACTTTACTTCTTATATTTCGCGCATTCATATACAATACTTTTAATTCCTTTCGCATCTCACCTTTCACATCGATCCCTATTACACTTGGCCATACTCTCCTATCCCTTTGTGAGCTTCCTTTCCCATTAATTCTGGGGTCATTAACCATCCCTTTACTCTTTTTCCCTTTAACTCCGTCCTCAACTATCCCATTCGACACCCCACCCCCCTTATTCAGTTTAAACCCACCCGTGTAGCAGTGGCAAACCTGCCTGCCAGAATGCTGGTCCCCCACCTGTTAAGATGCAATCCGTCCCTTTTGTACAGTTCCCCCTTACTCCAAAACAGAACCCAGTAATCTAAGAATCTAAATCCCTGCCCCCTGCACCAGTTCCTCAGCCACCATTCAGGTCCCGTATCTTCCTGTTCCTGCTCTCGCCAGCACGAGGAATTGGAAGCAAACTGGAGATAACAACCCTGGAGGTCCTGCTTCTCAGCATTTTTCCGAGCTCTCTAAAGTCACGCTGCAGAATATTCATCCCCTTCTTTCTGGCATCGTTTGTGCCGTCATGCACTACAACCTCCGGCTGTTCGCCTTCGCCCTTGAGGATTTTCTGCACTCTGTCCGTGACATCCTGGATCCTGGCACCAGGAAGGCAGCACACCATCCTCAAATCCCATCTGTTCCTGCAGAAACCCCTGTCCGTACCTCTCAATTGGAGTCTCCAACTACAATGGCGTTGCCTGACGTTGGCCTCTTTGGTTTTTGCTCAACAGCCCTTTTTGCTTCGCAAGCCAGTCCGCCGCTCAGTGTAATAACGTCTTCTGTCCCGACAGCTTCTAAGTGGGTGAACCTGTTCACAAGAAGTACAACACCCGGGGACCTTTGCATTCCATGTTTCCCTCCCTTTCTCACCGTCACCCACCATCTCTCTTCCAGTACCTTAGGTGTAACAATCTTACTGTAGGACTTGTCGAGGAACGACTCAGTTTCTCGGACGAACCTGAGGTCATCCACTTGCTTCTCCAGTTCCCCAACATGGTCCTTCAGGAGCTGTACCTGGATGCACATCTCACATTTTTAGAAGCCAGAGGCACCAGCAGTGTCCTTGACCTCCAGATACTGCAAGCATCACACTGAATCAGCTTGCTTGACATCTCCTTCTTTCGTCTCTCCCTCTCCAGCGTTTGTGTAGCCTTCTCTCCTCAGCATCCTCGCCGAAGACTCTCGAGCCAAAGACTCGCACTTTTCTCACAGGGCCGCTCCCTCACTGCTGCTCCCAAAGAGCCGTCCTGCTTATATTGACTGATAAATTGCCTAATTTACCAAACCAAATTCCTGAGTTTTGAACTGTTTTCCCCCTCTGACTCACTTCTAACTCTCCTCCCACTAGGGCTAGAGCCAATCAGTGCTTTCTCCTGCTTCTCTTTGTTGCTGATGCGTCAAAATCCACGGGAGCTCTGAGTTCCGACCCAAGATCGTTTTTCGTGGGGAACCTGAAGAAAGACAGGTCAGGTCGCCTACATTAGCGATTCAAGCAAATTAGTACACTACGCTTGTAGATGAGGATGCCATGACGGAAGCCGGTTACGGAAATGGCGCTGAAGGTTACCCATCATCTACTACGGCTTTTTCGCGGAGTGATCTATCTTGCTCCGCTCTATGATCTTTGACTGTGATTAGTGGTGTGTCTCAGGGTTCGGTGCTGGGCCCATTACTGTTTGTTATCTACATCAATGATTTGGATGAGAACATACAGGGCAAGATTAGCATGGTAGGCCTCTGGGTAGTGTTGTAGAGCAGAGGGATCTAGGAGTACAGGTGCATGGTTCCTTGAAGGCTAAGTTGCAGGTAGATAAGGTGGTCAAAAAGGTTTTTGACACTTTGGCCTTCATCAGTCAGAGTATTGAGTATAGAAGTTGGGACGTCATGTTGCAGTTGTATAAGACGCTGGTGAGATCGTATTCAGAACATTGTGTTCAGTTCTGGGCACCGTTATATGAAAGATGTTGTCAAGCTTGAAAGGGTTCAGAAAAGAATTATGAGGATGTTGTCAGGACTAGAGGTTGAGTCGGCTGAGTATTGCACGGAGCGTAGGAGGATGAGGGGAGATCTTATAGAGGTGTACAAAATCATGAGAGGAATAGATCGGGTAGCTGCACAGTCTTTTGCCCAGAATGGGGGAATCGAGGACCAGAGGATATAGGTTCAAGGTGAAGGGGAAAAGATTTAATATGAATCAGGAATAACCTTTTCACACAAAGGGTGGTGAGAGTATGGAACAAGTTGCCAGAGGAGGTAGTTGAGGCTGGGATTATCACATTGTTTAAGAAACAGTTAGGCAGGTACGTGGATAGGACGGGTTTGGAGTGATATGGACCAAGCACAGGCAAGTGGGACAAGTGTAGCTGGGACATTGTTGGCTGGTGTGGGCGAGTTGGGCCGAAGGGTCTGTTTCAACACTCTATCACTCCATAACTCTATAGCTCTGGATCAGTTAAGTATGTGGACATACTTAAAATATCTGGCAAATGGTACAGAATATTATGTGGGAAAAGATTATATTGTCCACTTTTGCAGCAAAGGTAAAAAAAAAAGAGCATGGTAAGAAATTGGAGAGGTGTGAAATATAGAAGGATCGGGGTATCCTAAAGCACGATTTTCATCAAATAAAATTAATAGCATGTTATAATTTATTGCTGGGAAAATTGAAAAGGTCAGGAAAGTGTGCTTTAGTTATGGAGGGTATCGGTGAGACAAAACATTGAATACAATGTATTGTACTGGTATTCTTATTTAAAGATGTTGAAATCAGTTCCAAAGCGGGCTTATTGGTCTCATATCTGGAATGGGTGTTACAGTATCTTATGAGGAAAGGTTGGACTAAATCCATTGAAGCTTAGATGAATGTGAAAGGACATCATTTAAACTTAAAAGAATCCCAGGGTGTCAACAGTGTGAATATTGAGCATATACTTCCACTTGTAGTGGGATCCAGTGTATAAAAGTAAGGGAGATCAAAAGTTATGAGTATTTGCAATTTTCTTCAAGGACAAATAGAAGCAGATTCTTTGAATATTTAACATAGAGGTAACTGAATACTTGGTAAACGAAAGGGTGAAAGTTTATTATAGGTGGAAGGAAACACAGAGTTAAGATTACAATCAACTAGTTATGCTCATGAAATGGCAGAGAAGATGAAGGCACAGCTAGTTTATTCTCAATGTAGACAAAAATGCTGGAGAAACTCAGCGGGTGCGGCAGCATCTATGGAGCGAAGGAAATAGGCAACGTTTCGGGCCGAAACCCTTCTTCAGCTCTCCCTCAGCCCTCTGGCTCCACCTCTTCCTTTCTTCTTCAACCCACCCTCACATCAGTCTGAAGGGTTTCAGCCCGAAACGTTCCTTCGCTCCATAGATGCTGCCTCACCCGCTGAGTTTCTCCAGCATTTTTGACTACCTTCGATTTTCCAGCATCTGCAGTTCCTTCTTAAATGGTTTATTCTCAAGTCAATAGTTTATTGTCATGTGTCCCAGATAGGACTTAATAAATTCTTGCTTGCTGCAGCACAACAGAGTATTGTAAACATACAGAACAGTCCAGTGTGTCTATACAGCATAGACCATATATATACACTTAAATAAACAGATAAAGTACAATAGGCTGTTATAGTTCAGAGTTTGTTTGATGGTGAGTTTAATAGCCTGATGGCTGTGGGGAAGTAGCTGTTCCTGAACCTGGATGTACCAGATTTCAGGCTCCTGTACCTTCTACCCGATGGCAGCGGAGAGATGAGTGTGTGGCCAGGATGGTGTGGGTCGTTGATGATGTTGGCAGCCTTTTTAAGGCAGCGACTGCGATAGATCCCTTCGATGGTGGGGAGGTCAGAGCCGATGATGGACTGGGCAGTGTGTACAACTTCCTGCACTCTTTTCCGCTCCTGGACACTCAAGTTGCCGAACCAAGCCACAATGCAACCAGTCAGCATGCGCTCTACTGTGCACCTATAGAAGTTCGAGAGAGTCCTCTTTGACATACCGACTCTCCGTAAACTTCTCATGAATAGAGGCGCTGATGTGCTTTATTTATAATTGCATCAGTGTGCTGGGACCAGGAAAGATCTTTGGAAATATGCACGCCCAGGAATTTGAAGTTCTTGACACTTTCCACCATCGTCCAGTTGATATAAACGGGATTGTGGGTCCCTATCGTATGCCTTCCACAGTCCACAATCAGTTCCTTGGTTATTGTGCTGGAACCATTTGGTCAATCTCACTTCTATACTCTGACTCGTCACCATCAGTGATTCGTCCCACAATGGTGGTGTTGTCGGCAAACTTGATGATGAAGTTTGCACTATGTCCGGCTATACAGTCATGAGTATAGAGTGAGTACAGCAGGGGGCTGAGCACGCAGCCTTGAAGTTGCTCCTAAATCACATTTGCATATGTAATGGTAAGCAGTAAGTGTGGCATTTTCTTGGACATAGAAGACAGGGAGTGATCATGTTTGCTTAAAGTCTAATCAAATCTAAAATATAATGAGTCAGCTTGGTTAAACTATCTGATTTAAAGATGCTATGAATAAGCGGTGATCTAGGTCATGGGCACCTATGGTGGGTGCCGGAGGTGGGACGTGCTGCCGAGAACAAAATGGGACCAGGCGTTGGGGGAGGGGGGTGGGCACCAGGAATAAAGAGGACCTGGCCTGGGGGGCAGAGGAGAAAACAAATGGTACCATTGGAGACTACATGGAATAATTTGTAACTGTCGGCACCCTAGATGTGGTGACACTTTGCATACCGTGGGTATCGAAAACAAAGAACCTCACTGTGACATGTCATGTTTCAATCATTCACACACCAGAGACATACAGGTTTGTAGGTTAATTAGCTTCTGTAAAATTATAAATTGTCCTGAGTATGTAGAATAGTGTTAGTTTACGGGGTGATCGCTGGTCAGCATGGGCTGCATAACCTGTTTCTGCGTTGTATCTCTTATAATGTAAATCAGCAAATCTTTCCAGTCAATGTACCGAATGAGTTCCATTGCAGCAACAGGTAGAGTATCAGATGTCCACTGATAAATTGTGTCTTTTTTATTGGTTAAATTCCTGTCGGACATGATGCATATACATTTGGCTTTTCGGCCTAAGCATTGAAATAGTTAGCATTGAAGTTTTAGATAACATTTAAAGCGTGGTCTCTTTAGAGTTGCTAGTTGTTCATTGTGTTGGTTTAAATTTTATCAAATAACAGAAGAAATATATAAGGAATAATTAAATTTGCACCTCCAGGGTTACAAACCAAAATTATAGTACACCATCAAATACTGAGTTCTTAGGGTAATGGATACATATCGTGCATCTCTGCCAACTTGCGTTCATGCTCTCAGATGCATCACCTAGGGATGAAAGTGCTCATCCCATTTTGTGAAAGCGCTCATCCCATTTTGAACAAATTGAAACACAATCCCCAAAAGCTTCAGTTTTTGGATTCCCTTGGGAAAAATGATGACTTTCTGCTCTTTTCTAACCTTCTTCTACCCCAAACTTGCAAGTATTACTCTGAATAAATTGATATTTGCTCTGCAGTACTAGTGAAAGGTTTGTGCAGAACACTAAGGTATTTGAGCAATTTGAACATGTGTAACTATAATAAAGCAAAGCCAGAGAATAATTCAGTTGAATATGTATAAGCCCACGTGGTTTGTCAAAAACAACATTCCTGTTGAGATCTGGTGGAAAGGACAAGTGCATACGGCTGCATGCAAATGTATATTGCTAGAGTAGTAATTAAGCATTTAAAATAATTATTTGGTAAACTATTAAAAATTCCTGTGACATTGGGTATAATGCTATATAGAAGCAAATATAAATTTCACTGACTGTTTGGAAGTGACATTTAATCAATTATTCAAAGTGTTTCTGCAGCACGACTAGAGCTGCTGCAAGTCAAATGTCTATTTTAAGTCCAAAAGAAAATTGAGCAATTAACCACGAATTGTTAAATTCACATGGTAAACCATAACATAATATTGACTTTTTATAAATCTAAGAATTTTAATAATTCACAAGATTCATATTGGTTTCTTAAAGACAGCATCCACATGCCTTCAATTGAATGGAGACAAGGTCCTTGAAACTTATCCCAAAATCAGGTAACATTACATCCTGTAAATGTTGACTCACCACCTCAAGGATGTAATGACATAAACGACTGACACCTTTTGTGTACTAAATTATATGACTTTTTGCACTGCTTGACAGCTCCATTACTTGATCTGTTTGGCATGAAACCCAAAATGTAATTACATGCATTCTTCTTTTAAATAAAGCATTAAGGCTGTGGTTTGGATTATAACGTTGTGGAAGGGGAATTTTGGAAATAGTAGTAGTAGTAGTAGTTGCTTGATTTATTGGGCTCTGTCCGTGATGCAGGTATTAAATAGTTAGAGAATGAGGTAAAGCAGATGACATGACAATGATCAAAATACATATTAGACCAGGGGAAGGGAAGACAGCTTAACCACCTCTATCATGTCCCCAGTTTAATTTCTTAAAATACACATCAACAACAAAATCTACATCCAACTCAAGTGAAAAGATCCAAGTGGCTATTAGTGGCATCATTGTTATTACTGAACTAAAGACCAATGTGCGGCTGAAGTAGCTTATCAGGCAGTTCAGGGAAACCTGATGGGCAATTAAACATTGCCTATGCCTGTTGCATCTACATTCTGCAAAATTAATTTACTTAAATGTCATCCAGTAGTCTTTTCTATAGAACTTCCAGCAAGTCTAATACTGACATTGCTGCAGCTTACTAAAGCAGCACCAAAATACTGTAGTGCAGGTTCAAACACGAATTTCAAGCAAATATATTTGAAACTATCAATGAGAAGCCAAACTGTAATTAAAGAAGTGCAGGACAAGCCACATGCAAAGGCATTTAATGTATTATAACCAGGGGCTTAATCTGACATGCCTAAAAAATACTATTTTATTGTCATTCCCCACAATTATAGTAAAATTAACACCATCTCCAAAAATATGACTTTTCATCTTTTTTTTTGTCTATCTAGATTACTGCTTAAAATGATTAGGTCAATATATTCCTAATTAATAAAATAAATGTCAGTCCTGAATTGTCTCCTGAATGCATTGATGCACGTTTATCCATGGTGCTACCTGATCACTGCCATCCTTCATCTTGTTCAACAACATTCAAATGTAGCAAACAGAAGTAGAAGTCCTTGTTGAATTTCTTTTCAAGCCCGAGAAATACAGGGCAAATTATAGATGTGGCACTACTCCAATTTGAAATCAACAAACAAGGAACAACGAATGTGGGCAAATAATTATTTTCTCTTAGCAGCATTGCCAAAGTTTTACAGTTTTTATTGGGAATTGAAGTTAAAGGTTACAGGTTGTTTTTTTACACGTGTGGCAACGTAACTTGGATCGGAAATACCAATATAAATTTGCTGATTTTTCTTGAAAAGTATAAATTGTGGGGACTGGAATCACAAAGCACACTACAACTACATTTTGAAAAGTTTCATTAGAAGTAACTTTTGTTTTACTAAAAAAAAACCGTAGTTGGCCAGTTGTACTCTTCTATTGTTTGCTAAATGCAGCACCAGAGTTAGCAACTACGAGCAAACAATCTACCAATGTGCAGCCTCGTGGCTTTGCTAGATTCCATCAAGATGCATATTTCTAGTCATATGTGAAGTGGCAAATATTTCCTTATCTGGAGATTACAATAATGTTTTGCATATGGGAGTTTCCTGCTGATCTAATTTTGTGGAAGCTTTATTTTCTAGCTGTCTCAGACTGTATATGAAATAGAATTGTATTATTTGCACTGGTATAACAATTTTATTCCCATGATGCATCACAGAGAAAAGACAAATGAATTCAGAAATATAGAATGAAAATTAAATCTAACTGAATGTTTTGATATTTATGTAAATTACAACTAACTAAAAAGAGGTTAAAGCTTATAATTTACTCTGTTTTTTGCATGATCTAATATCTTTGTTTATTAATCCAGACACGAGGGAGCACCACACGTAATTCTCATGAAAAGCAATTAAGAATGCAGATGCCGGTAAATCAGAAACCGTTGGAATTAATCAGACCAGGCAGCATTTATAGAGAGCGAAAAAGAGGCAACATGTTAGACTGATGATTTGCTGAGTATTTCCAGCATTGAATTTTCGTTTCTTATTTTTATTTCAGTTATAGTAATATTTTGCACTGTAAACTATTCATAGAATCAACATTCAACGTCTTAACATTTTATCTAGATGATCAAATAAGCAAAATGGATTGCAAAAATTATTTTAGATATTGAAGCTCTGACCTGGTTATTAAAATACTATAGACATCAAGTCATCTCTGTTGTAAATTTAGCAATAGCCAAGTTCACAGTGTATGCAAAGTAGCTAACATAATATATCCATAATAAAATGTAATATTATGTCAACTTACCAAAGATTATTTTTCAAAATTGTACTTCACAAGTAAAAATTTAACCAAATGCAAATCAGCCCTTTGAGACCTGAATCTAGGAACAACTCCATTTAAGGCACTTCAGTCGACAGAAATTGTTTTTGTTTTTAAAAAGATTCTGCCTAATTTTTGATAATTTTCTATTTTGCCCCAATAACAACCAAAATAATTTATTTAGTAAACACCAGTTTAGAAAGTTTTTTTTTTTTGTTGGCCAACATGGACTCTCTTTGGTTCAAGTCTTCCTCTGAGAGACCAAAAATGGAATTACATTAGGTGGAACACAACTAGCTTCT
Source organism: Amblyraja radiata (assembly GCF_010909765.2). Classification (NCBI taxonomy): domain Eukaryota; kingdom Metazoa; phylum Chordata; class Chondrichthyes; order Rajiformes; family Rajidae; genus Amblyraja; species Amblyraja radiata. The sequence continues at coordinate 4,305,735 of NC_045967.1, read as the reverse complement.
CAGTTTGATGTTTAATTTCCACTTCTCACACCATGGTACGATGTTGTTCTGTTCTTCCAGCTTTTCCTGGATTAACTTATGAGAAAGCTAAAAAGACAAAAAATAATAAAATGGAAAGGTTTCAAGTAAATTCCATGATTGTCTAGAAACATCATCTAGGAAGACAGATTAGCAGCGAAATAGAACAAATTTAAAGCAAGAAATATTCAAAAATATTTTAAACATATGCCACAAAAATATTTTAAACATGTGCTATTCTAAAAGCAAAAGAAAGTTTTAGTTTCTATTTGCTCAGTGTTTCTTCATTCTGCAGATGTGATAACTCTAGTAACATAATTTCTAAAAAGCTCCCTCAATTCTCATCCTAAACCTTGGTTCGTATGTCCTGTAGAACAGCAACTGCTTGGCCCAGCAGTAAAGGCCACCTTATCAAATAATTGGTAAATTGATGGGGGGTTTTTAAAAGAGGCGATCGAATTTCTCCCAGGAAAGAAATTATGGGGGAAAAAAACCTTTGCCCAGAATATATTTACCCTTTTGGTTAAAACACTTGATATGCCCATTTTTCTTTCAAACATTTACAAGCCTCCTTTTAAAAAATCATCAGGATGTGTGATATAATTAACATAGTTAAAAAAAATAATTAAATGGGTATAATTTGGGGTAAGTTATTTAGATACTTCCATTTATCTAAAGCCCACAGCTCAGGTCCAGGTCATTCTCATGTACTTGACTTGTGCTGATGTTTAATCAGCTCAAACCAGGGTTGGTCCACGTTCCTTTTTTATCCAAAGAACCATTTAGACCTGAATGGGATGAATTTAAATTTACAAGGACTAAACCAAATCATCCAATAATGAAGTAGATTAAATAGCATTAATGCTCAGGCTTCAGATTAAAAAATGGAAAAAAGGACATTGACAATTCTATTCTTCGAAATATATCAATTTTTATTAGCCCACTTGCAAAACAGTGATTGGTGGTGAGAAGGACAAAGAGGGGGATGGCAAATGGTCAAAGAAAAGGGTAAAAGGCATAAATCTATTAAATGTTAATAGTGAAAGCTTGGAACTACTAAATGGTGAACGGAGGAAGATGAGCAAAAATTTTGATTAAAAAAAATTGAACAGCTCCAAACGCCCCCTAATGTAATGTAATGTGTAAGAACAAACAGCAGATGCTGGTTAAAATCGAAGATAGACACCACAAGCTGGAGTAACCCAGTGGGACAGGCAGCACCACTGGAGAGAAGGAATGGGTATGTTTGGGTCGACCCATAACGTCACCTATTCTCTCCAGCGATGCTGCCTGTCCTGCTGAGTTACTCCAGCTTTTTGTGTCATGCTCAATGTAATAATCTCTTTGCTAAATAACATTTGCAATATTAATTGCACTAATAAACTGCCAAAATGAAAATGCTTCAGAGGAAACAAGTCATTTGAAGTGACGTTAGAATTGGACCTCCCCTTTGAACTTAATATGCTGCATTATGAGTACGTCAAACAAACACATTTTTCATTCAAGGGTGAATGGAGAGCAGTAAAGAGAAACAATGTGGGAGATTTAAAAAAAACAGCCATTAAGGACCAGGTAGTTTCACAGGTGACTGCAGAAAGATAAAGAGATGGAGGGCACAGGATTAAAAAACAAGCTATTTCTGGCATAGACAGCCCGCAGAATTGAACACAGGGGCTCCAGTGGAGGAGGCATTTTGAAGGTGCCGTGTTGTTGTTCAGAATACTGTGATTGAATATTAAGTGCAGAGGCTCTGTCTCGGGGAGCTTTAGTAAGGAGGTCGAGTAGTGGAAAAACAAGGTAAAGAAAGGCCTTTTCAATTTTCATCTTTAGCCTTATTATAGTGAGGATGGCAGAACAGTTGTTGCATGATGTGGGAGATCAGTGAAACTTCCACTGAACTTGGTAACTGTACCTTTTGCCGTATCTAGTTGCAGCTCCTGACCAACCACATCAAGCAGCTGGAGGATGTTATACATATTGGTGCCAAGAATTTACAAAAAGGGATGTGAACCAGCAGAGTGAAGGCAAGAGATTGTAAACAGGTTCTCAAGGGTAGTGATCTTTGGAGTATTTGCAATGCCACGTGCTAGCAAGAGTAAGAGTAGAAGGATAAGGCAGATGACTGCATGCCGATGAGGAGCTGGTGCTGGAGGCCATTTAGGTTTTTAGACCATTGGGTTATTTTCTGGAGTAGAGGTGAGCTGTACAAGAATGAAGGGTTGCACATGGACGGAACCAATATTCTGATGGGGAAAATTGCGTAAGCTACTCAGGAAAATCTAACGTAGTCTGGCAGAGATGTGGGACCAAAAGCAGTAGTGAGACAGATGAGAAGGTCGAGACAAATAGGGAAGTTAAAAAAGATAAATTCAGTAGATAGGACAGTTAGGAGCATAGCAAGGAGCAAGGGAAAATCAATGTATTAAAATGCAGTTATTTCAATGCAAGAAACCAGGCAGTTAAGGCAGATTAACTCAGAGTACGGATAGGTACATGAGACTAGGATATTATGGTTATTAGTGAAACATGACTGGCAGCTCAATGTTCTCAGATACAAATGGTACAGGACGAATACCGGTAGAGTTGTGTTTTTGATCACATAGGCACTTAGGAAAGATATTTTAAGGGGATTGTCCAGTGAAGCTATATGGTTAGAACTGGGAAAGTTGGATCTGCGGGGTGATCACTTTGATGGGATTGTACTATAGTCTCCCTCCAATAAGTTAGTCCAAATTAGAGATTGCTGCATGAACAGCAGGCTTGCAATCAGGGGGCATTTTAACTTTCTAAATATCGACAGGCTCTGCCATAGAGCTAAGGGCTTGGACAAGATGGAATTTAAATCTGTCCAGATGACTTTTCTCAATATGTCGATGGGCCTACTGGAGAAGGGGCAAACCCTGACCTCCTCCTGGTGAATAAGGTGCGAACATTGGTAACGTTGGGACCATAATTCTATTACTTGGAAAAGTTATGGAGGATAGGACTGGGCCATGAGTTGAAGTTCTAAATTGCAGCAAGACCTATTTTGATGGCAATAACCAAGAGCTTTTAAGTCGATTGGGGGAGATTGTTTACAGGTAAAGGGACATATCGTAAGTGACAGGCATTTAAACATGAGCAAGAGAGAATTCAGAGTATGTTTGGCAAGCGTAGGCAAAGTTGGCAAGCCTGGGTGACAAGAGATATTGAGTCTCTAATTAGGAACAAAGGAGGCATATGTCAAGTATTGGCACCAGGGATCAGGTGAATGCTCTCAGGTTAGGGGGGTGTACAAGTGCACTAAACGGGGAAATCAGAAGGGAAAAACTGGGGCATGAAGTAGCTTTGGCAGATAAGATAAAGGAAGAAACCAAAGAGACACACGTGGAACTACAGATGCTGGAATCTTGAGCAAAACACAAAGTGCTGCAGTATCTCAGCGGGTCAGACAGCATGTATGGAGAACATGGATAGGTGATGTTTCAGATTGGGACCCTTCTTCGGACTGATTGTAGTGGGGGTGGGGGCAGGGGGAAGACTTGGCTAGGTAGGTTAGTACAGGGGATTCTGAGGGACAAGATTTACATGCATTTGAAAAGGGCGAGGACTGATTAGGGACAGTTATCATGGTTTTGTGCATGGAAACAGAGTCTCAAGTTTGACAGAGTTTGTTTTCGAAAGGGTGACAGGGACGTTTGATGAGAACTGCTGTACACATTTTCTATATTAACTATCACAAGGTTAGATCAGATGGGATTCAGGTCAAGCAAGCCAATGGATTCATAGAAAATTGGCTTGTCGGTAGGAGAAAGATGATACGAGAAAGTAAGCATGCAGGTACAGCAGGTAGTGAAGAAAGCTAATGGCATGTTGAGTATAGGAGCAAAGAGGTCCTGTAGTTGTACTGGGGCCTGGTGAGTCCACATCTGGAGTATTGTGTGCAGTTTTGGTCTCCAAATCTGAGGAAGGACATTCTTGCTATTGAGGGTTCACCAGGTTAATTCCCGGGATGGTGGGACTGTCATATGATGAAAGAATGGAGCAACTGGGCTTGTATTCACTGGAATTTATAAGGACGAGAGGGGATCTTATAGAAACACATAAAATTATTAAGGGATTGGACAAGCTGGATGCAGAAAACATGTTCCCGATGTTGGGGGAGTCCAGAACCAAGCAGTTTAAGAATAAGGGGTTGGCCATTTAGAACTGAGATGAGAAAAAACTTTTTCACACAGAGAGTTGTGAATTTATGGAATTCTTTGCCTCAGACGGCAGTGGAGACCGATTCACTGGATGCATTCAAAAGAGTTACATAGAGCTCTTCGGGCTAGCGGAAACTAGGGATATGGGGAGAAGGCAGGAACGGGGTACTGATTGTGGATGATCAGCCATGATCACATTGATTGGCTGTGCTGGCTAGAAGGGCCAAATGGCGTACTCCTGCTTCTATTGTCTATGTACCTATAATAGCAGTAAAGGGTTGTTTTCAGACTGGATATTTTTAACAAGTGATATGCCACAGGGAGCAATGCTGGCTCTACTGTTGTTTGCTATTTATATTACCAATTTGGTTGTGAATGTAGGTGGCAGACTTGGCAAATTTGTAGGTGACACTAGAATCAGTAGTGTTGCAGACAATGAAGGAGGTTATCTAAGGTTACAACAGGATCTTGAACAATTGGGCAAAAGGACTTTCATTCAGATAAATGTGAGGTGTTGCATTTTAGTAAGACAAACGAGGGCAGGATAGACTGTAAATGGTAGGGCCCTTGGGAGTGTTGCTAGACAGAGAGATCTGGGGATGCAGGTACATAGTACCAGGAAGGTGGCGGCACAGATAGATAAGGTGGTGAAGAAGCTGGTTCACACATTTGCCTTCATTGGTCAGGGTATTGAGTACAGGAATTTGGATGATATGCTACAGCTGTACAAGACTAGAAAGAATGCAAAAATGGATTCAGGATTTGCTACTGAGGCTGCAGGTTTTGAGTTATAAGAAAATGCTGGATGGAGTTGATCTATTTTCCACAGGAATGTAGAACACTGAGGGGTGATCAGAGTGACATAAAATCATTAGAGCAGGAAATATGGTGAATAGCCAGTCTTTTTCCCCAGGGGAGTCTAAAATTAGAGGACATAAGTTGAGCGGGAAAAAGATTTGGAAGGGATCCGAGGGGCAACCTTTTCACGCAGAGGATGGTGAATAGATGGAACGAGCTACCAAAGGAAGTGGTAGATGCAGGTATAATTGTGAATTTAAAAGACACTGACAAGTACATAGATTGGAACAGTTTGGAGGGATAGGAGCCAGGCAAGTGGGGTTGGCTGGATTTGGCAACTTGGTGGGATGGACGAGTTGGGCCGAAGGGTCCGTTTCCGTGTATGTATCGTTCTATGATTGTATGACTATTTTGCAGAAAGAAGTGTGTAACACTAAAACATGTTAGCCGTATACATCAACATCTTACCTGTATGGATATCCATGATATTTAGCTCTGAAAATGGACAACATCAAACTGAAGAAAAATACAACCAGTCCTAGTCCAGCCACACATAAAACTGCAGGGTAAAGAGCAAAGCAAATTTGAATGTCAGGTTAAATACATTTAGTTCATCCCACAAGACCATCCACTGAACTAATTCAACAGAAATATTACACACTTTCTCATAAACAATAACACCACCACATGCATACACAAAATCACTGCAGCTTTAGATACTGTAATTTATCAGAATCATAAAAAGAGAATAGGATTTTAAATATTGAGCAACAGAGCCAGCCAAAGTGAGTTGTCCTGTAACAAAAATAATGGGCTGAAACTATCATTGACAAACCTCATGAGCACCTGGACCTTGCCATGTCTTTCAATATGCCCCTGACAATCTTATAAAGCAAGGACTGTCCCAACTGAAGAGCAATCCCTAATACAGGATTGCTCAGAGCATTAATGACCAGTTCCTCTCCTTCAAGGCTGAATGGCTTTCAAATCATTTAAATTGAATCTGCTTTGAGATCTACAATCAAAGCTGATACTCAAAATAAACATTTAAATGTCAATAATTTAAAATAACAAATTAAATTGAAAAAAATAAATTTGTTCCTGTTCTGCAGACAAAAACAAATATTTCCATTGATTTGCATTGGCACCTTCCCAGTCTAAATGCTCCAAAAATGCCATGTTGCTCTGATGGAATAATTTGAAGTCCACTGGCGCATTGTGTTACCAGTGTGTTACCAGCTAACTGGAATTACAAGGGTCCTGTGTTCAGGAGTCTTGGGTTTCACTCAGGAAATGAAACTTCACTTTAGTCAAGTGAAACTAGATCTAGGAAGTTACGTTCTTTTTTTTAAAAAGTAGAAGACCAGGGCCAAGGCTATTATACAAGATTGGGGCTAATATACAGTGCATTCAGAAAGTATACAGACCCCTCCAATTTTCCACATTTTGTTACGTTATAGCCATATTTTTCTTATCATCAAACCACACACAATACCTCATAACATAAAAGCGAAAACAGGTGTTTAGAAATTTTTGCAAAGTAATTAAAAATAAATAACTGAAGTGACTCTCAAAATTGAGCTTCGGTGAGAAAGTTTAAAAGATTTAAAAGTTACAAAAATGGATTCAGCTGTAGAATTAGAAGCAAAGAAACGACTGTACGATGCTCTGAAAGATAAAGTATTGCTGAATCGCTGATTATTGGGGTATAAATATATCTGATTGAACATTACGCCTTTATGTGGGGATACAGCCTATCGTCTGTATATTACATATTGTAAGAATTTACGGCCACACCCGCCGGGCGAAATAAAGATTTTACTACTTGATCACTAATTTTATTGCGTTTTCGTCTGTTTGAAGTGAAACAAACCATAATATTGGCGCAGCGAGCAGGGTCTTGCTGGACACTATCTCTGAAGACCGAGTAAGAGGCTACAGTTTGGCCGGGATCTCGAAGGGAGTATTAAGTGCACTATCGGGCCTCTTGAGTCTGAACTCCTGAGAGTGCCCGGGAACACTGTGGTCCGTTGTCCGAAGTGGTCTGGTTCCCCGCCAAGATCTTTCAGAACAGACAACGCAAGGTAGGACAATTTTTGGGATTGCTGACTCAGACTAATTGGCTGTCTGAGGTATTAAGCTGATATTGAGCCGAGTAATGGGATAGGCTCTGGAGTATGTTCAGACTAAGTTGGCTGTCTGATGTATTCAGCCGATATTGAGCCGAGTAATGGGATAGGTTCTGGATAAGATTAATGTGGGAACATCGGTACATGTGGGAGCATCGGTACATGCGGGAGCTTCGGTACAGCATATGTGCTATGCATATAAGAGTGATGTTGGAGTTTCGGTACAGCATATGTGTTATTTGGATCCAGGAAAATGTAAAGATTACATAATGAATAGATTTAAAAGAGAGAATATGGTTGGCCAACATAATATAAAACAATTGGTATGTAAAAATGGAAATCCAAACAAAATATCCCCGGGAACCCCTTGTCTGGCATGGCGACCCTGTTTACAGAGAGGGGGGGGGGAATGAGGAACAAATTCGGGGAGAGAAACAAAATTGGAAATAGTGTAGAATACCTCCCCCATGCCTGGCCACCAGTCATTAACAGCAGGAGCTACGACACTGAGATCCCGTGAAGAGGAAGGGGCTCCAGTACTCCTACAGGGAAGGGCACCTCCAGAAGGAGGAAGAACTGATAAGGAAGATGAGGAAGGGCTTAAGGCAGACGAGGAAGGGCAGTAATGAATCCAGGAGTGAGAGAGTTAAACAACAGAGCACCAGAGAAAGAGAAACAGCAGATAAATAAGAAGACTGAAAGGGAAAAAGCAGGATGTTGAGCTGGTGGCTTTTGAGGCACTGTACCTTAATTGTACCCGCAAGAATCAAGGCTGCTCACTTTTGCCCCAAGAACTTTAACATTTTGAAGTCAGCAGTCGGTACAGTTTAAAACAAACTTGAATCAAAAGACTTTGCAAGTACAGAGTTTGTCTCCCTGGTGGAGAGAGAGGGGGAAAGTCTGCGAGTAATCGGGCAAGTGTTAGGTGTGGCAAGACCCTGATGACAGGGAATCGGACCTATCCCATTTCTGGGCTTGGTTAATTTCTACCAGCAGTAGATACATTGAACTATTCATTGCTGGTGTCTCTGCCAAGGCTGCAGTTCTGCCACTGGCCATGTGCTCGACTTTGGCGCCTTTGAGGGGGCCTCGAAAAATAGTTTCCTCGGAAGGACCTGTCAATGTTAACAGGCCAGAGACTGTACGATGCTCTGAAAGATAAAATATTGCTGAATCGCTGATTATTGGGGTATAACTATATCTGATTGAACATTACACCTTTGTGTGGGGATAGAGTGAACCTATACTGTAAGAGTTTAAGGCCACACCCACCAAGCAGAATACAGATTTTACTACTTAATTACAAATTTTATTGCGTTTTCGTCTGTTTGAAGTGAAACGAACCATAACACGGTGCATCCTGTTTCCATTGATTATCCTTGAGATGTTTCTACAACTTGAGAGAAGTCCACAAGTGGTAAATTAAATTGATTGTAAATGAATTGGAAAAGCACACACCTGTCTAAATAAGGTCCCGCAGTTGACAGTGCATGTCAGAGCAAAAACCAAGCCATGAAGACGAAGGAATTGTCCGAAGACCTCCAAGACAGGATTGTGTCGAGACACAGATCTGGGGAAGGGTATAAAACAATTTCTGTAGCATTGCAGGTCCCGAAGAGCACAGTGGCCTCCGTCATTCTTAAATGGAAGAACTTTGAAACCACCAGGACTCTTCATGGAGCTGGCCGCCCGGCCAAACTGAGCAATCGGGGGAAAAGGGGGCGCTGGTAGGGGGCGCTGTCCTGTGCACGGCTGCCCAGCCAGCAGCTGTCTGTCTTTTCATCTTTTTATTTTAGTTAGTTAAGTGTTTTGTTTGGAGGTCTACAATTTTCTATGTGGGGGGTGGGAAGGGGGAAACTACCTTTCAGGGTCCCTACCTGGTCGGAGAGGCAGCTTTTCTCCGGGCTGCAGCTTCGACCCGTCCTCGCGGCCTACCAGCGGGCCTGGAGCGGCGTTTCCTGTCGGGGACCGCCCAGAACCTCGGTTTTGGCGGCGGCACAGCGCTGGAGCGCTATCGCGGAGCGGAGCGGGCGATGCCTTGCCCGGGTCGCCGCGCTGGAGCTCCGGTGAGCTGAAGATCGCTGAGTAAAACATCGCGGAGCTGCGGGACTGTGGAGCGACCAGCTGCGGGCGGCAGCGCCGAACTTTACATCGGGAGCCTGGGATCTCTAGATGAGATCGCCAGTTGTGTAGCTCCAACCGGCGCGGCCTTGTTGGCTTTGGAAGCCGCGGCCTCCAGTACGGAAGCGGCCGTTCCAGGGTTCCCAAGCCGCTGAGAGGACTCTCCCGACGCCGGAGCAACATCACCCGGCGAGAACGGCCTGGAACATCGTGCCTCCGTAGAGGCAACTGTGGAGGCCTCAATAGGCCCGACTATGGGTGAACTGGGGTTGGGGACTGGACTTTGTGCCTTCCCTCATAATGGGAACCATTGTGGGGGGATGTTCTTTATGTTTAAAACTCTTATTAATGTTATGTCTGTATTCCTTCTTTATGTGCTGCAAAATGGCAAGAAGCATTTCACTTCACTACACCTAGGTGTATGTGAATGTGACCAATAAAATACCTTTGATACCTTTGAAGGGCCTTGGTCAGGGAGGTGACCAAGAACCCGATGGTCACTCTGACAGAGCTCCAGAGTTGCTCTGTGGAGATGGGAGAAACTTCCAGAAGGACAACAATATCTGCAGCACTCCACCGATCAGATTTTTATGGTAGAGTGACCAGACGGAAGCCACTCCTCAGTAAAATGCACATGACAGCCCGCTTGGAGTCTGCCAAAAGGCACCTAAACAAGATTCTCTGGTCTGATTAAACCAAGATTGAACTCTTTGGCCTGAATGCCAAGTGTCACGTCTGGAGGAAGCCAGGCACCACTCATCACCTGGCCAATACCATACCTACGGTGAAGCATGGTGGTGGCAGCATCATGCTGTGGGGATGTTTTTCAGCAGCAGGAACTGGGAGACTAGTCAGGATCGAGGGAAAGATGAAAGGAGCAAAGTACATTGAGATCCTTGATGAAAACCTGCTCCAGAGTGTTCAGGACTTCAGACTGGGGCAGAGGTTCACCTTCCAACAGGACAACGACCCAAAGCACACAGCTAAGACAACACAGGAGTGGCTTCGTGACAAGTCTGTGAATGTCCTTGAGTGCCCCAGCCAAAGCCTGAACCCAATTGAATATATCTGGAGGGACCTGAAAATAGCTGTGCATTGACGCTCCCCATCCAACCTGACAGAGCTTGAGAGGATCTGCAGAGAATGGGAGAAATTAACCAAATACAGGTGTGCCAAGCATCATACCCAAGAAGACTTGAGGCTGTAATCGCTGCCAAAGGTGCCTCAACAAAGTACTGAGTGAAGGGTGTGAATACTTACGTAAATGTGATATTTCAGCTATTTGTTTTTAATGACTTTTCAAAAATTTCTAAACATCTGTTTTCGCTTTTATATTATGGGGTATTGTGTATAGATCGACGAATGAATTTAATCCATGTTAGAATAAGGCTGTAACGTAACAATATGTGGAAAAGTGAAGGCGTATGAATACTTTCTGAATGCACTGCACTTTGCAATATTAACTGACAATCTGCAATAATGCCAGCTTGCATAATAAACTGCCGACAGTGACCAATCCAGATAGATGCATTCGTTTTTTCTATTGGCACACCTATCATCAGATCATTTTAGCAATACAACGCTTGCGAGCCAAATCACCGTAAAATATATTAACATGTAGCATTGAAGCAAATTTAAATCAATTACAATATACATACTGCCACCATTACAGGTTCAAAATAATGCTTGCCTTTACCACTATTATCTGTGAATGTAACGGCAACTGATGAAATGCTGCTTGGAATGGAGTGCACACATGAGTTTAGAATCGTTTGAAGAAGTTCATGTATTTTGTTCTAAAATTAACAAGATACTGGATGACACTTTGATGCAAAAGTATCACGAAACCTGCAGTATTGCAATTCTCTGCAGGTTCACACCATCTTTAAGTCTACTGTGCATGTGTATTGATCAACCTAGGGTATGACTTACTCTGGTGGTGGCAATGATAGTGCAAAATGACATGAAAAAGTCACTAACCATTCAAACACCAAAAGGAATCTTCCAGAATGGTGAGAAGAATACAACAATACATCTGGATGATTGCAGATATGTTGCATGTCATTAATTAATTTTAAATGAAAGTTTTCTTGACGACCTCTGAGGGAAGGCTATATGTATGTATTTATGTATGTACTTAATCTATGAACCACTGTTGTATAACGTTAGTACCTCCACCAATGTAAAGCACTTTGGTCAACGAGAGTTGTTTTTTTAAATGTGCTATAGTAATAAAAGTGACGACTTGACTTGAAAGTGACTAAATATTTCTCTAGTTCATTCAAATTCTAACAAAAGCTTTAAAGTATTGGTAAGAAATTAATTCCCAACAAAAGATCGATGAATCATAACAATTACCCTCAATAAAGATATCTCCAGCTAGATTTTGTACTTACTTCTTCGCTTGCCTATATCCATATCAGATGTGGCTGCTTCATGAAGAAGTACCATGCCTAATGTAATGGCAGCATCTGGATAGTTGGTTAAGTATAACATCCTTAAAACTCCATGCTTAATATGGATTCATTTCCTGATAAAGACAAGTTATCAGCTAGAAAAATAAAACTGACATTGAAAATTTTAAGAGCTAAATTACTGTCAGCTTCTTGACATGCTGAGATCATTGCAAAACACTTGCATGCACGAGATCCACATTTATCATGATGAGAAAGTCACAATCGTAAAAAAGGTGCGGAGGCAGAGATATGACTAATTTCCTCAAGAGTTCCAAGTAAAAATAATTGTTTTATAATAGATCATCACATAATCTGTTCTGGTACTGCAGAGAGATGGAACAGTTGAATAGTGATCAAAAAGATTAGCATGGGATCCACGGTAACTTAGTCGTTTGGATTCAGAACTGGCTTACGCAAAGACAACGCAGGGTTGTTGTCGAAGGGTGTTATTCTTGTTGGAAACTTTGACGAGTGAAGTTCCTCACATTTCCACCTGGGACCTCTGGTGTTTGTGATGTATAAGTGCCTTGGACATAAACATAGATGGCTTGGATACTAATTTTGCAGACAACACCAAAATTGGAGTTGCAGAAAGTGAGCAAGGCTTTCGAAGCGGGATACAGATTAGTTGCAAACGTGGGTGGAGAAATGGCAAATTGAGTTTAAACTGAGCAAGTGTAAGGTGTTTACCTCCCCTCTCGATTCCATTCAAGGACCCAAGCAGTCGTTCCAGGTGCGACAGAGGTTCACCTGTATCTCCTCCAACCTCATCTACTGCATTCCGCTGCTCTAGATGTCAGCTGATCTACATCAGTGAGACTAAGCGGAGGTGGGGCGATCGTTTCGCCAAACACCTCCGCTCGGTCCGCAAGAACCTACCTGACCTCCCGGTGGCTCAGCACTTCAACTCCCCCTCCCACTCCGAATCCGACCTCTCTGTCCTGGGTCTCCTCCATGGCCAGAGCGAGCAACACCGGAAATTGGAGGAACAGCACCTTATATTCCGCTTGGGGAGTCTGCAGCCTGCGCGCTTGAACATTGAATTCTCCCAATTTTGTTAGCCCTTGCTGTCTCCTCCCCTTCCTTAGCCCTCAGGCTGTCTCCTCCCATCCCCCAGCCCTCGGGCTCCTCCTCCTCCTTTTTCCTTCCTTCTCACCGCCACCCCCTATCAGTCTGAATAAGGGTTTCGGCCCTATACGTTGCCTATTTCCTTCGCTCCATAGATGCTGCTGCACCCGCTGAGTTTCTCCAGCTTTTTTGTGTACCTTCGATTTTCCAGCATCTACAGTTCCTTCTTGAACAAGTGTAAGGTGTTGGGAGGTCAAATGTAAGGGGAAAATATATAGTTTATAGCACACCCTTAATAGCATTGATGCACAGAGGGATCTTGGGGTCCAAGTCCATTTTCCCTGAAAGTGGCCACACAAGTAGATAGAATCGTAAAGTAGCATTTGGTATGCTTTCCTTTATTGGTCGGACCATTTTGCAGATTATAAAACTTTGGTTATACCACATTTATTGTGTACATTTCTGGTCTTCCCATTATAGGAAGGATGTGGAGGCTTTGGTAAGGGCACAGAAGAGGTTTACCTGTCCCCAGACCTCATTGCCGCATCCAACTAGCAACTCCAGCAGTCTTTCCAGATGAAACAGAAGTTCACGTGCACCTCCACTAACCTCATCTACCGCTTCCGGTATTTGTGATGCGGCCTCCTTTTACATCGGCAAGACTAAGAGTGGACACGGCAACTGTTCCGCCAAACACGATGTTTGTTTATATTATCTATTGAGTACTGAGTATACAAACCTGCTGTGCTGCTGCAAGTATGAATTTCATTGTTCCATTTCGGTCTAATTCCAATGCCAATGAAACACTCTTGACTCTCAAATGTTAGAAAATCAACCTACAATTGCCCCCCCCCCCCCCATCCACCTGTGCCCCACGTAGACTCGAACCAGTTTCTCTTTCCCATCTTTCTTCCTTCCTCTGGGTTCACAATTCACACCTTTTCTATCCTTATCTCACACCTTTTGTCTTTTCATCTCTGGCCTTTATCCAATCATCTGCCCATCAAAAACTCCTCTCAACTTTATCCACCTATCACTCGCCAGACTTTGCCTGAAAAAGATTTCCGACCCAAAATGTCACCTATCCATATTCTCCAAAGATGCTGCCTGGACCGCTGAGTCTTTTATTTGTAACCAACACTTGTGTCTTTTATTTGTAAACCTTGTTCTCCATTTTACAGGAATATTGTCTGGATTAGAGGGTATTAGCTACAAGGAGAGGTTGGACAAATTTGGATTGCTTTCTCTGGAACACAGAGGCTGAGGAGGGACATGATAGAAGTATATAACATTTATGAAAGCATGGATAGGATAGTCAGAACCATTTATCCCCAGGGTGGAAATATTAAAGTTAATAAAATATTAACTAGATAGCATAGCTTTGAAGTGAGAGGGGAAAAGTTTTGTTTTTACACAGCACCCATGGAACCTGCTGCCATGGGTGGTGATGGAGGCAGATACGATTTGCAGGATTTAAAAGGTTTTTAGATAGGCACGTGGACATGCAGGGAATGGATAGATATGGATCATATGTACGAAGTGGAGATTAGTTGGCATCATGTTCAGCACAGACATTAGGTGCCAAAAGGCCTGTTCTTGTGTTTTACTGTTCTATGTTCTGGTTGAGGAGATTGAACAAAATCTATTTACTTAGAATTAACATAGAGGAGCTATTCTGCTATGTGGTCAATTCTTTCGACAACTGGAGAGATTCAGGAGCAAAGTTAAAGGCACATTAATAGCATTGGGACTATTAAATAAAATTTGGCCCGAAACGTCACCTATCCATTTTCTCCAGAGATGCCGCCAGACGCGCAAAGTTACTCTAGCATTTTGTGTCTGTCTTACTTTATAACAAATTTTTTGACAGTATTCTTTGTAGAGGTTAATGAGAGGAATGTGTCAACTATCAAACGATATGCCAAATTAGCATCCGATTTGCCACTAAAAATAAATTTCATGGGGTTAAAGGAACAGTACCTGTGTGGAGCTCCAGTACAAGGGCTAGGAAAATAGTGGGGAAGAGATTTGTTTTTTAAACACTTTAAGGAAGTGCACAGTGGAGTTGGTGTTAGTGCCATTGGTCTTTTGGATAGCTATAAATGGATTATAGGGTATAATTTCAAACTTTGCAGATGTCAGAACTTGAAAATGTAATAAACTGAGGAAAATAGTACCAGACTTCAAGAAAGCAGTTTGATTACATAAATTAAAAAGCAATGGGAAGATGAATATAGAAGAGTGATAGAGTGATACAGTGTGGAAACAGGTCCTTTGGCCCAACTCGCCCACACCAGCCAACAATGTTCCAGCTACACTAGTCCCACTTGCCTGCGCTTGCTCCATATCCCTTCAAATCTGTCCTATCCATGTACCTGTCTAACTTTTTCTTAAACGATGGGATAGTCCCAGCCTAAACTCTCCTCTGGCAGCTTGTTCCATACACCCACCTGTGTGAAAAAGTTACCCCTCGGATTCATATTAAATCTTTTCCCCTTCACCTTGAACCTATGGAGGTCCTTGATTCCCCTTCTCTGGGCAGAAGACTGCATCTATCCGATCATTTCCTCTCATGATCTTATACACCTCTATAAGATCACCCCTTAGCCTCCTGCGCTCCATGGAATAGAGACCCAGCCTACTGAACCTCTCCCTAGAGATGACACCCTCTAGTACTGGCAACATCCTCGTAAATCTTTTCTGAGGCCTTTCAAGCTTGACAATATCTTTCCTATAACATGGTGCCAAGCACTGAACACAATATTCTAAATACGGTCTCACCAACGTCTTATACAACTGCAACATGACCTCCCAACTTCTATACTCAATACTCTGACTGATGAAGGCCAAAGTGCCAAAAGCCTTATCTAACTGCGATTCGACCTTCAAGGAACCATGCACCTGTACTAGATCCCTCTGCTCTACAACACTACAGAGTTTGAATGCTCCTCCAGCAGATGCATTTGAATAGTAATCAGCAGATTTAACACACATTCTCAGATAGATAGTAAAGGCAGAGATAACCAAGTGTGTCAGGCTGGCTAAGGATTTTGCATTTTTATAGCAACAATGACATCCACATTTAAAATATATTTCCTCAAACAAAAATAATTTCAACTGAAGAGCAAATAACGGTTACATTTGAAGTATCATCCCAGCAGAACGCTGACTGTTCTTTAATTTTTATAAAAATATGCCACAGTCAAGGTCAAAGGATACTCAGCAGAATAACAATGTGTGTTTCAGCTACAAATTGTGCTTGACTGCTTCCATGAATGTAACTCTGAAAATGTAAAAGGCAACAACGATCAAAGATTCAACAAATATTTTAACTTTACAATGTTCCCTGCAAACTGTACAGTATTTTTGGTCCAAACATTTTTTTCAATAGTTGTTTAAAACTGCTTAGTGGAACATCTCACAGACGGACAATAGACATTGTTCTAGATATACAATACAATGCATATAATATACAAGGGCTTGGCATCAGAGTTAGAACAAACTGATCTATATTTCACCATTGATGTTTCAATTTTGCATACTTCTTTTACGTCATCATTATCCAGATCCCCACTTCTACAAGAAACCCCCGATAATAACCTGACTGAGCTCCCTCCCTCTTAACTGCCTCCATTGAAAGTTATCCAAAATACATAATGTGGAAGTTCCTAACTATGGTAGATGCGGCTAAGATCAATAGCATTAATAAAATGATATTCTGTTATGAGCTGACGTGATCTTGGAGTGTATGTCACAATATTGGTAAAAGATCGAACTGGATCGATCTTTTTAGGAAAGCAATAACACAGTTGAACAGTACAATGGAATACTAGCTTGAGCGATGAGAAATTAGGTCTGGTAGAATTTCCAGAAGAGGGAAAGACCAAAAGTATTGCAAACACAAGCTGGGAGAGCTGGATTTAAAGCATCTCTGGCATATCCAAATTGGGGCAAGAGAATGGATGAAAGGTTTGTGAAGTGATGATTTGGTCATTTATTGAAAATGTAATGTAATTAGTTTAAAAAAAAAAAGATTAATTCTAAAATTTAGACATTTACTATGTCACAACACACCATACCCAGCTTCATTTATTGTCAAAATAGTTTCATGTGTCATTGAGACATGTAAAATTTCACAAAAATAATTAAAATATTGGAATTACTAAAAATAAACCAAGAAACTCAAACTGCTTATTGAAACCATTAAACCTCAATTAAAAAACATAACTTCAGAATGTTCATACTTTGCTTCATGAAATCCACTTGCAAATGAATCGGTTCTAAGATTCTCCACTAAATTTAAACTGAGAAAGAATCTGAGAGCAGTTTCATCAGCATAAAAGGTGGACAATATTAGCAAGCCTCCCCCCCCCTCCCCCCCCCCCCCACAATGAAATTACTGGCAGAGCTAAGACAGTAGGTATGGAGCTGCTACATTCATGTTGGAGTATTGAAACCTACTAAAAGATATGCTGAGAAATTTCAGAAATAATGTGAAAAGTTGCCAGGAACTTTCCTCCCATTGTTATTTCCAGCAAAAATAGGGGATAGTGTGTTAACCTTTATATCACCACCTGGTGGTGAACAAAATCAATGTCACATGTTAACTTTACTGAAGACTGACATTTTTCTATTTTTAATTCCTCTGCTTTTCCAGGGAGATGAAAATGATTTTTTTAATATGATTTTCACATGATTCTCCACACTTTGAAAGACGAGAGAGAACACGACATTATGTAGATTATGTCCCTAATGACACTTTGTAGATTATAGTATCAAAAACATTAGACGACGACCAATAAATAAATATACACAATTCCAATCATGGTAGGAAGAATTATAAACATGCAAATTGTAAATTAACATTTATATTGAAAATACTAACAATCCAATACTACCAATAGATGGATAATAGAATACAAGCATTCTGCTATAGCACATATTTGCATTACAAGTGAACGATGAATCAGGGAACCAGGGGCAAATTTGTGATACATGAGAATAATAACTTGATAATTGAGTGTCTAAAAATGTCCAGCGTCTTAACCCACTTTCCCCATTGATGAGATTTTGCATACAAGAAGTTTCTCAGGAACACAACTATCGCATTATAGCAGACCTACCTGTACTTTGCAAATGTAGGTAAATGTAATTACTTACCACTTGACCATTATGAGGGTTCTTATGTGCATAGGGGGGACCCCGGATGTGATTCCACATCTGACCAGAGGTCATTGCAAGTACAAAGCACTGCAAGTGCAAACAGAAAATAAATGTGACAACTTTTGATACATCACACTTGCCAAGAGAATTTTCAGATAACAACACATTTGCCCACATTATTGCTCCAAGTTGATGCTGAATATGACCAGCATGGGGAATAATTAATTTGTGACTCAAATTGAACACAATATCTCCTTCAGCAGTGTGATTTAATAACCAGAATACCAAGAACAAATTCACACAGATTCCTGTACATAAGAGAAATGAGGGGAAATAAATTTGGATGGAGGAAGTTTGTAAAATCAAAAGCTGATTCTTTTTATGTTCTCACAGAAATTTTCAATGTTTCAGGAATGAAATACCTAATTTTATTTTTTATTGTCCCAAGCATCATTAATAGGCAACTTACTTTTTCAAATATTAAA
This sequence comes from Amblyraja radiata, assembly GCF_010909765.2. NCBI lineage: Eukaryota > Metazoa > Chordata > Chondrichthyes > Rajiformes > Rajidae > Amblyraja > Amblyraja radiata. Next base: position 4,287,313 of record NC_045967.1, on the reverse strand, counting down.
TATCTGTGGTAGATGAAGAAATTACCAATTAGGACTAGATTAAAACAAAGACCTCACAGATTTAATGTCAGTATCTAATGTACTGCATCTCTCAATTTTATTCTTAAAAGTATCGCTGTTTTATTGAATTATTTTTAGTCATGGAATTTCAACAGAATTGAAGCTATGTTATCTAGTTGTTCACAACCAACCACAAAGGAAACACAGAAGTAAATGTGTACCCACCAAAGCAACAAAAGCCCAGCCATTTTTGTTGTACAGGAAGTCAAGGTTATTCCGCCTTAGATATACGAGTCCACCAATTATAGCAAGTAAAAATCCCAACATCAAAGGACCGGCATAGTTCGGTGGCCTTATCACACGGATCTGTTTGAAATAAAGAGGCAATCTTCATTTTGCTATGACTTTACAACAATTAAAGTAATCGTTTTATTAAACTATACACTAAAAGACTCCCTTTTAATTACGTATTTCAATTGTAAAAATCATGCCTCAAAGCAAAAAACTGGAAATGCAAAATATAAATCAAAAACTAGAATTACACTGCAAGCAGCATCAGTGAAGTGGAAATGAAACTCTACAACGTTATATTTCAATTCTAATTCAACATCAACTAAGTTTCTGCTGAGATGCAATCTGAACACCATGTGTATTTAAAATATTTTGTTTTTAATGTCAAATCATAAAGCTCATCTCCATCTAACAATCTTATGAAGTACTAATAACAGTAAGCATTTTATTTATCTCTCAGATGTATTACCAAATTAAATCTGCCTGAACATAAAAGATTCCTTAATTCTCCTATTTTATCCTAGTGGTATCTGAATGAAGCTGACCTATTCAGAGGTCTTATATGCATACACGGTTTGTGCTGATATCCTCCCTAGAATCTGTCAAAACAATAATATGGATTATAATGTCCTAGTCAGTTTTTGTTGTTGAAAGTTTCCTCAGGAAAATCACAGAAACTGATTAATATTTACTCGTAGGCCTACACTTTACCCATTACAAACCATTCCCAATTAGTCTGATAAAGATGGTGCTGGGCTGGGAAAATACTCTCACAATGCTATAACAGAATTTATGTAACTTTGACCTGATGATAATAAAACTAACAGAAATACAAAACTAACATTAAAAACATCTCCAAGTTTGTGGATGACACAAAGCTAGGTGGCAATGGTGAGGAGGATGCTATGAGGCTGCAGGGTGACTTGGATGGGTTGGGTGAGTGGGCAGATACATGGCAGATGCAGTATAGTGTGAGGTTATCCACTTTGGTGGCAAGAACAAGGCAGATTATTATCTGAATGGTGCCAGATTAGGAAAAGGGGAGGTGCAACGAGACCTGGGTGTGCTTGTAGATCAGTCACTGAAAGAAAGCATGCAGGTACAGCAGGCAGTGATGAAAGCAAATGGCATGTTGGACTTCATAGCAAGAGGATTTGAGTGTAGGAGGAAGGATGTCCTATTGCAGTTGTACTGGTGAAAGCACATGGAGTATTGTGTGCAGTTTTGATATCCTAATTTGAGGAAGGACATTCTTGCTATTGAGAGGTGCAGAGTAGGTTCACCAGGTTAATTCCCAGGATGGCACGGTTGACATATGATGAAAGAATGGATCGACTCGCCTCATATTCACTGGAATTTAGAAGGATGAGAGGTTATCTTATAGAAACATATAAATTTCTTAAGGGATTGGACAGGCTAGATGCAGGAAACATGTTCCCGATGTTGGGGTATTCCAGAACCAGGGGCCATAGTTTAAGAATAAGAGGTTGGCTATTTACAACGGTGATGAGGAAAAAGTTTTTCACCCAGAGTTGTGAATCTGTGGAATTCTCTGCCACAGAAGGATGTTTTCAAGAGTTAGATTTAGCTCTTAGGGCTAACAGAATCAAGGGATATGGGGAGAAAGCAGGAAAGGGGGAATGATTTTGGATGATCAACTATGATCATATTGAATGGCGGTGTTGGCTCGAAGGGCCGAATGGCCTACTCCTGCACCTATTTTCTATGTTTAAGTCAGGTCATGTGACCTTGGAAATAACACTGTTTCTGTGCACATGATGCCTCCTCAATCTTCACAATTGTGAATGTCATAATTTGGGAGGTGCAATCTCAAAGACTTATTGTATGGATGAAATGTATCTCGTGACAGAGAATAACCACCTAAGTACTGTAGGGGTGTTGTTCGATGTTAATGCAAGACATTACTCTTAGGAAAGGTAGAATATTGGAGAAATATATTCGTAGATACAAAATGGTTCTAATTGTCTTGGTTTTCTCTCCAATTTCCATACCAAAACATCAATTGTTCTCCAGTACCATTCAAATGGCTATCATTCATTTGACAAAAATATTCTAATACAATTGAGGTGTCAGTTAGAAGACATCCACGTCTTTATACAACATCCTCAAATACCCCTTCATTATAATTCAAACTAAGATTGATTTCAGTCTGAAAAGCTCATCCATTATTGGATCGACTCTTGGAAAGGAAGGACATTAGTTTGCAGGATGTGGAATCGGTATGGGTAGAGCTGCGAAACACTAAGGGGCAGAAAACGCTGGTGGGTGTTGTGTACAGGCCACCTAACAGTAGTAGTGAAGTTGGAGATGGTATCAAACAGGAAATTAGAAATGCGTGCGACAAAGGCAAAACCGTTATAATGGGTGACTTCAATCTACATATAGATTGGGTGAATCAAATTGGCAGGGGTGCTGAGGAAGAGGATTTTTTGGAATGTATGCGGGATAGTTATCTAAATCAACATTTAGAGGAACCAACGAGAGAGCAGGCTATTTTAGACTGGGTATTGAGTAATGAGGAAGGGTTAGTTAGCAGTCTTGTTGTACGTGCCCCCTTGGGCAAGAGTGACCATAATATGGTTGAGTTCTTCATTAGGATGGAGAGTGACATTGTTAATTCAGAAACAATGGTTCTGAACTTAAAGAAAGGTAACTTTGAGGGTATGAGACGTGAAATGGCCAAGATTGACTGGCAATTAATTCTAAAAGGGTTGACGGTGGATATGCAATGGAAGACATTTAAAGACTGCATGGATGAACTACAAAAATTGTTCATCCCAGTTTGGCAAAAGAATAAATCAGGGAAGGTAGTGCATCCGTGGATAACAAGGGAAATCAGGGATAGTATCAAAGCGAAGGATGATGCGTACAAATTAGCCAGAAAAAGCAGCATACCGGAGGACTGGGAGAAACTCAGAGACCAGCAGAGGAGGACAAAGGGCTTAATTAGGAAAGGAAAAATAGATTATGAAAGAAAACTGGCAGGGAACATAAAAACTGACTGCAAAAGTTTTTATAGATATGTGAAAAGAAAGAGATTAGTTAAAACAAATGTAGGTCCCTTGCAGTCAGAAACGGGTGAGTTGATCATGGGGAACAAGGATATGGCGGACCAATTGAATAACTACTTTGGTTCCGTCTTCACTAAGGAAGACATAAATAATCTGCCGGAAATAGCAGGGGACCGCGGGTCAAAGGAGTTGGAGGAATTGAGTGAAATCCAGGTTAGCCGGGATGTGGTGTTGGGTAAATTAAATGGATTAAAGGCCGATAAATCCCCAGGGCCAGATAGGCTGCATCCCAGAGTACTTAAGGAAGTAGCTCCAGAAATAGTGGATGCATTAGTAATAATCTTTCAAAACTCTTTAGATTCTGGAGTAGTTCCTGAGGATTGGTGGGTAGCAAACGTAACCCCACTTTTTAAGAAGGGAGGGAGAGAGAAAACGGGGAATTACAGACCAGTTAGTCTAACATCGGTAGTGGGGAAACTGCTAGAGTCAGTTATTAAAGATGGGATAGCAGCACGTTTGGAAAGTGGTGAAATCATTGGACAAAGTCAGCATGGATTTACAAAAGGTAAATCATGTCTGACGAACCTTATAGAATTTTTCGAGGATGTAACTAGTAGCATGGATAGGGGAGAACCAGTGGATGTGGTGTATCTGGACTTCCAGAAGGCTTTCGACAAGGTCCCACATAAGAGATTAGTTTACAAACTTAAAGCACATGGCATTGGGGGTTCAGTATTGATGTGGATAGAGAACTGGCTGGCAAACAGGAAGCAAAGAGTAGGAGTAAACGGGTCCTTTTCACAATGGCAGGCAGTGACTAGTGGGGTACCGCAAGGCTCAGTGCTGGGACCCCAGCTATTTACAATTTATATTAATGATCTGGATGAGGGAATTGAAGGCAACATCTCCAAGTTTGCGGATGACACTAAGCTGGGGGGCAGTGTTAGCTGTGAGGAGGATGCTAGGAGACTGCAAGGTGACTTGGATAGGCTGGGTGAGTGGGCAAATGTTTGGCAGATGCAGTATAATGTGGATAAATGTGAGGTTATCCATTTTGGTGGCAAAAACAGGAAAGCAGACTATTATCTAAATGGTGGCCGACTAGGAAAAGGGAAGATGCAGCGAGACCTGGGTGTCATGGTACACCAGTCATTGAAAGTGGGCATGCAGGTGCAGCAGGCAGTGAAGAAAGCGAATGGTATGTTAGCTTTCATAGCAAAAGGATTTGAGTATAGGAGCAGGGAGGTTCTACTGCAGTTGTACAGGGTCTTGGTGAGACCACACCTGGAGTATTGCGTACAGTTTTGGTCTCCAAATCAGAGGAAGGACATTATTGCCATAGAGGGAGTGCAGAGAAGGTTCACCAGACTGATTCCTGGGATGTCAGGACTGTCTTATGAAGAAAGACTGGATAGACTTGGTTTATACTCTCTAGAATTTAGGAGATTGAGAGGGGATCTTATAGAAACTTACAAAATTCTTAAGGGGTTGGACAGGCTAGATGCAGGAAGATTGCTCCCGATGTTGGGGAAGTCCAGGACAAGGGGTCACAGCTTAAGGATAAGGGGGAAATCCTTTAAAACTGAGATGAGAAGAACTTTTTTCACACAGAGAGTGGTGAATCTCTGGAACTCCCTGCCACAGAGGGTAGTCGAGGCCAGTTCATTGGCTATATTTAAGAGGGAGTTAGATGTGGCCCTTGTGGCTAAGGGGATCAGAGGGTATGGGGAGAAGGCAGGTACGGGATACTGAGTTGGATGATCATATTGAATGGCGGTGCAGGCTCGAAGGGCCGAATGGCCTACTCCTGCACCTAATTTCTATGTTTCTATGTTTCTATTAATTGAAATTGGGGAGTTCTCCTTAGCAGAGCTGCCAGGTTTTGTCAGAGCATTTCAGTATTCTAGTACCTGAAAATCAGTATTGTGCTGAGGAAATTACACGGTGCCATTTTGCTGGAATTTTAAAAAAAAATGTATGTGTGGTCATACCCATGTAAGAGTACAAGAATGCATAACTTTGCAACCAATTAACATGTCTTCTAAGCACCTTACTTGACAGTGCATTCATTGCCATCTCTTTGTACACTTCTGTTTGGACGGCTATTTCCTGCTTTTAGCACCAGATGATGATGTAGAAGCCATTTTGGAAGCCTCCCTCTCCCTCCACTCTTTCCCTCCCTCTCCGCTTCCTTTTTTCCCTCCCTCCCTCTCTTATTCCCTCCCTCCCAGAACAGTCTGTGACCCATAGCGCAGTGGCCATAGCACTATGTGTAAAGGCAATAGCGCTCCAGCTGGTAGCGCTATATTTAGAACTAGGCTGTGGGCCGAGAAGCTTTTTCGTTCAAGTTCGTGACCCAACTCACGGAACTACCTGAATTTTCGAGTAGCAATTGTCCAATCAATGCACGTTTGACATTGAGGTCGGACGCAAATTGACCAATCCCGCGCTTTGTTTTATGGTCAGCGAGGACCCTGGAATCATGGCTGCCTCATCACATAAATAGCAAAGTCAAGGTTTCCAAGGAGTAAAGGTAATGCTAACCTTGCTGATCATATTGTTTTTCAATTGATTTATCTTTATAAAGTTATGATGTGAACTGTTAAATAAAATTGATAAATAACAAATGTAGAACTAGGGTTAGGATTAGGGCCAGTTTGTTATTCAGTCTGTTGGTCGGTCAGTCAGTCGGTTGGTTGGGCTTGTTGGTAGGCCGATGGATGCTGTGGTTATGACTTTCTCCTCATTTATATTTTATCTAAATCTGTGCAAAATTTCAAGTAGTTCTGAGACATGGGTCACGAAAGTTAAATTCTAGACACATTTTTGATGCTCGGCCCACAGCCTAAACCCAAGGCGCTGTTCGTTTAAATTCAAGTCAAGTCAGATTTATTTGTCGTGTGCACAATAAAGTGCAGTGAAATGAACTTGCCAGCAGCGGTACTATAAAAATAAGAACACACAATACACAAAATTTAACACAAACATCCACCACTGTGGTGGAAGGCACAAAGTTTAGTCAGTCCTCCTCCATTTTCCCCGTGGTCGGGACCACAACACTCTGCAGTCGCCGCTGCGGGCGGCCAGATGTGCAGACAAGGTAAGTCCTGAATCGGTGCTTCCTTACCGGAGAACGCGGCTTCAAGATGGTGTAGGCCGAAGGCCGGCGGTCGAAGATCTAAAGTCCCTGCCGCGCCGCAGTTAGAAGCACCGCAGACCGCAGGGCTGGCAGTCGGAGCTCTTCTCCAGGGATCCCCGGCGAGGGATCCCGTTCCGGATGCTGCGTCTCCGCCGCGCCCGCGGTTAGAGGTAGGCCGCAGGCCGGCGGTTGGAGCTCTTCTCCTCCGGGGTCCCCAACGAGGGATCCCAGGCTCCGAACACCGCACCAGCTGGAGCTCCGCAGACCGTGGCTTCAGGCTGCCGCAGGCCAGCGAACGGAGCATTCCTTCCGGCGACCCCTGGTGAAGGCTCGCCCGCTCCGTGATGAAAAGATTTACGCTGCGCCCGCTGCTGAAGCCCCGGGCACGTCTCCGGGAAAGGCCGCAGGGATCCTTTGTGTTAGGCGACATGGAAAAAGTCGCCTCTCCGTGGAGGAGGGCAGCAAAACGGTTTCCCCCTTAACCCCCCCCCCCCCCCCCCCACACACACAAGACACACCGAGAAACATTAAGACACACATTGGGACATACTAAAAAAAAAACAAAAAAAAAGTAGAAAAAGCTAACACGCTGCTGGCAGGGCAGCCGGCTCGCAGCGCCCCCACCGAGTGCTGTTTAAACCTGGCAGATCAAAGCTTGCAAAAATAATCATCCATATCTTGAAATTTAAAATACTAATAGATTTAATCTGCTATAATTTTTAAGCATCAAGATGTAGGTATGTTGCAAAGCGTACCTGAAGCGTCGCTGAAAATCTGTCGCTGCGGGTGTGCGCGATTTTGGCGCCGTTTAGAGGGGGGCAGGTTTAAAGAGCGATTTTCTCTAGGCTGTTCAAATCGAAGATGTTCAGCCTTGTTAATTATTAACGAAAAATCGCTGGAAGACCCCGTCGCAAAAGCTATTATTAGTTTTAAAGGCCTCGTATAATAGTTATAGTAGTTTAAAAATCAATCTCTAAACCCGCAAACAACGGCAGCCGTCAGGGTCTCATAGAGCAAACCACAGAAGGTATGTAGCTTATTTTTACATTAAAAAGGGCTTCTTAAGATCCCTTTATACAAAGTTTAATATTGCGAGTAGCTCATTTTGGCCCCATTATATCCCGCAGTATTTTTCTGGGCATTTGAGGGCACAAATCTACCGCAATGTGAACGTTCTAAACCAGCGCGTTCACAGGATCCCATTAGAAAGCTGATTTTAAATGGACTTTAATTTACAGCAATTGAACACTGAATTCCTTCCATTTGGCCTATAAATTAATGTAAATGAGATTTTAAAATCATGTTTTATTGTGAATTATTTATGAATATTATTTGCACACTTAGGCTATTTAAAAATGTTAATCATTTATTAAGAAATGGATAGATGTTTAGATCTAGTAATTGAAGTTTGAAATAAGCTACACTTGGGTAACTAACTAATTATATGCTTTAATTTCAGGTCATCCAAGTAAGATTATTTTATATTTGTTTCAGAATGCTTCAATCTATGATAACTGAAAATTTCATTCAGTTCTCTTAATTTTTAAGAAAGTTATGGGCTTTTGACTGTCCACGATCACAGCTTTTTTGTTACGTCCATAGAAAGTCAATAGGGAACAAGATGCTAATTTCCGAGTATGAAAATGGCCATAACATTTTAAATACATGAGATATGAAAGTGAATTAGGTGTCAAATTAAACTTCTTTTTATGCTTTATCTGATGGGATAAATTACAGACTTGATTTTTTAAATCTCAAAATTTTGTAACATTGCTACAAGATGAAGCAGGAAGTTGGGCCGATTTAAAAAAAATCCGTATTTTACAAAGCAAATCCGTACATCCGTATTCTTATCACATTTCCATACAAAATACGGAAAATCCGCACTACTTGGCAGCTCTGCCTTAGCTTTTGAATTCAGACCTGAAACAGAACTACTGGTGCATTACTATGAAAATGCACATAATAAACAAACTCTAAAAAATGCACAGCAGATATTCATTTGAAAGATGCATGGGCAATGACATTCTGCTGCTCATTTTGAAGATGCAATTTTGCCAGTTTGTTATTTTTCAAAACAGGTTTACTGGAAGAGATCAATGCGTCCACATGCACAGAGACACACACCAATCACTTACATTTATCTCTGTCCGATCAGCAATCCAGCGTGCAATTTGTTCAGCTGCAAATCCTCGAACTTGAAGCTCATAAGTGTCTGCCCGTTTTGGTTTACCCTTAGCTGGAAAATGCATGAAAGTTGGTGCAGAATTCATATTGAGCTGGGTAAGAAAAATAAAAGTAATTAAGATTATTAATAATAAACCAATACCAGATTTATTTCAATATTGTTTAGACAGTATTCCCTTTTAAATAAATGCAGCAACACTTGTTGATCTGAGGTTCCGAAGTGCCTGCAGCCCTTCAGTAGTTTACTTTTGTCATTCTCATCTATGGCAGAATTTACAATTACAGATACAGGCCAATCAGCCTGAAAAATCTACGTTTATTCTTCACAGAAGCCAGTTTCCAACAATTGTGTAACTTTTGGCCGTTCTGGACACAATGGTCAGTCCATTTTTACTATGGACATCTAATCTCTGCGTTGCAGAGCAGGATGGCTCATTAGTTCTTTGGTGCCCCCTGCTGCACCCCATCTCTTGTCTGGCTGAACTTGTTCTCTCAGTGAATTCTTCTAATGGCTAGTGAAATCAAGGGATATGGGGTGAAGGCAGGCACGGGTTATTGATTGGGGACGATCAGCCATTACAATGAATGGCGGCACTGGCTCGAAGGGCCGAATGGCCTCTTCCTGCACCTATTTACTATGTTTCTATGTAATAACGGGTCTTCAATCTGTAACGTTAATTGCTTAGTGAACCACAGATGCCGCCTGATTTTTGAGTGTTTCTAGTAGTTTATGCAACTTTGCAAACTCTGGGGACCCATATAGGTCCAAGCTTTGTTTGTCTCTTCATAGGGTATGTGGGGTAGTCTTACTTTCAGTTTTGTTTGCAACCCCTCACTCCTTTTTACATCACAAAAATTAGACTGTCAATGCTGCTTTCCATGCCTGTACAAAATTCGATGTTTCACCAGGTTTGTTGCTATCTTCTACACGGCCCTCATTCTCACATGGTCCATCCCTTCACTTGCTCAAGGACCCATTTTCTTGTTCGATTTCCAAATTCCCCCCCCCCCCCCCCCACTGTTTTGATGAAAGATTTTGGACCTGGATCCATGCCTGACATGCAAACGTCTCGCATTTTTAATTTGAATACAAGGCATTACTTATATTTGTTTCAAATAACATTACTATTGTTTAAAATACTGAAAACAATTGAATAAAAAGGTCAACTAACCTGATGAAATACATCAGAGCCTTCGTCAAAGTCCACCAAAGCAAAGAAAAGTTTATTCACAAAGGAGCTTGAGTAACGCCAGGAGTTGGCCAGGATCTGATATTCTTCATCCACTTGCCTTTCAAAAATAAAAATAAGATTCAAATGTGCTCAGTTAAATTCAAAACAATTATTAATAGACTTATCGCTATAGTGCACTTATATGATTAAAAAAGGTAGCCACATACTTGCAAACAGAGCACTGACGCTGTGGCTGTAAAGCAGTGAACATCACCACAATAGAGTAATTCCTTGGCGGAGCCTTCACAAATCGACGGAATTTATCGCCATTCATCCGGATTACAGCTCGTCTGTTTGCCCATTCCACTAACTGCCCTACTTTTTCAGATAGAAGTGTCTATCAAGCCAAACAAAAACAAGGTATAATTGTGCGTTACAAATCTTAATTTAATTAATTGCAAGCAAATCTTCATACAGCTAAACAATTCACAAAAAAATGGACATTTTAGTCTTATGGATTTGTATCTCTTCCTATAAAGATGAATTACTTTTATCTGATACAGGTTTCACTGACACATCATTATTAGCTCTAAGTTTTATGGGTGACAGAGTTGCACTTGAACACAGTTCCAAGTGTTAACTTAAAATTTGAACATTGACGTGCTGAACGTTACCCTATTCTATTGCTAATACTATTAGCTACCGGTAATAGTTTTAACAATTTTCAAAGGCTGACCCGGGGAAACCAGCTAACTAGCAATTTATTTTAATGAATAACTTTACGAACGGCTTGTCTAATTTGTTTGTTCATCTTAGCTTTATATTTTAATATCCAGACTTACAAATTATCCAAAATCATTAACAAGCCTGAAGTACTTGGTTACCATCAATTATAAATCTCATGCTCTGCTGGATTGTTTCTGATTTGCAAACACTTAATCCATCTGCCTGGTAATTTAAAATAGATATTTTATTTGACTGATGCACGTCTCAATCATCAAAATTATATACTCTATACGTCAGAGCATAGCCTTACTATACAGTAAACCCTTGCTAAAACAGACCATGGGGGATGGGAAGAGGGGAATGGTGTCCGTTATTGCCATTTGTTCATTTAAACACAGTAAGGTATTATCATTGCATGCAGCTGAAACAAAGATCTGCAGATGATGGTTAATACGCAAAACGACACAAAATACTGGAGTAACTCAGCGGGTCAGACAGCTTCTGTGCAGAATGTGGATAGGGTACGTTCTGACTTCAAACTTCAAACTTCTTCAGTGTGCTCAGTTACTCCAGGACCTGGTCATATTTCACCTTTAAACTAGGCACCGATGCTGCTGGTCTGTCTGCTCCAGCGAGATCCTTCCATCATCTACTTTGCCGCCTGGCTAATGATGCTGTGTCGCGGCCCACGCCACTGCCCTTAGCCGTCAGCTCCGTCACCCCACCCGCTCCACCACTCTTCCATCTCTCCTGCAGCCACCGACATCCTCCAAGGTGGAGTATCCTGGCGACTCGGGGCGATGAGGAGGAGGCAGTGGAGGTGGGAAGGAAAGGCCGAGTGGACTAAGCGACGGGAGGAGATGGCGGAGGCGGTGGCACTGGAGCGGAGAGCAGACAAAACGATGGAAGAAGAGGCAGCCGGTGAGAGGAGAGGGAGCTCCACGCTGACCGAGCATGTTCTGTTGGTGGCGGTGGTCTGACGAAAGCGCAGTACCCATGGGCTACAACATGAGGCACAACAACAGCCAAGCTAACCGGATCATGCGATGGGTGAAGGGCTCATTGGTGCACCTTATGAATCAGGGACAGTGTCGGAAGCCATGGCTGGGGAGACCATGGAGCTGGGATGGTATCAGATGGTCCGTCCGCAGTAACCAAAATTCGTTACAAAGGGGTCTGTTACAACAAAGGTTTCCTATATAGCTCTGGGAAAAGCATAGTAGACTCAATAAAAAATAAACTATTCAGGCAAACTATGTCTTTTGCCATAATTTGTCTTTTACCTCTGCTGCATGTAGGTAGAAATCAGAGCTTTAATACAATAAACATTTCCACCATGAGTAATGCTGGTATGATGTTATTCATAAATGATAATATAAATGATGCGATTTGTTTGGCATTGTAATTTCTGTGCTGTTATAAGCAGACATTAAATTGAATCAATGTGTACACGTGCAAAATGCACTTTAATAATCGAACAAAGCAGCTGCTTGGATAAACATTGCCTGACTGCATATCAGCTCCACAAGAAAACATCAAGAATTGTAGTTTTCTCGTATACCTGATAGCTCCCTGGATTTGTTGAGCCATTTAATGTGCTATTTAAATTCAAGTTTCCGTTGTAGCTAGAGCCTGTGATACAAAGGTATCATGGAGCTGATTGAATCAGTTAGTTATTAACTCTTACATTGCCCCGCTCCCTGCCATGGATGCCCTCCACCGCAAACGGTGTCTGAGACGGGCCGGGAAAATCATCAAGGACCCCTCTCACCCTAACCATGGACTATTTGCCCTCCTCCCATGAGGGAGGCGGTACAGGAGCCTCAGGTCTCGCACAAGCAGGTTGAGGAACAGCTTTTTCAATAACACCATTACACTGCTGAACTCACAGTCCCGTCGCTAGCTATCTTTTATACTCTCCCATTTGTATACATTTATTTGCCTATGTACCAGTTTAATTCATCCACAGTGCACACATTGCTTAACCAGTATTTTTATTTCTACAATCTTGCACTATGACCAGACGCTAAACTGCATTTTGTTGTACCTGTACTCGTATTTGTGCAATGACAATAAAGTTGAATTGAATTGAATTGAATTTTAAACATAAGACATTCACGTTTTGCAGGTGACAACTTTTACTCTCTTGGGATATTTTCCCTTCATCTTTAATTCCTTCCTCAGCTAAAGGCAATCCTGGTTCAGATAGGATTCAAGCAAGAATATGCCTTTGGCCTAACAGCTTTCTCAATCTCTCTGCAATACTGCAGATGCTGGCTAAAATCGAAGGTAGGCACAAAATGCTGGAGTAACTCAGCGGGACATCTATGGAGAGAATGAATGGGTGACGTTTTGGGTCGAGACCCTTCTTCAGACTGATGTCAGGGGAGGGGGCAGGACAAAGATAGAATGTAGGCGGAGACAGTAGGACTGGTGGGGTAACTTGGAAGGGGGAGGGGATGGAGAGAGAAAGAGAGGGCTATCTGAAGTTAGAGAAGTACCGCTGGGGTGTAAAAGTGTACCCAAGTGAAATATGAGGTGCTGTTCCTCCAATTTGCGCTGGACCTCACTCAGACAATGGAGGTGGCCCAGGACAGAAAGGTCAGATTGGGAATGGGAGGAAGAGTTGAAATGCTGAGCAACCAGGAGATCAGGTAGGTTACGACAGACTGAGTTCAGTGAAACGATCGCCGAGCCTACGCTTGGTCTCGCTGATGTTGAGAAGTTGACACCTGGAACAGCGGATACAGTAGATGAGGTTGGAGGAGGTGCAAGTGAACCTCTGCCTCACCTGGAAAGACTGTTTGGGTCCTTGGATGGAGTCAAGGGGGGAGGTAAAGGGGCAGATGTTGCAATTCCTGCAGTTGCAGGGGAAAGTACCCGGGGAGGGGGTAGTTTGGGTGGGAAGAGACGAATTGACCAGGGAGTTACAGAGGGAACAGTCTCTGTGGAAAGCAGAAAGGGGTGGAGATGGGAAGATGTGGCCAGTAGTGGGATCCCATTGGAGTTGGCGAAAATGTCGGAGGATTATGTGCTGTTTGTGACGGCTGATGGAGTGGAAGGTGAAGTGCTTGTTACGAATAGGGGGAGGGAGAGTAAGAGCGGAGCTGCTGGATATTGTGGAGACCCTAGTGAGAGCCTCATCTATAATGGAAGAGGAGAACCCCTGTTCCCTAAAGAATGAGGACATGTCCGATGCCCTGGTATGGAACACCTCATCCTGGGCGCAGATGCGGCGTAGACAGAGGAATTGGGAGTAGGGGATAGAGTCTTTACAGGAAGCAGGTTGGAAGAAGTGTTATCAAGATAGTTATGGGAGCCAGTAGGTTTGTAGTAGATGTTGGCAATAGTCTGTTTCCTGTGTTGGAGACGTCGAGATCTAGAAACGGTAGGGAGATTGTCCAGGTGAATTTGAGGGTACCGAACGGGACGCCTAATGATAGGGGGGAGATAGGGTGGAGTCGAGGTACGTGAAAATTAATTCGGTGGGACATGAACAAGCCGAAACAATGGGTCTGCAGGACAGTTCTGTTGGTGGATTTTGGGGAGAAGATAAAATCGGGCCGTGCGGGGCTGGTAAAAGATAAGGTTGGAGGCTTTAGAGGGCAGAGAGCCGGAAGTGATGAAATTAGTAATGGTGCTTGAGATTAAGGCCTGGTGCTCGTCTGTGGGGTCGTGGTCCAAGGAGGAGGTGTCTGAGAGTTGTTGCCTGACCTCAGTCTGGTAGAGGTCAGCGTGCCAGATTACCACGGCACCTCCCTTGTCGGCAGGTTTGATTACCTAGTCGGGGTTGCTGCAGAGTGAACGGAGGGCTGTACGTTCAGTGGGGGAGGAGTTTGAGTGAGTATGGGGAGTTGAGGCGGTTGATGTTCCGCCGACAGTTGGAAGTGAAAAGGTACAAAGAAGGTAGATGGCCATTTGCACCTTTTGCTTTGCACCAAAGTGAAATTGCTCCGCACAATAAACAGGAAACTGTTCAACATTTGTCTCTTGACGCTGGACGATCACTCCAACATAAGCTATAAAGTTGCAAGTGAACAATATTTGCATATATGTGTAGGAAGGACTTGCAGATGCTGGTTCACTCCGTAGACACAAAACGCTGGAATAGCTCAGTGGGACAGGCAGCAGTCTGAAGAAGGATCTCTACCATTCCTTCTCTCCTGACATTCTGAAGGGCCTCGAACTGAAACGTCACCCATTCCTTCTCTCTAGAGGATCTGAAGGGCTCGACCCGAAATGTCACTCATTCCTTTTCTCCAGAGATGCTGCCTGTCCCACTGAATTACTCCAGTATTTTGTGTCTATATTTAATATTTGCATATATGCACATTCAAAGACAGAGTTCGAAGTCACCACTGACTCATTTGCTAGAGTGCAGGAAAGATAGTGGGTAAGATAATTGACAATATGAATCAGCTTTCAAGTCTTGGAGTTTAGGATTGCTCTTGATGACAAAACTCATCACCACCTCCTACATGCCAACACACCTTTGACCAGAGGAAAATAATCCTTGAAGACCATGATCTCTAATCCGGCTAACAGCTCATGAGCCACTATGATCCTCATTGTTCTATGCAGTTTGGAGACTATAGATCACCCAAGACGTTAAACTATCGGCAATCAATCTTTGGAAAAAAATCCTAATCCACGTGGTAGGATAGGCAAACAAATGTTAGTGGTCTAGCCCAGCATCCGACCACTAAGCTCCGAATACCTCCAATAGGCACATCATATCATCTGTATGGTTGACATACCATACTCTGCTCAGACCTACAGGTATGGCGAGGTATTTCCGAAGGTAAGGAAAATCCTGATCTATTTTCAAAAACTCCTTGAAGAAAAACTAATACAAGTAGTTTTTCTAACAGGCAAAGAAATACACGTTAGCAGAGCAGGAACACACCACAAACTCTCCATGTACATTTCCCATTAATCCTCACCTGCACCCCACCCATGGAAAATCTGCAGATCCCATAAAGCCAGCTCAGGACCCATGGAACCGGAATAAAGGCCCTCAAGGGACTACTTTAGCAGATAACTGAAACATAACTACTTTAAATTATGTACAATAATAGAAGGCCAATTGTTACCACTCCATTTGTTTCACAAATACTGCACCAGGAAGTAAAACTTTCCTTGAAACACAAACGTTTGGAGTCTGAATTAGTTTTGTCATTGCTGTTAATTCACTCAGCACATTAGTTCAAACATAATTTTGCATTTGTAGAGGCAATGCAGACAACCCATTAATCTCTTTTCCCCCCCATCTTACAACTTGTTTATCTGTGACTTTCACAGGTTCTCTCTGCAGAGAAACGGCCCCGAATGTTCCCAGCATATTGTTTGTGCCTAAATGTAGATATTTGGCCAGCCCAGAGGCTGCAAACACATACATCTTGATGCGGAATCATTGCCAATGATTTTTGTTTTATTTGGAAGGTTTGCTTAAAAAGGACTGGGCAAGATGAATTCTTCCATGTGTGAGGGTGCCCACTTCATTTAGTTTGTTTCTAATATAAAAGTACAGAATGGGGATAAATTATCGAGAGGTGTGTAGGAAGGAACTGCAGATGCTGGTTTACACTGAAGAGAGACACAAACTGCTGAAGTAACTCAGCGGGATAGGCAGCTTCTCTGGAGAGAAGGAATGGGCCGTTCATTCTATCTATCTTCTCTCCAGAGATGCTGCCTGTCCCGCTGTGTTGCTCCAGTATGTTGTGTCTACCTTCATTGATGACAAGGTGCCAGGCGAGAGTGGGGAGTAGACGCTTCCACCACTGGACACCCTGAGGCAGTTCACTCGGCCCATCCTGCTTGCTACCGCATCCGGGTTCCCCTCGTTTACCCGCTCACTTGTTTAAATCATTTAGTGCCCCTATTTTTCCAAACCTCTTTCTTCTTCTGCCCGTCGGACGGCATGGCGCAGCAGAGGAGGAGGAGGAGCAGCGGCAGCGCCACGGACAGCGGACTAACGGCCATCATCGCCTCTCGCCCAGCAGCAGCTCGGTGCGTCCGCGCCACAGGACGCGGGAACAGCGCGCTGACGTCACCGCGCACCGACGCACTGCTCCCTGGCATCTGATGATTGGCTGCCGCGGCCGGACACTGGGGCACATGCGGCCCCGCCATTGGTCAGCTCCTTCAGCATTTCCCATTGGCTCTCTGAATCTGAGGATGCCATAGCAACAGCAGCACAACCTGACGTGATGAAGAAGCGTTCAAGAAGGAACTGCAGATGCTGGAATATCGAAGGTACACAAAATTGCTGGGGAAACTCAGCGGGTGCAGCAGCATCTATGGAGCGAAGGAAATAGGCGACGTTTCGGGCCGAAACCCTTCTTCAGACTGATGTGGGGGGGGGGGGAAGAAGGAAGGAAAAGAGGAGAAGGAGCCCGAGGGCGGGCGGATGGGAGGGTGGGAGGAGACAGCTAGAGGGTTAAGGAAGGGGAGGAGACAGCAAGGGCTAGCAAAATTGGGAGAATTCAATGTTAATGCCATCCGGACGCAAGGTCCCCAGACGGAATATGAGGTGCTGTTCCTCCAATTTCCGCTGTTGCTCACTCTGGCAATGGAGGAGACCCAGGACAGAGAGGTCGGATTGGGAATGGGAGGGGGAGTTGAAGTGCGGAGCCACCGGGAGTTCAGGTAGGTTATTGCGGACTGAGCGGAGGTGTTCGGCGAAACGACTCAGCATCAGTCTGAATGAAGTACCTTCAATTCCACCTTGGATACTTCCAGATGCAACAGTAGACTTTACAATATTAGAACAGAAAAACAAGGATAAACAATGTATGTATAATTCATTCATCATACAGGAATACATTGACAGATACTACATTTTTGTCCAAATTTATACAGATGCATCAAAAGATTCAGTAGATAAAGTGGGAGTAGCATTTATTGTACCAGAATTTCACATCAAAGTAGGGAAGAGGATCAATAATGAGGTATCAGTATACACAGGTGAAATGATTGCAATACTGTTAGCGGTACAGTGGGTCGAGGATACTAGGCCTTTAAGGACAGTTATTTGTTCAGATTCAAGTTTAGCAATAAAGAGTTTACAGCACAGCCATTCAGACAGTAGACCAGACATTTTGATTGAAATACAACAAACACTATTCAGAATTCAAATGATGGGGCTTACAGTCATATTTTTATGGGTACCAGCACACATTGGCATTAGAGGAAACGAAATGGCAGATAAGGTAGCAAAAGAGGTAACAAAAAGAAGTAAGATTGATTTAAGTATTAACATAGGTAAAACTGAAATCAAAGACATTATTAAGCAAAGACTGAAGGAAAGATGGCAAAAGCAATGGGAGGAAGAGCGGAAAGGACGGTGGTTCTACAGAGTCCAGAGGAAAGTGGGAGAAATGAGATGTGCAGGAAAAAACAGAAAAGAGGAGACAGTAATTTCAAGAATCAGATTTGGACACACTGGTCTGAACAGTACACTTTTTATAATAGGCAAGCATAATACAGGCAGATGTGAATACTGTGGGAAAGAAGAGACAATAGAGCATGTCATTATACATTGTGAGAGGTATGAGGAAGAAAGAAGACAAATGAGTGAACGATTCAGAAAAGAAAAAGTACAATTTGATTTAATAGATATTTTACAAAAGAATTCATATAAGTGCTATCAAATCCTATTGCTTTTTCTCAGGGTAATCAATTTGTTCAGAAAGATATAGGTTATTAGTATATAAGTAATAATGTTATTTGATCCACACTCCATACCAGTTGGTGGCGGTAATGCACTAAAAAGTTGTTTGCCAACCGCCAAAAAAAACTACATAGAAGAAGAAGAAGCCTGAATGAAGAAGGGTCTCCACACGAAACGTTGCATATTTCCTTCACTCCATAGATGCTGTCTCACCCGCTGAGTTTCTCCAGCACTTTTGTCTAACAACGTGACATGAGGTCCCTTCTGCGCTTAGTAGGTGAAGAGGTAGATTGTATATTCTATGCTATCTTCTATTATCTATACATTTTGGCGGATGCAAAGATGACAACCAAGTTTTCTGAACTGATTAATTAACACAATCACTCCTTGGCATACAGTCCTCTACAAACACGTCTGACCACAACGGTGGTCAGCAAACAACTGTGGCGCGAAAGCGCGCAAAAACAGCAGCCCCTCCCGTGTCACGTGACTGCGACTTCCGAACGCCGGGTTCGATATCTGCGTGTGCCAGGCGGCTCGAGCAGCTACATGGACCCCCCAGAATCCGCGGTACGGCAACGCAGGGGTAACTGGACGGTTCTACCGGAACACGTAGGTCGTGGGATTAGTGTAACATTCGGGACCGGCAAAACAGAACTGGAGGGACGCGATAAACGCTAACGAAGGATGGGCGTAACAGAGGAGGGCGGCAAAAGGGCCGGTGGATGCCCTCTACGCCGCTGAATGGCCACAGCCACCGGGCTGTCCTCGTCGACGTGAGCTGGCTTAAGGCGGCTGATGGAGACGAACTCCTCCCTGCCACCCATGTCCAACGTGAACGTCGAGGTACCAGTCTCTAGTACCTTGTACGGACCTTCGTACACTCGCTGTAACGGCGAGCGGTGAGCATCCCTACGAAGGAAAATATAAGCACAATCCCATAACATGCACATGCACAGCGGAAGACCCGTGTCGGAAAGTGGGAACCGGGACCAACGCGCGCGCCTGCTCACGAAGGTCAGCTAGCACCGCCGAAGCCGGGACCTCCTGATCGCAGGTGGCGGGCAGAAAATCCCCAGGTACTCGCAAAACCGAGCCATAAACCAGCACGTCTGAGGAGGCGTCGAGGTCTTCCTTAGGCGTAGTTCTGATGCCTAGGAGAACCCAGGGCAACTGATCAACCCAATCGGGGCCGGTGAGCCGGCCTTCAACGCCGACTTAAGGTGTCTGTGAAACCGCTCGACAAACTCTGGTCAACTCTGGACTCATGGTCAACTCTGCGTGGTGCTCAGACGTGGCAGTCCTATCCAACTCCCGCTCTCCACACTTGGAACATCTTGCAGTAAAGTGCCGTCCCTTCTATCTCCCAAGAGAATTCACCTTCACCATCCTGACCGCGGTCTACATCCCATCCCAGGCAGACGTCCGTTTGGCACTGGAGGAGCTGTACGCCGTGGTCAACAAACACCAGACGTCTTACCCCGAGGCATTTACCACCATTGCTGGGGACTTCAATAAGGCAAATCTCAAGAAATCACTCCCTAACTTCCACCAACATGTCTCCTGCTGCACCAGAGGACCAAACACCCTCGACCACTGCTTCACCACCATCAAGAATGCCTATCGCTCTATCGCTCTATCCCCCGCCCTCACTTCGGAACGAATACGCCACAGTCGTTACAGACTTCATAAAGAAATGTGTGGAGGACTGCACACCTACAAAAACCTTCCGAGTGTTTCCCAATCAGAAACCTTGGATGAACTTTGAGATCCGCACTCTTCTGAAGACCAGACACCGGGCATTCATGTATGATGATACAGTGGTCTACATGAAGTCCGGGTACAACCTTGGTAAGGCCATCAAATAGGTCAAAAGGGACTTCTGCTCCAAACTGGAGGATGAGACAGATGTTCAGCAGCTGTGCCGGGGCCTGAATGCAATCACCTCCTACAAGGCGAAACCAGGAGGCAGCTCGAATGTCTGCGAAACATCACTCCCTGACGAGCTAAATGCTATTTCCGCACGCTTTGATAGGGAGAATACTGATGTGCCTTCCCGAGCCCCCATTCGCTGTGATGGTATTTCTGTCATCAGTCACAGAGGCCGACGTCAGGAAATCCTTCAGAGGGGTGAACCCTCAAAAAGCGCCTGGACCTGATGGCATACCCGGTCGAGTTCTAAAAACCTGTGCGGACCAACTGGCTGGAGTTTTTACGGACATTTTCAACCTCTCACTTCTGAGGTCTGAGGTCCCCACCTGCTTTAAAAGGGCATAAATTATACCAGTGCCCAAGAAGAGTAAGGTGACGTGCCTCAATGACTATCGACCAGTGGCAGTAACGCCTGTGGTGATGTAGTGCTTTGAGAGGTTGATCGTGGCGCAAATTAACTCCTACCTCGACAAAAACCTGGACCCACTGCAGTTCGCTTACCGCCACAACACATCAATGGTGGATGCGATCTCGCTGGCCCTCCTCACCGCTCTGGACCACTTGGACAACAAAAGCTCAAATGTTAGGCTGTTCCTTGATTACAGCTCGGCATTTAACACAATCATCCCCTCCAAGCTGGTTACTAAACTCGCAGAACTGGGTCTCTGCGCATCCCTCTGCAATTGGATCCTCGACTTCCTCATTCACAGACCACAGCCTGTTCGTATTGGTGGAAATATGTCAGCCTCGGTAACAATCAGCACAGGAGCACCTCAAGGCTGCGTGTTCAGCCCCCTGCTGTACTCACTCTATACTCATGACTGCGTAGCCGGTCATAGTGCGAACTCCATCATCAAGTTTGCTGATGACACCACTGTGGTGAGACGTATCACTGATGGGGATGAGTCAGACTATAGAAGAGAGATCGAGCGACTGTCCATATGGTGCTAGCACAATAACCTGGCCCTCAACACCAGCAAAACTAAGGAACTGATTGTGGACTTTGGAAGGAGTAGGATGGGGACCCACAGTCCCGTTTATATCAACGGGTCGATGGTTGAAAGGGTCAAGAGCTTCAAATTCCTGGGCGTGCACATCTCTGAAGATCTTTCCTGGTCCGAGAACACTGATGCAATTATTAAGAAAGCACATCAGCGCCTCTACTTCCTGAGTAGATTACGGAGAGTCGGTTTGTGAAGGAGGACTCTCTATAACTTCTACAGGTGCACAGTAGAGAGCATGCTGACCGGTTGCATCGTGGCTTGGTTCGGCAACTTGAACGCCCTGGAGAGGAAAAGACTAGTAGTAAACACTGCCCAGTCGATCATCGGCTCTGACCTCCCTTCCATCGAGGGGATCTATCGTAGTCGCTGCCTCAACAAGGCTGCTAGCATCATCAAGGACCAACACCATCCTGGCCACACACTCATCTCCCCGCTACCTTCAGGTAGAAGGTACAGGAGCCTGAAGACTGCAACGATCAGGTTCAGGAATAGCTACTTCCCCACAGCCATCAGGTTATTAAACTTGGCTCGGACAAATCTCAACATTAATAGCCCATTATCTGTTATTTGCACTTTCTCAGTTTATTTATTCATGTGTGTATATATTTATATAATGGTATATGGACACACTGATCTGTACTGTAGTCATGCCTACTATGTTCGGTTGTGCTGAAGCAAAGCAAGAATTTCATTGTCCTATCAGGGACACATGACAATAACCTCTCTTAAATCTTGAATCATCTAAATGTTCGACTACGTTCGACTACGGATGATACTCGGTGGTCTGGTGCAACTTAGCGCCGTACAGCTGTGCCATACCACACCACAGGGAGGACGTGAACTGGGCTGTGGATGGTGTTGAAAATCCGATGCCTCCAGGCAATCGGGACGATCGGGCGGGCTTTACCCGTTGAGACATCGCAAATTACTTGTACGCCTGTGGCGCCACAAGGCACCTCAGCCAGCTTGAGACCCGATTCAGCATTGCGGTAATCATCCATGCCAGCGTTGGCCTGTTGGGCTGCTACCAGCTCCGCATAATCCACACCTAGGTTTAATGCGGAAACCTCAGGGACCACCGGACGGGATAGCACGTCGGCCACAACGTTCAGCTTCCCCGTCACATGCCGAATGTCAGAAGTGAACTCGGATATGTAGGCAAGGTGCCTCTTTTGCCTGGCAGACCAGGGGTCGGACACCTTATTTAAAGCGGACGTGAGCGGCTTGTGATCCGTGAATGCGGTAAACTCGCAGTCCTCTTGGAAATAATTGAAATGTCAGATCACTAGGTAAAGCGCGAGGTGCTCTCGATCGAAAGTGCTGTACTTGATCTCCGGGGCCCGCAGCTGCCTGCTGAAAAACGGCAGCGGCAGCCAGCAGTTACCTACCCGCTGTTCGAGGACAGCACCCACCGTGACGTCCGACACGTCCACGGTGAGAGCCGTAACGGCCAATGCCCTAGGGTGTACCAGCATGGTGGCGTTGGCCAGCGCGGTCTTAGCCACCTTGAAAGCTATCCCTGCCTCCTTCGACCAAACCAGGTCCTTAGGCTTGCCTGCCAGACATCGGAACAACGGCCGCATGATGGCGGCTGCCGACGGGATGAACCGGTGGTAGAAATTGACCATTCTGATGAATTCCTGCAGGCCCCTTGACGGATAGTGGCCTCGGGAAGTGACGGACTGCATCGACCTTCTCAGGTAGCGGTTGAGCGCCATGGCAGGTTATGCTGTGACCTAAAAAAGAGATGGAGTGCAATCCGAACTGGCCCTCTTCGCAGGGATGATCGCCAACCCGTGCTTACTCAGCCGATCGAAGAGCAGTCAGAGATGTTTAACGTGTTCAGCCTGCGAGCTGCTGGCCCCCAGAATATCATCGAGATAGATGAATATGAATGGCAAACCCCGCTGACCTGATCCATTAACCTTTGGAATGCTTGAGCGGTGTTCTTCAGGCCAAAAGGCATTCTTAGCCATTCGAAAAGGCCGAAAGGGGTGATAATGGCCGTCTTAGGGACGTCGTCGGGATGGACCTGGATCTGATTATACCTGCGGACAAGTTCGACCTTCAAGAAGAAGGCAGCGCCCTCCAAATGAGCCGAGAAATCTTGGATGTTTGGGACTGGGTACCGATCTGCTGTGGTTACCGCGTTTAGACGCCTGTAATCACCGCAAGGTCTACATCCCCCGGACGCTTTGGGCACCATATGCAGAGGGGAAGCCCAAGGGCTATCCGACCACCGGACAATACCCATGTCTTCCATAAGCTGGAACTCGTCTTGTGCGATGCGCAGTTTATCAGGCGGGAGGCGGCGGGCGCAGGCGTGAACCGGTGGGCCCTCGGTGGAAATGTGGTGGACCACGCCATGACGGGGCGCGGTCCCTTCGAACCGGGGCGTGAGCAACCCTGGCAATTCAGTGAGAAGGGCTGCGAAAGGTTGCTGGATCTCAGCTACCTCGTCGAGTTGCCGTTGGGGTGTGAACGGATTGCGCGGCTTGGCAGGGCACAGGTCCGACAACAGAACCATTCGCCCGCCTTGCACATCGACTAACAGGGAAAATGCGCGCAAGAAATCGGCCCCCAATATCGGCTGGGCGACGTCAGGAACGGTGAACTTCCACCTATGTGGGTGGGAGTCGAAATTTAAGTCCAGGAGCCGCGTACTGTAAGCGTGAATGTCGCTCCCGTTAACGGCCGACAGGACGGGTCCTACCTTACCGACGCGGGTATCTCGGGCGGTCGGTGGCAGGATGCTGGCTCTGGCACCGGAGTCGACCAGGAAACGGTGGTCGGAGTGGCGATCACGGATGTAGAGGCGTTCGTTCAGATCGATCGCGTTCGCCTCTATGTGCGATCGGCCGAGGCATTTCCCTGAAACGAACAGGAGCTTTGGCATCTTCGGGCTTCCACACCGTAACAGAGATAGTAGTAGCACCAACGTCGTCAGCTCCGGCTGCGGCGATGCTTCTTCGGGGCTGGGCAGATCCTGACCTTCGTCCCAATGTCGTCTCGGTTGCACTCCGTGGCAGTGAGGCAGGTAAAAGAACAAACGTCCTGCCGTCTGTAGGTCCACAGCTCGTCGGCTCTAACTGCGAGGTGCTGGAGATCGCTGAAATCGGCTCCGGCGTGCATCAAAAGGACCTCGTCTGGCATTTGCTTCAAGAATGCCTGTTTGAATAGCAGACATGGGCGATGCCCGTTCATCAGGGCCAGCATTTTTGCCGCCCTGTCTCTACGACTGAGACCGAAGGTATGTAACCACAGGGCCTTCAAACCTTCGTACTTTGCGATCGTCGGTGGGTCTCTAATATACGGCAACAGCCTCGAGGCACAGTCCTGTGGCAGAGCTCCTACCACATGGAAGTACATTATGTCGTCCGCAATTATTCGAAGCAGATGGAGCTGTGGCTCAACATGGGCGAACCACACCTGAGGTTGATCTGGCCAAAAGGAAGGTAGCTTGAAGCCCGATGAGCCCTGCCTCGTGTCCGGCCGATTCTGCGGAGACGTAGTCCTCCTGCATGAACTCTTGTCTAACGATGGCTGGACAGGTCAGGGTCACCAATTTGGCGGATGCAAAGACAACAACCAAGTTTTCTGAACTGATTTATTAACACAATCACTCCTTGGCATACAGGTCTCTGTAAACATGTCTGACCACAACGGTGGTCAGCAAACAACTGTGGCGCGAAAGCGAAACCGCGCGAAAACAGCAGCATCTCCCGAGTCACGTGACCGCGGCTTCCGTATGCCGGGTTCGATACCTGCGTGCACCAGCAGGCGCCGCTACAACATCTATCTATCAATACATACATAACTACAACGCTGATCTTGTTATCTTCCGGTTTGGCGGTCATTCTATTTGTGCAAAAACGGTGCGCTATAGTGCTACGATTTTTCTCCAGCTTACTCACTGTTCTCCGATGCTGCAATTGCACCAAGTTTCGTTCCGATTGGTGGAAGCTGATAGGAGTTATTGAGGTTTAAAAATGCACAGATCAATTGCATCTCCTGCCATTCAGTGCTACGCGGATTGAACCCTTCTACTGTCACTCTGCGGGACGGTCCGCCCCTTCCTGTGCCATCACATCTTTACTGCAACTGCCTCTGGATGGTCTCCAACTGGACTCAATTTTCGGAAGGAGGGACCGGAAACGGCCCGACCCAGCCCAACCTAGCCCGGTGCGGAGTTGGAGATGGTGCCGATGTCGCCAAACGGAAAGCGGAGACTCTGATCCGGGCGGAGGTGAACGACGAGCGGCCAGCGCCCGCTGTGAGTCCCCATCGCACCGCCAATCCTTTCCGCTCTGGTCCCCCTCGCTGGCTCCTGCCCTCCTCCCCGTGATACCACATTCTACCCCATGGCTCTTCCCCGTCTTTTCTCCGAGCTCCTGCCCACACATCCCTCCGCCCCTGCCCCTGCCCCTGCCCACACACACCTACCCCCACACACCCCTGCCCCCCACACCACTTCTCCCACACCCCTCTCCCCCACACCCCTCTCCCCCACACCCCTCTCCCCCACAACCCCCCTCTCCCCCACAACCCCCCCCTCTCCCCCACAACCCCCCCCCTCTCCCCCACAACCCCCCCCTCTCCCCCACAATCCCCCTCTCTCCCACAACCCCCCTCTCCCCCACACACCCCTCCCCCACCCACAAACTCCTCCTCCGCAACATCCCCTGCTTCCCCCCCCGCCCACAATCCCTCCTGCCCACAAGATTAACTACCTGTTGTTAATCCTACAACTTCATACATGGTGTCAGAACTCCTGCACAAGATAGCCCAGCTGTTGGTGGTTGTGCAGTAGCAAGCACAAGAAGATTAATTCCGGAACTTCATTGGCTTGAACTCCGTTAGTTGTTCTCTCTTTTTCTTTACAAGAGTGATCGGAAAGTTTGTTTGCCAAACGAACATGGCTGATGCATTCTTCGACAACAACATCAGAGAGCGATGGTGCATCTTCGAAGAAGAATATGAAATTTTTGTCCCAGTTGCACACTACGATAAGCCATCCCACGTTAAAGCGTACATTCTCCTCAATCTTGTGGGACAGGAGGCTATCGAGCGTGCAAAGTCCTTTGTGTACGCGGAGGAGGTGAGACAGCCTGCCGAAGGAGATGGAGCAGAGGTTATCACCCCCGCTGAATCAAAAGAGAATTCTCAATGTCTCAAGAAGAAATTTCGACAGTTATGCAACCCTCAAACTAATGGAATGGCACAAGTTCAACAGACGGAATCAGAAAGCTGGTGAGACAATTGAATCATATGTCAGTGCTTTCAAGGTAGCAGCAAGGAGCTGCAGATTAGGAGAGCTCCGTGATGAGCTTATTAGAGACAGACAGGTGTGTGGTATTGTCAATGATAAACTAAGAAAGGTACTTCTGCGTGATTGTGACTTGACGTTGGTTAAGGTTATCTACCTGTCAGATTCACGAGATGACTGATGTGCACACTAAAACGCTAACTACTGTGCAGTGATCTGCCATTAGTATCGATGCTGTTCAGGCTGGGTTCCGTAGAGAATGTAAGGCTGAGATAATAATGAGAATCCAGTCAGATAAGTCTGGGATGTGATTTATTGCTGATTGTTACAACTGTGGAGGAAGTCATGCAGCAAAAAGGGAGAAATGCCCTGCTTTTGGTAAAAAAATGCCTGTAAGAAAAGTAATCATTTCAGGAGATGCTGCAAATCCACACAACAGATGTACAACAGAGGGAAACCCAAACAGCCTGTTTACCAGCTACAATCAGATCAAACCGATGACAGTGCTGATGAAACGGTTAATGTTGACGGTATAACACTGCAATGGATTCATTTGATGCACAACAAGTGAAAAATGACGAAGCTATGGTTACGCTGCAGGTTAATGGTGTCTCAGCTGAAATGAAAATAGATACTGGTGCCAATGGCAATGTTATGTCTAAAATGTCATTCAAACGTCTATGGGGTGGTGAGCAAATAAAAGCATGCAATACCACCCTAGCTGCCAATGGGGGCACTAAGATCAAACCTATCGGAAGGGTAAAGTTGTAGTACCACCTGGAGGGACATTTATATACACTACCGTTTTACATTGTCCAAGAGGGTGTGGTGCCACTGTTAGGACTTTGTGCATGCAAAGAAATGGGGCTGGTCTTGTTCAGCAAGGACGTTCACCAGTTGACCCCGACTAAAGATGATACATCACAGCAAATTCTTGCAGAATACAGTGATCTCTTCAACGACAAGCTTGGAAAGCTATCAGAAACCTATTCCATGACACTGGACCCAGATGTGAGACTTGTTGTTTGTTCTTCACATCGCATTCCCGTGGCTATGCAGGACTGGGTCAAAGCTGAACTGGACAGAATGCATGCATTGGGTGTCATCATGCCTGTTACAGAGCCAACCGATTGGGTGTCATCTATAGTTGCAACTAACAAAAAAAACAAACAAGAGATCCGAATATGCATCAATCCAAGGGACCTGAATGTTGCTCTGAAAAGACCACACCACCCTATGTGCACGGTGGAAGAAGTGGCTGCCCACATGGCAAATGCAACAATATTTTCTGTGCTGGATGCCACGAGCTCTTTCTGGCAGATTTCGCTCGACTATAAATTGTGAATGCTAATGACTTTCAGCACTTCTTTTGGCTGCTACAGGTTTCTACGGATGCCGTTCGGACTCAATTCGGCCAGTGAGGTGTTCCAGCGTACCATGGAACAGATTTTCGATGGCTATCCCTGTGCGATCATTGTTGATCTCATTATCATTGCGGTTAAGGACGCTGAAGAACACGACGCCAACTTAAGAAAAGTGCTTAACCGTGCCAGAAAGGTGCACTTGAAGCTCAATCCTCTCAAGTGCAAGTTCCGAGTGAATCAGGTAAGCTATGAGGGACATATTTTTACAAGCAAAGGCCTCAAAGCTGATCCTTCCAAAATGACAGTTATCAGTGAGATGACAGCGCCAGCGGATGTCGCCGCTCCGCAAAGGTTTCTGGGAATGGGCAACTACCTTGGTAAATTTATTTCCAATTTCAGTCAGCTGTCTGCTCCCCTGCAACAGCTCGCTCACAAAGACACTGCCTGGAAGTGGCACGAGCTGCAGCAACATGCCTTTGAGGCACTCAAATGATATGTCTTGTCCACCTACACTGTCTTACTATGATGTCAATAAGCCAGTTACGCTTACCTGCGATGCTTCACAGTATCGCCTTGGTGCAGCATGTTTGCAGGAAGGAAAGCTTGTTGCGAATGCTTCTGCGACAATAACGGACACTGAAACTAGATATGCTCAAATCGAAAAAGAGTTGTTGGTGGCGGTTTTTGCATGTGCCAAGTTCAACGACTACATCTATGGCAAGCCTGTGACCATAGAAACGGATCACCAACCTCTGGTCACTATTCTGAACAAGCCCATACATACAGCACCAGCAAGACTTCAAAGGATGATGTTGAGACTTCAGAAGTACGACATTACACTTGTTTATAAATGTGGAAAAACATACGTACATGGCAGACACTCTGTCTTGGGCTCCCAGGAAATCTACAGCTGAGCATGCAGCTGAGAAAGACACTTATGATGTTATGGTGGTCAACCACATTTCTTCTTCCCACTTTGAGGATTTGATGGTACACACGGCAGAGAACGCCACTTTACAGACACTTACCACCATCATAAAGCACGGATGGCCCAGTAAACAACGCATGCTTCTGCATGCAATTTGGCTTTACTTTCCTTTCAGAAATGAATTAACCATTGAAGATGGGGTTATCATGAAGGGCCACAAAGACGTTATCCCCGTCTCGCTTCAAAAGGAGTACATCGGCATCATACACAGGGGACATCCTGGGTCAGAAGCCATGCTGAAAAGAGCAAGGAGCATGGTCTTCAGGCCTGCAATGACGGATGTTATCCACCAGGAGGTACAATCATGTTCCGTGTGCAACAGTACAAAACCACACCAGCAGAGAAAACCACTTCTGCTGCTTCAAGTTGCAGAATTGCCTTGGTCCATGGTGGGAACCAACATCTTTGAAAGGCACAATTAACAATACCTGGTGCAAGTGGACTCATATTCCGGCTGGTATGACATTGAACTTCTTCACACTACTTCATCAGCAGCTGTGAGTATGAAGCTAAGGAGACATTTTTCAGTACATGGAGTACCTGTCAGACAATGCTGGACAATTCACAAGCCAGCGCTTTAAAAACTTTGTTAAACAGTGGGACTTTACTCATGTCAACAGCAGCCCTGAATATCCACAATCGAATGGGCTGGCTGAACGAGCAGTCCGCAGCGCGAAATTAGTCATGGAAAAATCTCAGAGTCGGACATTTTCTTCGATCTCCTAAATCTCAGAAATGTGCCACATGATACAACGCTCGGATCTCCAGCACAAAGTCTGATGTTAAGGCACATCCTACCCTCCCAGTCTCAAATAAACTGCTGGAACCACACAAGTGTAAGCCTCAGGAGGTTCAGGCTCAACTTCTCAATAAAAAGCTGTCACAAGACATGTTATGATAATTGAGTCGACCACTCCAACCTTTGATGGAAGGACAGGTTGTCCGGTTACAGACCCTAGAAGGCTACAATGGTATGGGCATGGTTAAGGAGATATGCCAGGAGCCCAGATCTTACATTGCTCAATCAGAATGAAGGTTCTACAGGAGGAATCGAAGACACATTTTACCTGTAGACGAGCCTGCACCAACACAGCAAATTCCATTTGATATTACTGATTACCCGGACACTGTAATGGGGTCAGAAGATGAGCATGCTCTTATGAGTGATGGACAAGTAACAATGCACCCCGAGCAGTCTCTGGTTCAAGTGCCTGTGTCTGTACCTATGGTTGAGTCACCTGTGAAGCATACTACAGTTCAATCGCCTGTGATGTCTGTGCCTGTGGGGAAATCGCCTGTGAAGTACCACCGAGGGGTTTTACAGACACGTGTAGGACGTGTTCTGTAAAATCCCAAATACAAAGACTAAAAGACTGAATGTTTTGTTTATGACAGTTATTAATTGGTATTGCTTTTCTTTGCTGTAGTTGTAGTATATTATTTAATTCATTTTATATAAGCTATGCTATACTTAAATGTACGTATGTTTGCTTTTGTTGCATGGGGCATGAACTAAAGAAGGAGGATGTAGTCACTATATTCCTAATCCATGTCGGGTATTTGTCTAGACTGTTTCTGTGGAATGTTATCTAGCGCATGCGTGCTATCCAGGAGTAGCTCTCACACTGATAAGGCTTAGATGGAATGTGGAGGCTTTCTCTCAGTCTCTGACTGCCTCGTGGTTAATAAAGAACATAATATGAGGTTTAACTACTTGTTATTCCTACAACTTCATACATAGGTGAAGGAGGGGCTCCATCGAAAGCACCCATTCCTTCTCTCATTCCTTCTCCCAGAGATGCTGCCTGCCCATTTTGTGTCTATCTTAGGTGGGCTGGAGGGGTGGGTAATACATTCCAAGACCTGGCTGGTGGTGAGAGGGGCCCTCCCAGTCAGATCCTTCCCGCACCATTGGAATCTTACCACCAATGCATGCTGCCCTCGGGAGACAGTTGCCCACCTCTTCGCAGAGTGTGGATTTTCAAAGAGAATCCGGAGAAGGTTCCAAGGGTCCTTGTCACAGTTTAACCTGAACAACTTCATAACAGCGAACTCTGATTTACGGACTGTTCCCAGGGACACATTCAGAGACGGACGTCAAGTGCTGCTGGAAGGTCATCAACTTTGTGAAAGATAATGTTTGGTTGGCCTGAACTTTGTTGACCTCCCAGCAGAGGGAGATGTCTGTCAAGGAATGTTGCCCACTGGCCTATTCCAGATCAAAGGAGTATGTGCTGAGGCTGCAGCCAACACCAAGGCTCTGTGAGGGAGGCCCGTGGTCTAGGGTCCTACCGCTGTTGGACATTGAGGGCAGGGTATGGTGGAGATACTTCTAACATGAGTGGCAAGGCTGTCGGGAAATTATTTGTGACCACGACCATACGATGCAAATGAATGTATGTATAGCCTCTGAGAATGTTGCAAGAATTTTTGCATAGTTCTTGTTTGGTATATCATTTTTACTCTGAATAAAGTTTATTTTGATTTTTATAAAAAAGGTCTGCTCTTTAAAGGGGATGCAGAGATGTTTGGAATGAAATTCCAGAGATTGGAATCATTGCAATCTGAGAACACCAATGCCAAAGGTGAAATGCTGGAAGTTGG
Source organism: Amblyraja radiata (assembly GCF_010909765.2). Classification (NCBI taxonomy): domain Eukaryota; kingdom Metazoa; phylum Chordata; class Chondrichthyes; order Rajiformes; family Rajidae; genus Amblyraja; species Amblyraja radiata. The sequence continues at coordinate 4,255,936 of NC_045967.1, read as the reverse complement.
GAGAGATCAAGAAGTGGGCAGAACTTGTTGCTAGTGAACAGTTACTTCCCACTTTTTGTATTGAAACATTACATTTTATACCAAAACAGATTACAAAAAGTGCTGAAAACATTCAGCAACTGAATGTTTGGATCTTTGAAGGTGGAGTCGTAAGTAGATATGTTTAAGAAGGAACTGCAGATGCTGGAAAATCGAAGGTAGACAAAAATGCTGGAGAAACTCAGCGGGTGAGCCAGCGGTATGAACATTGACTTCTCTAATTCTAGGTAGTCCTTACTTTCCCCTCCCCTTCTCAGCTCTCCCTCAGCCCACTGGCTCCACCGCTTCCTTTCTTCTTCCCCCCCACCCTCACGTCAGTCTGAAGAAGGGTTTCGGCCCGAAATGTTGCCTATTTCCTTCGCTCCATAGATGCTACCTCACCCGCTGAGTTTCTCCAGCATTTTTGTCTACCTTCGCAGGTAGATATGGTGGTTAAAAATGTTTTTGGTACATTGGTCTTCATCAGTCAGAGTATTGAGTATAGAATTTGGGAGGTCATGTTTTAGTTGTATAAGACGTTGGTGAGGCCACATTTAGAGTATTGTGTTCAGTTCTGGGCACCATTTTATAGGAAAAATGTTGTCAAGCTGGAAAACGTACAGAGAAGATTTATGAGGATGTTGCCAGGACTTGAGGGTCTGAGCTATAGGGAGAGGTTAGGTAGGCTGGGACTCTATTTCTAGGAGCGCAGGAAGATGAGGGGTGATTTATAGAGGTTTATAAAATGAGAGGAATTGATTGGGTAGATGCACAGAGTCTCTTGCCCAGAGTAGGCGAATCGAGGACCAGTGGACATAGGTTTAAAGGGAAGAGGAAAAGATTTAATAGGAATTTGAGGGGTAACTTTTTCCACACAAAGGATGGTGAATGTATGGCTCAAGCTGCCAGAGGAGGTAGTTGCGGCTGAGACTATCCCAACGTTTAAGAAGCAGTTAGACAAGTACATAGATAGGAAAGGTTTGGAGGGATATGGACCAAACTCGGGCAGGTGGCACCAGTGTAGCTGGGACATGTTGGCCGGTGTGGGCAAGTTGGGCTGAAGGGCCTGTTTCCACACTGTATCACTCTATGACTAACTGGGGCAGCATCATGTCAATATTTCAGATCAACGACCCTGCACCGGAATTGGAAAAGTGGAAACCAAGTGTGTTTTAAGTTACAGAGAGGAGAGGATTGGAGTGAAGAGAACAAAGGGAACAAAGAGAATGTGTGCATCCCATCTCCATCCCGCCCCACCCTAGCCGTCATACTAATTTTACTGTTGTCCAGTTGAGTTCCTCTGTGTATACTCATTATCACAACCAACAATGGCCTATTGTGTGTCCCCCATTTCCTTGATTACTGTTGCTTCTTGCACAACTCCCATTCATTTCTCCTGGGTACTGTCTATATCTTTCGTTCCCCTTTCCCCAATCTGAAGAAGGGTCTCAACCCGAAAATTCACCTATTCCTTCTCTCCAGATATGCTGCCTGTCCTCCAGTCTCCATATTAGAATCCTTCTATGCTCTCTGAGGCCTAGGTATTGGACAGTCATAGGCCCAGAACTAGATACCGTATTTCCCGACAATGAAGACGCTATTTTTTAGGGGGAAAGAGTTCCTTTCACAGCGTGTGGGGAGTCTGACCCGGGTCAGCACAAATTGGCTGGACCGCCAGGGGTAAAGTTGCGGGGAGGGCAGGAGCGTTGAGAAGGAGGGGGTCGGGGATCATGCAGCACTCACTCATTCACCGCTGCCGCGGCACGCCAGGCACAGAGACACCGCATTGTGGCCGGGGAGTGAAGTAGCTCGGGTGGCTGCTTGCGGCCGCCGGGACCTAATTCACTTTCATATCTTCAGTATTAAAGTTATGGTAATTTTCATACTCGGAAATTAGCATCTTGTTCCCTATTGTTTTTCCATTAACTTAACACAAAAGCTGTGATCGAGGACAGTCAATTGACATAAAACACCCATAATTTTCTTAAAAAATAAGAGAACTGAATGAAATTTTCAGTTATTATAGAATGAAGCATTTTGAAACAAATATGATACCTTACTTGGATGACCTGAAATTAAAGCATATAATTAGTTAGTTACCTAATTGTAGAACATTATAAAATTGACCGTTGTGACGGAAATAGTAATAAACACCCAGACTGTCATGAAAATTCAAAAATGTGATATTCTCAAGATCAGAACTTTAATATTATTGTAACGTTAACACAAATAGTAAATACCCAACAAAATATTCATATTCATCAGTGTCATAAAAAATCAATTAAATTCATCTAAATTCAATTACTAGATCTAAATAGCCAATTTTTTTAAGTAGACAATAACACAAAATATAGATTAGATGTTCTTATGACATGATTGTGCAAAATAATTGCAAGACAAGGCCGATATCGGGGCCCAAAATAACATATTTTGAATCATCAGATTAAAATGAAACCACACCAAATAGCAAGGCTAAGATGTTAAATAAATGATATAACTTTTGTTTTGTCCTGATGTGGAAGTCCTTGATGTTGATTTTGATCCGTGATGTTGAAGGCGTTAGAAGTCGCGTTTAACTTCAATCCAGCGATGCTATCGTTCAACAACTTTTTTTTAAAACGGGGACGGAAGGCAAATCGAATGTTCTTTATCAACTTGTACGTCCAAGCAAATACCTCTCCGATAACCAATACAAACCTGAATTTTAATCCCGCCCCCCTCCCCCCCCCAGCCTCCGGAATCGCACGCACAGGCAGTGGCAGATCTGGAGTGCTGCTGATGGTAGGTTTTGTAACAATGCTCTAGTAATTCATGGAAAAAGAAACTTCAATTCACTTTGTCTGTGCCTCCAGAAATGAGAGAAAAAGAGAAATGTCATCGTTCTGCCTGGGACATATGACAATAAAACACTCTTGAATGGCTGGAATTGGAGATTCACCAGATGTTGAAGTTTCCAAAAGCTGAAGAAAGCTTCTAAAATCAGGAATGTTGAGGTCGTGGTGGAATCTGAAAACAAGTATGAGCATTTTTAAATCATTGCAGTCTAGATGTCAGTGCAGGCTTTAAACGTGAATGCAGAGTGAACAACACTTGGTGCAAGATTGGATAATGATTGCAGATTTTTGGTACCTTGGTACATATGATAATAATAAACTTACACCCACTTGGTGCTTTTTTGTAGATGGCTTTTTTTTTTACCTCTAAAAACTAGATTTTCAATTTTTTTCTATTACAAAAGATCACAAAAGTTGAAAAATAAAACATTCATTAAATTAGATGGTTAGACCCTTAAACAACTTAAGCAGCTTATAGGGTAAAATCCACCATATTCACCAAGTAACAATATGTGTACCGCCACCGTTTTGTATACAAAAAAGCATTGTTTACACCTAGAAACATGAAGTTCTTGACCATCTCCATTTCCATGCCATTGGTGCAAACTGGGCTGTGCACTGCACCCTGCTTGCTGCAGTCCTTGACCAGCTCCTTTAATCTTCTGACAATGGGAGAGAGGTAGTTGTCTTGACACCAGGCTACTAAGGCCTCTGTCTCTCATCATTGTTTGAAATCTTGCCCACAAATGATCCATGGTGTCATCTGCAAATTTATGAATCGGATCATTTGTCCAAGGTAGCTCTGGTAGAATCAATCAGTTTATAGCGATCTATGTCGTTGCTGTCTTCACAGCAATGACACCCTGCATTGTGTTTTGTGGTACTACAATTGTGCTGAATGGGATAAGCTTTTGCACTAAAAACTGGGCATCCTTGAAATGCTGCAAATGTTCAACGCCAATGCACACCACTGTTATTGGTAACATTATGGCCTGTTACAAGTTGTAACAAAGGACACAGTTAAAAATAGAAGCAGTGATGCATATAAGAAAACTATTAAGTTTAAGTTTTGGCCATGTATTCACATACAAGGAATTTGTCTTGGTGCTCTGCCCGCAAGTGACAACATGACATATAGTGACAGTTAGGAATGACACATAAAACATTAATAATAAAACATTATCGATTAATCATGTGAATTACATAAAATACCAGAGCAAAAGGAGTCTACCGATTTTGGCTGTTGAGTCGAGCTACTGCTCGTGGAAAAAAAGCTGTTTTTATGTCTGGCTGTGGCGGCTTTGACAGTCCGGAGTCGCCTTCCAGAGGGAAGTGATTCAAAGATTTTGTGGCCAGGGTGAGAGGGGCCAGAGATGATCTTACCCGCTCGCTTCTTGGCCCTTGTGTTAAACTGAGTTATTTTGTCAGTCCAATTCAAGAAAAGTTGATTCAAACTCTTGTTGCTGTTGAAATCGGGTCTTTATTCTGACAGCGCTGGATAATTCTTTAAACCTTCCAACACAGAGCTGGAGACTCTGGGGCAGGTGCAAAGAGCTAATAACTTTGGTACAAACTTAACACATTATATAGGTATTAGACAATTATGGTACATAAGGTGTGACAAACTATTAACCAATCATTATGGTTTACCATACATTAGCTTATTTGCATTAACCAATCAACTAATTCCTTTCCAGTGATTGACAATACTTGTAGTCACATGATTTTCCCTTTTCTGGCCTCTTTACAACCCTTGCTCCCTCTGTGGTTTTCTTTACCCTCTTTGGTCAGAATCATTTTATTTAAATGAAGTAAAACCACAGAAATATAAAATCAATTCTCAAAGACCACCTCTCAGAATATAAAATACACATCATACAGCAATCACACAATACATACACACAAAACATATATTTTCACTTTTGGAAAAGAAAGGTATTTCTAAAACCTCAGATTTAAACAAAGTCTAATACTTACAATTCTAATTAAAACACAATACACTTCACAAATAATTTCCCTACAACTACATAGTTAAAATACAGTTACTTAAAGATTACAAATATTAAATATGAGTTTTGCCCCATTCTTACAACGTGGTAAAGACTTACGTTATTTCTAATCACACAATTCCAAACTACAAGCACACAAAAGCCATATTCCTTTCACACTTGATAAATTATAATTGCTCCTTACAAAGCTCAGGTCTAGTTTCATTCTGAATTACAACCTCCCCCTTCTATCTCTGGATGAAAGGAATGTAAGGCCTCTTTACGACCCTCATTAATAGCATCCCACACAGCAAATGGAAGACTTGAAATCCAAAATGGCGGCGGCGCGGGCAAATCGCGACGCCCCTTGTCTCCCAAGAATTCGAGAAATTTGAGAAATAGTGACAATTCCCCCACCTGTCCCAAGGTTGCTCACACGGAGCAGTCTTGCATCCCTTTCGTACAGCCGACAGGAACTTCTGGACTTGGGTTCCTGCGGCTGCAACAACTTTCTGGTCGATCTCCGTCTCGCTCCTGAGCTAGTCAGAGCAGCAGAGCAGCGGAGCCGCGGGGCGGCAGACTGCCAGCGGAGCCGCGGGGCGGCAGACCGACAGTGGAGCTGCAGGGCGGCAGAACACCACCGGAGCCGCAGAGCCGCGGAGCGGCAGAACACCAGCGCGCACCAAGCCAGCTCAGCCGACCGGAAGCACCAACAGACGGCGACGTGAACGAAAGCACCGCCGGGGACGCAGAGGTGGGTTAAAGGCCAGGCTAGAGCTAGCCCCACACAGGCTAACGATTCCTAGCCTTTTCCTCGCCAACGTGCGCTCACTGGCAAACAAAATGGACGAAATTCGGCTAAGGATCACCTCCCACAACTGGATCAAAGACTGCAGCATCCTGATCTTCACTGAAACTTGGCTCAACACCGACGTTCCTGACAGCGCCATCCAGCTAATGGGGCGTCGTTTACTCCGAGCGGACAGGACAACAGACCAGAGGTGGGGGTCTGTGCATTTATGTAAATAAAGCATGGTGCATGAACTCCACCATCATCGAGAGTCACTGCTCAGCTAACCTAGAGTTCCTCTTGGTTAGATGCAGACCGTTCTATCTGCCCAGAGAGTTTACCTCTACTGTTGTGACTGCAGCCTATATTCCTCCTGATGCTAATGCTAAGCTTGCAATGAAAGATCTGCATACTGCCATTAGCAATCAACAGACTCACAACCCCGAGGCAGCCTTCATTGTTGCGGGTGACTTCAATCACCCCAACCTGAAGACTGTACTCCCCAAATTCCATCAACATGTCTCCTTCGCCACTAGAGAAGACAAGACACTGGACAGTAACTAACATGGCTGAAGCTTACAAAGCGGTCCCCCTCCCCCACCTTGGTCAGTCTGATCACCTCTCATTGTTCCTGCTCCCAAAGTACTCCCCACTCATCAGATGGGTTAAACCCACTGTGAGGACAGTTAAAGTCTGGTCAGAGGAGGCGGACTCCACACTTAAGCAGTGTTTTGAAAACACTGACTGGAAGGCATTTGCAGCCCAGGCCACCCTTGACTCCCACACGGACATTGATTCCTATACATCCTCTGTTCTGGACTTTATAAATTACACCATCAACAGTGTCACCTCCCTCAAACGGGTGACCATATTCCCGAATCAGAAGCCATGGATGAACAGCAAGGTCAGGCTACTGCTGAAAGCACGGGACACCGCTTTCAGGTCAGACGATGCCCGTGCCTACAGTTCATCCAGGGCTAGCCTGAAGAGGGGCATCAAGAAGGCCAAGCACTGCCATAAGCTCAGGATTGAGGAGCACTTCAAAAACAACTCTGACCCCCGACGCATGTGGCAAGGCATCCATGCCATCACAGACTATAGACCCACCAACACCACCCCCACATCCAGCAACGCCTCCTTCCTTGAGGAGCTTAACCACTTCTATGGCCGCTTTGACAGGGACAATCTAGAGATGGCCATCAAGGCTGTGCTCCCTGCCGATCACCAGCCCCTCACACTCAACCCCTATGACGTGTACGTGGCACTGTAGGATTAATGCACGTAAGGCTGCTGGCCCTGACGGCATCCCCGGGCGCGTCCTCAGGGCCTGTGCTGCGCAGCTGACAGACGTCTGGACTGACATCTTCAACCTGTCACTTGCCCAAGCAGTTGTGCCCACGTGCCTTAAAACCACCTCCATCGTGCCGGTGCCAAAACACTCCACAGCGGCAAGCCCCAACGACTTCCGCCCAGTTGCACTTACCCCCATCATCACCAAGTGCTTCGAGAGGCTGGTCCTGGCACACCTCAAAAGCTGCCTACCCCCCACACTGGATCTCTATCAGTTTGCCTACCGCAAGAACAGGAGTACGGAGGATGCCATCTCAACGGCACTTCACTCCGCCCTCTCCCACCTCGACAACAGAGACACTTACGTAAGAATGCTGTTCATCGATTACAGCTCAGCATTCAACACCATTATACCCTCAAAACTGATCACCAAACTCGGTGACCTGGGCATCGACCCCTCCCTCTGCAACTGGATACTGGACTTTCTAACCAACAGACCCCAGTCTGTTAGGTTAGACAAGCACACCTCTTCAACCCTCACCCTGAACACCGGCGTTCCACAGGGCTGTGTGCTGAGCCCCCTCCTCTACTCCCGCTTCACCTACGACTGCACACCTGTACATGGTACTAACACCATCATCAAGTATGCAGATGATACAACAGTGATTGGCCTCATCAGCAACAACGATGAGTCGGCCTATAGGGAGGAGGTCCAGCTCCTAGCAGCATGGTGCGCTGACAACAACCTGGCCCTTAACTCCAAGAAGACCAAGGAGCTCATTGTAGAATTCAGGAAGTCTAGGGGCGGCACGCACACCCCCATCCACATTAACGGCACGGAGGTGGAACGTGTTTCCAGCTTCAGGTTCCTGGGGGTCAACATCTCCGATGACCTCTCTTGGACCCACAATACCTCAACTCTGGTCAAGAAGGCTCACCAGCGTCTCTTCTTCCTGAGGAGACTGAAGAAGGTCCATCTGTCTCCTCAGATTCTACCGCTGCACCATCAAGAGCATCCTTACCAACTGTATCACAGTATGGTATGGCAAATGCTCTGTCTCCGACCGGAAAGCACTGCAGAGGGTGGTGAAAATTGCCCAACGCAGCACCGGTTCCTCACTCCCCTCCATTGAGTCTGTCCAAAGCAAGCGTTGTCTGCGAAGGGCGCTCAGCATCGCCAAGGACTGCTCTCACCCCAACCACAGTCTGTTTACCCTCCTACCATCCGGGAGGCGCTACAGGTCTCTCCGTTGCTGGACCAGCAGGTCCAGGAACAGCTTCTTTCCTGCGGCTGTACCTCGGTGATTGCCAACCACCCCCCCCGGACACTCCTTCCACCAGGAAAAAAAATACTATGACTGTATGCACGTAAATAGATTTATTTATTGCTCATATTCTATGTCGCTCTTCTAGGGAGATGCTAACTGCATTTCGTTGTCTCTGTATTGTACACTGCACAATGACAATAAAAGTTGAATCTGAATCTGATCTGATTACTATATGCAGACCCCAGTCGTTTGGCTTAGATCAAACAGAGTTACTTTCTCAGTTTTCTATAAACATAAAAAATCACCCTTATACAAAGGTCACACAACCATCACCTATGCTCTATCTCTTATCTCAAAATAAATACATTTAAACAGCACAAACCAAATCACAGACTATTATCTAGCCTTGCTGTCTAAGACCCAATATAAACAACCATAAATCCTCTTTATGACACACCAGAGCTCAAAGATGTGTCACAAAGAAAGAACAAATGGTACCTGTGTCCTGGGAAGAGACCCCATTAACAATCTATACTCTAAACACCAAACTAAACCAAATACAACTTCTGACAGCGTTATAGCTGCTTCAAAGCAAACAAAGTCATGCCTATTCAGATCAACATTTCCATGTTATGATAAGCCATCTGTTCTCCCATGTGTGTGTTCTTTGTACTTTATTACTTTGTGGGGACATGTATTTCTGAAAACCCCAAACCCTTCTCTTGCAACTCAACATAAGTTCCTCACACGAAAGTTATTACCTGAGCAATTCTATTATATAATATTTCCTCAATTGCAGTGTACAGTTTGTCAATGGGGGTAAGGTTGCAGCCAATAACCTTCTCAGCTGATCGGACGATTCGCTGCAGACTCCGGGTGTCGTGCTTGGTGGCTGAGCCAAACTAGACCATGATGGAGAAGGTGAGGACAGACTCTACGATGGCCATATAGAATTGGACCATCATTGCCTGGGGCAGATTGTGCTTCCTCAGCTGCTGCATCCTCTGTTGTGCCTTTTTGATTGTGGAGTTGATGGTGGCCCCCCATTTAAGGTAATTAGAGATGATGGTTCCCAGGAACTTAAAAGACTCCACAGATATGACTGTGGTGCTGTTGATGGTGAGTGAGGTGAGGGAAAGGGGAGCTCTCCTAAAGTCTACAATCAATTCCACTGCCTTAAGAGTATTGAGCTCCAGGTTGCTGCAATGGCACCAGGACACCAGCTGTGACACTTCCTGTCTGTAGGCAGATTCCTCTCCATCCTGGATCAGTCCAATCAGGGTTGTGTCGTCCGCAAACTTGAGAAGCTTGACAGAGGAGTCTGTGGCGGTGCAGTCGTTGGTGTAGAGAGAGTAAAGAAGAGGGGAGAGTACGCAGCCTTGCGGTGCTCCTATGCTGAGTGTCTGCAGATCCGAGATGTGCTTTCCCAGCCTCACATGCTGCTTCCTGTCTGTCAAGAAGTTGGTGATCCACCGACAGAGGGGTTCAGGCAAAGTCAGCTTGGAAAGTTTTGAATGTAGTAGCTCTGGCACAAAGGTGTTGAATGCAGATCTAAAACCAAAATCCTCGCATAGGTTCCCTTGCGGTCTAGGTGCTGGAGGATGAAGTGCAGGCCTAGGATGACTGCATCATCCACAGATCTATTGTCCCGGTAGGCAAACTGCAGAGGGTCCAGACGGTTTGTGATATTTTTCAGCTTGGCCAGCACAAGCCTTTCAAGAGTCTTCATGACTACAGAGGTCAGTGCGACAGGCCTGTAGTCAAAGACCAGTAATCCTTGCCTTTTTGGGTACAGGGACAATAGTGGAGACTTTGAAGCAGGCAGGGACAGTACAGGTTTGCATGGACTGGTTGAAAATGTATGTGTAGACCGGTGCCAGTTGTTCGGCACAGAGCTTGAGAGTAGAGGGGGAAACATTGTCTGGTCCTGGAGATTTTTGGCTTTTCTGTCTTCTGAACAGCCTTTCCACCTCCACTATTTTTAATGTTGACTAGACTAAGTGGGACCCGTTGGGTCCCAGTCACATGGGAGGCCTGGTCTCCCAATGCAATATTCCACCACTCACCTGCTCCCCCAATGGTGCAGGTGTGGAGGGGGGTGTAGGGTTGTGGGGGTAGGGAAGGGTGTGTATGTGGGAGGGGGTGGTGTGGGCCCCCACTCGCAGAACACAGCCCCCGCTTGCAGAGCACAGCCCCCGCTCGCAGAACACAGCCTCTGATCACTACGCTCCTCAGCTTTATTCTCGCGGCCGGTGATTGATTAATATTTCACCGATCGGAACAAAACTTGGCGGCTTGGAGCAAAGGAGAACGGTGAGTAAGGTGGTTTAAAAATCCTGGCGATATACGGTAGTATTTTTGCGCAAATTTAAAAGCAACGCAGACCGGAAGTGGTCAAGATGAGAGTTTTGCCAAAAATCAAGATAGATAGATGGATAGATAGGTGGATAGATGCGCAGCACGGAGGTGGTAGGTAGTGGACGAGGCCGCAATCCTTTGCAGTCAGGCTGTAATTGGGTGTTAAGTGGTGATTGTAGATGGGTGGGTGAGAAAGGGTCCAGTCCTTTCAGACGGGAGGCTTGCTTTGAGTAGGTATGAAGTGGTGTAGAAGGGTCCAGTCTTTGCAGACTATGGTCTGGCTGTGTTGGTTGGAGGGCGTGGGGGGGGAAGGGTATCAGGGTTACGTTTCTGCTTGTCAAACCTGCAGTAAACTCATCAGGTCATTGGTCAGCTGCCGATTGTCCAAAGAGCGGGAGGCTTTCCTCTTGTAGCTGGTGATTTCTTGCAAGCCCTTCCAAACTGAAGAAGAGTTACTAGCCGAGAATTTGCCCCTCAACTTCTCAGAGTACCTTTGGCAGCTCGGATTCCTCTTCTCAGCTTGTACTTTGCCTGCCTGTAGAGGTCTGCATCCCCGCTCCTGTAGGCTTCTTCTTTGGTCTGTCGGAGCTGTCTGAGTTTTGCAGTAAACCAATGGATAATATCAAAGCACTGTACTCTTGTCACATATCATTTTATGTGGTGATGTACAGTGAAACGGGTAACGGCAAGAAGAGGCTTGAAGAACATCTACATCCTTAATGCCACTGTGGCCCAGCATCTGAGGCTTAGAGGGCCTGTCCCACTGCGGGGACCTAATTGGCGAGTTTAGAAGAGTTTGCCCTCGACTCGTATTCACAGCATGGTCGACACGAGGTCTATCGGTAGTCTTTGTAACTTTCCTTCATGCTCGAGAGTAGTCCCCGCTACTCGAGGCCTCAGCTAGGTCGCGGCGTTTTTTTCAACATGCTGAAAAATGCTCGCGAGTATATAAAGTTTCGCCATGGAAAAAATCGATACTTTTTTTACTCGTAGGTTTAGTCGAAGTAGGTCTTAGTAGGTCGGCATGTTATTCGTAGGTAATCGAAGGCAATCGAAGGTAATCGAGGGTAGTCGAAGGTAATCAAAGGTAATCAAAGGTAGTCGTACATAGTTGAAGGGAGGTCAAAGGAGATCGAAGGAGGTCGTCTTCACTCTCCACTATTCGGTGTCCAATTTTCCCGAAGCTAATTAAAGCTAGTCTTCAACATAGTCGAAAGAGGTCGAAGGAAATTGAAGGAGGTCTTCTCAATAGTCGAAGGAGGTCTTCAACATATTCGTAGGAGGTTCTTTACATAGTTGAGGAAGGTCGAAGGAGATGTTCTACTTCGGCAATACAACATGACCATGACACTTTTTCATACTCTCCTAAACTCTTCTACACTCGCAAATTAGGTCCCTGCAATGGGATGGGCCCTTAAAGCTTTCACAACCATGTTCACCCAGAATTGCTGAGTCAATGAAGCATCAGCTTTCTTGAGAGTTCACCAGCCTAGCATTCCTGTATGTCTGTCACCTTTTTTGGTGATAAGGTCATGGTTTGAAGGTGCGATCTCTGAGTAGCCTGGACTAGTAACAGTAGTATATATTTTATCTGCCGTAAGTCATAATCAGTGGTAGAATAACTCCATGTCGAGGAAAGAACTGTAGATGCTGATTTAAATCGAAGGTAGGCACAAAATGCTGGAGTAACTTAACAGGCAGCATCTCTGGAGAGAAGGAATGGGTGACATTTCAGGTTGAGACCCTTCTTCAGACGTTTCGGGCGAGACCCTTCTTAGAATGACTCCATATATTTTGTTGAAGTTGAATGTAAAAACGCATTGGGCGAAATTAGGAAAAAAATATTAGGGAGAAATCAAATGATAAAATGGGTCCATAGAAAGCCAAACCCCAAAGAGTTTTAATTAAGTGAAAGCAACAAAGGTCAAATTATTTATGTTCTGTCACACAATTTACCTGAATATCTATGAAGGTTTGTTTGCTATCTCTTTGGAGATAACAGAGCCTTGGTACTTCTGATTGTCTGGTAATGTTATTAGTAAACATAATTAAGATTCATAACCTTTTGCTCATTAAGTCCAATAGGTTTTTCTTTCAATTCTCTATGATCCTGTATATTAGTAATACTTACATAATATCTATATCATATCTGATAATTCAGCTCACCTTGAGGATCAACCTCTGGAAATATTTTTGCTCAGTGTTAACATTGTAGGTCCATTTTATAATTGATCTATTTAAATATTAGTGCAATATTGTTAAACACTAAATTGTTAAAAAACTTACATTTTCGACAATTTTCCTAAGTTGCAGTAATGACCATATTTTGTATGTATACCAGTGCAAATGCATCACTGACTGTAATGTGTTTTATCTTCATACAAAATATTTGTAACGCAAGTTCTTACATTATTTCATGATTTTCCACGACTACAATCTTTGATCAGTATTTGATTGGGTGCAACATATATGTTTTTAGCAAAATAGTGCATTACAGGAGAATAGCCATAAACATAATGACAGACTGGATATATTTGACCTGTCACATATTACTTTTGTAGCACAAACTCCTCTAAATGTGAAATGCAGACAAAGCCTGTATATCGCAGCACATGAAATCTCAGGTTGATTATCTTTTACTATATTTAAGAAAAAAACGTGGAAAGAAACACATTTAAATTGCAGACGTGGGGGTCAGGGGGAGAGAACAAAGGAATAAGATTGAGACCTGAAGATTGTATGAGCAAGAACTAGTGATGATGACAGGCAGAAGGTGGTGGACATTTATTAATTGCAGCCAAATTGCTTGAACTGTGAATGCAAAACACTACAGTTTCTAGAAATCTGAATTGAAGGAAAATGTTGGAAATGCCCAGTGGATCTGACAGCATCTGTGGAGATAGATAGTCTGATTTTAATTTACATGATGGTAACCTGCTTCTATCACCAAAGATGATACCTAACCTGCTGGTGTTTCCAACATTTTCTGTTTTATTTAGCTGGGATAGGAGTCCGTTTCAGAAGATAGACACAAAAGGCTGGAGTGACTCAGCGGGTCAGGCAGCATCTACGGAGAAAAGTAATAGGTGACGTTTCTCATTAAAGCAGCTTTAATTAGATAAACGTTTGCACGTTGTTATATTATTAGTGGATATATATAAAATTATTATCTATTTAGTGGAAGTCTAACTGCAGTTTAAAAAAAATTTGATCAATTGCCATTATTAAATTAATTTGTTATATTTTACATAATAAATTGATTCACGGAAATATGTATATGATTTAATTTTATTATATTGAGAAGAGACAATTAGCAAGTTTAATGTTCTTTGTTTCTTTAAACATTTTGGTATGCAGTTATTTTGCCTTGGGGTAACAGAATGACATCAAGTAAACAGGATTAAACAGAAGATGATGGGTTACAACCATGTCAGCTAAACTAGAATAACCTTATGGATTGCATTACAAAGGAAAACCATTGAATCAGGCGGGATAAGTAAATTCAAGAAGCAATTGGATTAAAGATTATGATGATTGGGCCGATGGGTGGAGATAATCTATCAAAAATTCACTTCCTGATTTTTTTCCCTTTGTCCCTAAAATTTATGTTCTTAAGGTTACACTTAAAATACATCTCTCAGAATGAAATGTAGACAAAAGTGCTGGAGAAACTCAGCGGGTGCAGCAGCATCTATGGAACGTAGGAAATAGGCAACGTTTCGGGCCAAAACCGTTCTTCAGACTGAAATGTTCACTTCAGTTTGTTAAATGTGGTCAAATAAGTTTTTGTGTGAGAAAACAAGTCTTGCGTCTTTAATGTCAATAACCTGGGATAATTCTGAAATAAAAATTAGGAACAAGTCCAGTATTGGGAAAACAAGTTAAGCATGAATGACCTTTAATTAATTAATGACTATCGGGAGTGGGGTCGGAAGCCAGGGCTCTAAACGGCCGAGAAGATGGAGTGAGCCGGGGATGGGTTGGCAGGTCCATCCGTTATATCTGACATCTGTTATAAGGTAGTCATTAAACGTGGCGCAGCGGTAGAGTTGCTGCTGAACAGCACTTGCAGCACCAGAGACCCGGGTTCCACCCCGACTACAAGTGCTGTCTGTACGGAGTTTGTACGTTCTCCCCGTGATCGCATAGGTTTTCTCCGAGATCTTCGGTTTCCTCCCACACTCCAAAGACGTCCAGGTATGTAGGTTAATTGGCTTGGTGTATGTGTAAATTGTCCCTAGTGTTTGTAGGACAGTGTTGATGTGTGGGGATCGCGGGTTGGTGCGAACACGGTGGGCCGAAGGACCTGTTTCCATGCTGTATCTCTAAACTAAACTAAACTAAACTAAACATAGTTGATTCATTCACGATGGAGGGACGCAACCGGAAAGAGCGGTCTCCACTCGCAATGCCATATGTGGCTGCTCAGGGAATTTCAACTGAGCTCTTGTAATTTTGTCCGGATTATAAGGATGGGCGGATCATCAGTTGCCAGAATATCGGTGTTCAAGTCTATCTGTACCTCGCAAACCTGTGAGTATGACAATCACCTTGACTTTACTTCTGTGAATCTAAAGGGCCTGTCCCACTTTCACGAGGTAATTCACAAATTCTCCCGAGTTTTCCCTTGATTCAAACTCGCAGAATGTTCATAAAGGGTCCGTAGGAGTTTGTGGATATATCGTAGTGGCTCATTATGCTAGCTGTAGGTACTCGTGGCAGGTAAGTTCCAGCCCGATAAAAAATGTCCACGAGTAACAAAATGGCCGGGATGAAATAATTAAGTCGTGAAAGGGGGACAGGCCCTTAAGAGAGACACAAAAAGCTGGAGTAACTCAGCAGGTTAAACAGCATCTCTGAAGAAAAGGAATAGGTGACGTTTCAGGAAGAGACCCTTCTTCAGACTGAGAGTCAGGGGAAATGGAACTGAGAGATTTAGATGATGCTATAGAGAGATATAGAACACATGAATGAAAGATATGCCAAAAAATAACAATGATAAAGGAAACAGGCCACTGTGCTTGCTAGAATCTATGCTAGCTGATTTAATGTAAGAGTGAGGTTTAAATTGTGAGGTTAAGAATTGTTGCTGAATATAAATGAAGATGTTAAACCACTGGACCATGAAGAATAGAAGGTCTGGCTAATTCTTTCGATCATGCTTTGGGATCCTTCACACCCACTTTGGGCAGTCATGGCCTTAGTCTAAAGTCTTGCTTGAAAGATGGAACTTCCATCAGTGTTGCACTTTCTCACTTCTGCACACGAACATCTGGTTCAATGGTTTCTTTACTGTCACGTGTACAAACTACAGTGAAATCCATTCTTTTGCAAGACTATCCCAGTGCATAAGCACAACCACCCTGTTAGTACAGAACATACAGAACAGACCACCGAGTCCATATGCAAGAGGTGTCATTTTGCTGCCATTTTACAATTCCAACTGCAGCTGGCCTCCATCTGGTCGAACCAATGTCTCTTTCCACGACGGGCCCTCTTCAGCCCTTGTTCCCTGGGGGGGGGGGGGAGCTCCTGCAGCCAACCTTGAGGGCGCAGAAGTAAGACCCTCCCGGTTCTGCCTCAACTACATGTTTAAGTTTGTGCTTAGGTTTGTTATAAAATATGAATATTCCCACTGAATTGACATTGGTATTGAAAATGAAGTGAAAGTGAAGTATCCAGGTATACTATTGTTAGAAATTCGGGTGCTTTCGAGTAGCACTGTGCAAGGGACTGCAACAGGTTAGTGTGAGTGATACCTACTACATGGCTAGAACTAGAAATATTGAACAAAATTTCATTGCTTAGCACACATAAATGTTGTCATGCTCAATAGAATTTTGTAGACAGTTTTATTTTTAAGTTCTCTTTTAAATTTAGTAGGAGGGAAAAACAACAAAATGGGAAAGCAACCTTGTAGTTGGATCGTGGTGGCAGTAGGGTTAGCAATGGCCATGTTGTTGAAGGGCCAAGAATTCAGGAACAAAGTCCACCTGTCTGTTTATACTGGTCTGATCTCTCTCACATCCTTGGACTGAAGCCATTTTTCCAGCGGCTTTCATTGATCCAAATACAATTCGGAAGGTGATAATTCAGGTCATTTATAGCAGCAAACAGCGGATGAATTTTTGGTAAATTTAACTCACATTTGTTGCTATAAACAGGGCATCACTGAAAGAGGCAACAGGACAGCTGCTGTGTGAAATGGAAATGCCATGCAAGTGCACCAGTGGAGCTTTTCAGAACTAGGGATTAATACACATTGTTGAGTTAGAACTGAAGGAGCTTTAATCTACATCAACCCAGTGGAGTAACTATCCAGCATTCTCTCACTAAGCATAGAAAAATGTAAGCATGTTCTGCCAAACAACGAACATAAGGTTAACCAAAAACAGAGTTGCATTGACAGCATATTTGTCATTAATAGTAATTGTCAATAAAGCCATGGAAGTCAAACCATGTGCACCTGTGTCAGCTCAGTAATCCTCCTGCTCCTTCATCTGGTGCTCATTGGAAAAAATGAATAGGTAAATCCAGCTGTTGGCCAGATGAGGGTGCTGTGATATGTGGAAATGTTCCAGCTTCATGTTAAAAATTGTTGCTGTGAAATTCATTCCTGGTCAGTTGTGGTAAATCTTAGCATGCCGTTCTCAGCCTCTGAAATTCAGTCCAATGACTTCAATCCTAGATTTTCAGTTGCATGTCCGTCTTCAGCAACGCCAGTTAAACACAGCAAAATTCAGATGCGGGTGGTAAATCATTTTATAATAAAAAATAATATGTCAAATTAAACATTGTTAGCCACTGAACAATTAATGATAGAACTTAAAACAAAACACGAGGCTACTTAGTAAATTTTTTCACGCTAAGCAAAATAACTTTTGAGACTTGTCCCACTTCCCAAATCTTTATCAATGGATTAGGTACAGCTTATCAAATGCTTAGCAGGTATTTATTAAATTCAATTAAGCGTTCTGCTCCTAATGCAGGCATGGTTCCAGACTACCACCACTCATCAGGTGATTTTTTTTTTCCAATTCTCCTCAAATGCTTGTATCCATTAATTTAAATGCTACATGTTACTGACCTCTGCTGAGGGAAGAGTCCTTTATTCCTTCCAACTCAAACCACCCTATCTCCAGGTACTTTCCTCTGCAACCGCAGGAAATGCAACACCTGTCCCTATACCTCCCCCACATCTATCCAAGGACCCAGCAACCCTTCCAGGTGAGACAAAGGTCCGCATGCACCTCCACCACATCTACTGCATTCTGTGTTCCTGATGTGGCTTCCCTTTCGCCGAACACTTGCACTTGTTCTGCTGGATCAGCCTGTTGCTAATCATTTTAACTCCACTTCCCATTCCCATGCTGACCTTTCTATCTTGGGCCTTCTTCATTGCCAGCATGAGGTCACACACAAACTGTAGGAACACCACCTCACATTCAGCTTACAACCCAATGGCGTGAACATTAGATTCACCAATTTTAGGTAAGTAAGTAACAATATATATATATGGCCCCATTTCTCTCACAATCCTGTCTCCTTACCCCTTCCCCAACCCCTTCCATCTATATCCTTCCTCTGGCTTCACATTCCACGCAAAGTGCTGGAGTAACTCAGTAGGTCATACAGCATCTCAGGAGAACATGGATAGGTGACATTTTGAATTGGGACTCTTCTTCAGACTTGTTTTGTTTGTTTTTGAAAAAACAGCTTCTTCACTTCCTAGTGTCTTCACATTTCACCCCTCTTTTAAACTTACCTCCTTATCTTTTATCTTTTCATCTGGTCTTTGCCCAACCATTTGCCCCTCGGCTGTCTACCTATCACTTGCCTCCAGCTTTCTTCCAGGTTTCTTCCCCCACTACATTCAGTCTCAAGAAGGGTCCTGATCCAAAACATCACCTTTTCAGATCCTCCATCGATGCTGCCAGCTCTCCAGCACTTTGTGTCTTTTTATTGTAAACCAGTGTGTGCAGTTCCTCATGTCTATATCTTCCTTTATTCTTCCACCTATGCAAATTTTATATAATTTACACAAAACAATTAAATCTCATCTCAACCAGCCCAGTTGAAAAGAGGACGTTCAGCTTTTAATTCCCGATAGCTAAGCTTGTAATATCAAGTCATATCCTCTTAATTCTTAATATCATCTCACTCTATACTCCTGACTGCGTAGCCGGTCATAGTGCGAACTCCATCATCAAGTTCGCTGACGACACGGGTCAAGAGCTTCAAATTCCTGGCCGTGCACATCTCTGAAGATCTTTCCTGGTTTGAGAACACTGATGCAATTATCAAGAAAGCACACCAGCGCCTCTACTTCCTGAGAAGATTACGGAGAGTCGGTTTGTCTAAGAGGACTCTCTCTAACTTCTACAGGTGCACAGTAGAGAGCATGCTGACCAGTTGCATCATGGCTTGGTTCGGCAACTTGAGCGCCCTGGAGAGGAAGAGACTACAAAAAGTAGTAAACACTGCCCAGTCCATCATCGGCTCTGACCTTCCTTTCATCGAGGGGATTTATCGAAGTCGCTGCCTCAAAAAGGCTGGCAGTATCATCAAAGACCCACACCATCCTGGCCACACACTCATCTCCCTGCTACCTTTAGGTAGAAGGTACAGGAACCTGAAGACTGCAACGACCAGGTTCAGGAATAACTACTTCCCCACAGCCATCAGGCTATTAAACCTGGCTCGGACAAAACTCTGAACATTTATAACCCATTATCTGTTATTTGCACTTTATCAGTTTATTTATTCATGTGTTTTGTAGTCAATGCCTATTATGTTCTGTGTGCTGAAGCAAAGCAAGAATTTCATTGTCCTATCAGGGACACATGACAATAAACTTGAACTTGAATCTTATGCCCTCTCAACTGCCATCACATCTATTGCGTGGTTTGTTGAAATTTTGTATATTGAACTAGATATGGCTTAAATCGTGTATTACAGTATATAGTTCCAGCAGGATCTCCTTTTTCTTATGTTCAGCTTCTTAGTTAACGAAGGAAAGTTTCCCTTGTTTGCTCTTAACCCCTTTATCAACACGACTGCTGCCTTGATTGAGTTATGGAGATGCTCTCTTACAACTCTTCTACGCAGCTCAATGTTTTCCATTTACTGTGTACCCCCTATCACAACTGCATTACCTCACAGTTCTTCAGATCAAATACCATTTGCCAAGATTGTGGCTACCTTGTAACACAGTGGTAGAGTTGCTGCCTTACAGCACCTGTGACCTGGGTTTGATCCTGACTACGGTTGCTGCCTGGACACAGTCCTCTATAATCTTTGGTTTGTACCTTCTTCCTGTGACCACATGGGTTTTCTCTGGGTTTCCTCTCACATTCCAAAGGCCTGCAGGCTTGTAGGTTAATTGGGTTCTGTAAATTGTCCCTAGTGTGTAGGATAGATCTAATGTACTCGTGATTATCGGTTGCCGTGGCTTGGTGGGCTGAAGGGCCTGTTTCCACACAGTATCTTGAAACTAAACTAACCAGCCACTAATATCTTCCTCAAACAAATACTCTGCAACAAAACAACATCTGATGAATGGTCTTCAGCCTGAAACATTAACTGAGTTTCTCTTTCCACATGTGCTGCCTGAGCAGCTGAATAATTCCAGCCTTCTTTGTTTCAGATTTCTATCATCTGTAGTGTCT
This sequence comes from Amblyraja radiata, assembly GCF_010909765.2. Lineage (NCBI taxonomy): Eukaryota > Metazoa > Chordata > Chondrichthyes > Rajiformes > Rajidae > Amblyraja > Amblyraja radiata. Next base: position 4,235,722 of record NC_045967.1, on the reverse strand, counting down.
TCATTATTGACTAGCAATATCATATTGCTGCCTGACTGTAGCTTTTCTCCTTATCGATTACAATGACAAAGTTTGCACCGTGTAAATCTCTTTTAACCATTTGTCCAAATGATTGGTACAGGCTATCGAAATCCAGACACCTAGCAGTGAGCCCTTGGGAGCCTTTTTGCCCGGAGTCTTCTAATCACTAAAGCATGAATTACTGAATTGGATCCAACTTGCCACTTTCTCTTGGATCTCTTGAGATTTTACTTTTATGATCAGTCTGCAATGTTGGACTTTGTCCATTTTCACGACTGACCCTCACTGCTAAATAACAAATTTCACTTTGTCTGTAATACGGATCTTCTCATTCCTGAATTCATACGCATTCAAACAATCGTGGCACCAAAGGATATAAAACCAATACAGTTCAACGTGTGAATTTATTGGCAAAGTGTAACTGATGCAGATGGTTCAGCAACGTTCCAGGTTGATCACTGGTTCTTTTTGGATGAGGTGAGGAACATTGTAAAATATTTCAATGATCTTGACCTAAGGAGAGTAAAGAAAGTCAGCCAACTCATCTCTACCATCCACTCTAGCCAATAAAGCAAATCGTCCATTTGCACAAAGACTTAAAATCAAATATGTGGTGGAGTTGTGATCAGTTGTAGTGCTATTCTAATCCAATAATACAGATGAAGCAACTCACATCAATTAGACAAGTAGTTTAAATATATAAAACCTGGTTAACAGAAGGGATGCGTTAAAGAAATAATATTGCTCACTTAACACCACAACATCTCTCTTACATAACTTTACAAAATTAGACAATAAAAGAAGGGTACAATTCCTCCCCACTAAGTTTGTGGAACATGAACAACAGCCAAAGGTAGATTGGAGCAATAACAATATGATATAAAGGCATGGATGAGCTGAGGCAATTGCGCAAGTCTTTTTTATTCTAATGGGCCTGTCCCACTTAGGCGATTTTGCAGGCGTCTGCTGGTAACTGTTAAGTTGCCGGCAGTCACCTGAAAAACTGGCAACTGGAACGGTGACTGTCAATGTGGAACAAACACACAAACACATCGGAAAGGCGGGGGCCAGGGCAAGTGGGGGGAGCACTGTCTGAAATTCACATGGTGCAAAGCCAAGGTGATACAGACACAAACCACGATGAACAGGAAGGTTGGCACTGTAATTAAGACAGCTAACACAGTGTATGGTAACTCCTTTAAAAGGTGGGGGGGGGGGGGGGGGAACGAGGGAGAAGGAGTGGAGACAACTGTTAAGAAGCCAGAGATACACGGCTGTGAAGTTCGGCGGACATTTAACATTACCGGTCGGTTATCCTTAGCTCTGAAAACTACTGCTTACATTTTTTTCCCCCAATGAGCTTCACCGGTCAGCACCGGCTATAGCCTACGAGAACCTCTGAGAACCTTCGACCTCCTGGCAACCCACTAGGACCTCCTGGCGACCCACCTTCGGCTCGAGAATTCTCGCTACTCTCCATGACGGCTTCATTCTAGCCGCCGCTGATTTTTCAACATGTTGAAAAATTCTCGGTGACCATAATGAGGCCGCGACTAGTTCCCAGAATGTGGGAACTCCTCACGACCATAAGGTGGTTTAAGAACTTGTCTCTCACCATCACTGAGTAACAATCACAATAGAACTTAATTTAAGTGTAATCAGAAAATGCCGTCTATACAGTCAATAAATAAGCCTGTTGCCAGGGCGCCAAGCTTAAATTTAAAGTGGCTCCAGCACGGAAACTAGTGTTAAGCTACGAAAATTGCCTATGTCATAAATTTAATTGCAAGAGAGACCCGATAATTAACTGTGACTGCTTTCAGTCCCAGGAAAATTGCTGTATTGTATAAGAAATTACTTAAATACTTACTCCAGCATTTTTTCTTTTGTTGTAACAAATCTCCAAGAAAAATCTTGGTTTCATGAATCATGTTTCTATGTTTGATTGTGCCATTTATTTTTTAGCATGACATTCTTACCTATGTGAGAAATTCCATACCGTTAAGCTTAACAGCTATTTATATTGTTTGCAGTTTTACTGCAGAAGTCTTTTTTTACCAAACTTGCTAGTAACAATATCACTCACACTAATTGTCTGTAAAATGTTTGGATATTATTGCCACAGATCGTTGATGTATTGCCCAGTCCAGCAAAGTTCTCAATAATTATTTGACTTGAATGCATGAAAGTAAACTGAGAGTGATGATAAATTACAGGGAGAAATTTTAACATTAAGTACCACACACGTATTTCACATGATTTATTTGCCTCATACCTGTAAGTTACTGTATATAAGCAAACCAACTGGCAATTTTCAGCAAATAATTATTTTATTACAGCTCAACTGAAACTTTTTGCAAACGTTTGAGCATATGTTTGGTATTAGAAAAGGTACGTGATGCTCTTGACTGATCATCTCATTCTCCGTGAAGGCAGCCGTCCCAGTGGAAAATTTACAGATGTTTCCAATTTTAAAAGGTTAAAGCCACTAAGAAACCTCATCGCGATTCATACAATTCTGGAGCATTATGTTACTTCAAAAACAGTTCCAACTTTGTCCCTAACAAAAGGAAACAGGGGCTGTAGAAATACAAAAAATAACTCCTGGTAGGTGAATTGCGAATTATAAATGATCGTTGCAAACCCATCAAAATAACTTTTGGTCGAACAATTAAATTCCTTTTTAAGTATGAAATTAGGTGAGGGTTGAATAATTTTAAATATTTATCAAAGGGGAAGTGAAAGGTTTGCACTATATGCAAAGGAGAAAAGTTCCACTCAGCACTAAGTGTTAAAAAAAAATCAGAATGGAAACAGCCAGGTTTCCTTTCTCTCATTTGCAAATTCATTCTGAAAGGGCAATGGGAGTAAACCATTTCCAGTGTCATTATGATGTCACTGGTTCTTGGTGGTCATAAGAAATCTACCCCAAAGGAGATTTTGATTTTCTATATTTACACCCCCAAGATTTCAGTACCAAATTAAACTGCATTCTCTCTTGCTTGTGGTTCTAAATGCTTATCAAATACTAATCAATTTCCCAAGATATTTATAGCGCAAAAATACTTGATTCAATAGAAGTCTTTAGACAAATCGTTTTGTGTCGAGACACAGGCAGATTCAGTCACCCATTTAAAATGACACAATTTTTCTATTTTTTTCATAAAATAATGTTTTCATTATATTAAAAATATATATTTAAAAAAATTATTAAAAAATGCTTTCCTAAAATAGCCATAATTTTTTAGGGTAAATTTAAGAAATGTGCTTGAAACCTACATGGACAGCTTTATTGTCTATTTGTAGTTATCTTCGAATCGGTGGTGGCGGGGCTTATACTAGAACTGTGAGTGCCCTTATGCAGAAAGTGTCTCCCCACTAATCTGTTCGATCGGAATTCTGAGCCAGCAACGTGGAAGATTAATGATATGTGTACAGAGCATAAAATGTCACCTGGCACTCAGCAATGACTTGGAACAAATGACATTCCCACACTTCTATTTGAACTTAAAGAAGTCAAGGTGGATTGTGACAATGTGGCCTGTAGTCACCACACACTGCAGGCACTGTCTGCTCGTGATAATAGGGTATGTTTAGGCTTGTCGATGCAGTCAGTTAAACAGACCCACTGAGTCCTGGATAGAGTCAAGCTACTCCAATGTTCGTGGAGCTGCCTCCCAAAAGCAGATTTTTTTTTTCACAATCTTGACTTGTGCCTTTTAGATACAGGAAACTATTTTCTTTACTTATAACTGGTAAATTGCAAAATGGAAGCCTGTCCTGGGCTCTGCTGTTTGCAGTTTTACTGATACCAGTCTTGGGCAAGTATAATACTTTGATGTCCAGGGTAGTCACTCACAACTTATTCAACTTTAATGAACTTGTTAGAATGAAGGTTATTTGGCTCATGAGTAGGATTGGTCAGCTTGGATTTGTTCTGTGTGTTGTGAACCGGATATTGCTGGTTATTAATCACAGTGTGATTGCCAACTCCAGTATTAAACCTCCACTGAATAGTTGATGTGAACGTTTACACTGTGCCATAGATTCAGTTACTGCGTCTATTGCACCCAATTGTTGATTTTGTACTTGGCGCACCACATGAAGTGGACCATACCCTTGGAACCACCTTTCTGAGAAGGCATGCATTGATCGTGAAATGCATCACCCCTTCAGTGAACCAACACTGCTTTTGGCTGGATCCCACAAGGGCCTTTTTAGCCACCTCCGAATCAACATAATTGAAGTAGAAGTAAAGGGGCTGTCCCACTTGGGCGACCTATTTGGCGAGTTTAGAAGAGTTTGAAAAAATGACATGTTGAAGACCTCCTTCGACTATGTATAAGACCTCCTTCGACCTCCTTCGACTATGGCCCTTTAGTTAGCTAATGAAGAGCGAACCAATACTCGTCAGCAGTGTAGGAACAAAGGTGAATGTGATTTGATTTGAGTTGGAACATGACTGGCAAAGTTTTAGATGAGCTCAAATTTGTGGGGGTGAAAAAGGTAGCCCAGTGCTTTCCATCATTATTTAAGGTTGCTAAGATTTATTGGGTGGCGGGTGCTGGAGGACTATGTTCTAAGGGTAAGGCCTCTACATAAAACTATTAGTGCCCATTAACACCTCTTCCCTTGCTCTGCCGCCTAATTAGTTGATGTAGATACTATTCGGCTTAATGCATTTCCTGCAATTTTTTCATGAAATGCTTGCATAATTATGGAATCTATTAAAAGTATTGTTATTTTCTTTGTAGATTTTGTAGTTATTAGGTAAAGTAGTTACATGTGTCCATATTACTAGTATTAGCAATCAACTAGTTAACAACTTTTACCAAGACATTTCAGAGCTTGTTCTCACTCCACTCATCCCTTTCACTCACATTGCCCTTCTGCTTAGGAAAAAAAGGATATTTTCATACGCAAGTCATTGCACTTTGGTTTTAAGGGCTGTTATCAGGTACCAGGTATATCACGAGAAACTGCAGATGATAGAAGGTAGACAAAATTGCTGGAGAAACTCAGTGGGTGCGGCAGCATCTATGGAGTGATGGAAATAGGCAACGTTTCGGGCCGAAACCCTTCTTCAGATGATAGAGTTTTGATCAAAACACAAAGTGCTGGATGACCCTGGCCGCACCTGAAAAAGGAGTGGGCAGGCAACATTTTGGATTGGGTCATTCTGAGTCTGAAGAAAGGTCCCAACCCAAAATATCGCCTGTCCATTCCCTCCCTAGATGCTGCCACACGTGCTGTCTTCCTCCAGCAGTTTGTGTTTTCATTTCAATCTGAACTAACCGCAGATTTAACATTTTTATGTCACCTGCAATAGACATCCAGTAATCCATTTTCCAGGAAATAGTGGTTCATCTGTTTGAAAGAGGGAAAACATTTTGCAATGAAAGTTTCTGTGAACAAAGATACAGACAAAATAGAAACATGCAATAGTACTCTTAGTACGCTTGATGGCCCTTGGGTAACCTAAAGAACTTTTCTGGAAACAGTTCTTAACTGCAGTAACTGCACAGTTGCCTTTAAATCTTAAGTGTGACGGAAGGCCTTGTCAGCTTCCAGATAGATGCATCTTTTGCATATAACATCTGCAAAAATGGTTTGCTATAAAATTTGAAAGATGGACATCGTAGAATTAGAAAATGATCTGCATGATCCTTCATTCTCAAAATAAACCAGTATACGGAATTATATATTTTTGTCAATTTTTACATTAGCTGTTCCATTCTGGCATTAGTCATTTCCCAGATTACCAAATTGCATACATGTGTGAAAGGCAAAAGAGTTTTTCTGAAATAACTATTGCTAAAAAGAAAACTTTTTTTAGTCCACAATTTAGAATGGAAATCACACTGGATTGCTGAAATGTATTTGATCTGATATTTGATCCAGTGTGTATGATATGACAGGAGCACATTTTGTCATCTTTAGCATGCTTTGCCTTTCATTGTGTACTATTTAGAATAGTAATCATAAATTTTCTTTGTGCCCGCCCTCTGTTTTAAAAAAAAATAATTGCTTATTGACAGAAAAGAGTAAATGCCACAGATTCTTCAGTTTGTTGATTCAGACTCACTTCAATCAATCGTACTTCCACATCTCTGTGCAAGTTCATGATTAAATGACATCTAAAGGCATTGTTCAAGATTCAAGATTCAAGAGTTTATTGTCATGTGTCCCAGATAGGACAATGAAATTCTTGCGTTGCTTTCAGCACAACAGAATATTGCAGGCATAAATAATACAGAACAGACCAGTGTGTCCATATACCATTGAATATATATATACACACATAAATAAACATATAAAGTGCAGTAGGCTGGTTAAAGTTATGATTTTGTTTGAGTTGATTTTCATAGTAAGATTAAACGAGAATTTACCAGTTTGAAGTTTGATCTTTATTTTATGAGGAGTTACGTCGAGGGATTACGTGAAGACCCCGCCAGCACTCATGCGCGACATTCTTCAAAGCAGCGGTGTGAAATCACAGACAACAGTAAGTGAAATAAACATAGTAAGATAAGAGGAACTAGAATACCAGTTGACCTTTATGATAGAGGGTGGGCGTGGAGGGCACGTAATCCCTCGACGTAACTCCTCATAAAATAAAGATCAAACTTCAAACTGGTAAGTTCTCGTTTAATCTTACTATTTTACTTCGGAGTCACGTGAGTGACTACGTGAAGATTTTAAAGAACTGCGATTTCATGCCGTGGAATGAGTCCATGCTTCACTCACTGCCGTAGTCGTCCAAGGGTGGAAGTATGTTATCGTATTCAAACATGAATCAAAATTCAAACAATAACAATTTATTTTAACAAAATAATAATGATCCCTTGGGATAAATCATATTACAGACTTTAAAATTGTTTCTGCAAACACCGCAGGTTTGGTAATCTGTTTGTTATAAAAGAGTTGGAAGGTCTTCTCTCTAGACCATCCTGCTGTAGCCAGGATATGGTCCATAGGCACTTCCATTTCTCTAGCTGCCGATGTTGCTGCAGCCCTGGTGGAATGAGATTTTAAAATGTCAGTATCCACCCCAGCAGCTCCCAAAACCTGTCTGAGCCATCTAGAGATGATCTGCACTGATACCCTTCTATGAGGTTGCTTATGGCTGATCCATAGTGCCAATTCACTACCTCTTATGGTTTTAGTGGACTCTAAATATAGCAGAAGGTGTGTCATAACACACAGTCGGGTATCTGATGGGTATGCCCGAAATTCCAAATTAAGTCCTGATGATCCTGGTCTGTTTTGCTTAACCAACTCCAAGATCCGAAAATTTATCGTGTGAGTTGATACAATCATGTTATCCAGCCTCAGTTTATGTAGGGACTGGACCCTTTGAGCTGAGACCAGTGCCATCAGCATGACTGTTTTTAGAGTCAGCTTGTCCAGGGACAGGGACATTGCTGGTGATCAACCCCTAAGCAATGTTAGAACAACACTGACATCCCATATCTGGGAATACCTCGCTCTAGGATGGTTTGTGTTGTATATACCCCTCATGAGTTTAGCAACTAGAGGGTGAGATCCCATGGAATGCTGTCCTGGTCCCTGCCACAAGTATGCTGGCAGGGCACTCCTAGCGCAATTGATAGCGCTGTAGCTCAGTCCTTCATCGAAATGAAGGCTGGACAGGAATTCTAAGGACATTGGTAACTGTAGTTGTGTTATACGCTATACCAGTCCTTGTGCAATACAACTCCCATTTCCTTATACACGAGAGGTATTGCTTCTTCATTGATTCTCGGTAGGCCGCCGTTATCATGTTCATAGTCCTGTCCGTCAGCCCCAGATCCAGCAGTGGTCTCTTTAAATTCTGCAAATCAACAGATTGATCCTGTCATGGCATGGGTGACTCTCGCCCGTTACAGGATGGACCAATAGATCTGGTCGTTTAGCGATGGACATACATGGTTCCGAGACCATGTCGAGGACCACAGGGAACCATGGCTGAGTAGACCAATCGGGTACCAAAATAACTGACGCAGAGTCCAATTGTATTTTGCGTAGAACCTGACTGATGAGGCAGAAGGGGGGAAAAGCATAGAAAAACAATTTTCCCCAGTCCAGCGAGAAAGCGTCCATCGCTGCTGCCCCAAGGTCTGGTTCCCAAGCGACATATGTTGGTAACTGGTGAATAAGTCTAGATGCAAAGATATCGATATCTGGTGTTCCATATCGCATTACAATATCAGCAAATACTTTGTGGTCCAACATCCACTCAGTGTTGTCATTAAATTTTCGTGACCTGGTGCCTGCCACTGTATTAAGCTTACCTGGTAGGTAAGTCGCTGATAGCCAAATATGTCTGTTGATACACCATTGCCAGATAGCATTGGCCAGATTGTCACATGATATCGATTTTATTCCACCCATATGATTAATATATGCCACCAGTGTGGTATCATCTACCACCAGTACTGTATATGGCATTAGTAGCTCCCCAGCCGTGAGCGCTGGCATCAGTTTGTAATATGAATGATGGGTTACTAATAATGATGGGGCTGGAACTATGCCAAATATTTTGTTTCCACCATTGTAACTCCAAAATTGCTTTGGCTGGTAATTGCATAGGTCGGTCAAAATGACCTGCATGTTGTTTTAGTGCTTGCACCTTTGCCCTTTGTAAATTTTGATGTATTGTATTGTATTGTATTGTATTGTATTCAATTTATTGTCATTGTCTCAATTAGAGACAACGAAATGAATTTCCCTTACAGGCAGTATGATAAAAATAAATAAATAATAAATAATAAAACATATTAAAGATAAAATTGAATTTAAAAAAAAGCACAAACACAGAAAGTCCACGACACAACATAACATAAATGGCACCAAGGTGAGGAAGGCACCATAGTCCAGCCAGCCTCCCCTCCGTTCTTCCCAGATGTTCATCCGTGGTCTGGGCCTTCCGGGCACCTGCAGTCGCCGCCCCGGGTGGCCCGATGTTCAGGCCCTCACGCCGGGCTGGTGGAACGCCGACGCCGAACCCTGACGGTGAACATCCTCCTCCTCAGCGGCCCGGACCTCCAGATCAGCCGCCTCCTGCAGCCGGAGTCCGCAGCTCCCGAGTCCGCAGGCCGAGCTTGGCAGAGTCGCAGGACCCCGCGCTGTCCATCAGCGCCGCCCGCGTTGGGAGCTCCGCAAACCGCAGCTCCATGATGTCGGTGCAGCAGGTCCAGCACTCCGGGCTCCAGACGGCGACCCCCGGTAAGGCATCGCCAGCCCCGTGATGTTACAGCGCTGTCCCGCCGCTGCTGGAGCTCTGGTCGATCCCGGCAGGAAAGGCCGCGCCAATCCAGGTAGGCCGCTGGGGGGGGGGCGAGGACGCGACTCGAATAATAGTCGCGTCCTCTCCAGGAAGCGACTGAAGAACGGTATCCCCCGCACCGTACCCTCTTCCCCCACATAAAAACACCAAAAAAACACAAAAAAACACACTTTAACATAACTAAATAAACAAAACAAAAAAAAGATACCGGGCTGTAGTTGGAGGCTGCTGACACCAGCGCCACCGGAAGTACAATTGATAATGCAAAGGTCCAAACTGTGTAGCTGGAAATGCTGCTACAAGTTTCCCAATTACCCTTGCTACCTGTCGAATGGACGGTTGACTCATGACAACCAGTTGTTACAGGCTTCCATTAAGTCTGCTGCTTTATTCTATGGCAATGTTACAGACATGTGGATAGAGTCAATTGTGAACCCCAGATAGTCCATAGTTGTGGATGGCGTCAACTTAGATTTATCTGGATGGGTGATGAACCCCAGTTTTTCAAACAAAAGTTTGGTAGCTAAGACAGCTGATTTAGCTAGTTCCAGGTTTTTCCCCACAATTAATATATCATCAAGATATGCCATGACAATATGTTTTTGTTTCCTGAGTAGTGCCAAGGCAGGTTTTAATATCTTGGTAAATAGTCTTGGGGCTGATGTTAAACCATTAGGCAACGCTTTATACTGTTAGTACAGAACCTACACCTTTTATGTTCTGGAAAGAACCAGACCCACCTACCTCCATGGTTACCGCTGGCACATTCACTTCTTTGGTTTCTGCCTCTTCTGCGGAGGAGGCGCCGGAGTGCGGGGTTGGCGCACCTTCCATGAGGGTCGCTCTGGGCCTTGGCCTAAAAAAGACCTTCATGGTTGTTGCGCGGCCCTCATGCTTTCACCAGCATCCTGGTGTTGTTGCCTGCTGGTGGATGCATCGGGGTGCTGACGTCTGGGGTAAGTGGTCTTGCTCGTTGATGATGACGCCCTCATGAGCCCGACGACTTTAGCCTCCTCATCGAGCCCTTTGACCTGTTTTGATAATATTTGTGGTTGTGTAGCAGCTGTCTTACACAACCCTGCAAATTTGGGGTTTAGTGCAGGTCTAATTGCGCTCTTTCCTAGGCAATTCATCTCATATTGTGTATTGCAGAGCAGCGCCAGTGTATCCTGTTGAGTGTCCGTCATCTCCGTACCATCCACGGAACGAGCGAACGCCGTTATGCCCAATGCCAGAAGCTTCAATATCTTCTGCATTTTAACCTCTTGGGTTCTTATGCCAGCTCCAATGTACCCCCAGATAGCACTATTTACTGCAGGGACATTTAATGAGACACAGTTCTCAGGAGGCATGTATTTTGCTGTTGTCTCGTTGACTACCTGCTCCTGCAGTGGATGAAAAGACAGGTAGTCGATGCTGGCTGCCAGTTTGGATTGTAACGGCTGTCCTGATCGCGGTGGCACCGCAAATTTCGTGACTACTCCCAGCAGCTCTTTTGGATCCTGCACCCCCAGCACACTGCCGGTTTCTACAGCCATGTCCCCTTCTTCGGGGCCAGCCCAGCCCTGGCCCGTAATGCTCCCCTCTGTCGAGGGAGATGCATTATACAGCCCTGGGTAAGGTGCTGTTATGGGTGTCCGATGACCCCCATGGTGACCATACTCCATCTCGCGGAGCATATCACATTGGAGCATTTGCTGTTGCCTCCACTGCTCCCCGGCAGCGAATCCTCCTGGCCCGACTCATCCGAGTCGACCGGCCGGACCGACTTCTGCTTCGCTTTCCCACCAGTCCGCTCCGCTGGTTCAGGCTGTGCAGCTCGCGGTGCTGGTCCCAGCTGAGCAGGATTTACGTCGGTGACCACAGACCGCAGTGACTGCGGTCCAGGTGCCACTGGTCGCCGTTGACTGCCGGAACTTTTGCGGTCCCCCGCAGCTAGTTGAGACGAGACCCGTTTCGACTTCTTGCCCTTGTCCATGGTTTTACTGCAACAGAAAGGGCAAAATACACGACCTCAGATTAGGTAACTTACCTGCAGGTCCCGTATTTTAACCTTGCCGCGGGAGAACTCTTCACCCCGCCCGTCGCTGTGCAATGCGTGAGACGATATGCCGCGCATACGTGCTGGCGGGGTCTTCACGTAGTCACTCACATGACTCCGAAGTAAAATAGTCTGATGGCTGTGGGGAAGCAGCTATTCCTGACCTGGTTATTGCAGATTTTAGGCTCCTGTACCTTCTACCTGAATGCAGTGGAGAGATGAGTGTGTTGCCAGGATGGTGTGGGTGATGCTGCCAGCCTTTTTGAGGCAGTAACTGTGGTAGATCCCCTCGATGGTAGGGACGTCAGAGCCGATGATGGGCTGGGCAGTGTTTACAACTTTTTGCAGTCTTTTCCGCTCCAGTGATGGAAATGGGGGGATACGCAGGGGTACAGCGTTCCCCTAGTTTTCAATTTCCAGCTCGGGTTTAATGAGTACTGCAGAAAGATTTGAGCCGTTTCTCACTTTATTCAACTCAGACGAAAACGATTTGTTAACTGCCACTGTTAGCACTTGTTAACAGCCAGTAGTTAACAGTGGTTATACAATGTGTCATCAATACATCGATCCACATTCCTCAGTAAATGTAATTGTGTTTTAACATCGCGTTCCTTTGAATAAAATTCAAGGGAGAATTTCTTAAACTCACTGTCAGGGCTACCGGACCACGAGCACGGGCTCAGGTAAAGTCACGTTATTTTATCATTCCACATTATTTTATTTGCCTCCCTGTCTCCGTGCCTCTCTGCCTCCATGCCTCTCTGCCTCCGTGCCTCTCCCCCGCTCTCCGCTCTCTCCCCTGCTCTCCGCTCTCTCCCCCGCTCTGCCCACTCTCTCCCCCACTCTCCGCTCTCTCCCCCACTCTCTGCTCTCCCTCCCCGCTCTCCGCGCTCTCCCCCACTCTCCGCTCTCTCCCTCGCTCTCCGCTCTCTCCTCAGCTCTCTCCCTCGCTCTGCCCGCTCCCTCCCCCGCTCTCTGCACTCTTCCCTGCTCTCCCTCCGCTCTCTCCCTCGCTCTCCGCTCTCCCCCGCTCTCCGCTCTCTCCCCCGCTCTGCCCACTCTCCGCTCTCTCCTGTGCTCTTGCCCCCGCTCTCCACTCACTCACATATAAGAAGCTAATAGAAAACTCGTATAAAGCATTGGTTGTGCCATAGTTAGAATATTGTGTTCAATTTTTCTGGAACCATATTTCCTTCAGCTAACAAAAATAATGAATAATTAGTCTGAGTTAGTCAATTAGTTAATGGCGCAGTAACGCTTGGCTAGCAGTCACCGTTGGATGGTATTAAATAAACTAGTTAAGAGGAAGAAGGATGAGTCAGAAAACAAGGCTCTAAATTTAATTAAACTTTGGGAAAGTGAGGCAGAAGAGTAGACTATGCAGAGCATTGACAAACAATGTGAAATGTTCTAAGATCTTCTTGGTAATAGACCTGTATATTTTGAATTGAATTGAAATTATTTGTCATTCAAAAATGAATGAAAAGAAATGAATGTTATCCCTAGCAACTAAGTTCAGGTAGACAGTAACATGGATAAGGGAGAGCCAGTGGATGTAGTGTACCTGGACTTTCAGAGAGCCTTTGATAAGGTCCCACACAGGAGATTAGTGGGCAAAATGAGAGCACATGGTATTGAGGGGTAGGTTATTGACATGGATAGAAAATTGGTTGGCACACAGGAAACAAAGAGTAGGAATTAACGGTTCCCTTTCAGAATGGCAGGTAGTGACTAGTGGGGTGCCTCAAGGCTCGGTGCTGGGACCGCAGCTATTTACAATATATATTAATGATTTAGATGAAGGAATTAAAAGTAACATTAGCAAATTTGCAGATGACACAAAGCTGGATGGCAGTGTGAATTGTGAAGAGGATGCTATGCGGATGCAGGGTGAATTGGATAGGTTGGGTGAGTGGGAAGATGCATGGCAGATGCAGTATAATGTGGATAAATGTGAGGTTATCCACTTTAGTGGCAAGAACAAGAGGCAGATTATCATCTGAATGGCAAGTAGACACGATGCTGGAGTAACTCTTCTGTATGGTGTCAGATTAGGAAAAGGGGAAGTGCAACAAGACCTGGATGTACTTGTACATCAGTTACTGAAAGTAAGCATGCATTAAACAGCAGGCAGTGAAGAAAACTAATGGCATGTTGGCATTCATAATGATAGGATTTGAGTATAGGAGCAAAGAGGTCTTTCTGCAGTTGTACAGTGCCCTGGTGAGACCACACCTGGGGTATTGTGTGCAGTTTTGGTCCTAATTTGAAGAAGGACATTCTTGCTATTGAGGGAATGCAACATAGGTTCACGAGGTTAATTCCTGGGGTGGCAGAAATGTCATATGATGAAAGAATGGAACGACTGGAATTTAGAAGGATGAGAGGGTATCTTATAGAAACATAAAATTATTAAGGGATTGGATACGCTAGATGCAGGAAACATGTTCCGATGTTGGATGAGTCCAGAACCAAGGGCCACAGTTTAAGAATACGGGTGGGCCATTTAAAACTGAGATGAGGGAAAAACTTTTCACCCAGAGTGTTGTAAATATATGGAATTATCTGCCTCAGAAGGCTGTGGACTCATTGGATGCATTCAAAAGAGAGTTAGATAGAGCTCTTAGGGCTAATGGAATCAAGGGGCATTGGGAGAAAGCAGGAATGGGGTACTTATTGTGGATGATCAGCCATGATCACATTGAATGGCTCGAAGGGCCGAATGGCCTATTCCTTCACCTATTTTCTATGTATCTATGTAAAATGCTGGAATAACACAATGGATCAGGCAGCATCTCTGGAGAGAAGGAATGGGTGACGTTTCAGGTCGAGACCCTTTTTCATACTGATGTCAGGGATGAGTGGGACAGATAGAATTCAGTCGGAGACAGTAAGACTGGTGGGAGAACTGGGAAGGGGGAGGGAATGGAGAGAGAGGGAAAGCAAGGGCTATTTGAAGTTAGAGAAGTCAATCTTCATACCGCCGGTGTGTAAGCTACCCAAGCGAAATATGAGGTGCTGTTTCTCCAATTTGCGCTGGACCTCACTGACAATGGAGGAGGCCCAGGACAGAAAGGTCAGATTGGGAATGGGAGGAGAATGGCGTGAATTCACAGCTTTATCCTGCGCTACTTAATCCAAGGGCGAGCGAACGAGCGGACAAACGGCCGAAAGCAACGATCATAGAGTGGAATAGATGACATTTTGGGTCAAGACCCTTCTTCAGACTGAGACAGGGGAAAGAGGAACAAGAGATATAGACGGTACTAAGGACAAATGAATGGAAGATATGCCTATATCTCCCGTTTCCCTTTCTCTTGACTGACAACAAGAAAAGAACCAAGTCACAAAACCAACACAATTTACACAAACATCCATCACAGTGAATTTCCTCCTCACTGTGATGGAAGGCAAAGTCTTGTCTCTCCCCTGTGTTCCATTCTTCTCCTGATGTTAAAGCCCCCGGCAGGCGATGGCAAGTCCCGCGGCCGTTAAGGCTGCGCCGGGCGATATAAGGCCCCGCTCAGGGTCTTAATGTTAATGTTGGAGCCCCCGGCGGGCGATGGCAAGTCCCGCGCCGGGCGATGTAAGGCCCCGCTCCGGGGCTTAATGTTGGAGCCCCCGGCGGGCGATGGCAAGTCCCGCGGCCGTTAAAGCCACGCCAGGCGATGTAAGGCCCCGCTCCGGGTCATTTTCAACCCCGCAACTCGGGCAGGAGAAGCTGCCGTTGCAGGAGCTCCGAAAAGCGGTCTCCCACCAGGGACCCGCGAGCTCCCGATGTCACCATCCACCGGACCTGCGGCTGGAGCCTCTGAGCCTCTGAGTCAGGTCGCAGCCGCGCGTCACCACAGCTCTCCACGCTCCGATGGTAAGTCCGCAGGCTCCGCGACTGGAGCCTTTAGGTCATTCCGGTTGGAGGCCGCTTCACGGTGCTAGGCCCCAACGACAACGGAGACCCGACAGGGAAAAGGTTGGGTCACCTGTATAGGGAAGAGATTTAAAAGTTTCCCCCCACCCCCCACATATACACAGCTAAAAACAATATAAAAACCACAACAAACTATACATACAACGGGACAAAAATTAAAAAAAACAGACGGACTGCAGAGGCCGCTGCGAACGTCGGTCACGCCACCCAAACATTACTGGATTGAGTGAGTACAGCAGGGGGCTGAGCACACAGCCTTGAGGTGCTCCCGTGCTGATTGTTATCGAGGCTGACACATTTCCACCAATGCAAACAGACTGTGGTCTGTAAACGAGGAAGTCGAGGATCCAATTACAGAGGGATGCGCAGAGTCCCAGTTCTGAGAGCTTGGTAACCAGCTTGGAGGGGATGATTGTGTTAAATGCCGAGGTGTAGGCAATGAATAACAGCCTGACATATGAGTTTTTGTTCAAGTGGTCCAGAGCGGAGTGGAGACCCAGCGAGATTGAATCCACCGTTGATCTGTTGTGGCGGTAAGCGAACTGCAGTGGTTCTAGGTGTTTGTCGAAGTATGAGTTGATTTGCGCCATGATCAACCTCTCAAAGCACTTCATCACCACAGACGTTAGTGCCACTGGTCGATAGTCATTGAGGCACGTCACCTTGCTCTTCTTGGGCACCGGTATTATTAATGCCTTTTTAAAGCAGGTGGGAACCTCAGACCTCAGAAGTGAGAGGTTTTTAGAACACGACCGGGTATACCATTAGGTCCTGGCGCTTTATCGAGGGTTCACCCCTCTGAAGGATTTTCTGACGTCGACCTCTGTGACTGTGACAGTGACAGAAATACCATCACAGTGAATGGGGGCTCGGGAAGGCACATCAGTATTCTTCCTATCAAAGCATGCATTGAGCTCGTCAGGGAGTGATGCTACGCTGACATTTGAGCTGCCTCCTGATCTTGCCTTGTAAGAGGTGATGGCATTCAAGCCCCGCCACAAATGCCGAACATCCGTCTCATCCTCCAGCTTGGAGCAAAAGTTGATTTTGGCCTGTATGTGCCTTTTGTAATATTGGAGGTGTCCCTCTTTAAGAATTGTAGCATAGACCATGTTATTGATACCTATTGCAGCCTACAACAGTGCAGAAATAGGCAGAACTGGTTTGCCTGCAATGCAGTTGGTACATTGAAGAGTAACTCTCTGTAAGTTGGAGTATAGAAGTTGGAAGGTCGTTGCAGTTATCTAAGATGTTGGTAAGGTCGCATTTAGAGAATTGTATTCAGTTTTGGGCACCATTTTATAGGAAAGATGTTGTCAAGCTGGAAAGATTGCAGAGAAGATTTACGAGGATATTGCCAGGACTCAAGGGCCTGAGCTATAGGGGGAGGTTGATCCGGTTAGGACTCTATTCCTTGGAGCACAGGAGGATGAGGGGTAACCTTATAGAGGTGTACAAAATCATAAGAAGAATAGATCGAGTGGGTGCACTGAGTCTCTTGCTCAGAGTAGAGGACTCGAGAACTAGATTTATAGGTTTAAGGTGAGTGGGGAAAGATTTAATAGGAACCTGAGGGGTAACTTTTTCCACAGAAAGGGTGTTGGATATAAGCAATGATCTGCTGGTGGAGATTTATTGAGGCAGGTATTGTCACAATGTTTAAGAAACACTTGGTCAGGTAAATGGATAGGACATGTTTAAAGGGATATGGGCCAAACGCAGGCAGGCGGGACTAGAGTAGGTGGGACATGTTGGTCGGTGTGGCAAGTTGGGTCAAAGGGCCTGTTTCCATGACGTAAGATTCTAGCACTCTATGAGTCAAAGTTCTTTCCTGTAATAAAACACTTGATTGGCTTAATTTACAGTCTACCCTTAAGTAACTTAGTAGGTGAATGTGATCAAAATGCTGACACTTGATGATAAAAGTAGGAATAGTGAAACAATTATATTTATTCTTTTACCTCAGCCTGAATATTAAACACCATGTAAAGTCAAAGTCAAAGTCAAAGTAGCCTTTATTGTCATTCAGACCTTGCGGTCTGAACAAAATGTTCTTGTCTTGCAGTCCTACATATAGTACAAAATGACAAAAACACACAATAAACACAAATGAACATCCACCACAGTGAGTTCACCAGGCACCTCCTCACTGTGATGGAAGGCAAAAGTCTTAAGTCTTTGTCTCATCCCTTCTTATTCTCCCTCTGCGCCAAGGAATCAAGGGGACGAGGAGGGGGGTGGCCTCTCATGGAGGGGTGTACAAATGAGGGGCACAGTTTTAGAATTTATTGAGAGTTTTTTTTTAATAACATCACTCTCATTTTTTTTATTGTGGGCTCAACCTGCTCAACCTTGTGTCATAAAACATTGTTATATTCCAGAAATCAATCTAATGAAGCTTCACTGAAATACCTGCAATGAATGTGTGATCCTTTCTTGAATAAGGAGACCAAAACAGTACATGGCACTCCTAGTGCAGTAAACTAGCACCTTGTACAGATCCCCCTATATTTATATTTTATCTTTTTGCAATAAGGGCCAGTCTGAATTACTTGCTCTACCTGCATGCTGACCACTTTGTTCCATATATAAATACACCCAGGTCCCTGCACAGTAGCATTCTGAAGTTTTTGATCATTAATTCAATATTTATTTTTCTATTTTTGCCAATGACAGATGTTAGTTTAATGTTTGCTGTTTTTTTCTTGAACAAGGACATTACATTTGAATTAAAAAAAAGATTTTGAGGTTTCCAGAAACTGGGAAACCATGGAAAATCATAACCAATGCATCCACTTACTCAGCAGCCACTGTTCTTTAGACACTAGGATACAGCTTCAGGTTCCATTAGATTATATAGAATAATTGGTATATTTTCTTTAGTGACAAGTGGAACCTTTTCTGTACCGTTACTCCCTCGTGTTTAATGTCTTCTGTCATAACTTCATAAGTTCTAGGACTAGAATTAGGCCATTCGGCCCACCAAGTATATGCTGCCATTTAATCAAGGCCGATCTATCTTTTCCTCTCAATCCCATTCTCTGCCTTAAAAATATCCATTGGCTAGGCCTCAATGGCCTTCTGTGGCAATGAATTCCACAGATTCACATCCCTCTGACTGTGCTTTGATTCTAAGTATCTGGCCCTGGCCCTAGACTCCCCCACTAGTGGAAACATCCTTTCCATATTCACATCTGCCATGAAGACAGATATAAATGGTTTGTTTGAAGTCTCTGCCATTTCCTTATTTCCCATTAGTCACATTTTCAAAGAGACCAGTGTTTACTTTTGCTGTTCTCTCCCTCTTTATATACTCGAAGAAGCTCTTACTGTCTGTTTTTATATTTTGTTAGTTTGTTCTCATAAGATAATTTGTCCCTGTGTTTTTTCTATCATCATTCGCTTGTTTCAGAAGTTTCCCCAATCTTCTAGCCTCCCATTGATGTTCACAACGGTGTGCATTTTTTTTTCAATGCAGTGTCAGCCTTAATTTCCTCAGTTAGGCTAGGTTATCCTTCTTGCAGAGATTTTATTTCTCAATGGAGTATATCGTTCTTGAGAATTTTGAAATATTCCTTAAATGTCACTGCTTATCCATCATCATTTAATCTATGTTTCTAGACCAGTTTGTCCAACTTTGCTTTCATACCTTTTTAATTGACTTTATTCAATCCTAAATTTATTACTCTCACCAAATGTGAAATCTATCATATGTTGATTATTCTTCCCCAGAGGATCCTTTAACACAAGGTCATTAATTTATCCTGTTTCACTACATAAACTGCTACCAATTCTAAAATATCTTGTTGATTTCACAAATGGTATTCTGCCCTGAAAAAGTCTATGACATTTTCAAGGTTACTTTTGCCTATTTGATTTTTCTAATAAAAATGAAGATTAAAGTCACCCATGATTAGTGCAAATCTTCATTTCCAAACGGCCATTATTTCTGATATATATTCAATCTGACAGTGCACCTACTGTTAGGGAGCTTCATAGTCAGTCCCACCAATGACCATGTTCCCTTGCTAATTCATATCTTAACCCAAACTAATGCTACAACTTAATCTTCTGTCAAGATCTATTTTTTGCTGTACATATGCATTTTATTATTAAATAGAGTTGCCTTACCTTATTATATTTACCCTATACTTCCAAAGTGTTGAATAACTGTGGAAAATGTAATTGCCATTCTTGATCATCTTTTAACCATGTCTTTGTAATGACTACTGGGTCAATTTAGATTAGATTATACCTTTAATAATCCTTTACAGGAAATTACAGTGCCACGACAGCTTCAAGACAGACATAACACCACACATTTCCTCAAATAGCTTCCATACTTAACAAGTTAAAATACAAGTTAAAATACAAGTTAAAATACAATTAATGAAAAAAAGTGCAGTTATTTCTACTTATTTCTACTTATGCCTCCAGTTCAGCAGTCTTATTAGTACAAATGTTGTACAGTGTGAAGAATATACATCTTCTAGATGCGCTGAGACGCATCCTCAGTGATGTGACCTGGGGTCATCGGGTGTTTCGGGTCCCACAACATCAGACACCCTCGCCCAGGCGACCCAGCCGGGGTTGATCAGGCCCCGACTTGCGGCCCAGCAGCAACCGCCCACGGATCAGCCATCTTAATAACTACTCTGCAGGGGTTGGGAAACTCTAGTGGGTGCAGGGACTGGGCTCTGTGGGGTGAGTCCTGGCCGGGCTCCTCCTGCGTCTCACCAGGTTCAAGGCCTGTGCGCTGCACCTCTTTCTCCTTCTCCGAGCATTTTATTCTCGCCTGATGGATTTTTAGGCCACGGTGGTTCATCAGGCCTTTCCGTAGCTTTATTGGGTGTCTTTTTCACGAAAGACACAGACTGGGGTGCTAACCCAGCCTGTCCCGGGTGCCGTCAACTGTCTCTCCAGTAGTCTATTCTTGGTTTTCTATAAAGAACTTTTAATGTCTGTAAAGTCTCCGCTACTCTTGATTCTATTTGTAGATGTGCTGTTTAAGTTTGTACCTTCTTTCCCTTATTGCCACATTTGGTTGACGTTACTTGATTTGTTTCCCTGCTGAAGAAGGGTTTCGCTCCATAGATGCTGCTGCACCCGCTGAGTTTCTCCAGCACTTTTGTCTACCTTATCATTTTGCTATGTCACTTCAACTTTAAATTACCCTCATTTAAATCCCTCCCAACCACCTCTACTACTAAATCTTATTTAGGGCTGCAATAATTTTAGTCAGCAGGACAAAGGTCCCAACCCAGTTCACGAGAAGCCTTTCCCATATGCTGCGACTCCTCAACATAATGAAGGCGTCCACTCTAAGAGACAGACATCATTTCAGGCCTGGGCTGTTAACAGGCTAATATTATTCACACAACAAGAGTGATTGGAAATTTACAACAAGAGAGAGTCTCTATCCCTATCGTTTATGTTCAATGACATTAATATTGTCTTCCCTTCCTATGGACAGAAACACAATGGTCCTGCTGAATAAATACACTGGCTACAAGAGCAGGTCAGAGGCTGGATATTCGCATTCCATCACCCAAAAACCTTTGCACATCGACAGGCTCCAAGTCAGATGCCTGATGGAGTATTTTCCAGTGGGCTTGGATGATGGTTTAGTTTAGTTCAGTTTTGAGATACAGTGCGGAAACAAGTCCTTTGGCCCCCAGAGTCCACTGCGACCAGCGATCCCCGTACACTAACAGTATCCTGCGTACACTAGGGACAATTTACATTTATACCAAGCCAATTAACCTACAAACCTGTACGTCTTTGGAGTGTGGGCAGAATGTGAAGATCTCGGAGAAAACCCATGCGGTCACGGGGAGAACATACAAACTCCGTACAGACAGCACCCGTAGTCGGGATCAAACCCGGGTCTCTGGTGCTGTAAGACAGCAACTCTACCACGGCGCCACCGTGCAGTTTGTAGTTAACAAACATGGCGGTCCTGGCAAGCTCATGCTCCGCAGACCTGGAACATCTGACCATGATGTGCCTTCCCTGATATCTACTATGAACTGTGAGGTACATTCCAGGCATAGGCTTGGTCCGCTGCATACAAATCAAATGATCCTGAGCAGTACAAGAAAGTTTACTATGATGCTTGTAAAGGCATCAAGAATGCCAAGAGACAATTCCGGGATAAACTTGGGTGCCCGCAGACAGTGGCAATATACTGAACAATAGAGGGCTGCAAAACAAAGTCAGGCAGCATCGCTGGTGATAGTGCGGCCCTACCTGTTGAACTTAATGCATTCTACACTAGCTTGGAGCAGCCGACCGATGGGGTGATGACGTCCCATTAGACTCAAGTGTGTCTCTTGACAGGGTCACTGGTGCAGAAGTTAGATTGGCCTTCCTGAGGGTAAACCAAGGGAAAGCAACTGGACCAGACAAAGTCTCTGGCCGTATCCTTAGGAACTGCGAGGACCAACTAGGGGGACTATTTATGGACATCTTTAATCTCTCCTTATTCTGTTCTGAAGTACCCAGCTGCTTTAAGAAGGCCTCTATGATGCTGGTGCCAAAGAAAAGGAGGATCTTGTGCCTTAACAACTACTGTCCAGTGGCCTTGACATCCACCATCATGAAGTGCTTTGAGAGGCTATTATGGAACACATAAAATCAAGTCTACCAAGCAACCTTGACCCACTGCGGTTCACCTACCGCTACAAACATACACAGCTGATGCCATCTCCCTGGCCCTACACTCATCCCCAGAACACTTGGATAAGAGAGACATTTACATCAGACTTCCATTCAGTGTACAGCTCTTTTTTCAATACCATTATCCCATCCAAACTCATCACCAAACTCGTAGAACTTGGAGTCAGCACTCATCCTCGACTTCCTAACCAACAGACCACAATCAGTGAGGATAGGTGACAAATCATCCTCTACGATAATCTTCAACACTGGGGCTCCGCAAGGATATGTTCTTAACCCCCTTTACACCCTGTACACTTACGTCTGTGCAGCCAAAAACAAATCCAGCTCAATTTACAAATTTGCTGATGACACTAGTATAGTGACGAGGGTGCCAAATAATTTTGAGACGGAGTACAGGAAGGAGATTGAGAACCTCGTAACCTGGTGCCAAGACAACAACCTTTCCCTCAATGTCAGCAAGACCAAGGAGATAGTGATCGACTCCAGGAAGCCACATACCCCAGTATACATTGACGGTGGTGAAGTCAAGATGGTTGAAAGCTTCAAGTTCCGAGCAGTAAATATCACCAGCAACTTGTCCTGCACTAGCCGTATCCAAGCAATGGTCAAGTAAACACGCCAACGTCACTATTTTGTAAGAAGGCTTAGGAAGTTTGGCATGTCCCAGATAACTCTCACCAACTTCTACAGATGTACCATTGAAAGCATTTTATTGGGATGCATCACAGCATGGTTTGAGACCACAATAAATTGTGGAGATTTGTGGACGCAGCCCAGACCATCATGCAAACCAAACTCCATCTATACGCTGCCTCGACAATCGTAAACAAGTACTGGAGAGAATAGTGTAAAAAAACAAAGATAAGAGACTAACAAGCACAGTAACTGTCCAGCTCCAGGGTACTTTGTTTTGCTAGAAACTCCTCCGGGTACTTGGGTTAAATGACCATCCTTCTAGATGCTGTTTCATGTCTATTCCTCAGTTCCAGGATGCGCTCTCCCATCATGACCAGTATAATGTGGGGGTGTTGTGGTTTGAGTCATCTTGTATCTATGGTTGGTCTGATTTGAACTTCTGTGTCTGACTCTCAATAGTTGGCAGGTTCTTTAACTATAAATCTACTTCATAGGTTTCTTGATTCTTTGGAGTCTCTTGCCTCACAAAGCATTTGGTGTGGTCTTGTTGGTTGCTCCACAGCACCGCCATGAGAAATGATTTTCTTCAGGAGAAATTCATATACTCTAGAATAGAGTTGAGATGTCACATGTTGCCTTTTCATTGATGCTGATCAAGTGCATTGCCTTCAACTTGTATTCTGAACCTGACCCTACCTGTGAACCTGCGCAGCTCAAGAGGCAAGAGTCAAGAGTGTTTTATTGTCATAAGCCTCGAAACAGAATTCTTAATTGCAACAGCACGACAGATATGTGAACATTGTACTCTGCAAATACCATAATAAACATCAATTAAAAATGTTTTTAGAAATGTATATAAAAGAAAAAATCTTGTCAACTTGATCGTTTCGCCGAACACCTCCGTTCAGTCCGCAATAACCTACCTGAACTCCCGGTGGCTCAGCACTTCAACTCCCCCTCCCATTCCCAATCCGACCTCTCTGTCCTGGGTCTCCTCCATTGCCAGAGTGAGCAACAGCGGAAATTGGAGGAACAGCACCTCATATTCCGTCTGGGGACCTTGCGTCCGGATGGCATTAACATTGAATTCTCCCAAATTTGCTAGCCCTTGCTGTCTCCTCCCCTTCCTTAACCCTCTAGCTGTCTCCTCCCACCCTCCCATCCGCCCGCCCTCAGGCTCTTCCTCCTCCTCCCCTTTTCCTTCCTATCCCCCCACCCCCCATCAGTCTGAAGAAGGGTTTCGGCCCGAAACGTCGCCTATTTCCTTCGCTCCTTAGATGCTGCTGCACCCGCTGAGTTTCCCCAGCAATTTTGTGTACCAGTCTGATATCAGTGGTGGGGAAGATGCTGGAGTCATTTATAAAAGATGAAATAGCGGCACATTTGGATAGCAGTAACAGGATCGGTCCGAGTCAGCGTGGATTTACGAAGGGGAAATCATGCTTGACTAATCTTCTGGAATTTTTTGAGGATGTAACTCAGAAAATGGACAAGGGAGAGCCAGTGGATGTAGTGTACCTGAACTTTCAGAAAGCCTTTGATAAGGTCCCACATAAGAGATTAGTGAGCAAAATTAGAGCACATGGTATTGGGGGTAGAGTACTGACATGGATAGAAAATTGGTTAGCAGACAGGAAACAAAGAGTAGGGATTAACGGGTCCCTTTCAGAATGGTAGGCAGTGACTAGTGGGGTACCGCAAGGCTCGGTGCTGGGACCGCAGCTATTTACAATATACATTAATGATTTAGATGAAGGGATTAAAAGTAACATTAGCAAATTTGCAGATGACACAAAGCTGGGTGGCAGTGTGAACTGTGAGGAGGATGCTATGAGGATGCAGGGTTACTTGGACAGGTTGGGTGAGTGGGCAAATGCATGGCAGATGCAGTTTAATGTGGATAAATGTGAGGTTATCTACTTTGGTGGCAAGAATAGGAAGGCAGATTATTATCTGAATGGTGTCAAGTTAGGAAAAGGGGAAGTACAATGATATTCTGGGTGTCCATGTACATCAGTCACTGAAAGTATGCATGCAGGTACAGCAGGCAATGAAGAAAGCTAATGGCATGTTGACCTTCATAACAAGAGGATTTGAGTATAGGAGCAAAGAGGTCCTTCTGCAGTTGTACAGGGCCCTGGTAAGACCACACCTGGAGTGTTGTGTGCAATTTTGGTCTCCAAACTTGAGGAAGGACATTCTTGCTATTGAGGGAGTGCAGCATAGGTTCACAAGGTTAATTCTCGGAATGGCGGGACTGTCATATGTTGAAAGAATGGAGCGGCTGGGCTTGCATCCACTGGAATGAGAAGGGATCTTATTGAAACATGTAAGATTATTAATGGGTTGGACCCGCTAGAGGCAGGAAACATGTTCCCAATGTTGGGGGAGTCCAGAACCAGAGGCCACAGTTTAAGCTTAAGGGGTAGGCAATTTAGACCGGAGATGAGGAAAAACTTTTTCACCCAGAGAGTTGTGAATCTGTGGAATTCTTTGCCTCAGAAGGCAGTTGAGCCAATTCTCTGAATGCTTTCAAACGTTAGACCGAGCTCTTAAAGTTAGCGGAGTCAAGTGATATGGGGAGAAGGCAGGAACGGGGTACTGATTGTGGATGATCAGCCATGACCACAGTGAATGGGGGTGCTGGCTCGAAGGGCCGAATGCCCTCCTTCTGCACCTATTGTCTATTGTCTATTGTCTATTGTTGAAGGAGCGGAGCCTCCTCAGAAAGTACAGATGGCTCTGTCCTTCCTTGTACAGGGCCTCAGCGTTCCTGGACCAGTTCAGTTTACTGTCCAAGTAAACTCCAAGATACTTGTACTCCTTGGTAAACTGCACATCCACACCATTGATGGAGACAGGGGAGAGGGGTGTTCCTCTCCTCCTAAAGTCCACCACTAACTCCTTAGTCTTGTCGGTGTTGAGCTGTAGGTAATTCTGCTGACACCACTCAACATAGTCGTTGACTACACGTCTGTATTCAGCTTCCCTCCCCTCACTGATGCAGCCCACAATTGCAGTCACCCGAAAACTCCTGCAAGTCTGAGTTGTATCTGAAGTCTGAGGTGTAGATGGTGAACAGGAAGGGAGAGATGACCGTCCCCTGTGGGGCCCCTGTGTTGCTGATGACCGTGCCCGTGACACAGTACTGTAGCCTGAAGGGCTTGTCCCACTTACGTGTCCTTGGCATGCAAATTACGCGACCTTGTGGTTGCGTTGAGGCGCACGGGCATCGTATGGCCGCGCAGAGCCGGTACCACTTAGAAGCGCGGAGGATTATGTAGTTGTGGGCTCTGTAATTTTTGTAGTGAACAAAATCTTTGCGTGCCAACAGCCTGTAGTGGAACTGACGGCCAAAGTGGGACAGGCCCAAGACCCTGGCGTGATGCAACGTCTCACCTTCAACAGCAGCAGAAGCAGGCAAACGATCGCCGAACTCGGCATGGGGCTCACGGCCATTGCGGTCCAGATCCGCCCCCGCTTCTACGCCCAGAGCGGGGCCAAGAAAATTGAAGATAGATACAAAATGCAGGAGTAACTCAGCGGGACCGGCAGCATCTCTGGAGAGAAGGAATGGGTGACGTTTCGGGTCAAGACCCTTCTTTTCAGACTGAAGAAGAGTCTCGACACAAAACGTCACCCATTGCTTCTCTCCAGAGATGCTGCCATCCCGCTGAGTTACTTCAGATTTGTGTCCATCTTCAAATTACGTCACGCGCTCCAGACGGGAGCATCGTGGCTCAACGCGACCACGAGGTCGCGTAATTTGCGTGCCAAGGACACATAAGTGGGTCAGGCCCTTGACATATTGTGGTCCATCCACATCTTCATCAGTTTGCTCTCTAGCGGTGCTGGACAAATGGTGTAAATGCACTGGAGAAATTAAAAAACATGACTCTCACAGTTCTTCCCGGCTTATCCAGATGAGCATAGGAACGATGTAGCAGGTGGATGATGGCGTCCTCAACCCCCATCTTTGTTTGGTAAGCGAGCTGCTGGGGGTCTTATTTATTTTAATTTAATAAGTTGTAGCGGCACTTGCTGGTGCCTTGGGGTAGCCAAACCTCGGATTGGCTACTCCAGTCACGTGGGCGCGGGGAGCGGGTTTTGCGCGCTTTGTGTCGCGTTCATTCATTCGAGCTCCACACTTGTGGATACAACATTGTTTATTTAGCTGTCTTATAGACTCGTGTTATTCATTGTTTTACCGTTCGTAATCAAGTTCATTGAATTAACTCACGGTCTCGACTCTGCTAAAAAGTTTAATTTATCGTCACGTGTCTAAGGTACATTGAAAAGGTTTCTTTTGTTGCATGCTATCCATTCAGTGGAAAGACTATACAGGATACATGAACATATAATGAGCGTTTGACGGCACTTTTTCAATTCAATTCAACTTTATTGTCATTGCACAGATACAAGTACAACGAAATGCAGTTTAGCATCTGGTCATAGTCATAGTGAAAGATCGGAATAATAAAAAAAATACAGAACAAGCATACATTAGAGTAAGAAGAGTACTGGTTAACAATGTGGATGGAGAGACCAAAGATATCTAGCGACGGGACTCCGAGTTCAGCAATGTAAGTGTGTTGTTGAAAAAGCTGTACCTCATCCTGCTAGTTCGAGAGCTGAGGCTCCTGTACCACCTCCCTGATGGGAGGAGGGCAAACAATCCATGGTTAGGGTGAGAGGGGTCCTTGATGATCTTCCTGGCCCGTCTCAGACACCGTTTTCGGTGGAGGGCATCCATGGCAGGGAGCAGGGCACCGATGATGTGCTGAGCGGTTTTCACCATCCGTTGTAGTGCCTTCCTATCCGCTGCGGTGCAACTGCTGTACCATACCGTGAAGCAGGTGGTCAGGATGCTTTCGATGGTACAGCGGTAAAAGTTGGTCAGGATCTGGGGGGACAGGTGAGCTTTCTTGAGCCTCCTCAGGAAGTAAAGGCGCTGCTGCGCATTTTTGATCAGTTTGGTGGTATTGAGGGACCAGGACAGATCCTCCGAGATGTGTACCCCGAGGAATTTGTAGTCGGAGACGCGCTCCACCTCAGTCCCGTTTATATGGATGGGGGTATGTCTGCCCCCTCTGTTCTTCCTGAAGTCAACAATTATTTCCTTCGTCTTCTTGGAGTTGAGGACGAGGTTATTGTTGGCACACCAGGCTGCCAGTTGCTGGACCTCCTCCCTGTAGGCTGACTCGTCGTTGTCACTGATCAGCCCTACCACCATGGTGTCGTCGGCAAATTTAATGATGGCGTTGGATCCGTACTTAGGGATGCAGTCATGGGTGAAGAGGGAGTAGAGGAGAGGGCTGAGCACACAGCCCTGTGGCACATTAGGGTTGTTGACCCTAACAGACTGTGGTCTGTTGGTGAGGAAATCCAGTGTCCAGTTGCAGACGGAGGTGGAGATGCCAAGTCCGCTGAGTTTGGTGATCAAGCTGGCGGGGATGACAGTGTTATAGGCGGAGCTGAAATCAATGAACAACAACCTGATGTAGGAGTTGTTGTTGTCCAGGTGGGTCAGGGCAGAGTGTAGGGCCGCTGATATGGCGTCCTCTGTAGACCAGTGTGGGGGGGGAGGCTGACTTTGAGGCGAGCCAAGATCAGCCGCTCAAAGCACTTTGCAATGACAGGGGTGAGTGCCACTGGGCGGAAGTCATTGAGACTCCCTGTAGCTGATTGTTTGGGCACTGGCACAATGGTTGATGTCTTGAGGCAAGTGGGGACGACACCCTGGGCCAGTGACAGATTGAAAATGTCAGTGAGGACCAGGGATAGTTGTCCAGCACATGCCCTGAGCACACGCCTGGGGATGCCATCGGGGCCAGCAGCTTTGTGCTCATTCACCTTGCTCAGTGCACCTTGTACAGCAGAGGTGGAGAGACTGAGGGGCTGTTCGTTCGGGGGTGGAGCAACTTTGATGGCTGGTGTTTTGTTGTCCCGGTCAAAGCGAGTATAGAAGTGGTTTAGCTCGTCAGGAAGGGAGGCGTTGTCTGGGGGTGGGAGTGTCAACTTTATGGTAATCGGCAATGGATTTGATTCCTTGCCACATGCGCCTGGGGTCGGAGTTGTTTTGGAAATCCTCCTCGATCTGCCGTTTGTGATTGAGTTTAGCGTTCCTAATTCCCTTTTTCAGATTGGCCCTGGATGAGCTGTATCCCTCAGCGTCGCCAGATTTAAAAGCGGCATCGCGAGCCTTCAGCAGGAGTCTGACCTCCCTGCTCATCCACGGCTTCTGGTTAGGGAAGGTCTTTATCTGTTTGTGGGTAGTGACGTTGTCAGTGCAGAATTTTATATAGTCCAAAACGGTTGAGGTGTATGAGTTAATGTCCACTTGGGAGTTAAAGGTGGCCTGGGTGGCGAACAGACTCCAGTCTGTTTGCTGAAACTGTTCCTGTAATACAGAGACAGCCCCCTCAGGCCAAACCTTCACTGTCCTCACGGTTGGTTTCACACGTCTGATCAGAGGTGTGTATTTGGGGAGCAGGAACAGAGAGAGATGGTCAGACTGACCCAGGTGGGGGAGGGGGAGGGGGAGGGCTTTGTAGGCTTCAGTGATATTAGTATATACTAAGTCCAGAATATTGTCTCCTCTGGTTGGGCAGGAAACATGCTGGTGGAACCTGGGGAGTACAGTTTTAAGGTTGGAGTGGGCTTGTACTCGCTGGAGTTTGGAAGGATGAGGGGTCCTCATTGAAACTTACCGAATAGTGAAAGGCTTGGATAGAGTGGATGTGGAGAAGATGTTTCCACATGTGGGAGAGTCTACGACAAGAGGTCATAACCTCAGAATTAAAAGATGGTCCTTTAGGAGATGAGGAGGAATTTCTCAAGTCAGAGGGTGGTGAATCTGTGGAATTGAATGGCGGAGTAGACTTGATGGGCCAAATGGCCTATTCTGCTCCTATCACTTGTGACATTACAATCAAGCCGTCCACAGTGTACAGATACAGGATAAAGGGAATAACGTTTTGTGCAAGGTAATGTTCAGTAAAGTGCAATTAAAGATAGTCCAAGGGTCTCCAGTGAAGTGGATGGTAGGACAGGACTGCTCTCTAATTGGTGATGGGATTGTTCCGTTACCTGATTACAATGGGGAAGAATCTGTCTCTGTGTCTGGAGTTTTTAAGCTTCAATGTGTTTTCATTCTTCTCTTGCCTGATGGGAGTGGCGAGAAGCGGGAGTGAGATGAGACTGTCCCTTGATTATGCTGGTGGCCTTGCTGAGGCAATGTGAAGTGTAGATAGAGTCAATGGAAGGGAGGTTTGGTTTGCATGATAGTCTGGGCTGTGACTACAATTCTCTGCTGTTGCCGAACCATGCTGTGATGCATCTGTAGAAGTTGGTGAGAATGGTTGAGGACATGCCAAACTTTCTCAGCGCTCTAGGGAAGTTGAGGCGTTGGTGTGCTTTCTCAGCTTCGATGTGGCTGGTCCAGAACAAGTTGCTGGTGGCATTTACTCCTAGGAACTTGAAGCTTTCAACCATCTCCACTTCGGCACCGTCACTGTAACTCTGGGTATATGTACCACTTTGCTTCCTGAAGCCAATCCTGATGACTCTATGATCTTCATTAACCCAGTGTTACATATGCTGCAACGCTTGTTATATGCTGGTGGGGCAAAGATATTCAGCCAAGGAAATCAAAAATTTTAATGTGAACCCGTCTTCAATTTCAATTCATTCTTGTGGGGGGAATCACCAATGTGCAGATAAAAGTGGGGCATGTGATAAGCTGAACTGCTATTAACCTATATCTGTGAATGTGCCATTGATGTTGCCATTGATGTTGACATTGTTGTTTATCACAGTTAATGACCTACGCTAATTCTATTTCTAATCATCTGATATCCGATTATTTGGAAATGCTGTTGAATCGGCATCTGGCTCTTCAGAGAACAAATGGAGTGTGTGGCTAGAGGCAAGATTGGGAGTGAGGGCTGGATGTGCAGCTGGAACTGAGGTTGCCGTCTAGAAACACCAAGGAACAGGAGTTTGCAGCCAGGGCTGAGGACCACAGCTCTTGTATATTTCCCACTCTCTTTAAACTTACTGGGTTAACTGGAAAATGTATTGTATCACTATGTAACACATTAAAGAAAATGCAATAAAAGTGTGGCATTATTAGAAGTGACATTGAATAGTCCATAAACGTCTACTGATCCAGCACTACCAAAGTCCCACAGGTGCCAGATTATTGGTGCTTTACTGTGTTTCGATGTGACAGCACAAGAAATGTAATGCAATATAATATGCCTAATTGAAATGCACAAACAACTACCAGAGTATTGTACATTATCCCAAAAATGCTACACAAAGCTTAGAGTGAAGCTGCATTTAAGACAAAAATGCATCATTTGTCAGCAGGTTACTTCTTGAAGACCCTATCTGCTTCCCATCAATGCATAGATAAATCTGCGGCTATTCATTTAATGAAATCATACTGCCGGCAAGACACTGAGCTATATCCTGGGATTGGGCAATTTGTAACAAGACTCTAATATTTTTTTATGATTATATTTCAAGTTTCCTGCAAATGTGAATTAAAATCTGAAAAAAGCGGGATCTTCACAGGAGGTCGGGCGGCACCCACAGGGAGGAAACAAAGTTCACTTCTCAGGTCAATGACTTTTCACCTTCTGATGGAAGGGACCTGAAACATGGTCTGAAGAAGGGACCTGACCCAAATCATCACCTGTCCATGTTCTCCTGAGGTGCTGCTGACCCATTAAGCTACTCCAGCACGCTGTCTTCTTTTGTTAACCAGCTTCTGCAGTTCCTTGTTTCTAAATCTCAGTTGCATCTTGATTACACTGCTATCAAGACACATCCAGAGACACGACATAATATTGTTTTCACTTTCATTTTGACCATTGGCAATATATTATTTGATGTAGACCCTCCAGTATGTTCAGTACACTTCAAAGAGAGTCGGGTGACAGATGAAAAGCATCCAGCACCTCTGGAAATTGAGGGGCATTTCTGATGTGGGTGCCCACTTCCTTACATACTCAACATACTACAGTGGCTTATTACTGCTGTCCTTTGAGAAGGTTATAGTGTCAGCCCTGGATAGAACTGAGCTTTCCATGAGGAAACCAGCTTTTCTTTATTTAGCATCAGCTATATCAAAGAGAATAAACTTATTGTTAACAATGAAGGGTTTATTCTGGTAACACAGTTAATCAAATCAAACACGGTGTTCAGAACAAAGGGGAAAGCATACAAGCAAAACGTTTGTTGACACATGACCTTATGCAACACAATATTTTAGACTTCAAATGCACTAGAAGTGTTGAAGGATTACTGCAAATGCCAGAGAAGTGCAGAATAGTTTACACAGAAAAAGAATGTGTGTGCAGGACTATGTGTGATTTACAAGGCAAACTATTATTAGCTGGCAGATTATGCTGCATTTCATGAATAGTGAGTTCAAACTATTTTCACTGCGTTGAGAAATTAATTTAAAGAAATAATCAGCAAGTAAGTTTTTCTTACAGATTGTCTAGCATTTGGAACATATCTTCTTCCTAGTGGAGTAGATCCTAGAGTTTACCATCCATGCATTTCGACCAAAAAAGTATCTCATTTAAGGGCCTATCCCACTTGGGCGTAATTTGCGCGTCATTTCCGCGATATAATTGAAGTGTCATGACGAGCACGTGATGCGCGCAAGGTGCGTGGTGACATAGGCAGTGATGCGCGGTCGCGCATGCCGCCCCAGGATTTTGGGATGTACTAAATCTTTGCACGCCATCTGCGTGACGTGCAAATGACGCCAAGTGGGACAGGCCCTTTAGACTGCCACTGAATAACGTATTCATTTACACAATTTTGGATTTCTATTCATTCCATTTGTTTCTCTTGCTACATTTCCTTGATGTTTCTCATCTGTTTCTGACATTCCATTAATGCTTGTGCAGTTACGCTATTCAATTTGACACGGTTTAATCCATCAATGTTTTTATCATTTGATCACAAATTTCAATGATCTTGTTCCAAAAAGGAAAGTTTGATTCAATTGTTTTTTTATTCAAAGATAAATAGTTTAATACAACATTAGCATATTAACTCTTTAATCAATCCATTTTATCTAGCTCACTATCTATCCTATTACTAAACCTCTCATCTTGACCACTTCCGGTCTGCGTTGTAATTACATTTGCGCAAAAATGAACCTCCATAGCGCTATGATTTTTGGCCACCTTACTCACCATTCTCCCCCACACACACACACCCTCCCCCCACACCCCCCCACACTCCTCCCAACCCCCTCTCCTACACCCCCCTCCCCCACACTGCCCATCCTCCACACACACCCCCTCCCCCCACACCCCCCCTCCCCACACCCCTTCCCCCCAAACGAACCACCTCCCCACACACCCCCTCCACCCACACATCCCCCTCCCCTCCACACCCCCCTCCCACACCCCCCCTCCCCACACACACCCTTCCCCCACACACCCCTTCCCCAACACACACCCCCCTCCCCCTACTCACACCCCTTCCCCCCACACACACCCCCTCCCCACACACATGTCCCCGTCCCCGTTGCGTTGCGGGAACAGGTGAGTGGTGGAATATTGCATTGGGGAATGGGTTGCGTTGGGGGACCAGGCATCCCATGTGACTGGGACCCAATGGGTCCCACTTAGTCTAGTACGAACTAAAGACAAAGAAATAAGGTGAGAGTAATAAGTACCTAAGAGGCAATTTTTTCACTGAGAGGGTGGTGGGTATATGGAATGAGGTGCCAGAGGCGGTAGTTGAGGCAGGTACAATAACAACATTTTACTTGGCCAGGGATGTTGATAGGAGACATTTAGAGGGATATCAGCCGTATGCGGGCAAATGGGACTCAATTTGATAGGGAATCTTGGACGGCATGGGTGAATTGGGCTGAAGGGCCTGTTTCCGTGCTGTATGACTCAATGACTCCATGACGTTAAACAGATCTTTATATACAAATAATACCTAAACACATTACTGAATCACTGTTTTAAAATGTGGGATTGTAAAGATCTTCTCTTCTTGCGTATGGCGTGCACAGCCTAAAGTTGTAGAGCAACCTGTTCTATTTGATCTTATTGGATTGTGCACACCATGTTGATTGGATTCGTTGAAACAGTGTGGACCACGTAAAGGTTGCAATCTCCCACCCCATTTTAAAAAAATATTTGGACTATTCTCAAAATTAGTGCTCTACATTGTTTTAAAGCCAATGAGACATTTAAAATATCAGAAGCAATATACTTTCATTCGCATATTAATTAATCCAGTAAATGCCTGACAAATCTGCTGGCTGTATTTTGTACATTGTCTGGTGACATTATACACAAAATGGTTGAAGTATGTTGAGCATCAAACAATCTGCTGCAGAATCTCAGCAGGTTGAGTACATCTGCAGGTCAAAACAATATGTGTAGGAAGGAACTGCAGATGTTGGTTTACACCGAAGATAGACACAAAATGCTGGAGTAACTCAGCGGGACAGGCAGCATCTCGGAAGAAAAGGAATGGGTGATGTTTTGGGTTGAGACCATTCTTCAGACTTTGTTGTTTCCTTCTCCTAGCGAACAATGATATATGCTATATTTTCCTTGATATCCACCCCCTTTGATGTCTTGTTCTCACACCTTACACTTCCTTATTTCTGTACCTACCCCTCCCCTAACTCAGTCTGAAGAATGGTCTCGATCTGATATGTCAACTATTCCTTCTCTCCAGAGATGTTGCCTTTCCCGCTAAATTAAGGGGCTGTCCCACTGCGGCGACCTAATCCAAGAGTTTAGGAGTGTTTGAAAAAGTGTCATGTTGAAGACCTCCTTCAACTATGTAGAATACCTCCTTCGACCTCCTTCGACTATGTTGAAGACTAGCTTCGACTAGCTACGGGAAAATTGGACACCGAATAGTGGAGAGTGAAAACGATCTCCTTCGACCTCCCTTCGACTATGTTGATGACTACCTTCAATTATCTTTGACTACTCTCGATTACCTACAATACAATACAATACAATTCAATTTATTTGTCATTTGGACCCCTTGAGGTCCAAACAAAATGTCGTTTCTGCAGCCATACATTACAAAACAAAAAAGACCCGAGACACAACACAGTTTACACAAACATCCATCACATCGCTGTGATGGAAGGCAAAAAAACTTATCTCTCCACTGCACTCTCCCCCCCGATG
Source organism: Amblyraja radiata (assembly GCF_010909765.2). Lineage (NCBI taxonomy): Eukaryota > Metazoa > Chordata > Chondrichthyes > Rajiformes > Rajidae > Amblyraja > Amblyraja radiata. Next base: position 4,200,926 of record NC_045967.1, on the reverse strand, counting down.
TCAGAGTCAGAGTCAAAGTCAAAGCCCCCGGCTGGCGATGGCGATTGTCCCGCGGCCATTAAAGCCACGCCGGGTGATGCAAGGTCGCGCACCGGGTCTAGTTGTTAGAGCCCCCGGCACGCGCTTGCAAAGTCCCGCGGCCATTCCAAGCCGCGCGGGGCGATGCTGTAAGGCTCCGCTCCAGGTGCTCTTCAACCCCGCAACTCGGGCGGGAGAAGTCGCCGTTGCGGAAGCCCCAAAAAGCGGTCTCCCAGCAGGGACCCGCGGGCTCCCGGCGCCGCCGTCCGCCAAACCCGCAGTTGCAGCCTCCAAATCTCCGGGGGTCGGGTCGCAGCAGCGCTCCACCACAGCTCCACCCGCTCCGGACTCGGCCAGCCCCGTGACGGTGAGTAGTCGGCAGCTCCGCAGCTGGAAATCCAGGTCGTTCCTGCTGGAGGCCGCTCCACGTTGCAGCCCCAACGACAACGGTGACCCGACAAAGAAAAGGTCGGGTCTCCCGTGCAGGGAAATATTTTAAAGTTACCCCCCCCCACCCCCACCCCCACACACACATACCCCAACAAAAAAAATAATAAAAACTACATAAAAACAAGACAAAAATTAATAAAAATTAATAAAAACACAGACGGACTGCAGAGGCCGCTGCTGACGAGATTCGCGCCGCCCACCGCCGCTATAAACAACTACGAATAACATGCCAACCTACTACGACCTACTTCGACTAAACCTACGAGTAAGAAAAGTATCGATTTTTTCCATGGCGACCTTTTTTACTCGCGGGCATTTTTCAGCATGTTGAAAAATACGCCGTGACCTGGCTGAGGCCTCAACTACGCGAGGACTACTCTCGAGCATGAAGGAGAGTTACAAAGACCTCCTAGGACCTCGTGTCGATCATTCTGTGAGTATGAGTCGAGGGCAAACACTTCTGAACTAGCGGATTAGGTCGCCGCTGTGGGACAGCCCCTTCAGCATTTTTTGTCTGACTTCGGTCAAAAGAAATGGTTGACATTTTGGGTTCAAACCCTGCATCAGGACTGATTGTTAGTTGGGGTTTGTTGTTGGCTGGGGCTCTGTGAAAATTCTATGTGCTGAAGAGGTTAATGTTAGTTGATGGGTCACTCTTTAACCTTTGCAATTTATGGTAACTGGGAAATACAGTTATCATCACTTGTTCAAGTCAGAAAGCAACTCTGTTTTTATTTATTTTCAATGTCCATACCTCAACTGGTGAAAGAAATAATGATATCCTATATTATGGCAGTGTTCAGTAATTCTGTGCCAGGCCATTCTAAGGACAAGTTGGTGAGATCAATCTCTGACTTGATAGCTTATTTTTCAGCAGTCCTCCTACGCATTCCCAAAGTCCCCAGAGACAACATATTCATCACACATTTATAACAAAGAACAGACTTATCCACAGAAAAAACATGGACTTACAATTACTTCCAGTGCACGACTTAAATCAGACTTACAGCTGCAACTAAATGACAAACATCATTGTTTTACCATACATATGGCCACAGATCTTAGCTAGATGTCAATGGGAAAAAGAAAGATCAAAATATTAGCTTCAGCAACAGGTGTAAGTCGTATATCTTTCCAACTTAGTTTGGTTTAGAGATACAGCGCGGAAACAGGCCCTTCGACCCACCGGGTCCTCGCCGCCCAGCGATCCCCGCACATTAAGTCGTCAAGTCAAGTCACATTTATTTATATAGCACATTTAAAAAACAACTCTCGTTGGCCAAAGTGCTTTACATTTGTTATAAGAATAGCACAACAAAACAGACTACATACATATATACATGTAGCCCTCACTCAGAGGACGTCAGGAAAGGCTTGGGAGTATAGATAAGTCTTTAGTCTTGACTTAAAAGTCGATGGAGGGGGCAGTTTTGATGGGAAAGGGGATGCTGTTCCATAGCCTAGGGGCTGCAACCGCAAAGGCGGGGTCGCCCCTGAGCTTATGCCTAGACCGTGGGATATTCAGCAGCCACAAGTCGGCCGATCTGAGGGGCCTGGAGGTGGAGTGGTGGGTGAGAAGACTTTTTATGTAGGTGGGGGCAAGCCCATTGAGGGCTTTGTAGACATGGAGGAGTATCTTGAAGTTTATACGGAACCGCACAGGGAGCCAGTGGAGAGAGGCCAGGATCGGGGTGATGTGGTCCCTTTTTCGGGTGCCCGTCAGGAGTCTCGCTGCGGTGTTTTGGACCAGTTGCAGGCGGGACAGGGAAGATTGGCTGATGCCAGTGTAAAGGGAATTGCAGTAATCTAGGCGGGAGGAGATTAATGTGTGGATGATCTTTTCCAGGTCATCAAACTGGAGGAATTGTTTTATTTTAGCTCTCATCCGAAGCTGAAAGAAGCTTGTTTTTACCATGGCATTGACTTGTTTGTCAAATTTCAGTGTCGAGTCAAATATCACGCCAAGGTTTTTGACGTGAGGCTTGAGTAGTGGGGTAAGGCTTCCAAGGCTGCCTGCTATCATTTTGATTGAGTCCGAGGGGCCGAGAAGGATGACCTCAGACTTACTCTCGTTTAGTTGGAGGATGTTCTGGGCCATCCAACACTTTATATCCTCGAGGCAGTGGGTAAGGTGGTGTTGGGTAAATTGAATGGATTAAAGGCCGATAAATCCCCAGGGCCAGATAGGCTGCATCCCAGAGTACTTAAGGAAGTAGCTCCAGAAATAGTGGATGCATTAGTAATAATCTTTCAAAACTCTTTAGATTCTGGAGTAGTTCCTGAGGATTGGCGGGTAGCAAACGTAACCCCACTTTTTAAGAAGGGAGGGAGAGAGAAAACGGGGAATTACAGACCAGTTAGTCTAACATCGGTAGTGGGGAAACTGCTAGAATCATTTATTAAAAATGGGATAGCAGCACATTTGGAAAGTGGTGAAATCATTGGACAAAGTCAGCATGGATTTACGAAAGGTAAATCATGTCTGACGAATCTTATAGAATTTTTCGAGGATGTAACTAGTAGCGTGGATAGGGGAGAACCAGTGGATGTGGTGTATCTAGACTTCCAGAAGGCTTTCGACAAGGTCCCACATAAGAGATTAGTATACAAACTTAAAGCACACGGCATTGGGGGTTCAGTATTGATGTGGATAGAGAACTGGCTGGCAAACAGGAAGCAAAGAGTAGGAGTAAACGGGTCCTTTTCACAATGGCGGGCAGTGACTAGTGGGGTACCGCAAGGCTCAGTGCTGGGACCCCAGCTATTTACAATATATATTAATGATCTGGATGAGGGAATTGAAGGCAATATCTCCAAGTTTGCAGATGACACTAAGCTGGGGGGCAGTGTTAGCTGTGAGGAGGATGCTAGGAGACTGCAAGGTGACTTGGATAGGCTGGGTGAGTGGGCAAATGTTTGGCAGATGCAGTATAATGTGGATAAATGTGAGGTTATCCATTTTGGTGGCAAAAACAGGAAAGCAGACTATTATCTAAATGGTGGCCGATTAGGAAAAGGGGAGATGCAGCGAGACCTGGGTGTCATGGTACACCAGTCATTGAAAGTAGGCATGCAGGTGCAGCAGGCAGTGAAGAAAGCGAATGGTATGTTAGCTTTCATAGCAAAAGGATTTGAGTATAGGAGCAGGGAGGTTCTACTGCAGTTGTACAGGGTCTTGGTGAGACCACACCTGAAGTATTGCGCACAGTTTTGGTCTCCAAATCTGAGGAAGGACATTATTGCCATAGAGGGAGTGCAGAGAAGGTTCACCAGACTGATTCCTGGGATGTCAGGACTGTCTTATGAAGAAAGACTGGATAGACTTGGTTTATACTCTCTAGAATTTAGGAGATTGAGAGGGGATCTTATAGAAACTTACAAAATTCTTAAGGGGCTGGACAGGCTAGATGCAGGAAGATTGTTCCCGATGTTGGGGAAGTCCAGGACAAGGGGTCACAGCTTAAGGATAAGGGGGAAATCCTTTAAAACCGAGATGAGAAAAACTTTTTTCACACAGAGAGTGGTGAATCTCTGGAACTCTCTGCCACAGAGGGTAGTCGAGGCCAGTCCATTGGCTATATTTAAGAGGGAGTTAGATGTGGCCCTTGTGGCTAAGGGGATCAGAGGGTATGGAGAGAAGGCAGGTACGGGATACTGAGTTGGATGATCAGCCATGATCATATTGAATGGCGGTGCAGGCTCGAAGGGCCGAATGGCCTACTCCTGCACCTAATTTCTATGTTTCTATGTTTCTATGTTAGATTGGTTTTTGGGCTTCAGGGGGAGATAGAGTTGGGTATCGTCTGCGTAGCAATGGAAGGAAATGCCGTGCCTTTCAATGACTTGGCCTAAGGGGAGCATATACAGGGAGAAGAGAATGGTGCCAAGGATGGAACCTTGTGGAACCCCACAGCAGAGATTAGCTGGGGAGGAGAATGAGTTGCCTATGTTAGTCGAGAAACTCCTACCTTTGAGGTAGGAGATTTTTGACCATCTTACTCAGTTCCCCTCCGCTCATCAGGTGCAGAGGATTTTTCCCATCAATGAAAAATAAAAGTGTTATTAATGCTTCAAAAATGTTGAGAATCTCTCTTCTGTCAATCACGCCATGAAGGCCACGCCTTTTCCGGTGGGAAGGGGGAGGGATTATAAAACCCGGAAGTGTGGGTGTGGCTCAGTCTCTGCATGATGGGGGAGGGAGAGGTCACAACTCTGTCTGAGCTGTGAATCAAAACACTGAATGTGAGTAGTGTTTTGTGTAGTTTTCTGGTGGTTTCACCCTGCTTGAAATGGTATGAAACTGCATTTGAATGTGGTGATCTTGCACGCTGCATGAAATGGTATGAAACTGCATTTCAATTTGGTGGCCTTGCACCCTGCTTGAAGTGGTAGAAAACTGCACGAATTCGGTGGCCTTGCACCCTGCTTGAAGTGGTATGAAACTGCACTTGAATTTGGTGGCCTTGCACCCTGCTTGAAGTGGTAAGAAACTGCACTTGAATTTGGTAGCCTTGCACCCTGCTTGAAATGGTAGGAAAATGGATTTGAATTTGGTGGCCTTGCACCCTGCTTGAAATGGAATTTCAAGGAAGTGCCGTGAGTCAACTGCCAGCCCACCAGCCATGAGTGAGCTGCCAGCACATCAGGCTGCCACCCCAAGAATCCATTTGGTCCACAATTTCCATACTAGCCCTCTGGAGACCAGTCCCTTCAGCCCACAACAACCATCCAGAAAGGCCCCACTGGCTACTAATATTGGAATTGGTGACGAGGTGGAATATTACGTTGGGGGACCAGCCCTCCCAACGGGTCCCACTTAGTCTAGTACTTTATAGATATATACAATTAACCTACCACCCCGCATGTATTTGGGATCAGTTTGGGGGGGGGGGGGGGTTGTTATTAGTTTTCTTATAACAGAATGCCTTGAAAGATTCTACCTTTTTTTTAAATCTAGTTTGTGCTGGAAGTTTGCTTGGGTGTTAAATTAAATCCCAACCCAAACAAACCTATCCACAGGCAATCCTAATCTGAGCCAAAGCTGAGAACATGTGCTGTTGGATACCTGACCTGAACCCAATACATTTGATTGGGATTCTAAATCCTAAATGCTTGGGTCAGATTCCAGAGTCTAGATGGAGGCTCTGTAATGAGAAATCAGAACCACTTTCTATCCTGCTGCACTATTTTGTCTTTTTATGGGGAAGACGTCCTGTCATATCCCAGTGTACCAAGCCTCAGTGCCTGTTATATCTAAGGGCTAGTCTGACCACTTCCAAGCCAAACCCGAGGTCAAATAATACATTTTTGATACCTAACCTGGCCTGAACCCATCACATACAGGCGGGTGCCAAGAGACCCAGGTTATCCGGGCTTTAGTTTGAATAAAACAATCAAAGTGCTGGAGTAACTGTCCTGAAGGTGTTGACACAAGTTCCACATGTCCCTCGTAATACCAGTACTGGCAAACAAGTGTTGTAACAAAGTTCAATTCCTTTCTCCACTGTTATCCAAAGGTTACATTTAAAACTCCAACATATTCAGCTATGTATGAACTGCTGTATTGCACAGAATATTGATAAAACTTGGGACCTTCCTGAAGGCTGAGGTAATCAATAGATCAATTTATAAAATTATGACCAAGGCTTGAAAATGTCATTTAAAATTTTTAAAAAATCTATTCAGATGTCAATTAAATATTTTATATCGTGTGTCACTGGTCTACAACTATTAATAAACAAGGAAAGATACAAAATGCTGGAGTAACTCAGCGGGCCAGGCAGCATCACTGGACGTACCTTTAGAAAAGGTGATAAGGAGGAACATCTTTAGCAAGAGGATGGTGAATCTGTGGAATTCATTGCCACAGACAGCTGTGGAGACCAGGTTTTGGGGTATTTTTAAAGCGGAGGTTGATAAATTCTTGACTAGTAACGATGTGAAAGGTTATGGGGGAAAGGCAGGAGAAATGGGGTTGAGAGGGAAAGATAGATGAGCCATGATTGAATGGTGGAGTAGACTCAATGGGTTAAATGCTCTAATTCTACTATGACTTATGAACATAAACATGGATGAGTGAAGTTTCGAGTCAGAATTCTTCTTCGGACTGGAAAGTGGGGGGGGTTGAGAAAGCTGTAAGTGGGGTGGGGCGGGAGGGACTAAGCCTGGCAAGTGATGGGTTGATACACGTGAGGGGGGTGTCTAATTTGCAGATGGTTGTACAATGGCCAGAGATGAAATGACAAGAAGTGTGAAACAAGGAGGTAAAGGGCGTGTCCCACCAGCATGCGATTACATGCGTCTAGCACAACCAAACGGAAGCGGAGTTCGCGCTAAGTTCGCGCAAAGTTCGCACGTGACGTAATTTACATCGTACTCACCAATCAGCTGGGCAGGAGGCGGGCTGACTGAATTTGGACGTCGCACGGCGTTGGGCGGTGACCTCATCGCGCAACGGTACGCGCTAGGCTAGACGCTGCGTACGACGTCAAGACGCTGCGTACACCCTCAATGGGTTGGCACGCGGAATTTTCGGACAGTGAGGGATTTTCGGAGTCCCGCGCGATGTCGGGACCAGCCCCGCACAACTCTATACGCCTCCGCGGTTCGAAGTGGGACCGGCCCCATGCGGCCGTATGCCTCTAGCGACCACGTTTGGTCGCGCTAGACGCATGCCATCGCATGCTGGTGGGACAGGCCCTTCAGGATAGAAGAGGCATAAAATGTGAAGCCAGATCAGGTTGTAGAGGTGGAAGAGGATGCCAGGGCAAAGGGAGAATGGTGTACATCAGGTGGGGAACAGGGAAGAGAAGGAGGGAAGGGCAGGGTGGTGTTTTGTAGGTTAGTAACCTAAAATTGGAGAATTCAATGAGGTGCTGTTCCTCCAGTTTGTGTGTGGCTTAACTCCGGCAATGGGGAAGGGCTGAATGGAGCAGGACAGAAAGTTAACAATTTGAATGGGAGAAAAGTTGGCAACTGGGAGATCCAGCAAGCTTTGGTGGACTTAGCGCAAATGGTCGCCTAGCCAACACTTGGTCTTGCTGCTGTCAAGGAGAAACATTGGGAGCACTGAATGCAGCAGATAGGTTTAGATAAGGTGCATGTGAACTTCTGCCTCATCTGGAAAGGCTGCTGGGGTTCAGAGATGGATGTGAGCGCAGAGATACAGCAGCAGGTGAAACATAACGATTTTTTTTGTCCCGGATCCCTTCCATTGGCAGAGTGAGGACACATGCAAACTGGAGGAACAGCACTTCATATTCAGCTTGGGTGGCTTACAACCCAACTGTATGAATATTGAATTCTCCAATTTTAGATAACTAACCTACAAACACAGACCCCCCTTTCCATCCCCCCATTTCACTGCTTCTCTTCCCTGTGCCCCACCTGGATGCACACCCATTTCCCCTATTCCCCATCACCCCTTCTACCACCTACATAGAAACATAGAAAATAGGTGCAGGAGGAGGCCATTTGACCCTTTGAGCCAGCACCACCATTCATTGTGATCATGGCTGATCGTCCCCTATCAATAACCCGTGCCTGCCTTCTCCCCATATCCCTTAACTCCACTAGCCCCTAGAGCTCTATCTAACTCTCTCTTAAATCCATCCAGTGACTTGGCCTCCACTGCCCTCTGTGGTAGGGAATTCCATAAATTCGCAACTCTCTGGGTGAAAATATTTTTTCTCACCTCAGTCTTAAATGACCTCCCCTTTATTCTAAGACTGTGGCCCCTGGTTCTGGACTCACCCAACATTGGGAACGTTATTCCTGCATCTAGCCTGTCCAGTCCTTCTTATGTTCCTTCCTCCGGCTTCATGTTTCACACCTCTTATATCCTCACACAGACCGCAGACTGTGGTGCTTCCGGCTGCGGCACGGCAGGTACTTTAAAACTTTGACCGCCGGCCTGCGACCTACACCAGCCTGAAGCCGCGGTCTCTGGTTGGGAAGAGCCGATCCTGGACTCACCTTGACTTTGACTTTGTCCCTTACCATCTGGACGCCCGCAGCAACGGCTGTGGAGGGTGGTGGTCCCGACCACGGGGGAAAATGGAGGAGGACTGGCCAAGCACTGTGCCTTCCACCACAGTGATGAATGCTGTGGTGGATGTTTGTGTAAAATTTTAATGTGGTTGTGTTCTTTTTTATTGTACCGCTGCTGGCAACCCAAATACCACCGACCTTGGTTGTGTGGCAATAAAATTATTTCTAAATTTCTATTCTATCCTTATCTCATACTTTTTGCCTTTTCATTTCTGGCCTTTGTCCAGCCATCTGCCAATCAAAATAAACCTTCCCCTGCCGTGTGCGGACGGGGCATCGAAGGACGAGAAGCTGAAGCGAAGAAGTGGAAGCCAAGATACCGAACGGGCGTGACGCTGAAAAGCCAAATAACCGAATGGGCGTGATGACGAAAGGCCAAATAACCTAATGGACGCGACGCCCTAAAGCCAAATAACCGAACGGGCGCAATGCCGAAAAGCCAAATATGCGACGCCGAAAACCCAATAACGGACAGGACATCTCCGGGGAAGAAGGGACTCGACTCGAAATGTCACCCATTCCTTCTCTCCAAAGTCGCTGCCTGTCCCACTGAGTTACTCTAGCATTTTGTGTCTATTCACAAATAGACACTCCACCTCTCCCATCCCACCATCAGTCCAAACCAGTTACATAATTCCATACAACGCCTCCACAGGTTCTATATTCCACAGAGATACAAAGAGTACTTGTGAATAGATGCAAAATGCTGGAGTAACTCAGCGGGACAGGCAGCGACTCTGGAGAGAAGGAATGGGTGACGTTTCGGGCCGAGAACCTTCTTCAGACTGGACTGAACTCTCATCGGTGAGAGTACTTGTGATTGTCTGAAGGTCTCTACCCAAAATGTCATCCATTCCTTCTCTCCAGAGATGCTGTCTGTTCCGCTGAGTTACTCCAGCATTTTGTGTCTATCTTCAATTTCAGAGTTCAATAAAAAACACAGAGTGCTGGAGGAACTCAGTGGGCGAGGCGGCATCTGTGGAGGGAATGGATTAGGAGTTGTTTCGGCCAGGGTTCTTCTTCAATAGGAAGGAACTGCAGATGCAGTTGTCTTTGCAAAACGCCAAATGATTCCGGGAATGCCAAGAGAGAGAGAGAGAGAGGGAGAAAGAGAGAGAGAGAGAGAGAGAGAACAAGAGAGCGTGAGGGATAGATAGATAGATAGATAGATAGATAGATAGATAGATAGATAGATAGATAGATAGATAGATAGATAGATAGATAGATAGATAGATAGATAGATAGATAGATAGGGAGGGAGGGAGGGAGAGAGAGAGAGAGGGAGGGGAGAGAGAGAGAGAAAGAGAGAGAGAGGGAGAGAGGGAGAGAGGGCGAGAGGGAGGGGAGAGAGAGAAAGGGGAGGGAGAGTGAGTGAAAGAGAGAGAGAGAGCGAGAAAGAATGAGAAAGACCTGTCTGACCTGCTGTGTTACTCCAGTCCCTTGTGTCTTTTTCTGTGGAACAGCATCTACAGTTCCCTGTGTCCACTTTAGTTTGACCAATATTTTTCTCCCCTTTTTTGTTGTTCAATCCCAATAGTGCTAACTCTTCTGGGATATGCTACACTGGTCAATCTTCACTGTGAGTAGTGAGCAGTTGGAAGCCAGCTAACCTGAGATATCATGAAGAAGGTTCTAAGAAGGGTCGCAACGTCACCCATTACTTCTCTCCAGTGATGCTGCCTGTCTCGCTGAGTTACTCCAACATTTTGTGTCTACCTTCGGTGTAAACCACGATCCTTTAAACCGAAGATACACCTTCATGCACATATCATGAAACCAAGTCACATCATTCTCTGTCCCTGCATTTTTTACAATCTTCTAGCAATACTCATTGAATAATAATTGAAAGGACAACCTTGTCTGTTTTATATTGTTCCTTAGCCATACGACATTCATGTCAACCTGTAAATAAATGCACCTTTGAAAAGTTTAAATAGTAGTCATGTGAATGAGTGTATCAGTAATTCTCAATTTGCTGCATGAGACTGGACTATTGACACGTGCCCTGCTATATTTCATAAGTGTTTAAAAAATGGAACTTGGATAAGCATTGGAAAATGAAATGCTCCATCAAAGACTGGGAATTTGTCTGTAACTGCACACCATGGTGTGAATATTACTGATTAGTTTTTTGTTTCAGATTACAGGAACTGTAAAGCCCAAGCTGTACACAGATCATCAATCAAACATATGTTGCAGTTATAAATGCTTCCTTTTAGGAGTTTTGTCATGTTTTAATTGGTGTGCAGAGTTAGTTAATATCGAACTTTGTTTAAATAATTTGCAAATGATTAGCAACTTCCTGACAAGCGGATTTTAAAATGAATTTCCACATTAAACTAATCAGAATGTGGAAATTTGAAAAGAGGGTTTTATTTTGGAATGCACCAATTCTGAAATTGTTTTCTTTGCAGCTTAACATAGAAACATAGAAACATAGAAAATAGGTGCAGGAGTAGGCCATTCGGCCCTTCGAGCCTGCACCGCCATTCAATATGATCATGGCTGATCATCCAACTCGGTATCCTGTACGTGCCTTCTCTCCATACACCCTGATCCCTTTAGCCACAAGGGCCACATCTAACTCCCTCTTAAATATAGCCAATGAACTGGCCTCAACTACCTTCTGTGGCAGAGAGTTCCAGAGACTCACCACTCTCTCTGTGAAAAATGTTTTTCTCATCTAATCCTAAAGGATTTCCCCTTTATCCTTAAACTGTGACCCTTTGTCCTGGACTTCCCCAACATTGGGAACAATCTTCCTGCATCTAGCCTGTCCAACCCCTTAAGAATTTTGTAACAATAGCACATCCCTCACATTTTTTATAGTTTCAAACATTGTGGGTTCAAAACCCACCAACTTCCCACCAGTTGTTTCCTTGTACGTCTTTCCCCTCAAGTTTGGTTTTCATTGAGTTCTTGGTTCTGGATAGTTCTACAAATGACCACTGTTTTCTAGGGAATTCTATATAATGGACGTTTAACTTTAGAGGAGATCACTACTGAGCAGAACCTTTTTTATTCCCAGTTTCGAAGCGTGCACATTTTCCATTGGGTGTCAGTTAATAGCAATCTGCACTGGAACTAATGACCGATTACTCCCTAATTTAAGGATCAGTAACGACCCATCCATTGAGTTCCCCTGGCATTCAGAACAACGACTTTAGCACAGGTTTAAATTGTGAAAGTGTAACTATTATCAGGGTAACGCTGGCCAGGATTGTTCAAATCCTTTCATACTTTTCTGTTGGATGAAATTAGATCGTAATTTGTTGTAAAATTATGTTTGTATGTTTCTGTTTGAAAATGTTTATTGATAGTCATCTGAGATACAATGTGTGGCTTTTGTTTGCAAGCTCTCCAGTCAAATCAAATCAGACTGAGACAGAGCTATAGTCGATAATAAGAGTCCGATGTAGGTGTCCTTGTTGTGTAGATGTTCCAGAATTGAGTTTAGGGCTCAGGTGACAGCGTTGGCTGTGAATCTGTTGTGACGGTTGGTAGACTGCAATGGATCAAGGCTGTCTGGGAGACACACCATCTCCAGTCTCTCTGTCGAGAGAGATAAAGAACTAACAGAACTAACAGCGTCAATGACCTTTTATCAAACCTAGTCAACATTTGATATTAAACATGATTTATGTTGCAGAAACGGGGAAGTGAGGGAGAAAGCAAAGTGTATGTGTTTCATGGTGTGGACACCAAGAGATACCAAACGATCTAGATTGAGGTGGTAGAGATGTGATTGAGAAAGGGTGGTCGAGGGTTGCCAATTGCTACTGATCTGTCTGGAGGAGATGTACGAGGAAAGGAATGAAAGATGAAGAATTTAATGCTGGAATTATGAGATCCAAAATGCTGGAAATTACTGGAAATCTGGAATAAAATAAAGATACTGTACCAGATATAAAACAGTTTAGCCAGCATTTAGATAGGGACAATAATTAATATTACAGCTGGATGACCTTTGAACAAAATTGTCCTGCACTGATCAAAATTGATTATCTGATGTTATTGAATTCAATGTTGATTTCTGCAGGCAGTTATTTTGATTTACATCCTATAGCACATTTGCACTTAAGGTAGTCAATTGCTTCTTTTTAAGGGGCTGTCCCACTTGGGCGACCTAATCCGTGAGTTCTGATGAGTTTGCCCTCGACTCATACTCGCAGAATGGTCGACGTGAGGTCCTAGGAGGTCTTTGTAACTCTCCTTCATGCTCGAGAGTAGTCCCCACACACTCGAGGCTTCAGCTAGTTCGCAACGTATTTTTCAACATGTTGAAAAATGCCCGCGAGTAAAAAAGGTCTCCATGGAAAAAAATTGATACTTTTTTTACTTGTAGGTTTAGTCGTAGTAGGTCGTAGTAGGTCTGCATGTTAGTCATAGGTAATCGATGGTAGTCAAAGGTAATTGAAGGTAGTCGTAGATAGTCTTCATCATAGTCGAAGGAAGGTCGAAGGAGATCGAAGGAGGTTGTCTTCACTCTCCACTATTCGGTGTCCAATTTTCCTGAAGTTAGTCGTAGCTAGTCGTAGCTAGTCGTAGCTAGTCGTAGCTAGTCGAAGCTGGTCTTCAACACAGTCGAAGGAGGTCGAAGGAGGTCATCAACATGACATTTTTTCAAACTCTCCTAAACTCTTCTAAACTCGCCAATTAGGTCGCTCAAGTGGGACAGCCCCTTAAGTCAGAACTGGATAAATATGCAGGCCAGAAGGGAGAAATTGAAGAATAGTATTCGTTTTGGAGCGATTATGTAACAAAGCATTTCAAACAGCATGTGGCAATTGGCTTCAATGCTATTTAACCCCTATGTTTTTATGTTACAATGTCAAGCATTGATGTTCCAAATGTATTTTAAAGCTCGTACTTCACAGATTACCTTTATGGAGAGTAGAAGTAACATGGTTTTAGTGAGGGGGATGGAGAAATACCTTCATGCTTTTAGTTTTAATTATCTATTAATTTATAGAATCATGGAGGCCAGAGTGGATCTTATCATTTCTTAAATGCTGTCAGTAGAATTAATGACTGAAGGTAGACCCAATACTGGAGTAACTCAGCGGGACAGGCAGCATCTTCTCTGGAGAGAAGGAATTGGTGACGTTTCAGACCGAGTAGTGTCTCGACCTGAAACGTCACCCATTCCTTCTCTCCAGAGATGCTGCCCGGCCCGTTGAGTTACTCCAGCATTTTGTGCCTACCTTCGATTTAAACCAGCATCTGCAGTTCTTTCCTGCACATAATGACTGAAACATCTCTTTGCAAGATCCCTCAGGATCAAGTCCTGAGGTCGTTGATGAGGCCAAAACATGGGGCTTGTTGACTCTGCAGGTGGGGCAAGACGAGCTTAATAGCGTAGGTGAGTGGGGAGCTTGTGAAATGCTGTGCTTCTGCTAGCAATGGGCTTCAGTGTGTTTCTTGGTCAATTGGATGCATCCCACTTTGTCGGCCTCCACTTTGTGCAAACATTAGCTGGAGATTCCCAATATTAGTGGGTAATGTACTTTCTCACAAAGGCTTTGAGAAAATCCTTGAATGTTAGCATTTGTCCATCTGATAATTCCTTCCCTCGACAGAGCGTGGAATAGAATATATATTCAATAGCATTGTGGTACCAGTGTTTGAAGGCAAAGTGTAATAAATGATGCCGTCACCTAATATAGTATAAGATGCAAATACCACCTTGTATGAGCATCCATAAGCATGGCTTCATGCTACTACAATGTTCTCCGTTCTCTTATGAAGACATTTGCTTGTTGGCCATTACTTCCATACTTGCACGTTAAACTTGCTGAATAACGGTATGAATTAAAGTTAGAGTCAACAATCTTTCAGAAAGCAAACTTCTTTAAATGAGTGTTCAAGAAGGAACTGCAGATGCTGGAAGATCGAAGGTACACAAAAATGCTGGAGAAACTCAGCGGGTGCAGCAGCATCTATGGAGCGAAGGAAATAGGCGACGTTTCGGGCCGAAACCCTTCTTCAGACTGATGGGGGGGGGGGGGGAGAAGGAAGGAAAAAGGGAGGAGGAGGAGCCCGAGGGCGGGGGGATGGGAGGAGACAGCTCGAGGGCTAAGGAAGGGGAGGAGACAGCAAGGGCTAGCAAAACTGGGAGAATTCAACGTTCATGCCATCCGGACGCAAGCAACCCAGGCGGAATATGAGGTGCTGTTCCTCCAATTTCCGGTGTTGCTCACTCTGGCAATGGAGGAGACCCAGGACAGAGAGGTCGGATTGGGAATGGGAGGGGGAGTTGAAGTGCTGAGCCACCGGGAGTTCAGGTAGGTTATTGCGGACTGAGCGGAGGACTTCGGCGAAACGATCGCCCAACCTCCGCTTAGTCTCCCCGATGTAAGGCGGAATATGAGGTGCTGTTCCTCCAATTTCCGGTGTTGCTCACTCTGACAATGGAGGAGACCCAGGACAGAGAGGTCGGATTGGGAATGGGAGGGGGAGTTGAAGTGCTGAGCCACCGGGAGTTCAGGTAGGTTATTGCGGAATGAGTACTTTCTTTAAATGAGTACTTGCTCTGATCACATCACAGATTTAATGCTAGAACGGGAGTTTTACCTTATTTATAATTTAGTCACTCAGTTTCTAATAACCTGATAATAATGTTAAGCATCAATTAGCATAATTCTGCCTGAAGCATATATTTATTTAAAATAATTGAAATAAGGATTAGCTGGAGAATGGCGCAGTAGCAGAGTTGCTGCCTTACAGCGCCAGAGACCCAGGTTCGATCCTGACTACGAGTGCTGTCTGTGAGGAGTTTGTATGTTCTCCCTGTGAGGGCATGGGTTTTCTCCAGATGCTCTGGTTTCCTGCCATATTCCAAAGGCATGCAGGTTTGTAAGTTAATTGACCTGTAAAAATTGTCCGTATTGTGTAGGATAGAACCAGTGTACTTGCTGCTCGGCGCCGTCACGGTGGGCCGAAGGGTCTGTTTCTATGTTGAATCATTAAACTAAACTAAACTAATCCTATCTATACATCTCTAAAATTCTGTTATGGTTGGAAAAATCGAAAATGGGTTCAAGCTGAACTGAGTGAGTATTAAGCAATACACCAACTTATAACTCGCTTTTATAGTGGAAAAAGTTTCACTTTTTTTCTGCTGGTGACCTTAGAAAATTGACTTAATCGAGCAGAAAACTGGATCTTGATTGGTGCTAGAACTCCTAGCAAAATGGAAAGTGCTCAATGAAAGTATTCAAATAAAGTTATTTAACATTGCAGAAACTTTGGGCGGAAACTTTGTGTTCATAAATGCTGTCAAAGGCATTTTCTCAGCCATTAAATGAGTTGGGCCGAAGGATTTGTTACCATGCTGTATAACTGACTCTAAGCATAAATCAAGCACAGGAGAGGGCAGCACTTGGTAATTTACTGTTGATTTCAAAACCATCATAAAAGGGATTAAGGGGAATTTAAAGAAGTCTGGCATTAATTTTTTCGCTATTTCAGCATGTCCTAAAAGATATGTTTAAGGCCATCTTCTTGCTGTTGAGTCACTTACTGGTAGAATCAATCAAACAAATTGTATATTTAAGGGAGGAAACTGCTACAAGGCACTTCACCTGAGCAAAATCAAGTGCAATGATGCACACTGGCATTCTACGATAAGCGATCAAAAACTTGATGAGTGTGGGATCTTAAGGAATGTCTTAAAGCTGTAAAGTGAGTTGGGGAGGTGGGGAGGTGTGGGGAATAAAATGATAGTGATAGGGGCTTGAGAATATAGTGGAGCTGAGGGAACAGTTCAGTTCTGAAATCCAAAGAGAGATACAAAAGGCTGGAGTAACTCAGCGGGTCAGACAGCATCTCTGGAGAAAAGGAATAGATGACGTTTTGGGTCCTTTGTCTCGACCCAAAATGTCACCCTTTTCTCCAGAGATGCTGTCTGACCTCGCTGAGTTACTCCAGCTTTTTGTGTCTATCTTCGGTTTAAACCAGCATCTGCAGTTCCTTCCTGCACAAATTCTGAAACCCTTCTGTTTATCCTGCACCATCAGCCACAATGTAATCCCACCATCCCTCCCCTTGAACAACCGTGATCATGTTAAACATGTACAATGGTAAGACCAGCATTAAAAGAGAAAGAGAGCTAATGGCTCAGGTTAAAACTGTTTCTTTTTCACGGATGCTGCCCGATTAGTGTTTCACATTTTCTGATTTGATTTCAGATTTCCTGCATCTGCAGATTTTGTTGATTTTCACATCCAGGTTAAATGTAAGTCCTAAGTTGATTTTTTTAAATATAAAAAAGAAGAAGTATGATATCCATTACAAATTCCTCTGGATGAAAGGAGAAGAGATCCTTGGAATGAACGTACAAGATGAATAGAAACAAATGAAGGGGACAACCTAAAGGAGCCAAAATATCTAGCAAATGCCTTTGGCATTTTACAACTCTAATACACTATGGCTCATGAGAAATCTGAAGGATTAGAGATGCATGCAGAATTCTGAGAGATAAGATATGGTTAGTGGCATCAAGGATAATGCCAGCTTTAGCAATGACCATGCCGACACTTGCAGTTGGGTGACCTCACGTATTTATTTTATTTACAGTGGGAAGAAAGTCAAGGAGTGCATGGGAGTGCTGTCCCTTGTCATCAAGATGAACCTGGTGATTTTGTCCCAGTAGCTCAGTCCTGGTCTAGAGGAAGGAGGCGTGGCGATCTCATGCTTCTCCCTGCAGTTCACCCTTGCCCCGACAGGAGGTGCTGGTAGTCCCAGAATTGTCCTGGCAGCTCAGCTTTGGGACTTGAAGAGGCGGCGCTGGCGGTCTCTGGATTATCGTGGCGGCACAGTCTTTGCCTCTGTGTGTGTGGGCGCAGTCCCTTATTGACCATGGGCTGGAAGAGGCACTGGCATCTCAGGCTTGCCAAGTGCTTCTTCTCTCACCCTCTACCTTTCATGTGTTTCATGAATTTGATTGAATTTTCTGAAAAAATAAAATAATTTTTTGAAAAAGAAAGATTAACGAGGATAGGACTATAGATATAGTCTATGGGGACCAGCAAGGCTTTTGATAAGGTTCTGCGCTGGAAGGTTATAGGATCCAGGGAGAGCTAGATAACTGAATACCGAATTGACATCATGGTAGGAAGCAGAGGGTCTTGGTTGAAGATTATTTTTCGGACAGGAGGCATGTGATACACTGGTGTGTATCAGGGATTGGTGCTTGGACCATTGCGGTTTGTCATCTAAATGAACGATTTGGATGAGAATGCACAAGGCATGTTTAGTAAGTTTTCAAATGACACTAAAACAGGTAGTATAGACAGTAAAGATGGTTATCAAGAATTACAATGGGATCTTGATCAGCTGGGTAAGTGAGCCAAGGAATGGCTAATGGAGTTTAACTCAGATAAGTGTAAGGTGTTGTATTTTAGGAAGTCAAACCAGAGCAAGAACTTCACAGTGAACAATAGGGCCCTCTGCGGACACTGTTGTAGAGCAGAGGATCTAGTCCCCTGAAAGTGACATCGCAAGTAGATAGGGTGCGGTGGAGGGGAGGGGTTTGGGGGAGGAGGAGGGGGGGGGGGGTGGGAGCGGTTGAATAAGACATTTTTGCATGCTGGTCTTCAACAGTAATGGAATTGATTATCAAAACTGGAAGATTATGTTGCAATTGTACAAGACATAGGTGAGGCCACAGTTGAAGTATTGTGTCCATTTTGGTCACTCTGCTTTAAGAAGGATGCCATTAAACTGAAAAGAGTGTGCAGGGAATATTTACAAGGATGTTGCCAGGACTTGAGGTCCTGAGCTAGAGGGAGAGATTGGGCAGGCTAGGAGCACAGAAGGATGAGGGTTAATCTTACGTTGGTGTATAAAATCAAGAAAGGAATAGATAGAATAAACGCACAGTCTTTTTTCCTAGGATAGAGGAATCAGGAACTAGAGGGCATGGCTTTAATTGAGAGGGGAAAGATTTAATAGGAACTTGAGGGGCATCCTTTTCACTCAGAGGGTGGTGGGTATATGGAACCAGCTGCCATATTGTTGAAGCAGGTACAATGACAACATTTAAAAGACCTTCGGATGGGTAAGAAAGGGTGAGATATGGGCCAAACACAGGAAAAGTGACGAGCCTCATCGGCACATCCTGGTTGGCATGTTCGAGTTGTACATGCTACTGTTTCCCTATTGTACGACTGTGGATTTTATGCCTTTATGTAGTTTGGCCAGTGAACTATAATAAGTGATGAAACACTAAAAAGATTTTTTAGAGATCTGAGCACCTGGTTTGAAAAGAGAGAAAAAATGAAGAGGTGGAAAAACACTTGAAACTGAAAGGATCAAAATGTTTAATTTTTAATCATGGCACCAAGAGTTTACTTTAATCTGTTAACTAAAATACACTAATTGGAAAATTCTTTATGACTGTAGATTGTCTTCACAAGAGTAGGTCCTGCAGAATTTCCAGAGTAAAGTAATTATTTTAATATATTTGAATACCGTCGAGTTCCAGCTTTGAAGAACATTGTATAGATTGTACAATCACTGCACATTCTAAAAAACTGTGTGATATTAACAATATATATATTCATGGATTGAGAATTAATGATTTATTGTATGTGTTTATGTTGGACTTTTTAATTTGTGTATTTTATTGAATTATCAACTTTTGCCAGTTTGTAGGTTGGTATTTATGTAACTTATAATTTCTTTCCAGAGAGTTCCTCAGGTTACAGAAATATTAGTTTTAGTCTCTGTTCGGATAGGAATCTACAAATGTCCCATTTCTGCCAGACCTCAAAATGTCTCCAGAGTGTTTATTTCCTAGCTTGTGGGAAAGCAAACCTAGAGATTTTGTAATTGATTTAGACAATGGCATGCGTTCCCACAGTTATCCCTCCAGATACCAAGAACTTACTCCCATTTCCACACAACTAACATATTTCTATTACATATGCTATCTAATTGCAGAATTACTTTTTGAACTTGTTACTTCTGATGTCTTAAGGCAGCACTAAATCCCAAGGAAATTGCACTCAATGCCGTTAACATACCCTTGACGCTAAGAAATATGTGGTTGAAATGCCGATGAGAGGCACGAACTACGCAAACCTTGATGTGTCAGCAATGCATTCTTTCACCACAAAGTGCTCTAATTTAGAAATATATGATTCTGTAATAACTCATGCTTATTGTCTTCAGCAGGTTATGTAAGTGGGTGATTTCTGTAGCCATCTTATTTTCAGATTGTTTCAGATATTTAAGTCTTCTCTGAAAAACGTGTCTCAGTATAAGAGCAGCTTTTAGCACAATTTTTTTCATATGCTTGGTTACAGAACATTTGAACCAATTGACTTCTTAAACAAATTCAGCTACCCAAAAACTATTCAGTGGCTCAGCTTGATGTAAATTATCCAAAACCATGAGTAGGAGAGAACTTGAGTGTTGTTGTCATGGATGTCAATGTTTGTATCCTGGGAAGGTGGGAAATATATGGGGTAAATCTATCACCCACATTACGACACAATAGGGTGTAACATTCCAGATATTTTCACGTATTTTCTCTCACCAATGGCATCAAGATGTCTCAGAAAGAGATGTATGAAAAAAAAGAAAACAGTGAGGATATTAAATTTCACAAAAGATGTTGAGAACTGTGTCCTTATAGGCAAGTGCTTATGTTTAATGTTTAAGGGCCTGTCCCACTGTACCAGGTAATTCAAGAACTCTCCCGAGTTTAAATGTTGAAAAATGTTGAAATGTTAAAACATGTTGAAAAATGTTCACGAGAGCCCCAAGTACCTACAAACGGCTATTACCGCAATTCTCCGAGTTCGAATCAGGGGAAACTCGGGAGAACTCTTGAATTAGCTCGTACAATGGGACAGGCCCTGTGTCAGAAGCACTGTGATCAATACCTTGAGAGTGAATTTCCTTCCCATTGAGTGATGTTGTCCTTAGATCAATGAGAGACTGGTGTGTTAACAAGAGTCAAAAGGATTGAACGGGCAACATATGTGTTAGTAGCCTCAGGCCACAATTTTGTGGAATTAGGTATTTACAGATCACACTAGCCAGTATTTTCCAAAAAAAATATTGACCAAGCTTGAGATAGACAGAAAAAGCTGGAGTAACTCAGCGAGACAGGGAGCATCTCTAGAAAGTAGTGACGTTTCGGGTGACGTTTAGGGCGAGACCCTTCATCAGACTGGTTAGGGATAAGGGAAACGAGAGATATAAACGATGATGTGGAGAGATAAAGAACAATGAATAAAAGATATGCAAAAAAGTTCAGATGATAAAGCTTGTTTGTAGGGTGAAAAGGAGAAGCTAGTGCGATGTGGGTAGTGGAGGGACACAGAGGTACCTGAAGTGAGAGAAGTCAATATTCATACCACTGGGCTGTAAGCTGCCAGAGCTGTACATGATGGGAAATAGATCACCAGCTCGATTAGCTCAAGATCACTCAGAACTGGCAGCAATTCACACATGAGAATAGTGTCATCAGAAGCATTGCAAAAGTCCTGCAAGCAATTGGTCATATAATTATATCCTACTTTGCAGAATTTACTGGATCATTAATGTCCTAATTTTGTGTATATAAAGAAAGTTTCAGAAATAACAGCATAATTGTGATGTGATATCAAATATTCAAGGTGATTTTATGATGCGTTTTAAATCTAAAAGCTGGAAATCAATAAATATTTATTGGTGGGTAAAAGATCTTTCATTAGCTGTTGATTGATTAATATTTTTCCTTTGTAGTAGTCATTTAATAAGAGTTCTGGCACAAGAACAAGCATAGGGGGGCAGATTCCTTCCTGTTCTAATGCAGAGAGATACAATTAATCCACAAAACAATAGAGGCAGGGATTTGCAAGTCTTTATTACACTGAGCATCATATAGTACTTCTTTGATTTAAGTTTAGTTTAGTTTGGAGATACAGCGCGGTAACAGGCCCTTTGGCCCACCTAGTCCGCACCGACTGGCGATCCCCGCACATTAACACAATCGTACACAGACTAGGGACAATTTACATTTATACTTGGGCAATTAACCTACCACCCTGAATGTCTTTGGAGTGTGGGAGGAAACCAAAGATCTCGGAGAAAACCCCACATGCTCAAGGGAGAACTGTCCTCCTGAACACTGGGTGGCGCCACCAGTAGTGGCTGCCTCACCAACAGTCTGTCTGTCCTTTCTTCTTTTTTGTTATTTTTAATTTGTGTTAAAAGTATGTTTTAGTGTTCCTTGCTTTATTTTATGTGGGGGTTGGGGGAAATTTTTATCAATCTCTTACCTCGACGGAGATGCAAATGTTTTTCCGTATCGTATCACCGTCCCCACTGCAGCCTAACATCGTGGAGTTGGCGGCCTTTCCTGAGACAGACCCGGTGCTCCAGCCGTAGGAGTCTGCGGAATGTTAACATTGAGGAGCTTGCGATCCCTTTGCCGGGGATCGAAGCTCCAACCGCGGGGCCTGTGGACTTTAACATCGCAAAGCCCGGGGTCTTTGGTACAAAGAGGCCGATTCGGGAGCTCCATGACGCGGAGAGAGTTTCAACCGCCCTGACGTGGGAGTTTCAGTCACCACTTCGATCGTCGGCTGCAGGGGCTTTGATCGCCCCGACTGCGGTTGGTTTGACTGCCCCGATCACGGGAGAACAAAGAGGAAGAAGTTTGAACTTTATTGCCTTCCATCACAGTGAGGAATGTGGAATCCACTGTGGTGGATGTTTATGTTAAATTTTATATGGTTGTGTGTCTTGTTGCTTTTCACTTAGTATTGCTGTATGGTAACTCAAATTTCACTGTACATTTCACTGTACATGTAAATTTCACTGTCTGAAGAAGGCTTTCGGCCCGAAACGTTGCCCATTTCCTTCGCTCCATAGATGCTGCTGCACCCGCTGAGTTTCTCCAGCTTTTTTGTGTACTTTCACTGTACATTAATTGGCCTTGAAACTTTGAACCCTTGAAACCTTGAAACCTTAAAACCTTACAGACAGCACGCGTAGTCAGGATCGAACCTGGGTCACTGGTGCTGTAAGGCAGCAACTCTACTGCTGCGCCACTGTGCCATCCATGAGCTTGAAAAGAAAAACATCCAGGCAGGAAAAATGCTTACAGCTTTATGTTTTTATTTGAGATCAATCTCAGTTTCTCTGAATTCATAATGGAAGGAAATGCTAATTTTATTGGTGCAAGCAAAGTCTCACCGGGCTTCATAATGGACAACTGTGTGAAATAAGTTTATGGTGACTTTATCTTTCGTTCTTGGTGTGATTCGACATGTTTCCAGACAAAGAAGAGATTGAGGACTATTATGAAAAGGCAGACAGCTGAGACTGATCTATGAAAATTAATTTTGGGACTATAAAATATTCTCCTTGTCTGAAAGCTCCAAATATGCACTTCATCTGGCCAGGTTATTGAATACAGAGGAAGAGGACAGAGACATGCTGGTAATTGAAGATTTACAGAACACACTGGATATCAGTCTTTGCCACCATTGATAAACTTTCCAAAAAAATCATTGCTATTATCATTTAATTAAAGTATAATTTTCCTAGTATTTTCACGTAATGTATTTATGTTAAAAAGAAAATCATACTCAGTAACACGCTGCTTTTAAATCTTTCCCATGCCCAGGAAATCTACCTTCACAGAGAGAGACTAAAGGGCCTATCCAACTATGGCGACCTTATTGGCGAGTTT
Source organism: Amblyraja radiata (assembly GCF_010909765.2). NCBI lineage: Eukaryota > Metazoa > Chordata > Chondrichthyes > Rajiformes > Rajidae > Amblyraja > Amblyraja radiata. The sequence goes on along the minus strand of NC_045967.1, from coordinate 4,177,717 downwards.
AGGAGACCCTGCGCTCACCACAAGCTCATAACATGGTCGACACATGGTCGTAGGTGGTCTCTGGTGAGTCTCCTTCATGGTCGAGAGTGGTTCCCGCAAAGTGGTTACTACTCGCGGCCTCAGTATGGTCGCGGAAAATGTTTCAACATGTTGAAAAATTTTCTGCGACCAAAAATTGCTTGGCTTGGAGAAAATCGATACATAGAACATAGAAACATAGAAATTAGGTGCAGGAGTAGGCCATTCGGCCCTTCGAGCCTGCACCGCCATTCAATATGATCATGACTGATACATTTGTAGTTGTAGGTTTAGTCCAAGTAGGTCGTAGTAGGTCGGCATGTTATCGTAGGTTATTGTAGGTAATCGAAGGTAGTCGAGATAGTCGTAGATAGTGTTAGTATATCACCTTTAAGGGCCTGTCCCACTGACGTGATCTTTCAGCGACTGTCTTCGCCCTTCAAGCTCAAGGGCACTTGCCTGGAAAACCTCGAGCTGGATCGACCGTCAGCGATGAAACCGCGAGCCGGATCGACTGTCAGCGATGAAACCGCGAGCCGGATCGACCGTCTGCACACACACACACACACAAACAGATCGCAAAGGCGGGGGCCAGGGAAAGCGGGGGAGCGCTGTCTCAAATTCACACTCGCGATGAACAGGAAGGCAAAAGACGGCTGGCACAGTTCGGTAAGACCTTTAGAGAGCGCGGGGGGGGTGGGGGGGGGGGAGAGAAGGGGAGAGAAGGGGAGAGAATGGGGGGTGTAGGAGTCGAGACACTTTTAAGAAGCCAGACAACGTTTAATAAAGTTTAGCGGCCATTTAACATTACCGGTCGGTTTACTTACCTGTTTTTTCTCAACGAGCTTTACCTTTGATTAACTTCAATTTACTTTGACTACCTACAAATAGCATTATGACCTACTAGGACCTACCTCAACTAAACCCACAAGTAAAAAAATATCGGATTTTTCCATGGCGACCTTTTTAACTCGCGGACATTTTTCAGCATTTTTCCGCGAGTTCAGAAGAGTTTGCCCTCGACTCATACTCGCATTATGGTCGACACAAGGTCCTAGGAGGTCTTTGTAACTCTCCTTCATGCTCGAGAGTAGTCCCCGCGTACTCGAGGCCTCAGCTAGGTCGCGGCATATTTTTCAACGTTGAAAAATGCCCGCGAGTAAAAAATGGTCGGCATGGAACAAATCGATATTTTTTTACTCGTGGGTTTAGTTGAGGTAGGTCCTAGTAGGTCATAATGCTATTTGTAGGTAGTCAAAGTAAATTGAAGTTAATCAAAGGTAAAGCTTGTTGAGAAAAAACAGGTAAGTAAACCGACCGGTCCCACATAAGAGATTAGTATACAAACTTAAAGCACACGGTATTGGGGGTTCAGTATTGATGTGGATAGAGAACTGGCTGGCAGACAAGAAGCAAAGAGTAGGAGTAAACGGGTCCTTTTCACAATGGCAGGCAGTGACTAGTGGGGTACCGCAAGGCTCAGTGCTGGGACCCCAGCTATTTACGATATATATTAATGATTTGGACGAGGGAATTGAATGCAACATCTCTAAGTTTGCGGATGACACGAAGCTGGGGGGCAGTGTTAGCTGTGAGGAGGATGCTCGGAGGCTGCAAGGTGACTTGGATAGGCTGGGTGAGTGGGCAAATGCATGGCAGATGCAGTATAATGTGGATAAATGTGAGGTTATCCACTTTGGTGGCAAAAACAGGAAAGTAGATTATTATCTGAATGGTGGCCGATTATATGGGGTAGATGCAACGAGACCTGGGTGTCATGGTACACCAGTCATTAAAAGTAGTCATGCAGGTGCAGCAGGCAGTGAAGAAGGCGAATGGTATGTTAGCATTCATAGCAAAAGGATTTGAGTATATGAGCAGGGAGGTTCTACTGCAGTTGTACAGGGTCTTGGTGAGACCACACCTGGAGTATTGCGTACAGTTTTGGTCTCCTAATCTGAGGAAAGACATTCCTGCCATAGAGGGAGTACAGAGAAGGTTCACCAGACTGATTCCTGGGATGTCAGGACTTTCATATGAAGAAAGACTGGATAGACTCGGTTTGTACTCGCTGGAATTCTCTCCCGCAGAAGGTAGTTGAGGCCAGTTCATTGGCTATATTTAAGAGGGAGTTAGATGTGGCCCTTGTGGCTAAAGGGATCAGGGGGTATGGAGAGAAGGCAGGTACAGGATACTGAGTTGGATGATCAGCCATGATCATATTGAATGGCGCTGCAGGCTCGAAGGGCCGAATGGCCTACTCCTGCACCTATTTTCTATGTTTCTATGTTTCTATGATTCTAATACAGCTAGTAGGCCGTGAGGGGGGGGGGGCGTGGACGCGACTCGGATAATAGCCGCATCCTCGCCAGGAAGCGACTGAAGGACGGTTTCCCCTTACCCTACCCGCTTGGCGGCGCGACTCACCTGTTGCAGCGGCCCCTACAGCCTGTCTGTCATTTTTTTATTTTTTGTCTAGTTAAATGTAGTGTTGGTGTTTTTTTAATACTGGTTTTAAATGTGTATTAGAACAAGTGCAGACCCGTTGGGTCTGTTTCCCTAACGGCGTTTGCGGGGGGGGGGGGGGGGCTGCAGCATCACACTCACATTAACCACCCCCCAAACACACAGGTGGGGGGAGGGGAGGTGAGAAGAGGGGAGGGGGGGGGGAGAAGAGGAGGAGGAAACGGGACAGATTTGGGAGGGAAAGGAGAGCGGGGTAGGAGGTGAGAGAGGGGGATGGGGAGAGAGACGTGTGGGATGGGGAGGGAGGGGAGGATGGAGGGAGGGGGAGAGGGGCGGGGGGGCGGGAGGGGAAGGGGCGGGGAGAGAGGAGGGGGATGGGGGAGAGAAGAGGAAGAGTGGGGAGGGAGGAGGAGAGGGGTAGGGGGAAGGGGGCGGGGGGAGAGAGGGAAGGGGGGTGGGGGAGAGAGGGATGGGTGGGAGAGGGAGAGGGGTGAGGAGAGGGAAACATAGAAACATAGAAATTAAATGCAGGAGTAGGCCATTCGGCCCTTTGAGCCTGCACCACCATTCAATATGATCAGGGCTGATCATCCAACTCAGTATCCTGTACCTGCCTTCTCTCCATACCCCCTGATCCCTTTAGCCACAAGGGCCACATCTAACTCCCTCTTAAGTTCCGATTGGACATATGTGAACATTGGGCATTGTGACATCACACAATGGAACGTTCACCAGGGGCTGGGGCTCCTGCAAAGGCATATGTAAATGAATCCCTTCCGATTGGACATCTGTGAGCATTGGGCATTGTGACATCACACGATGGAACGTTCACCAGGGGCTGGGGCTGGTGCTGCTTCTATGGGTGAGAAGCCAGTTTATTTTTGAAATATTGGGGGGGTGGGGGGAGGATTTGATTAAAAACGTGTACTTAAACACGATGAAATGTAATGAGGAGCGGATACTTAGAAAGAAAAGTGAAATCTCTACCGAAATGGAAAAGATGTCGGCGATTCTGCATCTGGTTTCGGAGTTGCAGTGAATCAAAGGAAGAAATGCAGCCGGCAGACGTACATGTAAATGGATCCATTCCGATTAGACATCTGCGAGCATTGGGCATTGTGATTGGACATCTGCGAGCATTGGGCATTGTGACATCACACGATGGAAACTAATCAAAAGGCAGACAGGCAGCCGGACGGACGGCAGGCGGCAGGCACACAGTTTTATATATTAACTAGACCAAGTGCAGACCCGTTGGGTCTATATCCCCAACGGCGTATGCGGGGGGGGGGGGGGGCGGCGGCATCACACTCACATTAACCACCCCCCAAACACACAGGTGGGGGGAGGGGGATGAGAAGAGGGAGGGAGCGGAGAGGAGGAGGAGGAAACGGGACAGATTTGGGAGGGAAAGGAGAGCGGAGTAGGGGGTGAGAGAGGGGGACGGGGAGAGAGATGTGAGGGAGGGGGGGATGGGGAGGGAGGAGGGAGGGAGGGGGACAGGGGTGGGGGGAGAGAGGGGAAAGAGTGGGGAGGGAGAGTGGAGGGGGAAGGGTGGAGAGGTGGAAGAGTGGGGAGGGAGGAGGAGAGGGGTAGGGGGAGTGATGGAAGAGGGACAGAGGGGTAGGAGGAAGGGGGCGGGTGGAGAGAGGGAAGGGGGTGGGGTAGAGAGGGAAGGGGGGTGGGGAGAGAGGGATGGGTGGGAGAGGGAGAGGGGTGATGAGAGGGAAACATAGAAACATAGAAATTAAGTGCAGGAGTAGGCCATTCGGCCCTTTGAGGCTGCACAATCATTCAATATGATCATGGCTGATCATTCAACTCAGTATCCTGTACCTGCCTTCTCTCCATACTCCCTGATCCCTTTAGCCACAAGGGCCACATCTAACTCCCTCTTTAATATAGCCAATGAACTGTCCCCAACTACCTTCTGTGCCAGTGAATTCCAGAGATTCACCACTCTCTGTGTGAAAAATGTTTTTCTCATCTCGGTCATAAAAGATTTACCCCTTATCCTTAAACTGTGACCCCTTGTTCTGGACTTCCCCAACATCTGGAACAATCTTCCTGCATCTAGCCTGTCCAACCCCTTAAGAATTTTGTACGTTTCTATAAGATTAGCCCTCAATCTTCTAAATTCTAGCGTGTACAAGCCGAGTCTATCCAATCTTTCTTCATATGAAAGTCCTGACATTCCAGGAATCAGTCTGGTGAACCTTCTCGGTACTCCCTCTATGGCAACGAAGTCTTTGAGCATTGGGCATTGTGACATCACACGATGGAACGTTCACCATTGGCTGGGGCTCCTGCAAAGGCATATGTAAATGGATCCATTCCGATTGGACATCTGTGAGCATCGGGCATTGTGACATCACACGATGGAACGTTCACCAGGGGCTGGGGCTGGGGCTGCTTCTATGGGCGGAAAGCCAGTTTATTTTTGAAATATTGGGGGGGGGGGGGGGGGGGGGGGGAGGGAGAAGGATTTGATTAAAAACGTGTACTTAAACACGACGAAATGTAATGAGGAGCGGATACTTAGAAAGAAAAGTGAAATCTCTACCGAAATGGAAAAGATGTCGGCGATTCTGCGTCTGGTTTCGGAGTTGCAGTGAATCAAAGGAAGAAATGCAGTCGGAAGCCGTACATGTAAATGGATCCATTCCGATTGGACATCTGCGAGCATTGGGCATTGTGATTGGACATCTGAGAGCATTGGGCATTGTGACATCACACGATGGAAACGAATCAAAAGGCAGAAAGGCAGCCGGACGGCAGCCGGACAGATGGCACGAGAGCTTTATATATTAACTAGACCAAGTGCAGACCCGTTGGGTCTGTTTCCCCAACGGCGTTTGCGGGGGGGGGTGGGGGGGGTGAGAAGAGGGGAGGGAGGGTAGAGGAGGAGGAGGAAACAGGATAGACTTGGGGTAGGGGGTGAGAGATGGGGAGAGAGATGTGGGGGAGGGGGCATGGGGAAGATGGGGAGGAGGGAGAGAGGGGGAGAGGGGTGGGGGAGAGAGGGGAAAGAGTGGGGAGGGAGAGTGGAGGGGAAGGGGGAGAGAAGTGGAAGAGTGGGGAGGGAGGAGGAGAGGGGTAGGGGGACAGAGGGATAGGGGAAGGGGGTGGGGGGGAGAGGGAAGGGGGTGGGGTAGAGAGGGAAGGAGGGTGGGGGAGAGAGGGATGGGAGAGGGAGAGGGGTGAGGAGAGGGCGAGGGAGAGGAGAGAAGGGGGAGAGAAGTGGTAGAGTGGGGAGGGAGGGAGGGGTAGAGGGGTAGCGGGAGTAGTGGAAGAGAGATGGGGGAGTGGTGGAAGAGGGACAGAGGGGTAGAGGAGGGGTGGGGGAGAGAGGGGAAGGGAGGGGAAGAGAGAAGGGTGGGGGTGGGAGAGGCGTGGGGTAAGGGGATAGAAGTGGAAGAGTGGGGAGGGAGCGGTAGGGGGAGTGGTGAAAGAGGGACAGGGGGGAAGGGGGTGGTGGTAGAGAGGGAAGGGGGGTGGGGGAGAGAGGGATGGGTGGGAGAGGGAGAGGGGTGAGGAGAGGGAAACATAGAAGCATAGAAATTGTGCAGGAGTAGGCCATTCGGCCCTTTGAGCCTGCACCACCATTCAATATGATCATGGCTGATCATCCAACTCAGTATCCTGTACCTGCCTTCTCTCCATACCCCCTGATCCCTTTAGTCACAAGGGCCACATCTAACTCCCTCTTAAATATAGCCAATGAACTGGCCTCAACTACCTTCTGTGGCAGAGAGTTCCAGAGACTCACCACTATCTGTGTGAAAAATGTTTTCCTCATCTCAGTACTAAAGGATTTCCCCTTTATCCTTAAACTGTGACCCGCTTGTCCTGGACTTCCCCAACATCGGGAACAATCTTCCTGCATCAGACAAATGCAATTCAGGACTTTTCTCTTCACAAGCAAAGTCAGAATGAAGGTTAGTGAAGAATTTGAATAATCTCTGAGCGTTCAGATGCTGCGCGCGCCTCCTGCACCAAAGGGGGGGGCGTGTGTCGTCACACACAAAGATCTTGTAGCGGAGAGCTCCGCTATAAGATCTTTGGTCACATACTAAGCACGCGCCTCCACAAACAGATGAGCGTCTTCTTGAATGGAGAGCGCGTGGCCGCCTCCACAAACAGTCACACACACTGTGGACCCGCCCCCACAAAAAATATTGTGTGAGGAAGGGGAGGAGGAGGGTGGAGAGGGAGAGGGGGAGGAGGGGGGGGGAGAAGAGGGGGAGGAGAGGATGGGGGAGAGAGGTGAAGGGGGGGAGGGGTTGGAGCAGGCGTGCATGAGTCGAGAGAAGAGAAAAGGGCAGAGAGAGAGAGAGGCTGGTACAACAACAAAAAAGCTGGATAAATCAGCGGGTGCAGCAGCATCTATGGACCGAAGGAAAAGGGCAACGTTTTTGGCCGAAACCCTTCTTCCGGGTTTCGGCCAAAAACGTTGACCATTCAATTCGCTCCATAGATGCTGCCGCACCCGCTGAGTTTATCCAGCTTTTTTATGTCTACCTTCGATTTTCCAGCATCTGTAGTTCCTTCTTAAAGACAGAGACTGTGCACGGTAAGGGAAGGAGGAGGGAGAGGGGGAAGAGTGTGGAGGGAGGGGGAGAGTGGGATGGGAGGTGGAGAGGGGTGCAGCCGCAGGTCCGGTGGACTGGGACATCGGGAGCTCGCGGGTCCGGGGGGAGAGACCGCTTCCCGGAGCTCCCGCAACGCAACTTCTCCAGCCCGTGTCGCGGGGTTGGAATGAACCGGAGCGGGGACATACATCGCCCGGCACGGCTTCATGGCTGTGGGACATTCCAGCGCCCGCCGGGGGCTCCAACATTGTGACTTTTTAACTTTCTGCGAGTAAAAAAAGGTTGCCATGGAAAAAAACGATGTTTTTTTACTCGTAGGTTCAGTCGAGGTAGCTCGTAGTAGGTGGTAATGGTCTCGAAGGCAATCGAAGATAATCGAAGATAATCGAAAGTAGTCGAAGGTAAAGCTCGTTGAGAAAAAAAAGGTAAGTAAACCGACCGGTAATGTAAATTGCCTGCTAAACTTTATTAAATATTGTCTGGATTCTTAAAAGTGTCTCCATTCGTTCTCCCCACCCCGTCTCCCCTTCTCTCCCCTTCTCTCCCCCTCTCTCCCCTTCTCTCCCTCCCCCCCCCCCCTCTGCACTCTCTAAAGAACCTACCGTACACTGTGCCAGCCGTCTTTTACCTTCCTGTTCATCGCAGGTGTGAATTTCAGACAGCGCTCCCCTGCTTTCCCTGGCCCCCGCCTTTGCGATGTGTTTGTGTGTGTCCGTGTGTGTGTGTGTGTGCTGACGGTCGATCCAGCTCAAGGTTTTCCAGGCGAGTGCCCTCGAACATGCAGGTCGAAGTCAGTCGCCGAAAAGTTGCGTTAGTGGGACAGGCCCTTGATGTGGGTAGCATAGGTCACAGCACAATAGTTGGCACACCATTCAAGTATTGAACTAAAATATACAAGTTTTTATAATTACTTCCAGTTTCTTGGTCACAAAAGTTCGGTTCAATATGGAAAAAATCATAACTAATGGGTATTTTAATTTTTTTGTAGCTTCTCAAGTAACTGAGAATGTAGTTCAGATGCAGCCAGAGGTATTGAGGAATGTTGAGTACCGATAGATACCGATTTGAGAACCTATGTGGTGACATGTTCAATGAAAATATGGACATTTTTTTACTGATTGACTGATGTCCAAGTTTACTGTAATTGGATTCTGGATCTGGTGACAACATATTACCTCACAAATTCCCCATCACAATTCCTAATGGCATCTGCTGAGCTTATATCCCTTGAAGTAATATATCTCCAAACCAAATAATATAACTTATCTGCTGTCTGCCAATCCTCAGGGATAGTTTATTTCAGAAGAATGCCTATAATTTTTCCATCATGCCTGCTTATCATTTACAACAAGTATTTGTGCGGAATAAGCAGTCTTAGCAGAAATCATTATTTAATATGCGTCTTGGGGTGTAGGTTAACCATCATCATCCACTAGTTCCTACTTTTGAACCCTGTTGAATGATTTAGATGATGCATGCAGATGTGGAGGCCAGCTGAGATCAGGAATGGGTTTGGCCAGTGTCACCATGACATTGCACCAATATTTAGATACTTATATCAGGGAAAGTAAAACAAAACAAGATGGTATTTTATCTGACTAGCACTTTATTTTTTAAATGTATTATATGGAAACATGAGATGTAGGAACAAGGAGAGGCCTTCATCTTCTCAAGCTCGCTCCATCATTCAACAAGATGATGGCAGATCAACCTCAAATTCCATATTCCTCACAATTCTTGATTCTTTTAATATCCTGTCATTTATCAGCTTTTGTTGAACATAATTAAGGACTAGGCCTCCGTATCCCCCTGGAACAGGACATTCCAAAGATTCAACACTATTTGAGTGAAGAAAGTTTTCCTCATTTCAGTTCTTAAATGGCTTACAATTGATTATGAGAACTGAGACCCCTCAGTCTGAAGGAGGGTCTCGACCCCGAAACGTCGCCCATTCCTTCTCTCCAGACATGCTGCTTGACCCGCTGAGTTACTCCAGCATTTTGTGTCTAGCCTTCAATCTAGAATTCTTAGCCAACAAAAACATTCATTCTGCATGACAATCTCTCTGCCCTGTCAAACTTTCTACAAATGTTGCATGTTTTACCAAAGTCACCTCTCATGCTGTAAACGCTAGAGAACAAAGGTCTAGCTTCGTCAATCTCTCCTGATACAACAGACTCACCATCCCAAGAAGCAATCAGATGAAGGTTTTCTGCGCTCTCTCTACTGCGTTTATCCATTTTTAAGTAACAAATCCAATCTCTGTGAGTAAAAACGAGCTACTGGAGGATCTCAGTAGGTCAGGCAGCATCACTGGACGCAAAGAGATAATCGACGTGTCAGGTGGAGACTATGGGACCCCAAGTCATCCGAGTTCCACCAGCAGTTCATTTATTTGCTCCAGATTCCAGCAGCTACAGTGTCTTGTGTCTCCATTTCCAGGTATGGTCCCATCAAGGCCATGCATGATTGTAGCAAGCTATCTTTCTCTTACTCTTATACTCAAATCCACCCAGAACTCATAGACAACCAGAACTCTTTGGATGTAACTATTTTCCAATCCCTCATCATTTATGGTAATGTAAGTGGATAATCTTTGTGGCGCCGAGGACGACAACACGTTTGGCAGTGACCACACCGACACTCGTAGTAGAATGAAGTCACACGATTTATTTTATTTGTATTGGTAAGAAAGTCTAGGACCAAATGGGGGACACTGTCCCTCACCATCAGGGTGCTGGCGATCTCGGACTTGTCCCTGCAGCTCAGTCCTGGTTCACCTATGTGGAACCTTCTGAACTTCCAAATACACCATTGTTTCTCACTCATCCATCCTAATATATAGGCATTCTGAAAGATCTTCAAGAGATTAATCAAACATGTCTTCCCTATCATAATTTCAAAAACATAGAACATTGAAAAATAGGTGCAGGAGTAGGCCATTCGGCCCTTCGAGCCATTCAATATGATCAAGGCTGATCATCTAAAATCATTACCTCGTTCCTGCTTTTTTCTCCATATCCCTTGATTCCTTTAGCCCCAAGAGCTAAATCTAACTCTCTCTTAAAAGCATCTTTCATGTCAACATAATTTCATGTTGACCCCTATCAATCATATTATTATTAACTCAGTCCTTAAAGAGTAGGTGTGCCGTCTTGAACTTGTGAATTGACTCCTCTATTGCTGTTGGGTATTTACACATGGACCTCTTCGGATCGTTTACCTTGTCGTGGTGAAGAGGCTTGCGTGACCCCATGATTCAGAGAACGATGCCGTCGGAAGCACCAGCTTCTGGTAGGGCCACCCACGGTGGTAAAGTCGAGGATGAGGATCCAGGATTGAACTCATAAGCCAACTGAGAGTCCATAAAAACAACAGAACGTAGACCATCATCCTCAACCTTGAGGGATAGCCACGACGACACAGGGAGGAAAAACAGCATACTTTTAAGTCAGGATAGTGTGCGACTTGAAACTGAAACTTGCAAGTGGGGGCATTGCTACTGCTCGTATCCATCTAGATGGTAGCAATAGGGTGTTAAAGAGGTGCTGTGAAAGAAACCTTAATAAATTCCTGCAGTGCATTTTATAGATGGTGTGCATTATAGTCACAGATCAAGTCCCATTATGCACTTCAGAATTCTTTGACTTCATCCAGATATTGTGTAACCTTCTCTTAATTGTGCTACACATCTATTCTATTTGTGTCTTTTTGGAGGGCACGTACGGATCCTTATAATTCCAATATCCTATATTTGTTCTCGGTGAGAGAGGCAGATATTAAATTGACCAAGTGTCCCAGGAACAATGGAGATATAATCCTCAGAAAAAGTTTCTGGTACGCGGAACTTGAATTATTGCAAGAACAGTTGCACCATGACAGATTGAATACTTTGCAGCACATCTGTTGTGAGGGTTATGGAGGACATTTGTGACACCATTGACAAATTAAAGTTTGAGTGCAGCAATGTCTGAAGCATGCATCCTGTGCACCTGTGATAATTAATTAATTCAGTGACATATTTTCCTTTGCTGGATATATCTTATCCCGTGAGTAATAACGCATTGCTTGGTTGGATAAAGATGACCGTTTACACTCTCATATATGTGAATAATTTAATTAATTGCTCAAAATATGCTGGGTGTAACACTTTGTACTGAAAATGAGACAACGATCACAAAAAGGTTTCTGACAAAATCCTGTATCAAGCAAGCCTCAGCGTTATTATGATCATAAAGACAGCAAGTGCATAAGAAAACAATATAATAACTGAAAAGTGCTCAAAATATAAAAGTGTAAATAAGAATGGCAAATGAAATCCAGCACTAAAATGGGTTGTACTAACGAATGTCACCAAAGTAAATATAAATAATCTGCCTAATATATTTTGTGAATATCTTACTAACATCCTAACCTCTGTTACTAATATTCTCACAACTAAAGGAGAAGATCTGGCAAAACTGCTGTGAGGTATTAGATTTACTGAGAGTGCAAAGGGAATTTAAAATGATAATTTCCATTGCTTGTTGGTTTTAAAGTGCATTTGGGAGTGAAGGATATCCTTGACATAACAACAGGAGGCAGAACAGGGTTTCGGCCCGAAACGTTGCCTATTTCCTTCGCTCCATAGATGCTGCTGCACCCGCTGAGTTTCTCCAGCATTTTTGTGTACCTTCGATTTTCCAGCATCTGCAGTTCCTTCTTAAACATGGAGTCTTTCAGATTGCTAATCTTGCTCATGTCATTCACCAATTAACCCAATGTTATTCTGATTACTAATGCAGGCATCTATCACCTCTATGAGCATCTTTGAGAAAGGTTCATCACCCCTGTGATGCCACTTTCAAGGAACTATGCACTTCTATTCTCTGATCCCTCTGTCCTCCAACAATCTACAGGGACTTCATCATACACGATGAAAATCCTATTCTTAAGTAAATACCTGCATCTCCTAGATCCTCAAGGAATTCACTTAATCCTAGCTGTTTAAACCTGACCCATGCCATTTTTTCTGACCTTATTGGCCTTCTCTGACCATAGTGGTAATCACTGCAGGTGTTCTCGCCTTGGAGCAATGTCCTTTGCCTGACCATTTTCAGCAGCTTCATCAATGATCTTCTTTCCTTTATAAGGGCCAGAACTATGGATGTTCAGGGCTGATTCTATGATGTTGTGTTTCATTCACAGCAAATGAGACAGTCATGCTTCAATACAGCAAGACCTGGCCAATATGTTAAGTTACATCTATATAATTAAAAGTGTCATCTTGACCACTTCCAGTATGCTCTGTACATTGATTTTAGAAAAAAACGCAACCATATATCGCTATGGTTTTAAGCCATCTTACTCACAGTCCTCCTCCGCTGAGCAGGCCCCAATGATTTTTCCCATCGATGAAAAATAAAAAAGTAATGAGTGTTTAAAAAACCTTGAGATCCTCTTGCCTGTCAATCACCGCGAGGAAGGTAACACCCCTTCCTCAACGCCCCTGCCTCAACTACCTCCTCCAGCAGCTCATTCCATACACCCACCACCCTCTGCGAGACAAGGATACCCCTCAGATTCCTATAATATGTTTCCCCCTTCACCTTAAACCTACGTCCTCTGGTTCTCGATTCCCCCACTCTGTGCAAGAGACTCTCACGATTTTGTACACCTCTATAAGATCATCCCTTATCCTCTGGTGCTCCAGGGAATAGAGTCCCAGCTACTCAACCTCTCCCTATAGCTCAGACCCTCTCGTCCTGGCAACATCCTTGTAAATCTTCTCTGCACCCTTTCCAACTCAACAACATTTTGCCTATAACATGGTGCCCAGAACTGAACACAATACTCTAAATGCGGTCTCACCAACATCTTATCTAACTGCAAAATGACCTCCCAACTTCAATACTCAGTACTCTGACTGATGAAGGCCAATGTGCCAAAGGCCCTGCTGACCACCTCATCTACCTGTGACATCACTTTCAAGAAACAATGCACCTGCACCTCTAGATCCTGCTGCTCGACAACACTTCCCAAAGCCCTACCATTCACAGTGTAGGTCCTGGCCATGTTACACTTTCCAAAATGCAACAGCACATATGTGTCTGTATTAAATTGCTCCATCCATGCTTAAGCCCACCTGGCCAACCGACCAAGATCCTGCTGCAATTTTTGACAACCATCTTCACCTTCTGCAATACCAACCACTTTTGCATCATTTGCAGACTTGCTCATCTTGCCATATACTGCATATTCTCATCCAAATCATTAATGTAGATGACAAACAGTACCAGGCCCAGCACCGAACCTTCAGGCACACCACTAGTCACAGGCCTCCAGCCTGAGAAGCAACCTTTCAATATCACCCATGTGTCTCATGCGTCCTAACCTTCCAGAGCAGCCTACCATGTGGAACCTTGTTGAATGTTTTGCTGAAATCCATAAATACCTCATCTGCAGCTCTGCCCTTTTTTGTCACATCATCAAAAAATTCAATCAGATTCGTGAGACACAACCTCTCAAGTACAAAACCATGCTGAATGTCCCTAATCAGCCCTTGTCCATCTAAATGCATGTGTATCCTATCCCTCAGAATACTCTCCAGTAACTTTCCGACTACAGACTTTTTGCTTGGGTGAAAATGTCAAAGAGGGAGGGCATAGCTTTAGGGTGAAAGGGTCAAATTTTAAAGGAGATGTGCGGGGTGCTGAGGGTGTTGGGTGCCTGGAATGTGCTACCAGGGGTAGTGGAGGAGGCAGATGTGATAGTGGCATTTAAGAGACTTTTAGATAGACATGTGGATGTACAGGGAATGCAGGGGTATTGATCTTGTGCAGGCAGATAAGATTTGTTTGGCTTGGCATCATTTTACGCACAGGCACCATGAGCCGAAGGGCTTGGTACTGTGCTGTACTTTTGTATGTGTTATCTTCTATGAACAGCAAAGGATTATACGTATGCCAATAATCTTACTGATCTGTACACAAAAAAGAACTTTACTGTACTTTGGTGCATGTGATATTAGAGAACCATTGATCCATTGCCTGTGCCCTAACTATCTGTTAATTTTTACAATGATGGTACTAAGTGTTGCGTTGTTTTCAGTATAATATATCTGTCCCATGTATATCTACATCTATATAACTAAAAGTCTCATCTTGACCACTTCCTGCCTGCGCTGTATATAGATTTTAGAAAAAATGCTACCATATGTTGCTATGATTTTTGGCCATCTTACTCACAGTCCTCCTCCGCTGAGGCAGCCCCGAGGATTTTTTCGATCGATGAAAAATAAAAAAGTTATGAGTGTTTAAAAAATCTTGAGATCAGCTGATTGGTTCTCTCACCTGTCAATCACCGCGATGAAGGTAATGCCCCTTCCGGGGGTGGGGGCAGGACTATAAAACCCCGGATGCCTGGACGTGAGTCAGTCACTCTGGTAGATCGCGAGAGAGAGTCCACAACTGTGATTCTAAGCTGTGAATCAACTGAACTGTGAGTCTGCAATGTACTTGCAATAAATGTTTTGTTAGCCCTTAATGACAATGCAATGAGTTGTTTGGCAATTTGGTGGCCTGCACACTGCTTGAAATGCTATGGTCGAATTTGGTGGCCTACACTCTGCTTGAAATGTTATGCAATTGAATTTGGTTGCCTGCACTCTGCTTGAAATGCTATGAAATTGAATTTGGTGGCCTGCACTCTGCTTGAAATGCTATGAAATTGAATTTGGTGGCTAACACTCTGCTTGAAATGCTATGAAATTGAATTTGGTGGCCAGTACTCTGCTTGAAATGGAATTTCAAGGAATAGCCGTGAGTGAATTGCCAGCCCACTAGCCCCGAGTGACTGATCTGTCAGCCCATCAGCCCTGAGTAACTGAGCTGCCAGCCCACCAGCCCTGAGTGACTGAGCTGCCAGCCCACCAGCCCTGAGTGACTGAGCTGCCAGCCCACCAGGCCTGAGTGACTGAGCTGCCAGCCCAAGAATTCATTCGGCCCACAATGTCCATACTAGCCCTCTGGAAACCAGTCCCTTCGGCCCACAACACCCATACACGCACTCCAGAAAGCCCCCCCCCCCCCCACTGACCACCAATATTGGAATTGGTGGAGAAGTGGAATATTGTGTTGGGGGACCAGCCCTCCCGTGTGTACATGTGACCCAACCAGTCCCACTTAGTCTAGTGGATGTTAAATTTAAAAATAAATATTACTTTCAGAAGAGAGAAGATGTCACTTACAGTATCTAGGTTTATCATCATGGTATGAGCAGTAAATTATCCTTTGATGAAGATTATGTAGCAGTCACTGTAAGGAAGAAGGGCCTCGACATGAAACGTCACCCATTCCTTCTCTCCAGAGATGCTGCCTGTTCCGCTGAGGTACTCCAGCATTTTGCGTCTGTCTTCACTGTAAGGAGTTTTGTTTGAGCTGAACTGTAATACAAACTAACAGGTTTATTGGACCAAAGCTCAAAATTATTATTGGCAACATTGCCTCACAATTCTTTAATGTTTTCAATATTCTTGTGTTTCCCTGTCTCAATGAACCTATTAGCCTACTTGAAATAATTGCATTAACCCCTGCGTTAATATAGTGGTCCCCAGTCTTTCTGAACATTCATTTTCAGCGACAGCTTTGACAGCTGGTAACCTACGAGCAAGGCCTTACCACCTGTCAAAACCATTTTGGGAGCTTACCTGGCCATTTGTGATCAAAGAACCCCAGCACTGCACTGTGCTGGGCACCTCTGACAATGTGATCTAAAGGTAGATAGCCAGTGACCTTACAGATAGATCTTCTATTCCATTATCCTGAAAAGATGACTGTTGATGAAATGATTAATCTTTTCTCGCCTGATCTGTTTCAAATTATCCATGAATTTTCTCTGGAAGAACAGATGTATTTCTCTCATTTTCTCAGGACATTTAAAAACACTTTATATCAGAGACATATCTTTGGAAGTAAAGCCAATATTGTAAAAAACACATGTACTGCTGGAGTATCTCAATGGGTCATGCACCATCTCTGGAGAACATGGATAGGTGACGTTTCACAGAGTGTTGGAGTATCTCAGCGGGTCAGGCAGCATCTCTGGAGAACATGGATAGGTGACGTTTCACAGAGTGCTGGAGTATCTCAATGGGTCAGGCAGCATCTCTGGAGAACATGGATAGGTGATCTTTTAGGTCAGGACCACTCTTCAGACTGATTTTTTTTGGAGGGGGGGGGGGAGAAAGCTGGAAGAGAGGAGGGACAGGACAAAGACTGACAGGTAATAGGTTGAAACAGGTGAGAGGAGGTTTTGATAGGCATATGTTGGAACAATGCCCGAGATAAAATGATAGAAGGTGTGAGACAAAAGGACTGAAAAGTTGTGAATAAAGCTAGAGTATAGTAGGAGGAAGGGGAGAGGAGAGGTAGGTATGAGTCTAGTGGGGGCACAGTGGAGAGGAGTGAGGGACTTTTTATGGCTATAAGGGAGGAAGAAAGGAGAGTTACCTAATATTAAAGATTTCAATGTTCATATTGTTGGGCTGTAAGCTATCCAAACAAAATATGTGTTGTTCCTCCATTTTCACATTAGGCAGGAAATTCACATGAGGCAGGAAATGGTGTTGGGTAGACTGATGGAACTGAAGGCTGATAAATCCCCAGGGCTTGATGGTCTGCAACCCAGGATACTTAAGGAAGTGGCTATAGAAATTGTGGATGCATTGGTGATCATTTTCCAATGTTCTTTCGATTCAGGATCAGTTCCTGTGGATTGGAGGGTAGCTAATGTCATCCCACTTTTTAAGAAAGGTGGGAGAGAGAAAACAGGGAATTATAGACCAGTTACCCTGACATCAGTGGTGGGGAAGATGCTGGAGTCAATTATAAAAGATGAAATAGCCGCACATTTGGATAGCAGTAACAGGATCGGTCCGAGTCAGCATGGATTTACGAAGGGGAAATCATGCTTGACTAATCTTCTGGAATTTTTTGAGGATGTAACTAGGAAAATGGACAAGGGAGAGCCAGTGGATGTAGTGTACCTGGACTTTCAGAAAGCATTTGATAAGGTCCCACATACAAGATTAGTGGGCAAAATTAGTGCATGTGGTATTGGGGGAAGGGTAATGACATGGATAGAAAATTGGTTGGCAGACAGGAAAGAAAGAGTAGGGATTAACGGATCCCTTTCAGAATGGCAGGCAGTGACTAGTGGGGTACCGCAAGGCTCGTTGCAGGGACCATAGCTATTTACAATATACATCAATTATTTAGATGAAGGGATTCAAAGTAACATTAGCAAATTTTCAGATGACACAAAGCTGAGTGGCAGTGTGAACTGTGAGGAGGATGCTATGAGGATGCAGGGTGATTTGGACAGGTTGGGTGAGTGGTCAGATGCATGGCAGATGCAGCTTAATGTGGATAAAAGTGAGGTTATCCACTTTGGTGACAAAAACAGGAAGGCAGATTATTATCTGAATAGTGTCAAGCTGGGAAAAGGGGAAGTGCAATGAGATCTGGGAGTCCTTTATAAAGAGTCATCAGTCACTGAAAGTAAGCATGCAGGTACAGCAGGCAGTGAAGAAAGCAAAATGGTTAGCGAAGGGGTGATCCAGAAGGCCTTGGCAGACCAAACGCAAGTGTTCAGGGAAATAGTTACCTGGTCTACGTTTGGTCTTTCCTATGTTCAGGAGGCCACATCGGGAACACTGGATGCAGTAGATGAGGCCAGAGGATGTGCACATGAACCTCTGTCTCACCTGGAAGAACTGCTGGGAACCCTGGATTGAGGTGAGAGAGGAGGTATAGGGACAGGTGTTTGATCTCTTGCGGTTCCAGCAAAGGTACCTGGGGAGAGACTGGTTTGGGTGGAAAGGATGAGTAAAACAAGGAATTGCAGAGGGAGCCGTCTGTATAGAACG
Organism: Amblyraja radiata; assembly: GCF_010909765.2. Classification (NCBI taxonomy): domain Eukaryota; kingdom Metazoa; phylum Chordata; class Chondrichthyes; order Rajiformes; family Rajidae; genus Amblyraja; species Amblyraja radiata. The sequence goes on along the minus strand of NC_045967.1, from coordinate 4,159,735 downwards.
CAGAAAGGGGTAGGGATGGGAAGATGTGACTGATGGGATCACGTAGGAGGTGACGGAAATGTTGGCGGATAAGTTGGATGCGGAGGCTGGTGGGGTGAAATGTGCGGAACAAGGGAACTCTTGTTCTGTCTGGCAGGGGGAAGCAAAAGCAGAACTACCGTTCACAGAGACACGGCTGAATGATCCTTCTATGACAGCAAGGGAGACTGTGGACAGCCTCATCTTGGGAGTAGATGTGGTGGAGATGGAGAAACTGTGTGTCGGGGATAGCATCTTTGCAAGGGGCAGGGTGGGATGAAGTGTAGTCTGGATAACTGTGGGGGTCAGTGTTTGTAGTAGACATTAGTCAATCGTCTGTCCCCTGTGATGGAGACAGTGAGATCAAGAAAGGGGAGAGATATGTCAGAGATAGTACAAGTGAATTTGAGGTCAGGATAGAAGTTAACGGTAAAGTTAATGCAATCAACGAGTTCTGCACTGGTGCAGGAGGTAGCACCAATGCAGTCATCAATCTAGCAGAGAAAAAGGTGGGGGATGGTTTTGGAATAAAGACTGTTTGATGTAACGGACAAAACGGCAGGCATAGCTGGGGCCCATGCAAGTGCCCATGTCTATGCCTTTAGTTTGGAGAAAGTGAGAGGAGTCATAGGGGATGTTGTTGAGGGTGAAGACAAGTTCTGTCAGGCGGAGAAGAGTGTTGGTAGAGGGAAATTGATTGGGTCTTTGTTCAAGGAAGAATGGAGGGCCTGGAGACCTTCCTGGTGGGGGATCAAGGCGAAAAGGTACTGGATGTCCATGGTAAAGATGAGGCAACTGAAAGATATTGAAGATTTCAATGGTGTGTGAGGTGTCTCGGATGTTGGTGAAAAGGTACTAGACATGGGGGGGACAGGATGGAATCAAGGTATTTGGAGATGAGGTCTTTGGGGCATGATTAACAAAAGCAATGGGTCTGCCAGGGCAGACCTGTTTGTGGATTTCAGGAAGGAAATAGAAGCGGGCTGGGGAACGATAAGGTTGGAGGTTGTGGAGAGGAGATCGCCGGAGGTGATGAGATAGGAAACAGTGCGGGAGGTGTTGGCCTAGTGTTAGTCTCTGGGGCCATGTTCAAGGGGTTGGTGTGAGGAGGTGCCCGAGAGCTGGCGCCTGGTCTCAGCACGGTAGAGGTCTGCCTGCCAGACTACATCAGCACCTCCCTTGTGGGCGAGTTTCATATCAATGGTGGGATTGGTGCTGAGTGAGGGGAGGGCTGAGCATTCCGAGGGGGGGGGGGGGATTGGAGGGGGTAAGGGGTGTGGAGAATTCAAGGCAGGTCGATGTTATGCCGGGTTTGATCTTGACTACGGGTGCTGTCTGTACGGAGCTTGTACGTTCTCCTTGTGACCTGCGTGGGTTTTCTACGAGTGCTCCTGTTTACTCCCACACTCAAAAGGCGTGCAGGTTTGTTGGTTAATTAGCTCATGTAAATTGTCTCTAGTGTGCCGGATAGTGCTGGTGTTCGGGTAATTACTGCTCAGCGTGGACCCGGTGGGCCAAAGGGCCTGCTACTATGCCGTATCTATAAAGTCTCTAAGTTGGCACAGGCAGTCCATGAAGTGGAGGAGGAATGTTGGAGACGGGAGAAGGGGTCGTCACTGGACAGTGAGGGCTCCTTACCAGAGGGAAATGCCAGAAGGTGGAGGTCTCGGAAGAAGAGTTCAACATTATGGTGGGCTCGGCACATGTTGAGGTCTCAAAGTCAAAGTCAAAGTCAAATTTATTCGTCACATGCACCAACCAAGGTACAGTGAAATAAATTTGCCAGCAGCGATACAGTTGAAAAAAAGAACACACAATACACAATAAAATCCAACACAAACATCCATCACAGCATTCTTCACTGTGGTGGAAGGCAACAAAGTTCAGTCCCTTGTTTATCCTTTTTGGGGCTATAAACCATCCGAAGTCCACACCACGCCCCGGCTAGAAGCTCCACAGACCACAGCCCCATGATGTCAAAGTCGATCGTGCCAGCGATCGGAGCATTCCTCGCTGGCGACCAGGTCCGGCCTTAGGAGGTGCGGGGCCCAATTGGAAACAATTTCCATAGAAATATAAATATATAATTATAAATGAGTCATATTCAGGCACGTGTCGTGAGTAATATGACAGTCAGTCGGCTTTTAAAAAATTCTTAAATTGCGCATGCGCAGATTGTTCTCCTCTCGGGAAAAATAAAAAATAAAAATAAAAAAAGTAACAATTCAAATTGCCCAAGGCTTCCAAATCTCCTTCTTTCTGAATTACTGAATGGGTGGGGGTTGGAGGGTGATGGCAGGTTGAAAGATGGTGGGGAAAATGGGAGCACACCGGGACAAGTTGAATCAGTTGTCATCTTATTGAATGACTACACTAGTGTGGGGTAAAGTTGTGGGGAGGGCAGGAGCGTTAAGAAGGAGAGGGTCGGGGATCATCCCAGTAACCCACTCATTCACCGCTGCCGCGGCGCTCCGGGCGTGGAGCCACCGCATTGTGGCCGGGGAGGGAAGCAGCTGGCGTGGCTATGAGCGGCTGCCATCACTGGACAGCGGAACCGACTGCCATCTCAGCGCCTTCTGCCGGCCTGCTCACCTCTGGCAGCGCTCTCCGTCTGAACAGTGAGGGGACCAGCTCAAGAGCAAAGATCATAGAGCGGAGTGGGTCAGGGGTGATGGATAACATCACAGCGCGTGGTGGAGCTTACTCCTGTGTCAGCGCGAACAAGGGAACAATTGAGGTTACTCGCAGGAAATACGGAAAATTAACGCGGGGCCCCTCTTGGACACGGGGTCCAATTGGGAGAAATCGGTCTAATCGGCTTAAGGCCGGCCCTGCTGGCGACCCCCGGCAAGAGTTTGCCCCCGCTCCGCGATGGAAAAGTCCACACTGCGCCCGCTGCTGAAGTTCTGGGCCCGACTCCGGGAAAGGCCGCTCCAATCCAAGCTGTTAGACCGCGAGAGGGGAGGCGGAAAAGCGACACGGAAAATGTCGCCTCTTCATGAGGAAGTGACCGAAAAACGTTTCCCCCCTTTTCTCCCCCACTACCCACCACATAAGACACACCAAGAGACACCAAAGCAAACACTTGCACACATTAAAAAAACAAAAATGTCTAAATAATGAACACACTGCTGGCAGGGGCAAGCCCGATTCGCAGCCCCCCCCAACTGACCAGATCTGGGTGTCAGGATACAATGGTAAGGCCTCTGCTGTGGACTGACCCATGCTACACCAGAAGAGGGAGGTCAGGAGGTGGTGTAAAACCGACAGGGGTAATGACTGGGGTTAGAGGGGTTGAGAAGGGTTGAGGGAGGCTCTGGGGTGGTACTGTGGGGGGATGATGGTGGTCGGAGGGGAGTGTGTGTGAGGAGTGGTGTATTCAGCTTGAGTAGCCGACAACACAATGGTACGAACTTTGAATTCCCCAATTTTAGATAACTACAAATCCCTCCCCTCTCCTTCCCCCCTCAACCCCGACTCCACCCCCACACCCCCCCCCCCCACTCTCCTTGTGTTCCATCTAACCTCTTTTCTCAACCCTTCCCCTTCCACTTATATTCCTTTCTCTAGCTTCACAATCCGCAATCCTTTTGTTACACAACTTTAGTCTTTTTGTCATTGGCCTTTCTCCCCCATCTGCCTATCAAAGCCTCCCCACGCCTGTATCAACCTATTACCTGCCAGGCTTTGACCTACCCATGCTCTCTTCCAGCTTCCTCTCCCACCCCCCCCCCCCTCAAAAAACAATGAGTCTGAAGAAGGGTCCTAACCCAAAACATCACATCCATGTTTTCCAGGAGACGCTGCCTGATCGGAATTACTCCAGCACTTTGTGTATATTTTTGTAAACCAGCATCTGCAATTTCTTGTATCCACAAGTCAATATTGCAATATGGGTACATGGCAAGCTTCTGTAATATTAACAGCCAAAATAAAAACATATTTGGTCACGTTGATTGAAGAAAAATATATGGAAGATGATCCAGGAAGTAACTATCTTCGAAGATTTTCAGTCAGGGGAATAACTACCTTGGAAAATGACTTTTGTTAACATTTCATCTAAAAGGGACCCCCTCGAAGAGTACAGGATTCCCTCTGAACTGCACTGAAGTATTAGCCTTGGCAAGAATGTGGAGTTTGGAATGGAACCCAGGACCATCCACCACAGATGCAAGGGGATCACCAATGGGATATTGCCCACCATGACTACTCCCTATCACCAGGGTAGGCAATATCTCTAGTTTACTGATTTCTTGTGAACATGAGACTTAATCAAAAAATACAACCATGAGGCATTGTGCGGAATCTCCAATAGTTGGAAAGTGACTACAATGAACAAACCAGACTGACATTTTTTAAATGAGAGTTCTATAAAAAATAATTCCCAGTGGAATTACTTTTGATATTTTCAAAGTATTAAAACTGTGCAGTGCTTGTCTGATATAATTTGGTGAAATTTGCTAATTTGCCTTATATTTCAGTGACTATCAATTGTACACCTGCATTCAAGGTGTTGTGATCTGGTATCCTAGGGTCCTTATTAATATATCTATTGCATTGCTCTGTGATACTGTAACTGCACTGCAAAAGGGACTTGGTGTGTTGTGGCCATCTGTTTCCCATTAAGTGCAAAGGTATGATTGTGTTAGCTTTTCAGTGAACTACTTCTACATACCAATTGATGTTAGCTTTACCATTGCCAGCTATACTTACATGCATCATTAACCATCGATTGTTCAGACATTTTCATGACACAAAACAAATGTGAAACTTGATTTTTATGATAGTGGAACTCAAATAGACCTTTGAAAAACAAACATCAAAATAAATGTTGGAGAGTTCAGTCATCATTTGTCAGGCTCCCTCCATTGTCTACAGATGTAATTATAAGTAAAATATTGACCTTGCATTTTAAGGGAACGTGGAACTAAAACATTATGGTAAACATTGAAACTATATAGCTACAACTATAAGTGCAATTAATCTTGAATCCCACATTGTTAACCATGCATATTTAGCAAGACATGAGCACTCTAGATAGATTGGTTCAGTGTATGTCTCTAGCCTGAGAACTGATCTGCCAAACTCTGAAATTGATGATTTGTTTAGCAAATGGGTGTTCAAAGGCATCTGCTAATGGCAGTGCCTTTCCCATTGTAACGCTCATATTTATTTCACCACTTAGATGCAGTGGACTGGAAAATTGTTTGCACAGTTGCAAACAGTGCTGTTGACAATCAGATCTGGAAGACTGCATTTCTGGGAGTCCTAGCCCACTCACACTTTGCAATTTCTCTCCTCATTCTCAGGTGGTTCATTTCCCTTTTATTTTACCCAAATAACACCAGATATGCATTACACAGCATTTATCTGCAAGGAGATATTAATTCTCATTGATCTGCGAAAAGTGAGAGTTGTTATTTACTCACAGAATTACCTGCTTTCACTCACCTCTTTCCCCCCTGGAATTGTGCTACTTAGATTTTGTTATTCGTCCTCGCTGTGATTTGGAACTTTCTGTGACCGTAATTATAACCGTACCTTTGACAATTGCTTTGTCCATGGAGGTTAAGGTCACTGTATTTCTTTGCTTCATAACCTAAGAAACATTCCAGGTTCTTTGCTAAAGCTCACAGTTTGCTGCTCACTTCTGCATTAGGGAGAAGTTCCATAATCAAGAGAAAGTTGATATACACATCGTTCAGCCCTCAGAAGCAGGGAGAGTAGGTGCAGGTATTTGTCGGCACTATAAGCTTCTCCAATGTGTATGTACTCAGAGTGTACTCAGGTCCTCACTGAGACCTTCTGCCCCTGTGGGCTTCTGCGGTTCCCATCACAAAGAATGTATCTCCTGTGAATGCTATTCTTCACCTGCCTGCGTGGCTCCATCTGAACCAAGTTCCTCCTCCCACTCATAATTTATCCAATAGCCAGAGTGCGAGAGGGTCTGTCCCACTTGGGCGACCTAATTGACGAGTTTAGAAGAGTTTGAAAAAATGACATGTTGAAGACCTCCTTTGACTATGTAGAAGATCTCCTTCGACCTCCTTCGACTATGTTGAAGACCAGCTTCGACTAGCTACGACTAGCTACAACTAACTTCGGGAAAATTGGACACCGAATAGTGGCGAGTGGAGACGACCTCCTTCGATCTCCTTCGACCTCCCTTTGACCTCCCTTCGACTATGACAGATTACCTTTGACTACCCTCGATTACCTCCGACTAACATGCCAACCTACTACGACCTACTACAACTAAACCTACGAGTAAAAAAAGTATCTATTTTTTTCCATGGCGACCTTTTTTGCTCGCGGGCATTTTTTAAGATATTGAAAAAAAGACGCGACCCAGCTGAGGCCTCGAGTACGCGGAGCCCACTCTCGAGCATGAAGGAGAGTAACGAAGACCTCCTACGACCTTGTGTCGACCATGCTGCGAGTACGAGTTGAGGGCAATCTCGCCAGAACTCGTGGATTAGGTCACCCAAGTGGGACAGCCCCTTATGTCTCTTCACGAGTTGACTGAAGTGGTAAGTTAAACGGTGATTGTGGCAAGAACGTTGCACTGCATGATTCAGAAATGGCTTGCAGAAACCAACATCGGTTTCAGTGGCATGTTCCATGTTCCATGGAAACCTTCCATGTGTTCCCTGAACCCTACAGGTGAAATTCAAATACTTTATGCAGCTTTTATGAGGTTTTAACATGGCTATTGAAGCTGTTTCAATGGCACTTGATATCCTTTATCGAAGCACAGTTTGGCGGCAATGAGATTAAGTTATTTGTTTTTTTTATTGGCACAAAGGAAGTTAAGGGGCTGTCCCACTTGGGAGACCTAATCTGCGAGTTTAGAAGAGTGTCTTCGACCGTCAAACTCGCAGCATAGTCCTAGGAGGTCCTAGGAGGTCCTATGAGGTCACTGAAACACTCCTTCATGCTCGAGGGAAGTTCCCGCATACTCGTGGCCTCAGCTAGGTCACGGAAATTTTTTCAGCATGTTGAAAAGTTTTCCGCGAGGTAAAAATTGGTCGGCATACACAAATTGCTGGAGGAACTCAGCGGGTGCAGGCAGCATCTATGGAGCGAAGGAAATAGGCGACGTTTCGGGCCGAAACCCTTCTTCAGACGATGGGGGGGTGGGGAAAGAAAGAAGGAAAAAGGGGAAGAGGAGGAGCCGAGGGCGGGCGGATGGGAGGGTGGGAGGAGACAGCTAGAGGGTGAAGGAAGGGAGGGGACAGCACAGGCTAGCCAAATTGGGGGAATTCAATGTTGATGCCATAGGGGCGCAATGGGGCCCCCTTTTTCCTTCTTTCTTTCCCCACCCCCCATCAGTCTGAAGAAGGGTTTCGGCCCCGAAACGTCGCCTATTTCCTTCGCCTCCATAGATGCTGCTGCACACAGCTGAGTTCCTCCAGCAATTTTGTGTACCTTCGATATTCCAGCATCTGCAGTTCCCTTTTGAACACAATTGGTCGGCATGGTTCTTTTTAACTCGTGGTGCAGTGGAAGTGGGGTCGCTATTTAGTTACTGGCAGTCGAGGGCAGCGTAGACCATCTCCTTCGCTGACGGGCATTTTGATTGGCTCAGTGGAGTTTTCAGGACCAAGGAAAACCTACCGGGAATCTAAATGCCCGCTAAACTTTATTAAACTTCTTAAAAATGTCTCCACTCATTCTTCCTCTTCTCGCCCCCTCTCCCCCCTTCTCTCCCCTTTTCTCTCCTTCTCTCCGCCTCTCTCCCCTTCTCCCCCCCTCTCTCCCCTTCTCCCCCTTCTCTCTCCTTCTCTCCCCCTCTCTCTCCTTCTCTCCCCTTCTTCCACCCCCCCCCCCCTCCGCACTCTCTAAAGGACTTACCTTACACTGTGGCAGCCATTTTACCTTCCTCTTCATCGCGGGTGTGAATTTCAGACAGCGCTCCCACACTTTCCCTGGCACCCGCCTTTGCGATGTGTTTGTGTGTGTGCGGTCGGTCGATCTAGCTCATGGTTTCAACGCGGACGGTCGATTCAGCTTGAGGCTTTCCAGGCGAGTGCCCTCGAGCTTGAAGGTCGAAGACACTCTTCTTAACTCGCAGATTAGGTCGCCCAAGTGGGACAGCCCCTTTAGGTTGTCTGAGAAGTGTAGGGAGGAACTGCAGATTCTGGTTTACACTGAAGACGGACACAAAAAAGCTGGAGTAACTCAGCGGGACAGAGAGCTTCTCTGGAGGAAATGTCTGAAGGAGGGTCTCGACCAAAAACGCCATCTATTCCTTTTCTCCAGAGTTACAACACGTGCAAGTGGTTTAAGTGGCTTGCTGGACTTGTCGAAGAAACGCGTCTGTGTATCCCGTTTGAATTGCTGAGAGACAGGCACGGGTGCACAGGTTTGGCGGGACATTAGTCGCTGGGCTGGAGATAGGATGGGGTCCCGTGCAATGTTTCGTAGATTGAGCAAGTCCAGGTATACGTCGGATCTGGCAAGGTAAGAACGTTCCATGAGTTGTTTCGCACTGCGAACGGCGCATTCGGCCAGTCCATTGGACTGCGGGAACCCGGGACTGCTGGTAATGTGTTGGTAGTCCCATCTTTCAGCAAAGTTCTTAAATGCTTGGCTGGTGAATTGCCTGCCATTGTCAGTCTGAATACGTGCAGGAGATCCATGCACGGAGAGGTTCCATTGCAGCTTCTCGATTACTGACTCAGAGGAAATGGTTTGCAGTAGGTCTATTTTGAACCATCCCGAGTAAGAGTCTACAAGAACCAGATAGTGTTTCCCATGCCATTCGAAGATGTCGGTGGCCAGCGAGGACCACGGGAGAGGAGGAACTGGTTGGGGCAGAAGAGGCTGCTTTTGCTGATGTGGTGTTAAACTGTTGCAAGTAGAGCACGTTTTGGGCCTTTCACGTATGTATTTGGTCATTCCGGGACAGTAAAACATACTTTGTGCTCATAGGAGGGTGGCCTCCGCGCCGGAGTGGCCCCTGTGGATGTCGTTGTAATATTCATCCCGTTGTGCGGTTGGGACCACCGCCTTGTGGCCCTTGACTATGATCCCGTCCTGTAGCACTAGTTCGTCATGAACTAGGAAGTAGGGACGTACCTCGAGCGGGGTGTTTGACAGTTTGTGGGGGTAACCGTCCCGTATGACTGTGGACAGCAATTGTAAAGTATCATCTGCAGCCGTGTGTTCGGCGAGGCGGCGTAAACAATCAGTCGGCACAAATGAGACCTTCATGACTGAGAATTCGTCCTGTTCGGAGAGGTGCTGTTCACTGGTTTTACGCGGGGCTCTGGATAGCGTGTCTGCTATGTGCATGTCTTTACCTTTCTTGTAGACGATGTGGAAATCAAAGCGCTGCGGCTGCATCATCATCCGTTGCAGTCGTGCTGGGGCAGCGTGAATCGGCTTGTTCAAAATAGTGACCAAGTCAGTCGATGGTAATGGTCTTACCAAAAATAAAGTCCTTGAATTTAGAACATGCGAAAACCACAGCGAGCAGTTCCTTTTCAATCTGGGCATATCGCTGTTCAGTATCAGTCAGAGTACGGGATGCATATGCGACGGGCTAGATGCCTCCGTCGGTAGTGGTCTGTAGGCAGCCGCGCCTAGCCCGTACTGGAACGCATCACAGGTAATCGTAACTGGTAACTTTAGAACGAAATATGAAAGTGTTGGCGCACTAGCCAGCTGCAGCTTGAGGGTGTCAAAGGTCCTTTGGTGCTGTGGGTACCAGGATCATGCCATGTCTTTGTGTGTCAGCTCATGCAGGGGGGCCGATAACTCGCTGAGGTTAGGAATAAATTTACCCAGGTAGTTGACCATGCTGAGGAATCGTTGCAAACTCGTGACATCGGTGGAAATTGGCAGTTTGTTGATGGTTGCAGTTTTCAGTGGATCAGGCCTGAGATAAATGTTTTTGGCACAGTCGAGCACTCTCTTCAGATTAGCGTCATGTTCAGCCAGGTCACGACCATAGACGAGAATATCATCAACAATGATGGTGCACGGGTACTCTGCAAACAGTTGTTCCATGGTGCGCTGGAAAACTTCGCTGGCGGAGTTGATGCCGAAGGGCATCCTCAGAAATTTGAAATGGCCAAAGGGTGTGCCGAAAGTAGTGAGGTTAGATGAGTTTGGGTCTAATGGAATCTGCCAAAAGGAGCTTTTAGCATCCAGGACTGAGAACACTGCCATGTTTCCTGTGCAGCGACATCTTCTGTGATTCTCATTGGGTAGTGGGGGTCCTTGGAGGCGTGGGTTCGAATCCCACTTCTGACATCATGTAATTACAGACTCAAACGCACATAAAGATACAACACATCTTTACTAAACACTTACAGCATTGGATCTGCAGTACCTTACATCTCCGAGCTGCTACATCTACTGCCTGACGTAGGCGAGTTTTTAATATTATAAAGCATGTACTCGGCGGGGCTACTACTAACAAGCACTATGATTGGCTAGCATGCAATAGCCGATCTACAATAATCTTATTTGTTTCAATAAGATTCCCTCTCATCCTAAATTCCAGAGTGTACAAGCCCAGCCTCTCCATTCTCTCAGCATAAGACAGTCCTGCCATCTCGGGAATTAACCTTATGAACCCACGCTGCACTCCCTCAATAGCAAGGATGTCCTTCCTCAAATTTGGGGACCAAAACTGCACACAATACTCCAGGTGTTGTCTCACTAGGGCCCTGTACAACGGCAGAAGGACCTTTTTGCTCCTATACTCAACTCCTCTTATTATGAAGACCAACATGCCATTCACTTTTTTCACTGCCTGCTGCATGCTTACATTACCAGGACCCCCAGATCCCATTGTACTTCCCCTTTTCCCAATTTGAAACCATTTAGATAATAATCTGCCTTCCTGTTTTTGCTACCAAAGTGGATAACCTCACATTTATCCACATTAAACTGCGTCTGCCATGCATCTGCCCACCCACCCAACCTGTCCAAGTCACCCTGCATTCTCATAGTAGCCTTCTCACAGTTCACACTGCCACCCAGCTTTGTGTCATCTTCAAATTTGCTAATGTTACTTTGAATCCCTTCATCCAAATCATTGATGTATATTGTAAATAGCTGTGGTCCCAGCACCGAGCCTTGCGGTACCCCACTAGTCACTGCCTGACCCGTTGAGTTGTTCCACCTTTTTGCGTCTATCTGAGGTTGTTTGAAATTGATAGGTTAATGATATTCCTCGACTTGAAAAGATGTAGAACTTCTGCTTTTAAAATATTTAATTTACATTAATGGCTTTGACAGTAGACAAAGCCCTGCCCCATTCCAAAGGCTGTTTGAGCATCGTGGTAATGTGGCCTCAGCATTAGTCTGCCTGAGGCCAGCCCACCCCATGAGGCCTCATTACGCTGCACTGTATACAACCAGCACAAAGAGGGTCAATTCATTTGGTTCTCTGCATCTGGTCAAGACAGACTAGAGCAAAGGCAACAAGCCTGGGTGGCAGATTGGATCCAGTTCGATTTGGATGACTATCTGTACTTCCAACCATGTTTCTTTAGTTCAGTTGCAGCAATTTGGTGACTTTCTTCTGGTAACTTCCCAAGAACTGTTCCCCTTTGCATGATGCCTTCACAACAGCAGAATAATTCCCTGACGTTGCTGATAAAAATGTGATTCAGCATAACTTGCATTTACTAGAAGATTCTCCAACTTTGTAAAGAATGTCTTTTGTTGTAAATTGTTGGAGATAACTTTAAAAAAATACTCCTTACACCAATGGTATGTTTATTGCCGTGGACTAACATATACCTTTAGTTGGACAAATCACAAATCCTATAGTGCTGGAGGTGTCCGCATGCTACTTTGTGAAATGTATCGCATGATTGTGTTAAACTTGCATTGTTAATGTTAATAAAAACCAGGAAGTCTGAAGAGTTTCAGACTTATGGTTTGCAGTTTTCATTTTTTCTGCAGGATCTGCAGCTGTTAGTCAAACAAACATTTCCAGGTCAGAGAGAAACAGTCAGGAAATTTCCTGCACTTAACCATGCGAACAAATTTACACCAACATTGATACAATGATGACAGCAGATTCATTTGTCACAGGGCTTGAAGCACCAATTTTGTCATTGGTGTATGAAAGAAGTTCCATTGGCGTGTTACTAATCTATTCACCTCGGAAGAAGAAATATTTAGGGCACTTGCCCTTCATCACTGTCATGCTGGAAAGTAGAGGAATGGTTACCAGATGGGGGCAGGATTCAGTCTGTCCTAATGCCAATAAAGTGTTTAGAGTCCGTCATTGCCTCTTGAACCTTCTATCTTCAGGAGGAAGCAAAGGTACACATTAAAATATAAATACATTCAAAAAAAAATTAGATCTTGATAGCTTTAGAAGCATAAAATGATACCTAGAACAAGGATGATGAGTTATGGAATTGACGATTGGCATTCATCGTGTTTAGTTCCGTTGACTGATTTAATGCCTTTTTATTAATTTCTTGCTTTCACAAATATAGGCCAGAATGTTAAATGTCAACAAAACCATTGCTGAGGAATGAATTTCACAATTACTCAGAAGAAGTGGACAATTGCTTGCTGCATTTGATGCTATGCAGCGAAGAAAATCAAAAGTAAGTCAAAGATACTTGGTCCAATCATGTTATTGAATGTTTTACCTTTCTCTTTATTTCCCGAATTTGCATAATCGCACAAATTAACTGTACTGACGTAAATATATGCACACATTACAATTGGAAAATGGTTGGCTAGAATCCTGGGAGCAGGTTGAAGAGTTTAACCCCATTCCTGATTCTAGCTTTGCTGTCAGCTTGTATCCTGTATTCCTGGATGTGGAGTTTAGGTTGCCAGAGGCATGCTCAAGGGTGCACTTCAATTTCCTCTTCTGGGCACTGAAAAGGTGACGGCTGGTTTCTCTGAAGCTGGGTAACAGATGTTATTTTGTTTAATACTATTTATCTTGGGAGGTAGGTAACCAAGGATATGGTTCAATGAACGGCCCTTTGGGATCCACCTTTTCCCTTTTTTTGTTTGCAATGATTTATCACCTTACTAAAAGCACAAAGGGACACATTGTAAAAGAGGGTTCTAACCTTAATGTTGCACAACGGTTTTAACCCAAGCAAGAGTCTGAGCATTGTACTGAGTCAATTAAAAGTAAAAAACATTATTTATGGATCACCACTCATGTCTAGCAATAATTGCTCAGAAATATCTAATGTAATGACTATAAATAACCCAATTAAAAGAAGGAGAATTGCAGACCGTCTAAGGACATTTTACTTACCTACTTATTTTTTATGTGGAGGCCAGCATTAAACTTAACCCCCTGGGGTTGGGAAGTAACTACCGTACATCTCAGGTGTATGAAACAGTAAAACATTATGATTCTGGTATTGTGGATCATATCAAATACCAAGAGGTTTGTTTTCAAAGAAGCACATTTTATTTGTATGTTATAGGCATTACACTGGCAAAATAAATGATCCAATTGTCTGTGACATTATTACATTGATGAGAAGTCGGCACGCTGCATGTCTCTTCTTGTCTGATTAGTATCGCAACATGAACTCACGTAGATGAACAAATAAAGCATGCCTTTGCTTTAAGCTACAACACAAAACCCTAAGTTACTAATTGAGCATTAAACATGGTACAATTTATGATGTATAGGACTTATGGGCCTGTCCCACTTAGGCGACTTTTTAGGCGACTGCAGGAGACTATGCAGTCCCCACATGGTCATCACATGTTCGCGGGTGGTTGCCGGGGAGTTGCCTTCATGGTTGTGAGGAGTTCCCACATTCTGGGTACTAGTTGCGGCCTCATTATGGTCGCCGCAAATTTTTCAACATGTTGAAAAATTAGCAGTGACTAGAATGAAGCCGCCATGGAGAGTAACGAGAATTCTCGTGCCGTAGGTGGGTCGCCAGGAGGTCCTAGTGGGTTGCCAGGAGGTCAAAGGTTGTCGTAGGTTCTCGTAGGCTGTAGCTGGTGCTGACTAGTGATTTTTATTGGTTCATTGGGAAAAAAACGTAAGCAGTAGTTTTCAGAACCAAGGATAACCGACCGGTAATGTTAATGTCCGTCGAGATTCACAGCCGTGTATCTCTGGCTTCTTAAAAGTTGTCTCCACTCCTTCTCACCCCTTCTCCCCCCTCCCTCCTCCTTCTCCCGCCCTCTTTTAAATGACTTACCGTACAATGTGCTGTTTAGCTTCTTAATTACATCACCAACCTTCCTGTTCATCGCAGTCTGTGTCTGTATCACATTGGCTTTGCACCGTGTGAATTTCACTCAGACAGTGCTCCCCCCACTTGCCCTGTCCCCCACCTGCATAACGGGCTGGTGAAGGAAGAGGTGTGTGTGTGTATGTGTGTGTGTGTGTGTGTGTGTGTGTGTCTGTGTGTGTCTGTGTGTGTGTGTTGGTTGTGTGTGTGATTGTGTGTTGTGTGTGTGTGTGTGTGTGTGTGTGTGTGTGTGTGTGTGTGTGTGTGTGTGTGTGTGCTGTTCCAGTCGCCGCAACAACGCCTAATTGGGACAGGCCCATTAGGAAGCAACCTGCCAGTCTGTTCGTGGACCTGATATAACCTGTCTTAGTAGATTGACTTCAGGAATCCAAAATAAACTTGAATGAGTTTATGTAGTTGGAAGATGTCTCACCTTACAGATCGTGGGTAACGGAATGGTAGGACCATTTACTACGGACTTCTGGATACTGGTTTTGCAGGTTGGAAATCAATCCAGAGTTTTTCCTACATTAGCCAAATGCTTATTTTTGGCTTTCCTTTTTGTTATAAGCGTTGGTCAGGTGACACCTTTTTTGATGGTATTTTTAAGACAAGTTAGGATCAATGAGGCAACTTGACTTTTTTTGCCTTTTTTACCTTTATAACTGTAACTCACCAAGTTTACTTCAGAGACACCCTCCTGTCCCACAGCCTCTGTCACTGAGAGAAGAGAACAGCAATGTCCAGGGCATGCCAATAACTTCCTCTGACTTAGACATACAGCAGCCCCCCCCATTATATAATGGTTTCATTCCTGAGAAATTACCTTAATCTAATTTCTCCATAAATCAGAAACATCCGTTTCTGTAGTAATCTGTGTTGTATCTCACTATAGACTCTTTCTCTAATTCCTTCATTTCATTGAATAAGCACCCTAAGCCATAATTAAACTGTTTAGGAAAGAACTGCAGATGCTGGTTTAAATTGAAGGTGGACACAAAAAGCTGGAGTAACTCAGCGGGACAGATAGTATCTCCGGAGAGAAGGAATGGGTGACGTTTCGGGTCAAATCCCTTCTTCAGTCTGAAGAAGGGTCTCGACCCAAAACGTCACCCATTCCTTCTCTCCAGAGATGCTGCTGCCTGTCCCGCCGAGTTACTCCAGCATTTTGTGTCTACCTTCAATTAAACTAATGGAATATATACTGCCTCCAGTCATTAATGAATAACATAAACATTTTGCTATTCCTTTTATCAGCTTAAAATTGCTTAAAAAATGTACAGGAGAATTTGTGTAACCTCCGATTTTAACAGGTCTGGTCATTAGTAACCCAGTGAACCCCTGTAACCAACTAGTACTGGGAATATTAATCAGCCTTTACGGAATATAAAGTGAAGAAGTTCTGCTACAGCACTACATATGGAGTAACATGTAGGATTCTGGACAACTCAAGCTCAGAAAGGATATACTGATTATGATAGGAGTGCATCGCTGACATCAACCCTATTACTTTATTAGATTTAGGAAGGAATTGGTCAGCATATGGAAATATTTTTACTGCCGAGAACAACTTGGGCTGTTGTATCAGTGCATGGTCATTCAGTAGAGAAGTCAAGCTTGGTGAGTACAAGCAGAAAGGCCTTGCTCACAAAAGGCAGTAGCTGTTGCCACATTTAATACTGTAAAATTGATTGATAAGTTTTGGTAGAAAAGGCTATTAAAGGATAAGAAGCCAATGCAGTTGGATAGATTAAAATACATATCAGCCATGATCCCACTGAATTGTAGAAATGATTTCATGGTTGGAATAAGTTATTTCACCACCTATTGTCATTGTTATTACTGGCTCAAAATGTTGGGGCTTAGTGCCTTGTATTAATGTGTCTACCACCACCTTAAGAACATTTTCTTAGGCAGTTTCTCAGCTTTGGAGAAGACTTGCTTCCACTCTGGCATTATAGATTCTGAGCTGGATTTGGAGGCCATTGTGGGAACCATAGAATCTTCCACAGCTTGGGCATGGGGTGTCTGACCATGCAGGAGAGGTGGACAGTTGTGAGGTAGTATGTTCCTTTTGCTGCTTAAACAGGGCTCAAGGTTCTCAATACTTTCCTGGAAGCTCCTTTTCGATGGGTCATCAGCCAGAGATTCTTGGAAGTTAGTAGGGATGATAAACATTTCACTAAGGAGGCTTTGAACATATTGTTGAATATTTTGGAGAAACAAGGAACTGTAGATGCTGGTTTACAGAAAAAGACACAAAATGCTGGAGTAACTCAGCGAGTCAGGCAGCATTTCTGTAGAACATGAACAGATGATGTTTTGGTTCAGAATCCTTCTTCAGCTTGATTATCGTTGGGGAGAGGGGAGCTGGAAGAGAGGAGGGGAGGGGCAGGACAAAGCATGAAGAGTGATAGGTGCATACTGTTGAAGGGGTTGGGGGTGATAGACATTTGGGTGGACGAAGGCAGGTTCGTTGGTATCATTTAAGAATAAATTGGATAGGCATATGGATGAGAAGGGAATGGAGGGTTATGGTATGAGTGCAGGCAGGTGGGACTAAGGGGAAAAAAAAAAAAAAAAAAAAAAAAATTGTTCGGCGCGGACTTGTAGGGCCGAGATGGCCTGTTTCCGTGCTGTAATTGTTATATGGTTATATGGTTATATGGTTATAAGGCCAGAGATGAAAAGACAAATGATGTAAGATAAGGATAGAAGGGAAGGGAATTGTGAAGCCGAGGAAGGAATATAGGCGGAAGGGGAAGGAGGGGAGAAATAGGTCTATATCCAGGCAGGGCACAGGGAAGCGGGGTGGGGGGGGGGGGGGGGGCAAAGAGAAGGGTGATTTTCCTCTGTCTCTTTTAATCTCTTCTTATGACAGAGCTCTAAATAGAGTGTCCACTTTGAGAATCTGGTGTCAAGAATATGAATGCCATAGTACAACAGACCTCAATACAACAGGGCTTCAATGCAGGGTATGTTGACCTACGAGAGAACCTGGTATTGGTTTTCTTACCCTTCCAGTGAATTTGGAGGATTGTGTCAGTGGTATACTTTCAATGCCATGAGATGCTTGCTGTAGGTAGTCTATGTCGCAGTAGCGTATAGGAAGTCAGGGTTCACTGCAGCCCAGTGGACCATGAGTTTGAAGGACTGCCCGGTATGAAGAACTGCATTGCATCAAGAAGCATGCAAACTTTCTCACGACAACTGCGATAGGGTAATATATGTGCACTTGGCATGTTACAATAATAAATTCCTTTAAAAGGCCAAGTATAAACATTCTCAGAACTTGTAATGCATGTTTTGATTTTGCAAGGTTTTTCTTTCAAGCTTTCACCACTCTGAACATACAATATACTAAGCCAGATTTAATATGGCTCCCAGAATTTAGCACAAAGCACGATGAGACAGGTCTTACTGATGGCTTTGATAAAACTGATAAAATGAGAGGCTTGATGAGCAAAAAAATAGTTTTTTTTCATTAGATATATCTGGTGGTTTTATAACTTCAGGCTATTTAGCAACAAATATTAGAAAATAGGTGCAGGAGGAGGCCATTCGGCCCTTCGAGCCAGCACCGCCATTCATTGTGATCATGGCTGATCGTCCCCAATCAATAACCCGTGCCTGCCTTCTCCCCATATCCCTTGATTCCACTAGCCCCTAGAGCTCTATCTAACTCTCTCTTAAATCCATCCAGTGATTTGGCCTCCACTGCCCTCTGTGGCAGGGAATTCCTTAAATTTACAACTCTCTGGGTGAAAAAGTTTTTTCTCACCTCAGTCTTAAATGGCATTCCCTTTATTCTTTAAATTCTTTATTCTCCCTTTTAAATTATAAAAGTTATTTTAGTTCTGGCAGCTTAGAATTGTCGATAATAATTTAAAGTATTTCCATAGAAAGCATTAAGCAAACTTAGAATATTTCATTACAACTACATATGAGCAGTCCCATCATCGTTTTGGGAGCAAATCTGTTATAATGTTATAATATTTATTTTAGTTTTACTTGGAAGATTCCAAGTGTTGAGCTGAGAATTCATCCACGCATACTAAATCTGGCCCAGATGGTCGGGGTAAAGATTCCTTTCACAGGCCTCGACAAAACGTTCACAAATTCTTGTGTTGTGGCATATAGCCAAGGATTAGATTTAAGAGACTCGAGTTGGTCTAAAAGGCACAAGTATAAACGTCCCTCACTACAAATCTGTGTTATTATTGGACCTCACAAATCAACATGGTAGCAAGAGGCATGGTCTGTTCTGATAACTGTGGAGTGTAGAAAGAATTTGATGGCTGTGATCCAATCCTCAATGCACTTTCACCATTTCATTATAGTTGGTAATTTTCGATGTAAAGGACAATCTCACTACAGAGCAGTGCTCAATGTAGATATCGGGGAGCAGTTAGTTGACATTTATGCATTCCAGCTGATAGCCTGCTCTTTCCATTTTACAATGTCAGTGGAGGCTTCCACGGTTATGTCTCAAAAGTGAATCAATCTTCATGGCAAAACTAGCAGATATAAATTGCAAAGGGAGAGGTACTTGCTGTATAAAGAATAATCGTTGTAAAGCCTGGTGGATTTGGAACGTGAAATGTTAAAAGAAGAGATGACCGCAGCGGTAAAGTTGCTGCCTTAGGAAACCGCAACGGAAACCTCTGGAGACTTTGCGCCCCACCCAAGGTTTCCATGCGGTTCCTGGATGTCTTTGCCAGTCTCCCTACCTGCTTCCACTACCTGCAACCTCCGGCAACCACCTGCAACCTCCGGGAACCGCACGGAAACCTTGGGTGGGGCGCAAAGTCTCCAAGGGTTTCCGTTCATGTTTCCTAAGTGGAACAGCACTTGCAGCACCGGAGACCCGGTTTCGATCCCGACTACGGGTGCTGTCTGTACGTTCTCCCCGTGACAGCGTGGGTTTTCTCCGAGATCTCCGGTTTCTTCCCACACTCAATAGACGTACATGGTTTGTAGATTAATTGGCTTGGTATAAGTGTAAATTGTCCCAAGTGTGTGTAGGATAGGGTTAGTGTGTGGGGAACACTGGTCAGTGCGGACTCTGAGGACCAAAGGGCCTGTTTCCACGCTGCAGCTCTAAACTAAACTAAAGTAAACTAAAGAGCTTTTATTTATTTATTATCCATCTCTACCAGCCATGGTTATTGTGAGTCAGTCAGATGGAGGCAGGGAGCTCTTTTGGGATAAATCTACTAAGTTGTATCTTTTTTGTCATGCAACAATGACGTGTTCATTTATCCATTTTTTGTCATGGTGGGTATATAACCTCCAGATTCTCTCGATCATGACCCACTACTATAAACACTTGGCCACTGGCATTACTTGACACTTGTTTCTATCTTTTATATCTTTGTTAACAGAAACCCATTGCCAACAGGATTCAACGGGCGAAGAATTTCCTGTGACGCTAGGGGAGGATTACTATTCAAAATGTCTTTCATCTTACAGCAGAAGGTATGGGAAACATGCCCATCTATTGTTATAACTCACAGGCGTTTAATTACTCCAACTTAAACAGTTCCGTACAGAGTTCAGTGCATTCAGAAAGTATTCAGACCCCTTCACTTTTTCCACACTTTGTTATGTTACAGCCTTATTCTAAAATGGATTAAATTCTTTTTTTTTTATTCATCAATCTACACACATTACCCCATAATAAAAAAGCGAAAACAGGTGTTTAGCAATTTTTAGTAATTAAAAAGAAATAACTGAAATATCACATTTACATAAGTATTCAGACCCTTTGCTATGACACTCAAAATTGAGCTTAGGTTAATTTTGTTTCCATTGATTATCCTTGAGATGTTTCTACAACTTGATTGGAGTCGACCAGTGGTAAATTAAATTGATTGGACATGATTTGGAAAGGCACACACCTGTCTATATAAGGTCCCACAGTTGATAGTGCATGTCAGAGCAAAAATCAAGCCATGAAGATGAAGGAATTGTCCGTGGACCTCCGAGACAGGATTGTGTCGGGACACAGATCTGGGGAAGGGAATAAAAAAAATTCTGCAGCATTGCAGGTCCTGAAGAGCACAGTGGCCTCCGTCATTCTTAAATCAAAGAACTTTGAAACCACCAGGACTCTTCATAGAGCTGGTCACCTGGCCAAACTGTGCAATCGGGTGAAAAGGGGACTTGGTCAGGGAGTGACCAAGAACCCGATGGTCACTCTGACAGAGCTCCAGAGTTTCTCTGTGGAGATGGGAGAAACTTCCATAAGGACAACTATATCTGCAGCACTCCACCAATGAGGCCATTAAGCCACTCCTCAGTAAAAGGCACATGACAGCCCGCTTGGAGTTTACCAAAAGGGTTGTTTCTCTGGTACTGGTCTGATGAAACCAAGATTGAACTCTTTGGCCTGAATGCCACGTCTGGAGGCACCGTTCATCATCTGGCCAATACCATACCTACGGTGAAGCATGGTGGTGGCAGCATCGTGCTGTGGGGATGTTTTTCAGTGACAGGAACTGGGAGACTAGCCAGGATCGTGGGAAAGATGAACGGAACAAAGTACAGAGAGATCCTTGATGAAAACCTGCTCCAGAGCGTTCTGGACCTCAGACTGGGGCAGAGGTTCACCTTCCAACAGGACAATGACCCTAAGCACACAGCCAAGACAACGCAGGAGTGGCTTCATGACAAGTCTGTGAATGTTCTTGAGTGGCCCAACCAGAGCCCGGACTTGAACCCGATCGAGTATCTCTGGAGGGACCTGAAAATAGCTGTGCATCGATGCTCCCCATCCAACCTGACAGCTTGAGAGGATCTGCAGAGAATAATGGGAGAAATTACCAAATACAGGTGTGCCAAGCATGTAGCGTCATACCCAAGGCTTGTGGCTGTAATCACTGCCAAAGGTGCCTCACCAAAGTACTGAGTAAAGGGTCTGAATGCACTGTAATCATGGTACACAGTTTCTGAAGAGCAATACCACACCCTGTACCCTTTGACTAATTCAAGCTGAAAGATTAAAACATTAAACGCATAACTTAGAACTTAATATTTTAGAACATAGATCCGTACAGCATAGGAATTCGGCCCACAATGTATTGAACATTGTGCTAAGTTAAACTGATCTCATCTGCCTGTACATGATCCATATCCCTCTATTCCCTGCTCTTCCATGTGCCTTTCCAAAAGCTTCTTAAATACCACTATCGTATCTGCCTCCACCGTCACGCCTAGCAGTGCATTCCAGGCCCCCTCTACTCTCTGTGTAAAAAAAACACTTGCACCGCACACTTCATTAAACTTTCTCCCTCTCACATTATAACTATGCCGTGTACTGTTGGACATTTCCACCCTGGGATAAAGGTTCTGACTGTCTTCCCTATCTATGCCTCTCATAATTTTGTATCCTACTATCATCTCTCCTCTACCTCTGACATGCCAAAGAAAACAATCTAAGTCTATCCAACCTCTCCCTGTAGCTGAAACCTGCTAATCCAGGCAGCATTGTGGTAAACAACCTCTGGGCCCTCTCCAAAGCCTTCACATCTCTCCTGTAATGGGGCGACCAGAACTGCACGCAATACTCCGAATAATTGATTGAAATAATTTCCCTGTTTATCTGAACTAAACTTTACCTTTTGTAGTGTCAATGCCTAGCACACCCTGGTAATGAATTGTGCTGCATATCAATGCTTGTGAGCTATAACAGTTCAAAAGTTTAATATTTTAGGCCATGCCAGGTAACAACGGGTTCCATTATTACAGACGTCCATAAGTCAATTTTTGTCCATAAGTTGGAAAATATCCAAAAATCACTTGATATGGTAACCATATCTCCACAGTGTTATAATGAATGGCATTTAAAGCACATAAGAGCTACAAGAATGAACAATTACTAAACGAGGTGTGAGAGGAAACTAGTTCAGCTATTTATATTAATGGGTGTCCATAAGTTGCGGGTTTGCAAGCCTTTATTTACGTTCAGTATATAATGCAGATCAAATTTCAGGACTATATATCGCACATTATTTTATTAACAGAAATCTAACCCTGCGTTTTCTCCCCTGATTAAATGGGAATTTTACTTCGGAGTCACGTGAGTGACTACTTGAAGAAGGGCCGTTCGTCTGCATGCGCGTCATTACGTCTGAACGCAACGTGCGCAACGGACTGGAGAGGCACTGTGTCATCCTAGCCGTTGGGATTTTTAAAAAGGCGGCAGGTAAGAGAAGCTTACCCTGTGCTTTCTGTTCGGGTTAGGGAAAAAATATTTGTTTTTCAGAGCCCAAAAATGTCGAAGAGACGGTCCGCGGGGAAACCAGCTGCTGAAGACCGCAGCATTCCCGGTAGCGGGCGACGATCGTTTTCGCCGACATTGCCGCCGGCATCAGAACCGGCAGCAGCAGACTTGGTGCAGGAGGAAAGCACCGTGGTGGTCCCAGCGGGACGTAAAGCCACCCATAAGTCTGCCAGACCCATAGACTCGGATGAGTCCGGGGAAGAGGGATACCCTCCCTCAATGGGAAGCGTCCGAGGACGACTCTCCCAGATGGAGCAACTTGTGGAGAAGTTGCTCCACAATGATAAGCTCCGGAGAAGGGAGCGATATCAGCACGAGTCCCTTCAACAGACCGTGCCAGCAGCCTCATACTCGGGGCAGCACTATGTCTTCCCCATGGAAGGGGGAAGTACATACGGGGACTACCCGGAATCAGAATATGGAAGCACAAGGGGGGAACATTCCCAGGGGAGAATGGAGGAAGTACCTCTACAATCATCCAAGTTTGCTATTACCACATCACTGGGTGCTCCCTTGGATGAAGACCTGGCAAGTAACATAAATTATTTGGCATCTCACCAACTCAAAGAACTGGTCATGGAAGAAACCATGAACAGGTACCCCCCACCATCTAACTGTGCTTCCCTCAAGGTTCAAGCAGTGAACCATGTAATCTGGGGACAAATTGGTCCTATCATCAGGAACCAAGAACTGAAGTTTCAAAAAGTACTAAACCTGCTGGGGTCTGGGATTACTTCATTTGCAGGAGGTGTGGAAGGAGGCCTCCTCACTGACCGGGAACAAGATACCATGGCGCTACTATGCAATGCCTGCTTCAAGATAAACTGCATTCGGAAGGATGCAATTAAACCAGCAATAAATTCGAAGTTCGCAGCTCTTTGAAAGCTAGCAACATCCAGCCCGCAAACTACCTGTTCGGGGAAGACCTGTCGAGACAGGTACGGGACCTGGATGACGAGGCAAAAACCATGCGTCTCATAACCAAAGGTCAGGCTACACCTAGGGGTCCATCCACGAGATTCCACCCCTACAGCTCTCGGCGTTTCACACCTAGAGATCCAGGCACCGGAGGAAGATCCACACCTGAGTCAAGGTCTTTGTTAGGGGCAGGCCCCAGCAGGCCGACAGCGAGGATGAGGAGAGAGCAACCACCAGCTCAGCTCCCCAAACCTCGCGGACGAAAACCAGCGCCACACCACCAGTAACAACAGAGGTAAGTCAAACCAGTTCCTTAGGGAACATTCCAGATGAACCTCACTTTCAGGTGGGAGGAAGGTTAAAATATTTCTTAAGAGAATGGTGTTGGGTTACTAAGGATCCATTTGTAGTGCACAGTATAGAAAGATTCAAAATTGAGTTCAATTTGAATTCATCAGCACCCCCAACACATTCCAATATTCGCACATATGTCTTCTCCCAAAAAGATACTATGGATATACAGAAAGAAATTGAAACATTATCTGACAATGTTATTGAGAGGTCATATACAGAACCTCACCAATTTATATCCAATATATTCTCAAAAGAGAAAAAAGATGGAGGGGTCCGCCTCATTTTGGATCTTACGGAACTCAATACATATGTGCAATATAAACACTTTAAAATGGACAATTTTGGAACAGCAACTCAGCTGATTTCCAAAAATGGTTATATGGCATGCATCGACCTCAAAGATGCATACTACTCGGTGTCTGTTCACAAAGAGTATAGGAAATATTTGAAGTTTAGCTGGATGGGTCAATTATAGCAATACAAGGCTCTGCCAAATGGATTGACATCAGCCCCTCGACTGTTTACCAAATTACTGAAACCAATTCTGGGGCTGCTAAGATCTCAGAACCACATAGTCATGGCATATTTGGATGACATTTTTATCTTTGGAGTCACCAAAGAATTGGCAGAAGCATCAGTCAAAGCAACCAAAATCCTGTTCGAAAGACTGGGGTTCCTAATCCATCCAGTTAAATCAAAATTGACACCTGCCAAGTTAATTGATTACCTAGGATTTACTATCAACACAGTAACCATGTTTGTGACTCTGCCTAAGGGCAAACAACTAGACTTGAGGAAAGCCTGCAATGATCTGATAGAAAAATACAAACCAACTATCAGTCAAACAACAAGTGTAATTGGCAAATTGGTAGCTTCCTTTCCTGCAGTACGCTATGGGCCTTTGCATTACCAGCATTTACAGCGAGCAAAGCAAAGAGCATTGAAATTACATGCAGGCCAGTTTGGCAAATCTATGCGGTTACCAGCTGAGGCCATTGTTGAACTACAATGGTGGATGGCAAACATAAGACTCAGCTCAAGAGAAATCTTGCTTGAATGCCCATCAGTGTTTCTCCAAACCGACGCAAGCAGTTTAGGATGGGGAGCCACTAATACAGTCAGGAGCTGTGGAGGCAGATGGAATGAGCAGGAGTCTGCGATACACCAACAATATGGAATCAATTACCTGGAATTGTTGGGGGCACAATATGGGCTCAAGGCTTTCTGTAACAACATGCAACATGTGCATGTTCAAATTCAGATTGATAACACAACGGCATATATCAATCACATGGGTGGTGTAAAATCTGTATCCTGTGACAGATTATCAAACCTCATTTGGCACTGGTGCATCGAGAGGGATATTTGGGTTACGGCAATGTATCTACCAGGAAGATATAACACGGTGGCAGATGCAAGGTCACGAATGTTTAATGATAACACAGAATGGATGTTGAATCGTACGGTAGTTAATGAGATAACTACACGATTTGGCACTCCAGACTTGGATCTGTTTGCATCTAGATTAAACCATCAGTTACCCAGATATGTGTCCTGGGAGCCGGACCCAGGAGCAGAGGCAGTGGATGCTTTCTCTCTAAACTTGGGAGGAATGTTTATGTATGCTTTCCCACCATTCTGCCTCATAAACCGATGCTTGACTAAAATCAAGCAAGACAAAGCCACAGGCATTTTAGTAGTACCAGACTGGTTCCCGAAAATATTGGGGATCATAGTCCAGCCATTAATGGTTGTACCTAAAAGGAGAGATCTCCTAGTAAACCCAGTTTCAGGGAGCAACCATCCACTTTTTGACCGGATTAATTTGTTGGTTTGCAGATTCTGAGGAGGCCATTTCAAGTTATTGGACTATCCGAACAAACTGTGGATGTCATCACAAAGGCACGGAGGGACAGTACAAAAAAACAGTACGCCACTAATATTAAGAAGTGGGAAACTTTCTGCCATGCCAACAATATAACATACAACACAGTTCGGATAACGGATGTCTTGGAGTTCCTATCAGCCCTGTACTATGACTACAAACTAAGTTATAGCGCAATCAATAGTGCCAGAAGTGCACTCTCCTCCTATCTGACACTGGAGGCAGGGCACGGGCCAATAGGAACGCACCCCTTTGTAACAAAATTCATGAAGGGAATTTACAATTCAATACCCCCAAGGCCAAGGTACACGGACACGTGGGATGTGAGCGTGGTACTGACCTTACTTTGTCAGTGGGGACCGCCAATGGCCTTATCATTGTCAAAACTAACACTGAAAGTGGTTATGCTGATTGCGCTAATAACAGCCCAAAGAGTCCAGACACTACAAAAACTACGACTGGACTGCATGACCAACTATACGAATAATATAACATTCGTTATTAAGGACCTGATCAAACAGAGCAGGCCAGAAATGCCAGGGATGAAGATCCAGTTCCGGGCATATCCAGAGGACCAACGATTGTGTGTGGTAACATATTTACACCACTACCTGAGAGTTACGGAGAACCTCAGAGGCTCAGAACAATCGGTCCTCATCAGCCACAAGAAAGCACACCAAAAGGTGTCAACACAAACTATCTCCAGATGGTTAAAGGAGGTAATGGTGGTAGCCGGAGTAAACACTCATATCTTTAAATCTCACTCCACCAGGGCTGCATCTACGTCGGCAGCAAGAACGATAGACGTACCCCTTGATGACATCCTAGCGGCTGCAGGATGGGTGAACGAATGAACGTTCCAACTGTTTTATAACAAACCCATAACCGGACCAGGGGTATTTGCTCGTGCCATCTTAAGTTCTGTTACCTAGTTTTCCCCCAGGTCGGAGGGGAAACTATTAAAAACGTTTTTTTCTTTACTTAAAGCATCAGTGTCTTTACTAACTATGTTATGTCTGAATGCTTTAATAATACTCTCATCCATGATCAATCCATTCAGTGTGTGACGCCTGGATTCGTAGCCGGCGTGAAATCACAGAGCTTTGAAATCTTCACGTAGTCACTCACGTGACTCCGAAATAAAATAGTAAGATTAAACGAGAACTTACCAGTTTGAAGTTTGAAAACAATATACTAAATTGAGAGACGTCCAAGTAAGTTGTTTCACTTGAAGTTCTGTTTGGAGCTTTGAACTGTAGAAACTGTGGAGATAAAAGGCAGGTATTGCATCTCATGTGGTCATATAGGGAGGAATCTGCCTACAGACAGGAAGTGACACAGCTGGCGTCCTGGGGGTCATCGCAACATCCTAGAGCTCAATGCTCTTAGGATAGTGGAACTGATTGTAGACTTTAGGAGAGTCCCCCCCTCCCCTCACCCCACTCACCATCAACAACACCACAGTCACATCTGTGGAGTATTTTAAGTTCCTGGGAACCATCATCTCCAAGGACCTTAAGTGGGGGGCTACCATCGACTCCACAGTCAAAAAGGCACAACAGAGGATGTACTTCCTGCGGCAGCTGAGGAAGCACAACCTGCCACAGCAATGATGGTCCAATTCTACACGGCCTGTGAGAACAGATTCTTAGAGTCTGTTCTTACCTTCTCCATCATGGTCTGGTCTACAGTGTAATTGAGAAAATGCTGATTAAGGTGAGACTTTAGCAGAAGTCTGACAGAGGATAGTGTAGCAGAACTATAACAGAAAACATGAATAATTCTTCCACTGAAAAAGCCAGGTGCAGGAAGAGAATTAGGTCAGCAATGCCGTGTTCCTCTTTTATGACTAAGCTGCCTGCTACCCCTCCTGCCTGTGCTCTTAAGGAAGATTGCTCATGTAAGGGAAGCATTGAAGATGTGTTGAACACCCAAGAATTGAACCTCATCATTGGTCTAAGCTGCGGTGAAGGGAAATCACTGGAGAAATCTTAATTTCAGGGGAGCTTGGCAAAGGTGTTATCATAACCTTGTTTGATTTCTTCTGTGCAGAGTAGACCATACTATGAGCAATTAACATAATATACTAACTTGAACGAAGTGCAGGTAAGTTGCTGTGCCATTTAGAAGGACTGTTTGGATATTTGAAAGGAATTCGCTGACTCACCAGATCAGGTACTGTAAATGTTGTCTTTTTTGTGGTTTGGACTATAAATACTCAAGACAATTCTCTGTATAAGAAAGAACTGCAGATGCTGGTTTAAATCGAAGGTAGACACAAAATGCTGGAGTAACTCAGCGGGTGAGGCAGCATCTCTGGAGAGAAGGAATGGGCTACGTTTCGGGTCGAGACCCTTCTTCAGATTGATGTCGGGGGAGGGGGTGGGACAAAGATAGAATGTAGGCAGAGACTGATGGGAGAACTGGGAAGGAGGAGGGGATGGAGAGAGAAAGCAAGGGCTATCTGAAATTAGAGAAGTCAATGTTCATACCGCTGGGGTGCAAACTACCCAAGCGGATATGAGGTGCTGTTCCTCCAATTTGCGCTGGGCCTCACTCTGACAATGGAGGAGGCCCAGGACAGAAAGGTCAGATTGGGAATGGGAGGGGAAGTTGAAGTGCTGAGCCACTGAGAGATCAGGTAGGTTACGACAGACTGAGCGGAGGTGTTCAGTGAAACGATCGCCGAGCCTGCGCTTGGTCTCGCCGATGTAGAGAAGTTGACACCTGGAACAGTGGATACAGTAGATGAGGTTGGAGGAGGTGCAAGTCAACCTCTGCCTCACCTGGACAGACTGTTTAGGTCCTTGGATAGAGGGGGGGGGGGGGGGGGGGGGGCGGTAAAGGGACAGGTTTTGCATCTCCTGCAGTTGCAGGGGAATGTACCCGGGAAGGGGATGGTTTGGGTGGGAAGGGATGAGTTGACCAGGGAGTTTCAGAAGGAACGGTCTCTGCGGAAATCAGAAAGGGGTGGAGATGGGAGATGTGGTTAGTGGTGGGATCCTGTTGGAGGTGGCGGAAATGTTGGAGGATTATGTGCTGTATGTGACGGCTGATGGGGTGGAAAGTGAGGACAATGGGGACCCTGTCCTTGTTACAAATGGGGGAGGGGGAACAAGGGCGGAGCTGCTGGATATCTAGGAGACCCTAGTGAGAGCCTCATCTATAATGGAAGAGCGGAACCCCCGTTCCTTAAAGAATTAGGTAATTCTTTGGGAAACTTTAGGATCGTTTCTTTAGGATTGTTTCACTGAACACCTCAGCTCAGTCCGCCTTAACCTATCTGATCACCCGGTGGCTCAGCACTTCAACTCCCCCTCCCATTCCCAACCTGACCTTTCTGGCCTGAGCCTCTTCCATTGTCAGAGAGAGGCCCAGCGCAAATTGGAGGAACAGCACCTCATATTTCGCTTGGGTAGTTTACACCCCAGCGGTATGAACATACACTTCTCTAACTTCTGTTTTCTCTCTCCATCCCCTTCCCCTTCCCAGTTCTCCCATTAGTCTTACTGTCTCCGACAACATTCTATCTTTGTCCCGCCCCCTACCCTGACGTCAGTCTGAAGAAGGGTCTCGACCTGAAACGTCGCTCATTCCTTATCGCCAGGGATGCAAGACAAGACAATTCTCTGATCCATGGATTCTAGAAAGGCTGATTGGTGGGTTGTAGGGTGAATATTTTTGCCAGGGTCTTCCAATCAACTACCACAACTATCTACCTTATTTAATTAATGTCTTCTAAAGTTTCCCCAAGCTTGCCACAGCCAAGTGGGAGAACACTGGAGAAGATTCTCCGGGTGGATGGCCAATGAGTCACTGTGTGTGTTTATTTTAGTTTTGCTTGACCTTGACTTGAGCATGGCCGTACATATATATGATGTAAATGCAGCTTAAAATCTTTGCATACAGCTGCTGCTAAACGTACACCAGTCCCTCGATCTCTTCTTCAAAGCTGTGCATTGACTAAATTGTGGCCTTTATTATTGACATAGCCAGGTTCAACTGGGACTGACAATTCATTTAACAGGTTTCCCACAAACCAAAAGTGACTTGCATTAAAAAAAAATGGACTGAATAGCTAGCTAGTCTTCAGGGAGAGCAAACAGGATGGTGCGTAACAAGAGAAATACACTGCTATTTAGCCTTGTGTCATAAAGTAGGAGACTTGCTGAACTAACTCTTAACCTCCCAATATGGTGCAATGAAAACTGCCTGCATTTCACTTGTTTTTAAGAGTGAATCAATTAAATCAATAGTTAATTGATTCATTATTATAAATAAGTGAAATCAATCAATTGTGAATCAATGAACAATTAACGTAGGTAAGTATTTGCAGGTAGACGCAAAATACTGGAGTAACTCAGTAGGACAGGATGTATTTGCAGGTTTTATTATGCTTTATCCAAATAAGCTTTTTTTCCTGACTTTTATTTTTAAATCTCTGCTTCTAAAGCAATCATTTCAGATTATCCTACCAGGCCCTAATTCATTTTCTTTGAACTTTTGGTCTACTGTGAGACATTCTGATATTCAACTACATGGTGGGTGGCAGATTAGGTAGCACTGTAAACGGCATTAGATTGCCGTGTGTGTGCATTGGCGCCAGTGTCTGAAACACTACAAATTCATGCCAACTGCAGGGTATCAGAATACCAGTTTTTAGCGAGATCAAATAATGCTGTTATACATTGCCACAACGTGTCACCGCAGAGACTGATTCTGTGAGTGACTAGCGCAAGTCCAAACTGCATTATGCTGATTGAAGCCATTATTAAAGGCAAGGAGCCTGTGACTGGAACTCAAGACCTGCTTGAGTGCGGCACGGTGGCGCAGTGGTAGAGCTAGTGCTTTACAGCACCAAAGCCCCGGGTTCGATCCCGACTACGGGTGCTGTCTATACAGAGTTTGTGCGTTCTCCCCGTGTCCTGCGTGGGTTTTCTCCGTGATCTTAACCTTCATCCCACACTCCAAAGACGTACAGGTTTGTAGGTTAATTGGCTTGGTATAAATGTAAAATTGTCCCTAGTGTGTGTAGGATAGTGGGGGGATCGCTGGTCGGTGCGGAATCGGTGGGCAGAAGGGCCTGTTTTTGCACTGTATCTCTGTACTAAATTAAACTTGCTGACAGTCATGACAGGGATGAGAGTAGGCAGACAGATTTTCTGAGGGTCCTCTACCGAAAGGAAGCTTGGAAAGCCCTCCTGTCATATGCAAAGGCATTTGTAGGCGATGACAGTCATTAAGGTCATTGCCAAGAATACAACCTCTGGTGCATGGATGTAGTCCAACAATCCTACATGATGGGTGAAGGTCAGTGAATGCATCTTAAGATGCGATCTCCCACCAACTAAAGGGGTTGCTCCTTGCCTTCTGGCTGCTTTTCTCGCCCGCCATCCTTATCTTTGGACACCCTGTGCGTTGGGGAGAGGGTAGGGCCGAAGATGTTCTGGTTGGGCTGCACATGGGCTTGACCAAGCTGGCCATCCGCGAGTCAGGGCACCAGGTGGAAGAGGGCTCTGCCCGAGCTGACTGCCTGCCCCTTTTCCGGGGTTACGTCCGCACCGGGTAGTGTTAGAGAGGGACTATCCGCTGTCCACGGGCATCCTGAGGGGATATCCAGGACCGCTGGGCACCGCGAGGGGTTGAATGCCTCCTTGACAAGGAGTGTAACATAGTTGTATAATAGTTTATCTTTTGTCGTGTATTATGGTGGTGGGTTCTGTTTTATTTTTTACTGTACTGTATATATTATTTTAGTATTTGAATAAATATTTGTGATTTTAAAAAAAAGCTGGTTACCAAGCTCATGGAATGGGATTTCCACGGTCTGTTGAAATTGGCAGCAACACTTCTTCCTCAATAACCAGCAGTACGGGAGCACCTCAAGGCTGCGTGCTCAGCCCCATGCTCTACTCACGACTGACAGAGTGCAAACTCCATCTTCAAGTTCGCTGAGGACATCACCGTTGTCGGACGAATTTCAAATGGTATTGAAGTGAGATTGACCGACTGACCAAATGGTGCCAACACAACAACCTGGTTCTCAATGTCAGTAAGACCAATTAACTGATTGTGGACTTTGGAAGAGGAAGGATGAGGACCCACAAACCTGTCTATATCAATGGGACGATGGTGGAGAGAAAAGCAAAAGATTCAAATTCCAGGGCGTGCATATTTCTGAAGATCATTTCTAGACCCAAAACACTGGGATTTGGTATGTCAGGGAGGATTGACTTGAACTTGTACAGGTGTACAGTAGAGTGCATATTGACTTGTTGCATCACGGCCTGGTTCAGCAACTTGAACCCCCGGGAGCAAAGAAGGCTTCAAAAAGTGGTGAACATTGCCCAGTCCATCACGGGTTCTGACCTCCCCACCATCATAGGGATATGATGGTATATGGACCCACATCTGTTCTGTATTCATGCCGACTATATTCTGTAGTGCTGAAGCAAAGCAAGAATTTCATTGTCATGTCTGGGACATATGACAATAAACTCTCTTGACTTGACTTGACTCTTGAGAAGTTGTTGCCTCAAAGAGGCAGCCAGCATCATCAGAGACCCACACCACCCTGGACACACATTTCACCCCTGCCGTCGGGAAGAAGATATCGGAGACGGAAAACTTTAACGTACATGTTCAGGAACAGTTTCTTCCCTACAGCCGTCAGGCTATTAAACACTACAACCTCCATTAACCTCCGAACTACATAGACTTGGGGGCATTGGTTTAGTCTTGTTGTACTTTTATTGTTCGTTTTTATGTGTGTGTGTGTGTGTGTGTGTGTATATAAAAACAAACAATATAAATGCACTGACAAAACCTATGCCCACAAATCTATGTAGATAAGAGCTTAATAGAGGTTGTAGTGTTTAATAGCCTAATGGTAGAAACATAGAAAATAGGTGCAAGAGTAGGCCATTCGGCCCTTCGAGCCTGCACCGCCATTCAATATGATCATGGCTGATCATCCAACTCAGTATCCTGTACCTGCCTTCTCTTGGTGAGAGAAATGTGAGCACACTGGGGTTGGGAGCACAGGAAAGGAAGAGAGTATTGGGTGGGGCAGTGTATAAGTGCTTCAGGGGTTCTGGCAAAAGTAAGAAGTATCTTGCAGTCATGGAAGTAAAAATATTGTGGGAAATGAGTCGTAATGTTTAGGACCATATCTGAATTACAAAAGAGCAAGTGCTAGTGGTCTTATATAATATTAAGGCGGATAGGTCCCCAAGGCCTGCCCAACTGTATCCTCAGACAATGTGGGCAGCCAGGGTAGAACCTATTGGGGCTCTGACAGAGATTTTGCATGTTCTTTAGTGAGCCTTACTTCAATGGTGGGCAAGTTATTGGAGGGGACTGTGGGACGGGATCTATCAGAATTTGGAGAGGCAAGAACTGGTTAGCGCTGGTTTGTGTATGGGAAATCACGTCTCACAAATTTGAATGAGTTTTTTATGTCATCAAGAGGATGGATAAGGACAAGGAGGTGGACATTGCTTAAATGAATATTAGCAAGGCTTTTGACATGTGGGCTTGTACAGATGATCGCATGGGTGGATCTGATAGGCTTTCACAATTGGCTTGGTGGAAGGAGTCAGCTGAAAGTGGTGGAAGTTAGTTTTCATCTTGCGGAGTCACCTGTGGATCTGTGCTGGCTCCACTGTTGTTTGTCATCTATATTAACATTTTGAATGACAATGTAGTTCATTGTAAATTTGAAGATGCCACCAAAATTGGTGCCGTGGACAATGAGGAGGGAAATTTCAGT
The DNA here is from genome assembly GCF_010909765.2 of Amblyraja radiata. NCBI lineage: Eukaryota > Metazoa > Chordata > Chondrichthyes > Rajiformes > Rajidae > Amblyraja > Amblyraja radiata. The sequence continues at coordinate 4,126,304 of NC_045967.1, read as the reverse complement.
TTACAAATGGATCTGTCGCTGGAGAAATGGGCCAAGGAACGGCAGATGGAATTTAACTCTCCGAAGTGTGGTGGTGCACCTTGGCAAGTCAAGGGCGGCACGGTGGCGCAGTGGTTGGGTTGCTGCCTTACAGCGTCAGAGACCCGGATTCGATCCTGACTCTGGGTGTTGTCTCTATGGAATTTGAACATTCTCCCTGTGACTGCATTGGTTTTCACTCCGGTTTCCTCTCACATTCTAAATACGTACAGGTTTGTAGCATAATTGGCTTCTGTCAATTCCCTAGTGTGTAAGATGCAAACTTGGGACAACATAGAACTAGTGTAGCAGTGATTAGTGGTCAGCGTGGACACGATGGGCTGAAGACCAAGTTGAATTTCCAAGTTGTATCTCTAAACTAAGCTAAACTAAACTTAACTAAACCAGGTCAGGACATACAGAGTAAATGATAGGACAGTGCAGAGCAGAGAGACCTAGGGTTAAGGGCACCAAGTTTCCTGGAAGTGGTTTCACAAGTAGATAGGGTGGTGAAGATGACATTTAGCATGCTTGCCTTCAATCGGTAAGGGTATTGAGTATGGGAGTCGGGCCACCATGCAGTAGTTGTGCAAGATATTGATGAGACCACATCTGGGGTATTATCTGCAGTTCTGATTGCCCTGCTACAGGAAGGATCTCATTAAGATGAAAAAGATGCGGAGAAGATTCACCACGATATTACCAGGACTCGGGGACTTGAGTTATAAGGAGAGGCTGGATGGCTGGGATTTGTTTCCCTGACGAGCAGGAGCTGAGGGGTGATATTGGAAAGGTATACAAAATCATGAGAGGTGTAGATAAGGTGAATGCTAACATCTCTCAAGATTGAGCAATCCAGAACTAGAGGTCACAGGTTTACAGTGAGAGGAGAAAGTTCTTCTCACAGAGGTTGGTGCATATGTGGAACGAGCTGCCAGAGGAAGTTGTAGGGGCAGTGGCGATGTTTAAAAGACATTTTGACAGATACATAAATACTTAAGTTTTGGAGAAATATGGGCCAAATGCAAACAAATAGGACTAGCTCAGCTATAAACTAGGTTGGCATGGGACGAAGATTAGCTCTATGACTATATAACAATATTCATCCCCAAGCGTAGGCTTGGCGATCGTTTCGCCGAACACCTCCGCTAAGTCTGCATTAACCAACCTGATCTCCCGGTGGCTCAGCACTTCAACTCCCCCTCCCATTCCATAGAAACATAGAAACATAGAAATTAGGTGCAGGAGTAGGCCATTCGGCCCTTCGAGCCTGCACCGCCATTCAATATGATCATGGCTGATCATCCAACTCAGTATCCCGTACCTGCCTTCTCTCCATACCCTCTGATCCCCTTAGCCACAAGGGCCACATCTAACTCCCTCTTAAATATAGCCAATGAACTGGCCTCGACTACCCTCTATGGCAGAGAGTTCCAGAGATTCACCACTCTCTGTGTGAAGAAAGTTCTTCTCATCTCGGTTTTAAAGGATTTCCCCCTTATCCTTAAGCTGTGACCCCTTGTCCTGGACTTCCCCAACATCGGGAGCAATCTTCCTGCATCTAGCCTGTCCAACCCCTTAAGAATTTTGTAAGTTTCTATAAGATCCCCTCTCAATCTCCTAAATTCTAGAGAGTATAAACCAATTCTATCCAGTCTTTCTTCATAAGACAGTCCTGACATCCCAGGAATCAGTCTGGTGAACCTTCTCTGCACTCCCTCTATGGCAATAATATCCTTCCTCAGATTTGGAGACCAAAACTGTACGCAATACTCCAGGTGTGGTCTCACCAAGACCCTGTACAACTGCAGTAGAACCTCCCTGCTCCTATACTCAAATCCTTTTGCTATGAAAGCTAACATACCATTCGCTTTCTTCACTGCCTGCTGCACCTGCATGCCTACTTTCAATGACTGGTGTATCATGACACCCAGGTCTCGCTGCATCTCCCCTTTTCCTAGTCGGCCACCATTTAGATAATAGTCTGCTTTCCTGTTTTTGCCACCAAAATGGATAACCTCACATTTATCCACATTATACTGCATCTGCCAAACATTTGCCCACTCACCCAGCCTATCCAAGTCACCTTGCAGTCTCCTAGCATCCTCCTCGCAGCTAACCCTGCCCCCCAGCTTAGTGTCGTCTGCAAACTTGGAGATATTGCCTTCAATTCCGAATCCGACCTTTCTGTCCTGGGCCTCTTACATGGCCAGAGTGAACACCACCGGAAATTGGAGGAGCAGCACCTCATATTCCGCTTGGGTAGTCTGCACCCTAGCGGCATAAACATTGAATTCTCCAATTTCCGGTAGCCCGTGCTGTCTCCTCCCCTTCTCAGCTCTCCCTCAGCCCTCGGGCTCCTCCTCTTCCTTTCTCCTTTCATCTCCCCTACCCCCCACCCAGTCTGAAGTAGGGTTTCGGCCCGAAACGCTGCCTATTTCCTTCGCTCCATAGATGCTGCTGTACCCGCTGAGTTTCTCCAGCACTTTTGTCTAAATTCATCCCCAATAGACAAGTGAAAGCAGTCATCAGCTGTAAAGAATGGATACTTGGATGTCATATGTTTGAATAGACTGATTCCATTCACCGATGAAAACTTATAGTTGAAAAATAGCCACCAGGAACAACACCAGAGGACAATGAGATGCCTAGAGTTGCACTACCCTGGGACCCTGGCACCAGGAAAAAATTTGCTATCCAATAGTTCTGCATTATATTGTGTCTAGGTCTGCACATCAATGTTATTGCAGCCAATTGGTTATTAAATTTTCAGAAAAATATGATCTAGAAAATAAATGTGTTCTTGTTCTCTGCCGACAGTTCTGTGAATAGCTGGAGAGAGATTAAACAGCCAGGATAGTACTGAAATGGATACGAGTCCAGTTTATCTCTGATTTACCGGAGACTATTTATAAAATAGAACATTCCCAATCTGGTCACATTTATAAAAGGCATTCTTTGTTGTACAATTTTATCATGTATTCTACGCCAGAGCCGACCTTTCACACCACAAATAGCAAAGAGCAAGTTCAGTAACAACAGTGCTATAAATAGGCACACTGCATCAGTGAAAGTACAATCGAAAACAATTAGAACTGAGTATAGTTATTTCCTATGATTTTCTGCAGATATGTTTGCTTTGATTACGAATTCTTAAGTCCATTTGATTAATTAAATGATGTCAGTGTCTATTATATGTCTGTAGCACTTCATGCTGGACTACATCATTGTGAACATTCACTTTCAAATGTGGACATTCTTCATTAGTGAGAAGAGACAGGTTATTGATGCACCACTTCAGTGTCTAAAGTGTTAAAAGATTATAGGGTTAAAGAGATTAGCATAAGCAGGGGGGGGGGGAGCAGAGAGCAGTTTAAAAAGTGACCGAGTACATGGTGAAATTGGACCAATGAAGAATATACAAAGTGTAATTTTCAAAGTAGCATTTTTTTCCCAATAGCACATAAAATGGAAGAGGCCTGCATCAGTGGCCAATTTTGAGCAGCCTCTTTAAGCTGTTGGTGGGGTTGTAGGGCTGTGTTTGCTGACACTTTGACCAGAGAAACTTCGATGAGAAGACTGTGCTATGATTAGATACCATAAGATCTTTCACTTTCATTGTGGTTTTGGCCATTTAAGATGGCAGTCAGGGCAGTTGTATACTTGTGTTGCAGGAGGTAGAGGATCAGGTGCAATTGGACACAAGGGCATACGTGATGTTGAGATCATCAGAAACAGGAGCTGTGGTGAGGTAGTCATACTCCAGGTACAGGCATCAGGAACAAACTCAAGTCTCCAGCACTGTAAGGCAACAACTATACCGCTGTGCCACTGTGCTTCCCCTTGTTTTTTCCTTTATAGCTCCACAGTTCACATTGAACTAAATGCAGATGGTCCAACATCACAAGTTCCAAGAACAGACCCCACACCGTAAATGCTGGGGAATTCCAGCAAGCTCCAGTCTACCATTTATTGGGGAATTGATAGCTTGTCAATAAATTTGGGACTCGTGTATTCAAGAGTAAATGCTGAAATAACGAATACAGTAAAATTCAGCAAGATCTGGCTAATGTATGTTGCAGCAAGATTAATCTGAGAGAGCAAAGAGTGCCTGCCCTTTATCAACCCAGAGTACTACAGATTGTCTCCATTTAATTCAGTAAATCTCTCACCTAAATTCCTCCTGAAATTAACTAATGTGATTAATTAATTTCCTCCTGAAATTAGCAAATTAACTAATCTGCCAATTTCTCAGGTTTTTATTGATTTTGATATGAGATATTAGTGCAGAAGAATAGAACATTTTACGCTTCCAGTTAGCAATATTAAATCTTCAACCAAGCTTACGGCAGAAACTAAATTGGGTTTCCTTGTGCACTATTTGATCCCAATCTCAGGAAAGCATTCCCTGCCGGACCATTATGATTCTTCAAGTTCAATTAATAGCGAGTGGGCACTTTATACACCAAGGTGACTAGCAACTAGATGGCTCTTGCCCCACTGCAGAACACCTGCATGCAGTAAACAAACAATATCTTTGTTCGATCAGCCAGGTTGAGTTTGAACACAGGATTTATGTGAAAGGAGAGAGACAATAGCCATTCATAAATTTTGATTCAAATTTCTGATAAGGATTCCAGTCATTATTAAATCGTTCCTGTGAATAATGTTGGTTATCCTGGTCAATCCTGTTTAGTGTCCTTCTGTGTATTATTATTTGTTCCATTATTTTTAATCTGTGGTTTTAATGTTTATAACCATGTCACACAAACCCATCTTTATATTCCTAAGCATCTGCCTTGATCAGAGTGGTCAGAGTGGTCGAGTCATCACTTGGTCAGAGTGAGGTCATGCCCAAATTGGAGGAACAGCACATATTTTGCTTGGGCAGCTTACAACCCAGCGATAGCATATCGATTTCTCTAATTTCAAGTAACCCTTGCTTTCCCTTTCTCTCCAGCCCTTTCCTACCCCAGTCATACTAGTTTCAAAAGTAGACAAAAGTGCTGGAGAAACCCAGCGGGTGCGGCAGCATCTATGGAGCGAAGGAAATAGGCAACGTTTTGGCCCGAAACGTTGCCTATTTCCTTTGCTCCATAGATGCTGCCGCACCCGCTGAGTTTCTCCAGCACTTTTGTCTACCTTCGATTTTCCAGCATCTGCAGTTCCTTCTTGAACATACTAGTTTCAAAGTTGTCTTGTTGAGTCTCATTGTCTGTAACTGGTTTTCACCTAGCCCATAGCTAACAATGGCCCGTTTCCTTTATCGTCATTACTTTTTTGCATATCTTTCATTCATTTGATCTATACCCCTCTATATCACCGTCTATATCTCTCATTTCCCTTTCCCCTGTCTCTCAGTCTGAAGAAGCATATCGACCCAAAGCATCACCTATTTCTCTTCTCCAGAGATGGTGCTGACCCACTAAGTTACTCCACATTTTGTGTCTATGATCAGTCTTGATAATTTGAGCTTCATATTGGCAACAACGGCAAGCTCCGTTGTACTACAGACAAAATCCAACTTGATTTCCACATATGCAGTTTCTCCCGGCATAATGTTATCCTGTGCTGACCCCACTATTTCTAGGTTTGTTGAATGTTGCCATATGAAATGTATCATCAGTACATGTGTCAAGCAAATTTGGTCATGCATTGCAAATTCTGCTTCCTATGGGGATGTTTATATTCCTCTGAAGATCATATGGTTGTAATGAACCATGATCTTTCATTTTAATTTGTCAGTATGAATGATAAATTATTAACAATATTAATTTTATGGGCCTTTGAAAGTCAAAGCTAATACAATGAAAAGAGTGGTTTGAAGATTGCTGGTAATACAGTGTTCACCTTGAAAATTTTGTTTTTCTTAGGGTGTTGCTTTGGAAAATACAAATGTTTTGCATTGGAACTCCGTTTTGTGTTGATTTTAAAATCCTTCACGGTTCAAATTGCATCTTATTTGGATCAATATTCGGGTGGTTTACAACAGACTAACTGGACCCAGCTTCACCCTATCATGGAGACACACTATTCCCTCTAGCATATTTCCAAACATTATTAAAGTATTCTATTCCTTCCAGACTCAATCACAGAAAGTATATCTCCTCCAACTCTCGACAGCTTTACTGGGACATTTGCCCTCCTTAACCCATCATCTGCTGCTGCAACCTTCTATATTTCCGTCCTCAATCATTCAATCACACCTGAAATTCAAACTACCAATCTTGAATGCCTCCAATATTTAACGGAGGACAATACTCCAATTACAATTCTTACCCCTCTTTTAATGCAGATGTGCACCTTTTATTATTTTCTCCTTTTTCCTGCTCTCCATCAGTGCTGGCTATATCCTTCTCTACATCGTGAAGGGAGGAACTGCAGATGCTAGTTTAAACTGAAGATAGACACAAAAAGCTGGAGATTCAGCGGAGTAGGGCGGCTGAGGAAGGGTCAGTCTGATGAAAAGTCTCGACACGAAACGTCCCCCATTCCATCTCTCCAGAGATGCTGTGTCCCACTGAGTTACTCCAGCTTTTAGTGTCTATCTTCCGTCACTACATCTTTCTCTTTCTGCTAAGCCCTCTTTGGTCAACATTTGCACCCTACACAAATGAATGTCCAGGACTTTAGTAGCAATCTCTATCCTGCAATCTACTCCACTAAACTCAATTGCTGCCGAAAGAAAGAACCAAGTACAATCGAGTTATAGAACATAGAACAGGCAAGTCGGCCCACAATATCTATGCCCAACATGATGCCTGGACCAACTCTTATCTGTCTGCACATAATCCATATCCCTTTAGGCCATTAGGACTGTAAACTCCTATCTCACCAGGGACTAACTTTACTGTACCATTTTACTATTTTTTTTTAAATTGCTGTTTTTTCCCCTTTTCTTTCCTCCCACAATTATGTAATATGTGATTCTGTTCCATTCTGTTTGTAGTTTGTTTGTTTGTTTGTTTTATTGCACAATTCGCGAGCATTGCCACTTTTCATTTCACTGCACATCCCGTATGTGTATGTGACGAATAAATTTGATTTGACTTGACTTGACTTAATTCCCTGCATAACCAAATGCATCCACAAGTCCCTTAAATGCTACTATCGAATCTCTCAACCACCCCCCCAGCAGCGTGTTCCTGGCGCTCACGACCTTCTTTGTAAAAAACCTGTCAGGTGCATCTCCTGTAACCTTTGCCACTTTCACCTTAAAGCTATGCCCTCTAGTAGTTGATTTTTCCGTCTTGAGGAAAAGGTTCAAACTGTGCACCTTATCAATGCCTCTCATGATGTTATATACTTCTATCAGGTCTCCCCAAAAACGTCAGCATTCCAGGGAAAACAATCCAAGTGTGTCCCTGAAGTTAATAACCTGTAATTCTCCTCTGCATCCTTCCCAACGTCTCCATATCCTTCTTGTAAAGGGGGCGACCAGAATTGCACGCAATACTCCACATCCTGCCTAACTAAAGTCCTATAAAGCTGTGGACTTGGACATCTGTATATCAATGCTTTTCAGGGTGATGCAATTCATTGTATTTTTTACCCTTACATTTGGGGGGGGGAGGGGGGGCTTTCTGGAACGCTAGTATGGGTGTTGTGGGCTGAAGGATCTGGTTTCCAGAGGGCTACAATGGACATTGTGGGCCAAATGGATTCTTGGGGTGGCAGCTCAGTCACTCAAGCCTGATGTGCTGGCACCTCACTCACGGCTGGTGGGCGAGCAGTTGACTCACGGCAATTGCTTGAAATTCCATTTCAAGCAGGGTGCAAGGCCACCAAATTCAAATGCAGTTTCCTACCATTTCAAGCAGGGAGCAAGGCCACCAAATTCAAATGCAGTTTCCTACCATTTCAAGCAGGGTGCAAGGCTACCGAATTCAAGTGCAGTTTCTTACCACTTCAAGCAGGGTGCAAGTCCACCAAACTCAAGTGCAGTTTCATACCACTTCAATCAGGGTCCAATGCTACCAAATTCGTGCAGTTTCCTACCACTTCAAGCAGGGTGCAAGGCTACCAAATTCAAGTGCAGTTTCATACCACTTCAAGCAAGGTGCAAGTCCACCAAACCCAAGTGCAGTTTCATACCACCTCAAGCAGGGTGCAATGCTACCAAATTCGTGCAGTTTCCTACCACTTCAAGCAGGGTGCAAGGCCACCAAACTCAAGTGCAGTTTCATGCCACTTCAAGTAGGGTGCAAGGCCGCTAAATTCAAGTACAGTTTCATGCCACTTCAAGCAGGGTGCAAGGCCACCAAATTCAAGTGCAGTTTCATGCCACTTCAAGCACGGTGCAAGGCCACCAAATTCAAGTGCAGTTTCATGCCACTTCAAGCACGGTGCAAGGCCACCAAATGCAAGTGCAGTTTCATGCCATTTCAAGTAGGGTGCAAGACAACCAAATTCCAGTGCAGTTTCATACCATTTCAAACAGGGTGCAAGGCCACCAAATTCAAGTGCAGTTTCATACTACTTCAAGCAGGATGCAAGGCCACCAAATTCAAGTGCAGTTTCATGCCATTTCAAGCAGGGTGCAAGGCCACCAAATTCAAATGCAGTTTCATACCATTTCAAGCAGGGTGAAACCACCATAAAACCATCATAAAACCACACAAAACACCACATAAACACCACACTCACAGTTCAGTAGACATTCAGTATGTTAAGTTGATTCCCAGCTCAGACAGTCATGACGTCTCCCTTACCCATCTTGCAGAGACTGAGCCACACCCACACTTCCGGGTTTTATAATCCCTCCCCCTCCCACTGGAAGGGGCGTGGCCTTCATGACTTGATTGACAGGAGAGAGATTCTCAACATTTTTAAAACACTAATAACACTTTTATTTTTCATTGATGGGAAGAATCCTCTGCACCTGATGAGCGGAGGGGAACTGAGTAAGATGGCTAAAATCACAGCCGTAAGTGGTAGTGTTTTATCTAAAATCAATATACAGCGCAAACAGGAAATTATCAAGTTTAGACTTTTAATCATTTGCCATTTCAAACCAACCACCACCAACCATTTGCTGTGCTTTATTTCAAACCAAACATCACCAACCATTTGCTGTGCTTTATTTCAAACCAACCACATTTTCATTTTCAAACCACATTAAGGGCACTCAAGGTCAGTAAAACCACGCTCACAGTTTAGTAAACATGTGTTCAGTGTTATTCACAGCTCAGACTGAGAGACAAGACCCTCACACTCCCTCATCTTGCAGAGACGGACTGAGGCACTCAACACTTCCGGGTTTTATAGTCCCTCCGGAAGGGGCGTGGCCTTCAGGCGAGAGAATATCAACATTTTTTTAAACACTAATAACTCTTTTATTTTTCATCAATGGAAAAAAACCTCTTGTCCTGCACAGCGGAGGGGGACTGAGTAATGGCCTAAAATCACAGCCGTAAGTGGCAGCGTTTTTTCTTAAATCAATATACAGAACAACAGGAAGTGGTCAAGATCAGGCTTTTAGTAATATATATATATATTACTAAAATCCTGATCTTGACCACTTCCTGTCCTGTTCATATATATATATGATGGTCGAAAATATAGACTGGTTGGTTAATATATATATATGGAAATATGGTAAATATATATATATATATATATATATATATATATATATATATATATATAACCATGTGGCGCATGCATAGTCTCCTGTAGTCACCTATAAAATTGCCTAATTGGGACAGGCTCTTGATTTTCACTGTTAAACTACTCCGAGACCCCAGAAATATATTGCAGTGTTGTACAGTGGGATCTGGTGGTGATTGCAGGTTGTACCAACTTTCAGTATGATTTGCGTGGTGTGTGTGTGTGTGTGTGTGTTTGTGTGTGTGTGTGTGTGTGTGTGTGTGTGTGTGTGTGTGTGTGTGTGTGTGTGTGTGTGTGTGTGTGTGTGTGTGTGTGTGTGTGTGTGTGTGTGTGTGTGTGTGTGTGTGTGTGTGTGTGTGTGTATACCCGGCAATGAAGATGTACCTGCGTCGAAGACACACCCCCAATTCTTAAAAGTTGTCTCCACTCCTTCTCACCCCTCTCCCCCCTCCCTCCTCCTTCTCCCGCCCTCTTTGAAATGACTTACCGTACAATGTGCTGTTTAGCTTCTTAATTACAGCACCAACCTTCCTGTTCATCGCAGTCTGTCTGTATCACATTGGCTTTGCACCGTGTGAATTTCACTCAGGCAGTGCTCCCCCCACTTGCCCTGTCCCTGTGTGTGTGTGTGTGTGTGTGTGTGTGTGTGTGTGTGTGTGTGTGTGTGTGTGTGTGTGTGTGTGTGTGTACGTGTGTGTGTGTGTGTGTGTGTGTGTGTGTGTGTGTGTGTGTGTGTGTGTGTGTGTGTGTGTGTGTGTGTGTGTGTGTGTGTGTGTGTGTGTGTGTGTGTGTGTGTGTGTGTGTGTGTGTGTGTGTGTGTGTGTGTGTGTCCCGGCAATGAAGATGTACCTGCGTCGAAGACACACCCCCAATTTAAGTTGCTGAATTTTGAAGAAAGGATGGCGGGACAGGATCAAGGGTTTGCTTTCATCCAGGGGTCGGCAACATCGCCTGCGTGCCCCACGAATGGCTGCAGTTCCCAGGTCGCCTGCCCTGGGACTGTCTGTAGCGCCCAGGTCACCTGCCCTGGGACTTGTAGAGAGAGAGAGCCCAGGATGGAGCAACCAGCCTTCCGCCCAGTAGCTACCCGCCAACCACCACCTCCACCGGTTGCGCCTGTGTCGAAGGACATCGCGACTGGCTGGCGGGTGTGCCGGAAGAAGGTGCTGAGGTGGCGGCTGGTTCTGCTGTCCGGTCCCGGCGGCCGCTCGCAGCCATCCGAGCTACTTCTCTCCCTGGATCAGATTCCCCACAAGCTGTGAAATGAACTCTCCCCCCCCCCCCCCCCCCAGCGGCAATATATATATTGTCCTTATACCACAACCCTCTGTCTTTTATCAGTAGATTGATCCCATCAGGTACTGATTTATCCACCTTACTGCTCTTCAAGTGTTCCAACACCACCTCCTTCTTAATCTGAAACTGCTCTTGCATATTTGTATTCTCCATACATATCTCACTGTCCTCCATATCCTTCTCCTCGGTGAATGTAACGTACTCATTTAATACCTCATCTAAATCCCCCGACTCCAGGCACAAACTCCCCCTTTATCCTTGAGCAGTCCCACCTTCTTCCTGGTTGCCTATAAAAAGTTTAGGGATTTTCTTTAATCTGCTTCTCACAGCCATTTCATGGCCTTTTGAGGCCCTTCTAATCGCCCGCTTGATTTCTTTCCTCCTTGTCCGCCCTGTCTGATTCCATCTTCTTAAACCTTGCACGCACTTCGGTGTGTGCTTACATTTTTGTTTGTACCTTTTAAAATGATGTATTTTTGCACTCTAGCGTACATGCTTTTGTACACATGTACATCTGCTCATAGTGCCTAGTCCATTGATATTACATAAGGTGCTAAAAATATTTTGTCACAATTGTAACAATGTGCACATTTCTTTAAGAGCGATTTTCTTTTTGACCACATTTACAACCTCTTTGGTCATCCAAGAGTTCCTTGCTTTGCCATCCTTATCCTTCCTCCTGACAGGAACATGCCAATAGACAATCGGTGCCAGAGTAGGCCATTCAGCCCTTCGAGCCAGCATCTCCATTCAATGTGACCATGGCTGAACATCCCCAATCAGTTCCCCGTTCCTGCCTTCTCCCCATATCCCCTGACTCCGCTATCTTTTAGAGCCCTATCTAGCTCTCTCTTCGATCAACAACAGTCTTTTAAACAACTGCCACATGTCAAATATGGACTCGCCCAATAACAACTGCTCCTCGTGTATCCTCCCATGACTTTAATGTTGTCGTTTGCTTCCCTTCAATTAAATACTTTCCCTCAAGGTTCAGCCTTCTACCTTTCAGGTCTGAAGAAAGATCCCAATCTGAAATGTCACCTATCCATGTTCTCCAGGGATGCTGCTTGACCCACTGAGTTACTCCAGCATTTCCGTGTTTTTCATTGGAAAACCAGCATCTGCAGTTCCTTGTTATTACATTAATGATTTTGGAGTTGTAATCACTATCCCTGACACGCTCTTCCACTGTATGCTCTTCACCTGGCCATGCTCATTTCCCAAGGTCCAGTATGTTCCTTTCTCAGGTTGGACTATTTACATACTATGTCATAGCCTTTGGTCTATATTGGGGAGCTTAATGGTACCCATTAAGATAACTGCGTTGCCATGGCATTTTACAGTAGTCTGTCTACATATCTGTTCCTCTATCACCCACTTGTTATCGGGGGGGGGGGGGGGGGAGGGGGCAATTATACAATCCCATTAAAGTGTTGCACCTTTCTTATTTCTATGCTCCTAGAATCTAAGAGTCACACTGCACAAGAAGAGGCACTTACCCCAACTCAACCATGCCACAGAAAATGTGCCGTCTAAGCTGCTCCCATTTCCCTGTGTTTGCCTCATATTCCTCCATGATTTAATGAATGATACTTTATTGTCACATGTACCTAGAGTACCTAGACACAGTGAAGAGCTTTGTTTTATATGAACCCTGGGCAGTACACAATTGTCACCACGTGTTGGCGCTGATAAAGTTACAAAAGCACCCAACAGTCCGATCCACTGCCTGCCGCTGCACGTGTCAGCAGGTCCCCTCCCCCCACCGTATCCCCCTTTGTCCTAAGCTGCTCTCCGCCGGGTCCCCCCCATTGCTTCCTCCGGTCCACCTCGCTCTCGGTCACTCATCGGTCTCAGTGACGTGGTTTCTATCGACACTGGTGCCTCGGGGCTGATTTGGAGTCCACAATGGGTGAGCCGGGCCTACCGAGGCATTCTTCCATCGTCAGACCGTGGCGGGTGAGTCGGGCCTGCTCACCAAGAGTGTCCCGGGCCACAGTTTGCCAGGAGTCCAAACCTCTAACCATGTATCTGGCTAAGTGCCTTTTAAATTCTGTTTAAGTATCTGCCTCAATCAACTATTTCTTATGGCAGCTCATTCCATGTACCCATTGCCCTGAGTGGAAACGTTTGTCCCTCAGTTTCCTATTAAATACTTTGAGATTTGGGTAACAGAAGACTCTGCTTCCTTTATGCCAAACCATAACTAACGTGAATTAAAGTATTGAGAAGGGTTTCGGCCCGAAACGTCGCCTATTTCCTTCGCTCCATAGATGCTGCTGCACCCGCTGAGTTTCCCCAGCAATTTTGTGTACCTTTGAATTAAAGTATTTGTGCTTTTGGTTTTATGCTTCTACGCACTGGAAGATGTAATCCACGAGTGAATCATACCATCTGAATTTAGATCAAGCATTCAGCATTTGCTATGTTCAGATCTGTTTTTGATATTACAACTGGATAGAAAAAATCTCAATGCATGAGTTAATGAGGAAACTGGTGAACAAGATGACTTGTGGTTAACCTCATGAGTGGGAACATTCACTTTGCACAGATTTCATGATATATTGGAAATATTACCATATGCTTCAAATTTTGTTTATGATGCTTTAGATATGCAAAATGAAAAATATATCGGTCCCTCCACACAAAAATAAATTTCAATTATTCCTTTGCTGTTTTAATAATCCTGTTTTTGTTCTTTCTGATGAGATTTAATGACTTTGTGAATTCCTTTGGCTTCATCATTTATATTTTTGACATTGAATAAAACTTGTTTTCTTTTTGTTCAGTGTCGAGACATTCCCAACATTCAGCACTTCCATTTGAGATTGCAAGATTGGCATTGTGCTAGAAACTGGGAACTTCTGAATTCTCTGGGGTGGAACCCTCTCCAAGACAGACGTGAAGCTCACCGTTTGACCTGTTTTTACAAAATGTTAAATGGTCAGCTAGACATAGATCATAAGACCTACACCAACCCTAAACCAATTAGGAGCAGATGAGGGCATTCGATCCAATTTGTGATTCCAGCTACAAAGACAGATGTGTACAGCAATTCGTTCTTCCCACGCACAATTAAAGCATGGAATAATCTCCACCAAACTATAGTTACCCAACCAGATGCAACTAAATTTAAAGTAGCACTTTCTTCCCAATAACCCTTTCTGGCTTAATCCCTCCCTTCACCACCTCCAGTTTAAATTCCAGTTGGAATATTTTGGAGGACCAAATAACCAAGAACCAAGAACCAAGAACCAAGCCAATGAAGTGTAAATGGTCACAACCTCGTGTGTATCTGGAGAAGTGCATCGTGAGGCAGAGCTGGAGTGTCAGTTAATAGTCTATTGTCACGTGTACCATGAAATGAAAAGCTTTTGTTGCTTGCAAACCAGTCAGCAGAAAGGCAATACATTATTACAATCAAGCCATTTACAGTGTATAGATACATGATAAGGGAATAATGTTTAGTGCAAGGTAAACCAGAAAAGTCTGATCAAGGATAGTCCGAGGGTCATCAAAGAGGTGGATAGTTCAACACTGCTCTCTGGTTGTTAAGACAGTTAAACATAGTGCAAAGAATGGAAAAAGATTATGAGTCAGGATAGAAATTCATTTCAATTCAACTTTATTGTCATTGCACAGATACAAGTATAGGTACAACGAAATGCAGTTTAGCGTCTGGTCATAGTCATAGTGCAAGATAGGAATAAAATTTAAAAAAATACAGAACAAGCATACATTAGAGTAAGAAGAGTACTGGTTAACAATGTGGATGGAGAGACCAAAGATATCTAGCGACGGGACTCCGAGTTCAGCAATGTAAGTGTGTTGTTGAAAAAGCTGTTCCTCATCCTGCTAGTTCGAGACCTGAGGCTCCTCCTGATGGGAGGAGGGCAAACAGTCCATGGTTAGGGTGAGAGGGGTCCTTGATGATCTTCCTGGCCCGTCTCAGACACCATTAGAAATGGAAAACAGGTGAAAAATCATGGAATACTGAAAGCATTGAAAATCCACAAACTGAGCAATAGTGTGGCACCCAAAACTTGATGCAGCAGCTAAATCTGCTGTTTAATTTATTCTTGTTTCCACTTTAGAAATTATGCAGATTAGAATCAATTAACTGGATTAAATCCCATGTTCTCTGCGCCAGGGTGGTTTTGCCTACGAAGGATAGCATCAAATAGAGATCACTCCCTTTCCCCGGCTCACCGAGATACTCAAACCTTCGGGTAGTAAGGGGGTTGAGGGAGGGAGAGCAGTAGGAAGTCACCCTCATTCCACATTGATAGCTACAAGAAAATGTTGTCAATACTATAATCTATTTTCTCAAACATGTCTATTTTGTGAAAATGTAGGGAAATTGGAACAAATATTAATTACAAAAAATGCAGTATTAAATAATAGTCACCTGAGCATTTGAAGCAATTTACCCATTTCATACCTCTCAGTTCAAAAAACACTCATACAATGTTGGTTTTGTCCTGTGTTAACTATTCCAGCAACATCTGGTAAAATTATTTTCGTTCAATGAATCAGATTACATATTTGGCCCCCTGAAATATCAAATAGAAAATGCACCTGAATTTAGGTTCAATAGTTACTTTACCATCTGCTTTAGAAGAATGTTAAAATTCATGCAAGGTCTCACAACTCAAGTCAATTCCAGATTTCTCTCTCAATTAAATACCTCCATTCTCACGTGGAACCATTAATAATAATTAGCATAGGGTTTACTTTGACAAAGTCTGCCTCCCAATGGATGTGCAGCACTGCAAATTCCAATCATAAAACTCCTTCGAAGATTGGAATGAACATTCCAGCAATTATACCTGATACAATCCTTAAGTATGCAATTTTTGCTTCATGATAGCAGCAGAATTAGGCCATTCGGCCCATCAAGTCTACTCCGCCATTCAATCATGGCTGATCCGTCTTTCCCTCTTAACACCATTCTTCTGCCTTCTCCCCATAACCCCTGACACCCATATTAATCAAGAATCTATCTCTGTCTTAAAATTATCCATTGGCCTCCACAGCCATCTGTGACAACGAATTCCACAGATTCACCACTCTCTTTCTAAAGAAATTACTCCTCATCTTCTTTGAAAAGGAACATCCTTAAATTTGGAGGATACGGCCTCTGGTCCAAGACTCTCCCACTAGTGGAATCATCCTCTCCACATTCATTCTATCCAGACCTTTCACTATTCGGTAAGTTTCAATGAGGAACCCCCTCATCCTTCTAAACTCCAGCAAATACAGGCCCAGTGCTGACAAATGCTCATCATTTGTTAACCCACTCATTCCTGGGATCCGGAAGCCATTTGGAGCGCCTTGCTTTATCATCAACAAACAACCATAGGATCTCACATTCTTTTAGTGTATTGGCTGCATTATAACTTTATGATTGTGATTTTAGTAAATATTTCTACACACTGCACTGGTACAGAATTTCCACATTAATGCTTCAGAATATACGAAATTTACACAGCGTGTGCGCTAAATCTCAATGCAGGGGGACGTCGGGAATTAGTTTGCCTCTGAAACTGGTAGCATCGAGTATGTGATGACAAGGCTTTATGCCTGGACTGTTATCTCTAAAATGATGAGCTACCAATTTCTGCTGAAAGAAACAAAACAAATAAATGCCACAAACATTTAATAGGTCAGGCAGATTTCGTGCAGAAAGAGACAGAGTCAATGTTTCAGGTTAAGGATCCTTCATGCTAAAAAAATGAAGATCAGCCTATTGTACTTGAAGACACTCCTTTATAACCAACAGGCACCTGATGATTCCATATGTTCAGGATTCTCTGGAACGTTATTGTTTAGTTTAGTTTAGTTACAGCGTGAAAAAAGGGCCCTTCGGCCCACCGAGCCCCCTCTGATCAGTGATCCCCATTACACAAGCACACACTACACACCAGGAACAATTTACAATGTTTACCAAAGCCAATTAACCTACAAACCTGCTCGTCTTTGGAGTGTGGGATGAAACAGGAGCGTCCGGGGAAAACCCACGCGGTCACAGGGATGTCATACAAACACCATACAGAAAGCACCTGTAGTCAGGATTGAACCCAGGTCTCTGGCGCTGTAAGGCAGTAACTCTACCGTTGTGCCACCCTGCTGCTCCTATCTATGTTACTAAAAGTCTGATCTTGACCACTTCCTGTTGTTCTGTATATTGATTTTAGAAAAAACGCTGCCACTTACGGCTGTGATTTTTGGCCATCTTATTCAGTCCCCCTCCGCTGTGCAGGACAAGAGGATTTTTCCCATCGATGAAAAATAAAAGAGTTATTAGTGTTTAAAAAATGTTGAGATTCCCTCTCCTGAAGGCCACGCCCCTTCCGGAGGGATTATAAAACCCGGAAGTGTTGAGTGGCTCAGTCAGTCTCTGCAAGATGGTGGAGCAAGAGGGTCACGTCTCTCAGTCTGAGCTGTGAATAATCAATATCAATATCAATTTTATTCGTCACGTGCACATAAAGTGCCAGTGAAATGAATTTGCCAGCAGCGGTACAATGAAAAAGAACACACAAAAACACAATAATTTTTTTTTAACACAAACACCCACCACAGCATTCATCACTGTGGTGGAAGGCACAAAATTTGGCCAGTCCTCCTTCATTTCCCCCCGTGGTCGGGACCTCAACCCTCCACAGCCGCCGCTGCGAGCGTCCAGAAGTTCAGACAAGGCAAAGTCCAGGTAAGTCCAGAATTGGTGCTGCCCCACTGGAGACCGCAGCTTCAGGTTGGTGTAGGCCGCAGGCCGGCGGTCGAAGATTTAAAGTTCCCACCGCGCCACAGCCAGAAGCACCGCAGACTGCAGGGCCGGCGGTCGAAGCTCCTCTCCAGGGATCCCCGGCGAGGGGCCCCGCTCAGGATGGTAAGTCCACGCCACGCCCGCGGTAGAAGTAGGCCGTGGGCCGGCGGTCGGAGCTTGTTCTCCCAGGTCCCCAACGAGGGATCCCAGGCTGCGGACGCCGTGCCAGCTGGAACTCAGCAGACCCCGGCTTCAGGATGCTGCGGGCCAGCGAACAGAGCGCTCATCTCTGGCGACCCCCGGTATGGGCTCGCCCGCTCCGCGATGAGAGTCTGCGCTGCGCCCGCCACTGAAGCTCTGGGCGCTTCTCTGGTAAAGGCCGCCCGATCCTCGATGTTAGGCCACGGGGGAGGCGACATGGAAAAAGTTGCCTCTCCGTGGAGGAGGCGACAGAATAAATTTCCCCCTTACCCCCCCACACCACCCCCACACCACCCCCACACAAGACACACAGAGAGACATAATAAACAGACATTAAAACACACTAAAAAAATTAAAAAAGTTGAAGAAACTAACACGCTGCTGGCAGGGCTGCCGGCTTGCAGGGCCCCCACCGATCTCTCACCGAAAAACACTGAACACATGTCTACTAAACTGTGATTGTGGTTTTACTGACCTTGAGTGCCTTTAATGTGGTTTGAAAATGAAAATGTGGTTGGTTTGAAATAAAGCACAGCAAATGGTTGGTGGTGTTTGGTTTGAAATAAAGCACAGCAAATGGTTGGTGGTGTTTGGTTTGAAATGGCAAATGATTAAAAGTCTAAACTTGACAATTTCCTGTTTGCGCTGTATATTGATTTTAGATAAAACGCTAGCACTTACGGCTGTGATTTTAGCCATCTTACTCAGTTCCCCTACGCTCATCGGGTGCAGAGGATTCTTCCCATCAATGAAAAATAAAAGTGTTATTAGTGTTTAAATTTTTTTGAGAATCTCTCTCCTGTCAATCACGCCATGAAAGCCACGCCCCTTCCGGTGGGAGGGGGGAGGGATTATAAAACCCGAAAGTGTGGGTGTGGCTCAGTCTCTGCAAGATGGGGGGAGGGAGAGGTCATGACTGTCTGAGCTGTGAATCAACTAAACACACTGAATGTCTACTGAACTGTGAGTGTGGTGTTTTGTGTAGTTTTATGGTGGTTTCACCCTGCTTGAAATGGTATGAAACTGCATTTGAATGTGGTGGCCTTGCACCCTGCATGAAATGGTATGAAACTACATTTGAATTTGGTGGCCTTGCACCCTGCATGAAATGGTATGAAACTGCATTTGAATTTGGTGGCCTTGCACCCTGCTTGAAGTGGCATGAAACTGCACTTGAATTTGGTGGCCTTGCACCCTGCTTGAAGTGGTATGAAACTGCACTTGAATTTGGTGGCCTTGCACCCTGCTTGAAGTGGTATGAAACTGCACTTGAATTTGATGGCCTTGTTTCCGGCTTGAAGTGATACGAAACTACACTTGAATTTGGTGGCCTTGCACCCTGCTTGAAGTGGTATGAAACTGCATTTGAATTTGGTGGCCTTGCACCCTGCTTGAAATGGAATTTCAATAAATAGCCGTGAGTCCTCTGCCAGCCCACCAGCCGTGAGTGAGCTGCCAACATATCAGGCTTGAGTGACTGAGCTGCCAACCCAAGAATCCATTTGGCCCACAATGTCCATACTAGCTCTCTGGAAACCAGATCCTTCAGCCCACAACACCCATACTAGCGCCCCAGAAAGCCCCTGTGGATCTGTGGAGTTCAATGCCATGGACGGCTGTGAAGGCCGTCATTGGTTGTTTTTAAAGCGGAGATTGACAGATTCTTGATGAGTAAGGGTGTCAAAGTTTAATAAAAAACAACCCTCCACTATCTGAAGAAGGGTCTGAAGAAGAGTTTTGGCCCGAAACGTTGTCTATTTCGTTCGCTCCATAGATGCTGCTGCACCCACTGAGTTTCTCCAGCACTTTTGTCTACCTTCGATTTTCCAGCATCTGCAGTTCCTTCTTAAACACCTCCACTATCTCTCTTTAGTTGAGAGGGAAAGGTAGATGAGCCATGATTGAATGGCATAGAGTCGACGGGCCGAGTGGCCTAATACTGCTCCTATGACATCTGAACTTATGAAAAGGTGGGAAAGTTATTTGAAGGGACTGGATTTATTTGCATTCCAAAAGGAAAGGTTTGATTAGGGACAGCCCTTGTGGTTTTATGCATGGGAATCATGTCTCATGAATTTGATCGAGGAATTTGGAGAAAAGTGAACAAGAGGTTCGATAAAGACAGGGTGGTAGACGTTAAGCAAGGCTTTTGACCAGGTCCTGTAGGCTTGTCCAGACATGGGATCCAGTGAGCTAGTCAATTGAATAGAAAATTGGCTCGGTGGCAAGATGCAGAGAGAGAGGTATTGGACGGGTGTGGCATGTGACGGTGAAGTAGCTCTGGCATCTCTGCTACGTCCTTATCATTTGGATAAGAATATAACTGGCTTGTTAAGTAAGTTCGCAGATGACACCAACATTGGCCAGAGGAGATGGTGGAGGCAAGAACAAGAATAACACTTAAAAGTCATCTTGACAATGACTTGAATGAGTTGGGCATAGAAGGGTCTCGACCCGAAATGTCGCCGATTACTTCTCTACAGAGATGCTGTCTGACCCACTGAGTTACTCCAGCTTTTTGTGTGTCTCAAGGGCATAGAGGGATATGGAATGAATTCAGGCAAGTTGGATTAGTATTAATAGACAAGACAGTCGGCACAGATGCGGTGGGCTGCAAGATCTGTTTCTGCGTTGTGCTCTAAATGGTGCTGAAGGGATTCCTGCCATCATTAGCTGAGATATAGAAAATAAGAGTAGGGAGGTAATTGGACAACTTTATAAAATACTGGCTAGGCCAAAGCTGGAGTAATGCTTAGTGTACTGCTCTTCACACTGTAGGAAGGATGTATGTGATCACACTGAAAAGATTCAGTAAAGATTCACTAGGCTGGTGGCTGGGCTGGAGCAGTTTGGATATGAGGAAAGACAGGATAGCCTGGGTTTGCCATCTTCAGAAAGGAGGAGGCTGAGGAGGTACCAGGTAAAGTTTATACAATGAGGGGCATAAATAGTTTGGATAGTCAGAGATTTTTCCTCATTGTATAAGAGTCTAAAACTGGAAGCCATAGGTTCAGGGAAAAGGGTAAGAGGCTTAGGATGGATTTGAGGAGGAATTAGTTTCACCCAGGTTGTAATCAGGAATGCACTGACTGGGGAGGTGATGGTGGGTGCTTGAAGGTTGAACATTCAAACCCAGCCAGGTTTGAATGTCATTACCTATTCTTCGCCCAGTGACATCAGCCTGCATGTACATTCTAGCACCATGGTTGCCAAGTCTACTACTCAGAAACAAAAAAATAGTGCACATAATTTCATCCAGCGTCTCACCTGAGTAATATACTTAAATCCAAGTTGCTTAGATGGGATCATGTTAAACCCTATTGCTGTGTGGTACTCTTCCTTTGACGAATAGAGTACTTGCTCATTACTACTTTTTGGCAATTCATTTTCATAACGCTCTTAATATCGCTCCCCAATTGCCTATTAGCCTTTGCACATGACATATTTACCAATTTAAAATCTTTCTTAGATTCTGAAATCAGCCACACTGGTTTCATAAATGTGTCTTCTTGCTGTCTGTATTCCTATTGACTCCTCTTGTCCATATTTGTTATGTTCTCTCTGCCATTGCAGACCCGCACTATGTGCCTTATGTTGAAAATACACAGCTGTTGCAAATGGACACAATTGTGTGGAATGGTTATCCTGACAACAATAATGGGTTTCCTTGCCAATCTCACCCATAGTGAGTGCGTGACCTGGACTGAAAGAAAGTTATAGGTGGTGCAGTGGTAGAGCTACTGCCTACGACAGATGGCACAATGGGCTAAGTGTTCGGCTGGCAACCGGAAGGTAGCCGGTTCGAATCCCGCTTGGAGTTCATACTGTCGTTGTGTCCTTGGGCAAGACACTTCACCCACCTTTGCCTGTGTGTGAATGTGTGTGAGTGATTGGTGGTGGTCGGAGGGGCCGTAGGCGCAGATTAGCAGCCACGCTTCCGTCAGTCTGCCCCAGGGCAGCTGTGGCTACAGAAGTAGCTTACCACCACCGAGTGTGACTGAGGAGTGAATGAATAATGCGATGTAAAGCGCCTTGAGTATCTAGAAAGGCGCTATATAAATCCCATCCATCATTATTATTATTACAGCACCAGAGACCTGGGTTCCATCCTGACTACGGGTGCTGTGTGCACAGAGTTTGTACGTTTTCCCCGTGACCTGCGTGGGTTTTCTCCGAGATCCTCGGTTTCCTTCCACACCACAAAAACATGCAGGTTCGTAGGTTAATTGTCCCTAGAGTTTGTAGGATAGTGTAGGTGTGTGGGGATCGCTGGTTGGTGAGGACTTGGTGGGCCGAAGGGCCTGTTACCGTGCTGTATCTCTAAAGCTAAAAAAACATTTTCAAAATTACTGCACACATTGTTTTACTAAGAGTTGATCATTCCATTTTTGCATCCTTCGCTGAGTGGAGCCTGCTTGTATTTTTTGGTGCTATTTCCAAGGCTGTAGCAATCTTACAAATCTTTTTGAAATGGAGCATCAGCCTATTTAAGACCTTAGCATAAATTGTCATTTACGCAACTTTTTCGGCGACTGCTGGCACCCGTCATAGTTCGTTACAGGTCGCCGAAAATTTTCAACATTGAAAATCCAGCGGCAACCAGAACAGGTATGACTCTTTGGGCGATTACTCACGACCATACAGGCTTCACCCCACGACATGTCGCCAGGGTGTCGCCTGTGTGGCTGTGAGTTGTCTCCTCAGTCACCCAAAGAGTCGTAGCATCTTTCTGGTCGCTGCTGAATTTTCAACATGTTGAACATTTTCGCCGACCTATGACGGGTGTTGCCATTCGCTGAAAAAGTCGCGTAAGTGGGACAGGCCCTTAACAAGATGATGGTCTAAAAATAAACCCGTTACAATTTGACACCACTGATTTTACAGCTTCCCTGGAGTTTTAACTATAGGTTTCAAGTTTGCAACTCAGAAACATTCCTGGGGACACTGGCTTCAAATAGTGCCATAATATTGGGAAAAAAACAATGAACTGAGTGTTTACCAAACGTTAAGTGCTAGCAGATTAACTAATGTGGCATAATTTATGCAGGCCCATTTTCATTGAAAGCAAGACCTTTTTACACACCCAGGTGGCTGTTTGCTGGTTCATACTTCCACCGTTATATTGTTAGCATGCAAGAGCAGTTCCATGCATTCCAAGAGGGGATGGAATGTTTCCGGCATTGTCATAAACCCCCTGGGCCTCCCAGAGTATGCAGCTTGAATTTGACACGCCATTTTTCATGAAGTTCTTTTTGCAAGAGCGATTCTCCCAATGATTGAATCAAAGTCCTTTAGAGCCGTTCTTGCATTGTTGTGAGGATTACCAGCTCCCTCGTTTTCTCTTTCTCACATCCTTTCTCATTGCTGGTACCTTGTCAGTGTTCATTGTGTAACCTTGTTTATGAGCAGCTCAACATAAACAGGTTGCTAGTATAAGATAGACACAAAAAGCTGGAGTAACTCAACGGGTCAGGCATCATCTCTGGAGAAAAGGAATAGTTGACGTTTTGTGTTGAGGCTGTCTGAAGAAGGGTCTCGGCCCGAAACATCACCTATTCCTTTTCTCCAGAGATGCTGTCTGACCCGCTGCGTTACTCCAGCTTTTTGTGTCTATCTAGGGTGCAGAGGAGATTCATTACTGTCTGTATCTCTCGTTTCCCCTTCCCCCAACTCTCAGTCTGGCCCATATCCTTTCAAACCTGTCCTATCCATGTACCTGTCTAACTTTCTTAAACGTTGGGATTGTCCCTGCTGCAAACTACCTCCTCTGGCAGCTCGTTCCATACTTGCACCCAACCATATGGCAAAGTTAATGAAAAACATAAGAGAGTGTTTAGCTGATGAGAAGGTTTACACAAGAATGGATTCTGGTGTTTAAATCATAAAGGGTTTACGCAAAATATTAAGAGAGATCAGTTTCCGGTGGCTTAAGTGTCAGTAACTAGAGGGCTCAACTATAACGTGATTCATAGAAGTACCAGGCATAAGGTGGGCATGAAGCTCATTAGGTAATGGGGCAGATTATCTGATCATCTGCTCACCTTGTCCCATGCCTACCCCACCAACAAGCCCTGGCACTCCCAATGCACCACAAACATTCATAAAGTGAAATTAAAAAATAATGAATTTAAATAATTGAAAAGAAAAGGTATCTGATAAAAGTTAAGAAAACCACGTGTCCATAAAATTAATACTTAAATTAACTTACTTAAATTAAAAAGCCCACTTATCCCTCACCCTCTCCCTCCCTTCTACCCCCTCCTCCCCCTTTCCCCTGTCTTCTCACACTCCCCCCCTCTCTCCCTCTCCCCCTCTCTCTACCTCTCTCCCTCTCTCCATCTCCCCCTCCTTTCTTCCCCTTTCACCTTTCTTCCCCTTCCCCTCCCTCCCTCTCTCTCACCTTCCACCCTCTCCTCTCTTCCCCCTCTCCATTTCCCCAATCTCCCCTCTCCTCCCTCCCCTCTCTCCCACTCCCCATCCCTAATCCTCTTTCACACCTCATCTCACCCTCTCTCTACCTCTTCACCTCTCCTCTCTCCATCTCTCTCCCTCCATCTCTCTATCCCTCTCCTCATCTCCCCACTCTTGCCCAATCTTTTTCTCCCACTCTTTCTCTCTTTTTATCTCACTGTATCTCTCTCTCGTCCTCTCTCTTTCATCCCAGCAACTGAATCCCAAGTCTTCCCAACCACCATCTAGCCCCATCTTACCCTTCCCCTAACCCCTTTATACTGACCATACTCTGATGCATGGTCTTAACCTTAATATCGGCAGTTGAGCATACATTCTCGGCTGTCATTTCTACATATTCCTGAGTTCTGTACAATTGGTGGTACCATCATCTGGATCAACCTGAAACGATCGCCTAAGCCTATTCTCTCAGCTGGAATTAATTCCATTTACACTTCACGCAGCCTCGACAAGGCCACCGGCATAATCAAAGATTAGTTGCACCCCTCTCCCATCTGGCAAAAGGTATAGAAGTGTGAAAACGCACACATCTAGATTCAGGGGCAGTTGCTTACCAGCTGTTATCAAGCAACTGAACCATCCTACCACAATGAGGGTGTAGTGCTGAACTATTATCTACCTCATCGGAGACCCTCGGACTAACCTTGATCGGACTTTACAAGCTATATCTTGCACTCAACGTTATTCACATGATTCCCTTCATCATGTATCTGTACACTGCGAATGGCTCGATTGTAATCATGTATTGTCTTTCCGCTGACTGGTTAGCACACAACAAATCCTTTTCACTGTACCCCAGTACACATGACAATAAACTACACTAACTAACTCACAAACTAATTAACTAACTAACTAAGTAATACTGCAGCACAGTTTCGAAGTGGGATGGTGGAGTGCAATCTTGTCTTACCCACCATTTTATCCTCAGCAAACAAATAAGGAACTCATTATATCACTATCGACACAAAAAGCTGGAGTAACTCAGTGGGTCAGGCAGCATCGCTGGAGAAAAGGAATAGGCGACGTTTTGGGTCAGAATGACTGTTCTGGGCCCTTACTACGTACGAATTGGCTGTTGTATTCCTGTATTACAGTAAATACATCTTTAATAATTACTTTAATAGTCATTAATAGCCGTTAACTGCTGAAAAGCCTCTCAGGAAAGGTCACATGCAAATGTGATCTGTTGTTGTGGTTTGTCAGCGAATTCTGCAATTACATTTAACTTGTGGCTTTATGGAAATCAAAATATCAATTTTCATTTCAATTCACAATATCAAATATCAATTTTTATTGGGCTATGTGACATGTAACTAGTTTTTTTATATCATATAGTTGCAGTTTGCTCAGTAAAATACAATTTTGATGATGTGCAGTTGTTTTATTCAGCACGTCAACTGAAAATAGATTTTTTTTTGGTTTAGTTTAGTTTACAGATACAGCACGGAAAAAGGTCCTTCGGTCCACCGAGTCCGCGTCAACCAGCGATCCCTGCACATTAACACTATCCTACACACACTAGGAAGAATTTACAATTTAAGTAATCCAATTTACCTAAAAACCTGTATGTCTTTGGGGTGTGGGAGGAAACCGGAGCTCCCGGAGAAAACCCACGCAGGCCACGGGAAGAATGTACAAACTCCGCACCCGTCGTCAGGATCGAACCCGGGTGTCTGGCGCTGTAAGGCAGCAGTTCTACCACTGCGCCACCATGCCGACCTCTATTTCCAGAGAGGAACACAATTGCAATCAATTCTGGTTAAATGGTTCACAAGTTATAGGAGTAGAATTCCCCATTCAATCATGGCTGATCTCTGCCTCCTAATCCTATTTTCCTGCGTTCGTCCCATAACCCTTGACACCCGTTCCAATCAAGAATTTGTCTATCTCTGCCTTAAATGGTGTCATTCAAGGTGTCACTCTATAGACACTTACAATCACAAATAGAGGAGCTTGTGTCATCACACACAGGATGACATCGTAGCAGTAGAGAGCAGTGCTGAACTACTATCTACCTTGTTGGTGACCCTCGGAGTATCCTTGATCGGACTTTGCTGGCTTTACCTTGCATGAAACATTATTCCCTTATCATGTATCTATACACTGTAAATGGGTTGATTGTAATATGTATTGTCTTTCTGCTGACTGGATAACACGCAACAAAAGCTCTTCAATGTACCTCACATGACAATAAACTAAGCTGACATTATTCTTCGTGCATGTCTTGTTTCAAATGTCACCTCAGAAATTGATTCACGCTGTTCCAGATCACTCCCAAACAGCCATGCTTTCATACACTGCCATTAAATGAGGCTTCCTAGAACAAAGCCCAGTCCTGTGAACCCAAATGGACTGGGATCATTACAGGTCCACCACCTCCCCACTCCCCATTATTGCTGCCTCAGATCTATTTCTATCTATTCAAAGTTACGATCCCAGAAATCAGTGTGGTGAAACTTTATTCCATGGGAAATACATCCATTCTCAGGTACTTACTTACTTACTTACTGCCTATTATGTCTCCTGGCATGTAGGGCAGCAACGAAGGTCTGTGTGTTCTGGGCTAGCTTTTGGACACTACCCCAGATCAGGTCCATTGATTTCATTTCCCTCTTCAACGCCAGGTGGTTTTGGGTCTCCCTCTTTTCCTTTCCCCTTCTGGTGTCCAGTGCAGGGCTATTCTTGGGATGCTGTCTGGTTCTCTCCTCAGTATATGGCCAATCCAGTTCCAGCACCTTTTCATGATGCCTAGTCTTATGTTTGCCATTTAGAACTTCCACCTTCCTGCCAGTGGCTTCCTTTCGGCTTTCACCATTGACATTCATCCTAGCATCAGTCGATAGCCTGGAAGTCCATCACGCCCAGTAGTGTTGATTCCTTCAGTTGCTGTTTCCGTAACATATTTGTTTTACGAGACAAGGTTGTTAGCCCTGTGCTCAACCCCCAACCTGGAGGACCAGTGGATCGCTCCTCTACCCTTCGACCTGTCCAGCATGGGAGACCCTAACAGGAGACAAATCTCCCGCTGGCATAACTCTAGGGGTCACTGAGGCACACAAAGCTCCTCGACCACGACAATGTTGCAATCCAACGGGGAGATTCTCAGGTAAGGCCACCAAAATTCTGCACATTTTAGATGAGTCTTACCATGGCTCCTTATAATCATAGTAAGACTTCCTAACCCCTGTTGTCAAATCCTCCCATAATAATGGTCATCATATCATTTGCTGGACACATTGCTTGCTACACACATGCATATTTGCTTTTGGTGACGTGTCCTTTTAAAAAATGTACATTTCACAATCTTTTTTAAATTTTTTTATTTTTGTATTAATATTTTTATGAGAAGCAATGTACAGTAGTATAAACCGTGGCATATAACATGATACATTTCGTGTACAACTTCTTGTTTTAAATTTAACAATAGAGAAATAACAGAAGCAAGAAAAAGAGAAGATTAAGGGAAGTAGTGATGTGTAAACCCCTGGAGTACCACTCCAGGAGTTAACAATTGATAGTTTGGGGAAAGAATCCATAAAGATATAAAAAAAGAGGAAAAAAGAAAGGAAAAACAAAAAAAAACAAAAAAAAGGGGGAAAAAAACCCAGAACAGAAAAGAAAAGGGATATACCTACTTCATATCTTTCCACGCCCCTCACCCATTTCACAATCCTGCACCAAAAATACCCTGCATTTCTGTTTTGTGCCCTGAAGTGAATTAACTTACAATTTTCATTATTGTATTCCATATTCCGGTCCACTTCCTCAGTTTGTCTTTGTCTCCTTGATGTCTCTTCCCGATTCATAATCCAACCTAATTTTGAATACTTGGAAATATGACATTTGGTTCCATCTTTTCCAATGGATTCAGTCTGCAGGTACCTTTCCAAAATATTTTGTCCAATTCATCAATGTTCTCCAAAGGCACCTCTTTCAAAACTCGAAAATGTAAATCGTGAGTTCCTTGGGATTTATCGGCTTTTCTTCTCAGCAACTTCTCTAATATCTTTCTGCACTAATTTCCCTCAGGTCCTCATTCTTGCTCTCTAGCATTTATGCCATTTTTACAGTGTTTTCTTTAGTAAAAAATGGATGCTGGGTATTTGCTTATTTTTGCTGCTATTTCCTTTTACCCCATTATAAATTCTCCGGTCTCTGTCTGTTAGGAACTGTTATTTTGATCTCACCGGTCTTTCTCTCATTACATATGAATAGAAGCTCTTCCAATATTTTAATGTTTCTTGCCAGTTTAGTCCCACATCCTTCATCCATTTCTTCATTCATTCCTTGGTCGTCCTTTGCCAAGGTCTACACTGTTGCCAACCTGTAGCTTTACTGCCATTTCTGGCAACATATACATCCTTTGATTTAATGCTGTCTTTAATTTCTACTGTCAGCCATAGACAGACCATTTTTCCTGTTGAATTTTCCTGTGGATTTATTTTGCAAGTCATGTAATATTTTAAATGCTGCTGAAGAATATGAGAGAAAACCTGCGAGAACACATAAACTTTACCATAAGAGCTTCTCAGGCTGTATTAACCAAAACAAAATCATTACAAATTATTAAGCAGGGCTTGTATTCCCTTTTGATTAATTAGAAACTAATGACATTAGAAAGTACTATTGCAATGTTTGCAGATAGACATTTTATACATTCCAACTTGCTATTTTAACAAAGGCTATTTAAAATAACCAGGTTAATATCTCCATTATAATAGCAGGGTGAAGAATGTTCCATGAATGTGCTGGACATTTTTCCACTAATCTTCCTCTTCAGGACCTCTAGCCCCATTAATTCTTTTGATCTTCGATTCACTTACAGAAGAAATGTGTTTGACTGAATTATTATCCCAAATCTCGCAATCAAAAGCAGAAAATGTTGAAAATGTGTAACAAACCAACACTATCTGGAAAGAAAAT
This sequence comes from Amblyraja radiata, assembly GCF_010909765.2. Classification (NCBI taxonomy): domain Eukaryota; kingdom Metazoa; phylum Chordata; class Chondrichthyes; order Rajiformes; family Rajidae; genus Amblyraja; species Amblyraja radiata. Next base: position 4,097,017 of record NC_045967.1, on the reverse strand, counting down.
AGGTAGGTCAATACCAAAACAGGAAAATGGAAGATAAATGGATATTTGCAAGCAAGACTAATGCAAGGCTAAAAAGACAAACTCGGGCATACTAATTACTATTGCATAGACACAGTTGAAATCATTGTAAGGGACACAAAGGTATGTTGATCGGCATATTGGAACTGTGACGTGCATCTAGTCTAGTGACTGATGGAAGGAAATAATCCAATTTAACTCTGGGGTCAGTATTGGAGAGAAATAACCACTTTGCTATATACTGACAAAAAGTTCACAATTCATGGGCCACGTAAATTAACCATGCTGTCTATCATTTAGGATTTTACCTGAAGAGTGATGGGTGCATTGTGCATCTTTCTGGCCTCACTGTAACTAGAGAAAGTATCAAGACAATTTATACATCCCTGAAGCACTGGCGAGTTTTCCAAATCGTTTTGACCCCTGTCTGCAATTATCAGGCTTAAACAAATAGCCATGCATTGAATCTGAGTAAATCATTGTTAAACCTTTTACTGGATGATTGTGTTCATATTCCCCAGGTGAAAACTTTGAAATGTTTGCGGCAAGAATTGATTTTTATTTTCTGCCTTCGTTTGGAGCAAGATGTTGAAGTTTGAAATTCCTTGATTTAATGCTTAAGGAAATTGTAAATTCTCTCTTCTGTAATTTATTTTGACAGTGTTACAGAAATACTGGCCTGTGCTTGGCTCACAGTTTCCCTATGTTCTAACATTTCCTAATAAGATAGAAATATTCTTTCTTTTATCAAACCTTTTCAATTCACGACATTTTCCCAGAGCTATATTTCAATTGCTGCAGCTGTTGTAGCTATCAGCACACTGCCCTGATCAAAGTCTCCAGGCCTCTGACATCACATTTCAGACATTACTAAAAGTCACGGATGATCACACATTCTTCTGCACAATGCCAATAATTCATATCACCTCCGGTGACAGCTGATGTCATTTTCAGGAATGATTGTACTGAGGGCACATTGACTGGTTGGAGCCTTTAAAATGCCCTACATGTGCATTGCTGCCAGCCCCCTGAACAAAAGAAACAGCAATAAAATCCAGGCCTAAATCCTATTTACATCAACACTCAAAATTGCCATTCACCTTCCAAGATCTGCTTCAGTTAAATGCTCCCTTAAATCTGGTCCTCATTTTCCCCACATCTAAATCTTCTTCACCATCCCTCACTTGATCTGTTGCACATTTAATGCATTGAGTCCATTAACTGACGTCCTTTGTCAAGAAGAATGGCCCCATCGTTCATAAAGGCATTCTGCCATTAACATCCAAATGCTGCCCTCGGATCTTTCTCCATGTTAGATATGTTGAATCTAAACATTAAACTGTGATTAGATTTAGAACTGTTTCCATAGGCTTGTAATTCCACAAAGCAATTTGTACTTAGCTCATGAGCTTGGTGGATACTTGGCCAACACTTGGTGAATACTTGGCCAACAAGACACTGCATCACTCCGAAGAAGGGTCTCGACCTGAAATGTCACCTATTCCTTTTCTCCAGAGATGCTGTCTGACCCGCTGAGATACTCCAGCTTTTTGTGTTTTTCTTCACTACATAAGACATTCTGGTTTTACATGGGAAAATTGCAGTATAGCAAAGATACTTTTTTTTGGGGGGGGGGGGGGGGGGGGGGGGGGGGGGGGGGGGGGGGAAATGACAGAAACTCTAAATTCCATTGATGTTAAGTTATAAGTAAGTAAGTAAGAAAGTTTATTGGCCAAGTATTCACATACAAGGAATTTGCCATGTTGCTCCGCCCACAAGTAACAACATAATATACAGTGACAGTTATGAATGACTCAGAAAACAATAAACATTAATAATAATAAAACATTAATGATAAAACACCATTGATCAAGCATGTGAACCAACAAAATACCAGATGAAAGGGAGGCTACAGATTTTTGGCTGTTAAGTTGAGCAACTACTCGTGGATAAAAACTGTTTTTATGTCTGGCTGTGGCAGCTTTGACAATCTGAAGCTAATTATAAATTTACATGAGCAGTAAATTAGTGCAGTAATTGTGAAGTCTACCTGGATAAATTGGAACCTTATTTTCTCTCTTTTCAACTAACAACACAAAACAAATGAATATTCTTTATGTTTAGCCACTAATGTCCAAGGGAATACTATAGTTCTTCAGTTGTAATGCTCCTAATCCACCCATCACATATGCTTGCTGTTGGCACGCATAGACATTTCCACTTTCAATGCAATATTTCAAATGCTACAATGTGCTTGCCTGCGGTAAATGGTTTTTATTGGAAGTCAGTCTAAATATACTCGCATACCAGCAGGAGCCAAATGCACTCTCTTAACCAAAGTGAGATTAATACGTGAGAGTGCACATATTATGAGACCAGACAGCTTCTCCCACATGAGTTGTCATGATTATCAGTTGCATCCTAGTTTTTTGTATTTCCAAGGAAATGCCCCAGCTGGCTCTGGCTTCTCTTTATCTTTGTTCTGTCCTCCAACAGCTAGTAAAGTCGATTGAATTGCTGTCATTTTGTCAACTGGCTGAGATTCCCCATTTCCCTTTGGTACTTTCCCTTCTTTTAGAGCAGGTATTAGGAGCACGTCTTTCCTAGCACCCTTGTGGCCTTTCTTTGCTCTTCATGTATGAGCTTCTGGTGGATCATTTGCTTCTCCAAGCAACAAAACCTAGTCTAAACATTCTCTCATTCATAAACATACATCTACAATAGATTTCACCACGTCAACTTCGAATGGAAATGTTATTTTCCCCTTAAGAGTGAGGAATGCTCAAAACTCTTGTTGGTTGGGATTAGTGCATTGGATAGTACAGCACACAATGTCTGTGCTTTCTCTTGAATAGATTAATTAATTAATCCCACTGCCCCACTCTTTCTCCCAACAATCAACTTTATGCCCCCGTTCAAAATGTTTATCCAGTTCTATTTTGAATGGGACTCAACCCGAAACGTCACCTATTGCTTTTCTCCAGAGATGCTGTCTGACCCGCTGAGTTATAGCCCTGTCCCACGGTACGAGTTCATTCCAAGAGCTCTCCCGAGTTTGCCCTGATTTAAACTCGGAGATTTACGGTAATGGCCACTCGTCGGTACTCGGGGCTCTCGTGGACATTTTTCAACGTGTTGAAAAATCTTCACGAGTCTTCCCGTGCTTACCTGCCGTTAGCGAGTCTTCCTGAGTACCTGCCGTTAGCGTTACGAGCCGCTAAGAGACGTCCCCGAGCTCTGACGTACCGTTACGTTCATTCTCCGTGCTTTTTTTAAATTAAAAAAATATATATATTTATTAGAAGTAAGTACAATACTGTGGCACGTTTTTTCAGGTGCCAAATATGTTAGCATGTTACATTCTATGTACAGCTTCATTTACTATGATTTATTTTTTAAAAGAGAGAGAGAAAGAGAGACTAGGTAATAGAGAATAGAAAAACATGTGATGTATAGTGTGTGAGAAAGAAAAAGAAAAGAGAGAGTAGGTGAGGAAAATAAGTAAAAAAGAAGAAAGAGAGAAAGAAATAGTAGAAAATAGGAGATAGATGAGTATTTATATTCTTGACCATCTTTCACCCAGTCCTGAAACAGTTGGTTTTTACGATTTTGTTGCACCATATGCTTCCAAGAAGTCAATAAATGGAGACCAACTCGTTAAGAATTGGTCTTGTTTATCTGTTAGGAGGAATCGCATTTCTTCAAGATGTGCTGTGTCCAACATATTTATAATCCACATTTTAAGCGTTGGTAGGGGTGTATTTTTCCAAAATTTGAGTATGTTTTTTTGCTATTATTAACCCATAATTAAAAAATGAATTTTGAAATGTGTTCAATTTATTCCCGTCTCCCGTTACTCCAAGTATTTCAGTATTAGGCTCCATTTTTATCTTGAATAATTTTGTAAATATATCAAAAATGTCGCACCAGAATTCTCCGTGCTTACCACGAGTTTGATTTTTTTAAACTCGGGAGAGCTCTTGGAATGAACTCGTACCGTGGGACAGGGTTATAACCCCAGCTTTTTCTGTCTATTTTTAATTGCTGCTGTTGAAACTGCTTTCCCCATCCTTTGGAGGCAGTGCACCCCAATGTAGAACACTGCAGTCGAGAAGAAAAGTTCTCTTTTGTCGCCATTAATTTGCGTTCTTATTGTGGGCGGCACAGTGGCGCAGTGGTAGAGTTGCTCCCTCACTGCTCCAGAGCCCCGGGTTCGATCCTGACAACGGGTGCTGTCTGTATGGAGTTTCTATGTTCTCCCCGTGACTGCGTGTGTTTTCTCCGGGTGCTCCAGATTACTCCCACACTCCAAAGACGTACAGGTTTGTAGGTTAATTGGCTTGGTATCGATGTAAATTGTCCCTGGTGTGTGTAAGGTAGTGTTGGTGATCGCTGGTCGATGTGGACTCGGCGGGTCGAAGCTGTATCTCTAAACTAAACTTGTTTACGCGCTGTATCTATCATATTAAACTAAACTAATGGAAGCCGTAGATAGATGGTAGATAAATGCATTGTGGCTGCCTGAAAAATGCTGACAAATCCAAATCGATATGGAATTAATCTTTTTGTGACTACATTGCATAGGTGATCTCTCTGATGCTTCAGCACGCAGCAAACCTGGAGACATGGGGCAAATATACAGCCAGGCTTGGAGGGATGGTGTGGTGGGGAAGTTAAGAGCCAAAGTGACCATGGGCCTCACATAGGAGATAGATGAGTGATGGCTGCTATGGAGTGATGGCTGCTATGGAAAGCCAGGACCAACACATATAATATTATTCAGAGAGGTGTAGGTAGGATGTGGGCTCATTGAAGATTCTTTAGAAGAAAACTCTTAGCAGATGGATATGTTACTTTCTGCTGCCCTGACACAATCTGTATAGTTAGTCATTGCCATAACAATGCCACCGGCAATGGCATGCTGTCTGCGATGTCATCTCTAAGGCACCCATTGAGTGTTGGATCAGCTAAACACTCACTATTAGTTTCAGCACTCATTCCGCATCTTGAAAGATGTTTGAAGAGTTTGCGGTCGGATGTGAAGCTACTCAGTGAAGCTTCCCCATGTCAGCAGAGCATCTTCTGCGTAAAAGAAAATCAGTAACACAACATAATGTGTTACTATTTGTACTGTGTTAGACAACAGTTGTATGTTGCATCTGCAAGTTTCACTTTCTGCTGGTAAGGGCAGAAATACTGTAGGTATGAGCTATTGTGATATCATTAGGTGTTGCCCTGCTGTTGAAAAAGCATCAGGCAGTCTAGTGTGAATAGCATGTAGAATTGCCTGGTCTAATTTCCCAATGGTCACGACTTCTGGTCACAGAAATGGTCCCTGGGACAATCATGCTCCAATTTAACTCAATTTATGTGCATTTTGTGTATAAAAACAGGTGCTATGTTTTTCCAATTTCCTAATAAGATGTGTTAGGGTCACTTATGCGCCAGTTTGCTCCATTTGGGTGGATATCCTCACAGGAGAGTGTACTGTATGCAGAGGTCTGCTATATTTAAGAAGACCAGTCATCAGGAAATATGAAGATATTGTGGTAGATACTTGGAGCAGGGATGTATTTAATCATGTGTATTAGATGTCATCTGGGCTCCCTGTGTGTTTATTCTTGGTAATGATTGGAATGGGAATGAGTAACTTTGCATGAAATGGGAAAATTATATTTTGCAGGGTCCTTATGAAAATTGTCAGGAGAACCATGTAGCACATGTTGACAATGATTCCATCTTCCACTCACATGGGAGTTGAGACTGTAGATGCTGAGTGGTGTTGTGCCAGTAATAACTTGGTTTCCCCTATTCCTCTAATTCCTCCTGGTCTCTGAGCTCTGCCTCAGGTCCCTCAGGTCCTGGGCCCCATTGTTGTTCTTCCCCTGGCACTGGTTGCTGTAATTGTTGGCTGAGTTGTGCAGCATGCAACAGACTCTGAAGAAGTCTCTGTAATGGGTTAGCGTACACGAGGACATCTCCATGCCAATCTTCCCCTGAATGTTGCAGGCAACAGAATTATAATTAATAATACCCATGGTATTCTCCATTCTGGTCCATCAAGCCTTTCATGAGGGATGGGGGCCACAGGCTTCTCATAGATAACAAAAGAACAAGAATACTGCTAAGGCCGTTAGCAATGATATTAAGGCTCAAAGACAGGGAGCAATCAACCCCTCGATGTAAGTTTCAGCTCATATGTTACAGTTTCAACGTGTGTGTAAACACCCCAGTGTTCCAGACCCTGGTCGTGACCCCGAGCCTGACCTCGGCTCTGACCGCAGTCCCAACCCACACTCAGGATCCTGGCCCAAGGGGGACATTAACTATTGATATTTCAACACTTGCCAGCACAAGACATCCAATGCAATCCATCTCATGGCAAACATGATTCAAGGGACATGACAGGAGAGAGGTCTGGGGGAAGTCGCTTTATTACCACCACTGCCTGTGATCAACACAGCCGACCTCATGGGGATGTGAATCTTCACGAATGAATCAACGGATAACAAGGACTGAGTGTACTTCTGTGGTTTTCATTGTGTTGTCTTCCTGTTAATGACACAGACGAGGCCATCGGGTTCCAGGGGAGTAATCCCATTAATTCCATTCACCTTTTCCTTGTTTCCCTGTCTCGTTGTAACATTTTTCTCACACATACCCATAAAGGTTCCTTTCATTCTTTTAGCAATTAACCTACCCCAATTGTCCATTTACCACAGCCCAGTAAACTTGCTATGGTATGACTGTATTTGTTATGAGGAACTAAAGAAATAGGAGGTAGCCCTTGTTCCCCAGGATTGGTGTCTTCGTTCACTGGCTGTCGCTGATAGTGTCTGGCAGTGCGCTCTTCCTGAAGATAAGGGTCTCACACGAACCCCACAGAAACTTGCCAACGACTGAGGGGAAATTCTTCTTCTGAAGCTCAACCACTCACATATTGCGGGTGAGAAAAATATTTCTGGTTGATGAACACGTCCGTATCAGGGACGTGCGGTCAGGGGAGGCAGAGCCTCACCTGTCATACTCCCAAAGAAAAATAATAATAAAATAAAATAAATATAAAGATTTTTCCACTGATCTGTGTTGCAAATGTCATTTCATCTTTTATAGTAAATATCTAATCATCTTTTATAGTAAAAATCGCAAAATTTTCGCAGTTCCGCTGCAAATACATGGAGAGATGAGAGGTGAGGCAGCGGTGAGCTGAGCCTCCCCTCTGATTGTGCAACCCCTTAGAAACTGCATGGAGCGCGGGCAATAAGCGTGCGCCTGTTACCATCTCTATGTATGTCACCAATGTAATGTGTGTAAACCCCTTCATTACATGTCCTTACCTTCCACAGTCCAGGTAACGTATTTCACATATAAAGATAATACATTTGTGCTCGCTGGTCTCACATAAAACTGCATTGAAAAAGCTCCAGGGGAGGCAGCAATCACATCTGCCTCACAAAGGGGCATGTCTTGAGCCCAGTGGAGGAAGAACGAGCGTCAATTACGTAGGCTCAGCCCACGTAATTGACGCTGCCTCACTCTCCCTCCACGTTAGCTAGCTTCAGCAGTGGCGGCGCAGACCAAAGATCATGGAACGGACGGAACAAGATACGCCACTTGGGAAGGTAGACTTTGTTGGTACATTAGAAAGTTATTAGATTTTTTTTTTAAATAGATCTATACTTATCACAATAATAAAGTCTTTTTCGATTTTTTTTTTTTTAATTTTTTTTATTAGTAGTACGGTAAATTACAATAATACACAACACATATATCTTAATACATTTTTTGTACCGCTTCATTTTTTTGAGCTTTAAGAAAAAGATAGAAGTAAGGAAAGTAAAGAAAGTGCACAAGAGTCGTGAAGTGCAAGAGAGTGTTGGGAAAAGAAAGCCCCTTAGAAAATAAGTTAGAGAAGGAAGTAAAGTAAGAAAGTAGACCCTAGAAAAGAAAGAAAAAGAAAGTAGGGACAAAGTAGGGATTGTCCCTACAATAATAAAGTCATCAATTTTTGTACTTTTGTACATTTTTGTTTAGTTCATGTAAGGCAGGAGTCTCCAAAATATGTCACATCAAGCCCACCACCTAATTTTTCAAGCTCAGATTCGAGTCGGGGAGCGCGGCAGCCCGGGGCTGCTCTTAGTGTTGTTACCGGTTAGATCACTCGAATTGTCAGAGCCGTGAAGAAGGGTGCAATGGTGCAGTGGAGGGTTCGGCGGCGGTCAGAATGGGACAGCTGTGGGTTATAACGTGCCATCGTTCCTCTCTCCCTTCTAGAAGGAGACCAAAAGGAGAGAGGACAAAGGAGAGAGAGAGAGGAGAGACAGGAGAGAGAGAAAAAGGCGAGAGAGAGAGAGAGCGAGGGAGAGAGAGAACAGGAGGAGAGAGAGAGAGAGAGAAAAAGGCGAGGGCGAGAGAGAGCGAGAAACCGAGCAAAAGCGAGACAGCGAGACTCGCAGAGAGAGAACGCAGCGCAGAGCGCGAGCGCGAGAGAGCTCGCGCGAGCGCGAGAGGTAGGGGAGAGATCGAGAGCGCGAGTCACCAGCGAAGAGAAGGGCGAAGCTCTGGCCTTGTTCTAGATTCCTCCTATCTCTCTCTCCTCTCTCTCTCTCTCTCTCACTCTCCCTTCTCTCTCTCTCCCCTCCCTTCTCTCTCTCTCTCTCTCCCTCCTCTCTCTCTCTCCCTCCCTTCTCTTCTCTATCCCTCGCTTCCAGCCATGGCTCCACCCCTCTCTCTCTCCTCGGGGAGACGCGGTGATCAATACAGGGAGGGCCGGGCCACTGATACTAGCCAGTGCCTCCCCAGCCATTGACCTCACCGCACGTCACCGGTCCGTACCCTTCACAGGAGCCATTTTTGGCATACTCGTGCATTCAATATCTACTCATACTTGTGGAAAGCCAACAGCACTGACAAATCCTGGTGCTTTAGATACCATCTGCCTCTCTCTGAAATCGAAATGGAATGGGTTGTCCACGAATCCAGTACATGGGTGATTTCTCTCAGTAGCAGTGAGCACTGAATTTAGATACAAAGCAGAGATCTTCTCTGATGAACACCTCCGCTCAGTCCGCCGAAACCTACCTGATCTCCCGGTTGCTAAACACTTTAACTCCCTTTCCCATTCCCACACTGACCTTTCTGTCTTGGGCCTCCTCCACTGTCATAGTGTGGCCCAGCGCAAATTGGAGGAACAGCACATCATATTTCACTTGGGCAGCTTACACATCAGCGGTATGAACATTGACCTCTCTAACTTCAAGTAACACTTGCTTTCCCTCTCTCGCCCCATCCCTTCCCCATGTTAGTTCTCCGACCAGTCTGAATGTCCCTTTGATTAAATGTTATCTCTTTATGCTTTGTTGTCACCTTCTCCTAGATAACAATGATCTATTCTACATTTTCCTTGACCTTCATGCCTTTTGATCTCGTTCTCACACCTTACCCTTCCTTCTCCCTGCGTCACCTCCTCCCCTGACTGTGTCTGAAGAAGGGTCTCGGCCCGAAACGTCACCCATCCCTTCTCGTCAGAAATTCTGCCTGTTCCGCTGAGTTACTCCAGCATTTTGTGTCTATCTCCGGTGTAAACTGGCATCTGCATGTTCCTTCCTACACAGAGATATTCTCCACCACCTTGAAAAGATTCTCCTGTGAGGAAGTTGAGAGTCACTGTGGCATTGTGCTCCAGACAAGGAGAAGTCCAGGTGGAAGAGCCTGCTCAAGTTCTCCCCATGAAATGCCTGCCTAAAAAAGGCTGGCAGCATCATCAAGGATCCACACCATCCTGGCCACACACTCATCTCCCCGCTACCTTCAGGTGGAAGATACAGGAGCCTGAAGACTGCAACGTCCAGGTTCAGGAATAGCTACTTCCCCACAGCCATCAGGCTATTAAACTCAACTCGTACAAAACTCTGAACATTAATAGCCCATTATCTGTTTATTTGCACTTTATCTGTTTATTTATTCATGTGCGTATATATTATATAATGGTCTATGGACACACTGATCTGTTCTGTATTATTCATGCCTACTATATTCTGTTGTGCTGAAGCAAAGCAAGAATTTCATTGTCCTATCTGGGACACATGACAATAAACTCTATTAAATCTTGAATCTTGATATTTCTTGGGCCACAACCTTGAAAAAGCTGAGCAATCATGGAAATTGGACCGAAGATAGACACAAAATGCTGGAGTAACTCAATAACTCAACGTGCCATGCAGCATCTCTGGAGAGAAGGAACGGGTGACGTTTCGGGTCGAGACCCTTCTTCAGACCGCTACACAGCAGGATGGAGTTAAAATGATGTCACCGCAGTAAGGCCAGCAAAAGTTGAGATGCATTGAGATGGATCATGCATTGGTGAGTCAAGTTCATTTTGTAATTGGCTCAATATCATGGCATTATCAATGATCACTGGTATTTTTACTGATGAAATTGAATTTTATGTATTTTGCACCTAAAACCCCCCAGATTTCTGGTCTTCAGGACATATTGCCTCATTATTGCTTTAGCTATGGGTGCCACAATTTTACTGAGTAATTCAAGAGGTCCATTACATTATAATATTTACATCATGCTCCTATGATAGCCCTAGGAGGTGTCCTGACAGGATAGATGTGGAGAGGACGTTTGTACATATGGGAAAATCTAGAACTAAGGGTTACCGTTTATAAACAAGGAGCCCTCCCCCATTTAAGATGGAGGTCAATGTTTAAAAATAATAGAATCCCCCACATGGGACAGCAATTAAGCTTTTTTTTCCTCTCAGTGTTTGGAGCGTCATCAAGATGAAGGAGCTATTTATCAACTCCAGCAAGCATGGTGAAATACATGCCCCATCAACATCGACAGTGCTGAAGCGGAAATGGCAGAGAACCTCAAGTTTTTTGGCGTAAATATTACCAACGATGTCTTGTGGCCAACCACATAGAAATAAAACATGCAAGAAGGCACACTAACACCTCTTCTTGCTCAGGGGACTGAAGAAATTTGGGATGTCTGTAAGTACTCCTGCAAACTTCACAGAGGCATAGTGTTGTGTTGCATCGCAACCTGGTTTGGGAACAGCTCTGGCAAGACCACAAACAATTGCAGAGAGTTGTGCATGTGGCCCAGTCCATGACAAAGATCAGACTCCGCACTATTGACTCATAGAGTCATCTACACTTCATGCTGCCTTGGAAAAGTAGCGAACATAAGCAAAGACGTCCCATTCCAGTCACTTCCAGTCACTTCTTCTTCCTGCTCTCATTGGGCAGAAGGTACAGAAGCTTGAAAGCACTGACTACCAGACTCAGGAACTGTAGATCAGCGTCACTTGTTATGTCATGTTTTTGTAGTTACACCCACTAGTTTTACAGTAACCCTCCCTGCCTGGTTCCCATATTATTGGTAAAACGTGCCAGCATGAAGTTACATTTGTTATGTCGTTAATAAAGTCTTTGGACCTTTATCACAGTGTAAGACTTCATTTATTTGGACAGCCGCAAAGATATGCACCTGGCCGACCCTCTCTCTCGTGCACCCCGGAAGACCTGCGAGGATCCACCCTCGCCAGATGATGACTTTATTGTAATGGCCGTGTCTTTTATCCCCTCGTCCTATATGGAGGATTTAGTTGCCCACACAGCTGCTGACAGTACCCTACGATCTCTGACCTCCGTCATTAAGCGCGGCTGGCCAGACAAACACTTCAACGTTCTGCTGCCAGTCCGGCCTTTCTTTGCCGTCCATGATGAGCTAGTGCTGCAGGATGGCATTGTTTGAAAAGGACACAAGGTTGTGGTTCCTGCTTCGCTGCACAACCAGTATTTTAACGCTGTCCATGCAGGGGACCCAGGCGCTGATGCTACTGTCCTATGGGCAAAAAGCATGTTTTATTGGCCTGGCATGGCCGACTGTATCACCGAGAATGTGGCATCCTGTGCAGTGTGCAACAGCTTGGCACCTCACCAACAAAAGCAACCACTTCTTCCACATCCTGTACCTGCGCTCCCGTGGTCTACAGTGGCAGCTGACATATTTGATTGGCATGGCTAGAAGTACCTGGTACTAGTTGATTCGTATTCAGGATGGTTTGACATTGATTTTCTCAGCAGCCTCACTTCCAGCGGAGTGATTTCGAAGTTATCACATCATTTTTCAGTCCACGGATCTCCTGGCAGACTGCTAACTGTGTGGTGTGGCGGGCGCCTAACGGCAGCGGCTCGACTGCAGTCCGTCTGTCTTTTTTTTATTTTTGTCTCGTTAAATGTAAGTGTTGATTCTAGTTTATTTATTATTTTTTAGCTGTGTATATGTGGGGGGGGGGGGGGGGACTGTTTAATCTCTTCCCTGTACGGGGACCTGACTTTTTCCCTGTCGGGTCTCCGATGTCGTTGAGCCTAACATCGTGGAGCCGGCTGCGGCCTTTGGCCGGAACTAACCTGAGGGTTCCAGTCGCGGAGCCTGCGGACCTGCCATCGCGGAGCTGGACGAATTTGGAACGGGAAGAGCTGTGGCGGCGCGCGGCTGCAACCCGACTTCGGAGCTTCGGAGGCTCCGGCCGCAGGCCCGGTGAACAGGAACATCGGGGGCTCGCAGGTCACTGGTGGGAGACCGCTTTTCGGAGCTCCCGCAACGGCAACTTCTCCCGCTGGAATCTTAGGGTTTAGATGACTAGGAGCGGGGCCTAACATCGCCCGGCGCGGCTTAACGGCCGCAGGACTTACCATCGCCCGCCGGGGGCTTTAACATCGGGAGCCCCAGTCGCCTCGACATTGCAGTTGGACTGCTGGACCACGGGAGAAGAACAAAGGGAAGAGATAAGACTTTTGCCTTCCATCACAGTGAGGAGGTGTTGGAGATTCACTGTGATGGATGTTTGTGTAAATTGTGTTAAGTGTGGGTCTTGTTTTTTTTGTAATGTTAAGACTGTAGAAATGCAATTTTGTTCAAACCAAGCTGTTTGAATGACAATAAAAGGCATTCTATTCTCTATTCTAACTGACAACGGCAGTCAATTCACCAGCCAACACTTCAGGGAGTTTGCTGCATGCTGGAATTTTCGCCACATTACCAATAGCCCTGAATATCCGCAGTCTAATGGGCTGGCTGAGCGAGCTGTCAAAAGTGCCATGGAACGTTCACTCAGAGCTAAATCCGATGTATTCCTGGATCTGCTCAACTTACGCAACATCTCCCGTGACGCCATTTTGGGCTCACCCGCTCAACGTTTATTGTCGAGGCAGACCCGTGCCGCAGTGCCTGTAGCAGATCAGGCATTGATCCCACAGGTGATTCCACCTGAGGAGGTTCAATCCAGGTTGCAACAGAAGCGTGACATTCAAAAACAATGGTTTGACAAAACAAGGAGGCCACTGCCACCGTTGACCAAGGGTCCGTTTGCAGACTGACAAAGCCTTGACCATATTGGAGTGATTTCTGGAATTGCTTCTGAGCCACGCTTGTATATTGTCAGTGCCGATGGCAGCACCTACAGGCGTAACAGACAACATATCCTGCCTGTGAATGAGCCAGTTCCTCCTCCGTATTATCCAGACGGTACCAGTGCACTTCCATCTGTGTCCAGCGGCACTCTTCTGCCTCTACTAGCACAACAACCCGCGTCTGCAACGGATCCTCTGCCAGTGATGACGTTGCCTGTGCCAGTCTCCTGCTTCGTCTCCAGGAATGCTGGTTCTGTCTCCTTCACCTGTGCAGCCACCTGCTCTGTCCCCGGGGAGAAAGAATGAAGATGGTCTCTATCATACACGTGCTGGTCATGTTTGTAGGCCGGTTGTGAAGTACCCTGACTATGTTTGACTTTCCTCCAGTTTATTATCAATTGCTGTGCTTGACTTACTTAGTTAATGGGTTTGTACTGTTGTTGATTCTTTCAGAGGGAGGATGTAGATCAGTGTCACTCATGTTATGGGTCATGCTTTGTAGTTACACCCACTAGCTTTACAGTGACCCTCCCTGCCTGCTTCCTGCATTATTAGAAAAACGTGCTAGCATGAAGTTACCTGTGCTATGTCGTAAATAAAGTATTTGTACCTTTATCATGGTGTAAGGTTCAGTTATTTGGACAGCCGCAACACAACAGGAACAGCTTCTTCCCCTCTGTTATCAGGTGATCTCTGTTAACCTTTGTTAATGGTCCTTCCATAAGCTAAGGTACTGTCAATTTCACCTCTACCCCATTGCAGACTTTGGACTTTGCCTCTGGAATTGAGGCAGTGCAATAATGAGAAGTATTATTTCCCTTTTTGATCTACCTATTGTACTTGATTTTGGCTTGATTGTATTTATGTATAGTATTTAGTTTAGTTTAGTTTAGTTTAGAGATACAGCATGGAAACAAGCCCTTTAGCGCACTGAATCCATGCCGACCAACGGTGACCCATGCACTGGTTCTATCCTATGCACTAGGGATAATTTACCAGGCCAATTAACCTGATCTGGTTTTTAGTTACAGATCCATATGAGAACTCCACTCTCAACATGAAGCTGGCCTCTCGGCAGCCGAGCCTCCTGTTGGCTTAGTGTTCTGTTTGCTTTTTACTTGCTTGACCTCCTTTGAAGTTTGGCTTTGGCCAAGTTTGCCCCTTTAATCCTGCCACACTCCGGGTAAAGCTATTTCACCAAAGAATGTTCAGTCCATGATGGAGAGCATTCCAATGAATACAAAGCTGAATAGCATGTTTAAACTACATCATTAATTATCCTTGATTTTCAAAATCATCTCTCTGTTCTATGTTAATCCCTTGGATTTTGAAATTTTTCGAAAGGCCAGGCTGATATTTTACCTCCACCTTTACCATTGTCAGGATCATGTGTATTTGTGCAGAAGAGTGTACTTTGCATTCTCAGTTTACAAGGTGTCATTTAAGTGTGGAATTGTTTGCAATAGCATCGAGCTGCTTCACTGTCCACCTGTCATTTTGTTGCTTTGTTTAGTTTTAATTTAATTTAGAGATACAGCGCGGAAACAGGCCCTTCGGCATCACATTAACACCACCCTACACACACTAGGGACAATTATACATTTATACCAAGCCAATTAACCTACAAACTTGTACGTCTGGCAGGAAACCGAAGATCTCGGAAAAAACACACGTGGTCGCGGGAAGAACGTACAAACTCCGTACAGACAAGCATAGTCAGGATCGAACCGGGGTCTCCGGCGCAGCAAGGCAGTAGCTCTACCGCTACGCCATCGTGCCATGTTAAATAACGATAGATCATTTTATTCCTCATCTCTATTTGTACTCCACGCACCACAGGGCATTAACATCTTATTCAACCAGGCCTTCTCCAGGCCTTGGCTGCAGATCAATCATACTCAGTAATGGACCATGCTGATGCTGCCCCTACATTAAACCACACTTTGTAAAGTTAGTAGCTGTGGGTATCAGTCCATGTCGTTGTGCTAAACCTGCTATTTATTAGCATCTATGTGTTGTAACCTTCCTTCCAACTTTATGACATTGAAGTTCATACCTCCTTTAAATCAAACGTCTTAAGTCATGAGAAAGTGGGACACCTTAGAAACAAGATAAGGTTAGTCTGATATCAACAATTCTATTCTTCCAAAGCCACAGAGTTTAGTCTCATGACAAATGGGGCTGCACGGTGGAGCAGCTGTGGAATTGCTGCCTTAAGGCTCTTACAATGCCAGAGAACCGGGTTCGACCCTGACTACGGGTGCTGTCTGTACGGAGTATGTGCGTTCTCCCAAGACTGCGTGGGTTTTCTCCCAGACCTTTTGTTTCCTCCCACACTCCAAAGACCTCCAGGGCTGTAGGTTAATTGGCTTGGTATAGATGTAAAATTGCCCCTAGTGTGTGTAGAATAGTGTTACTGTGCAGGGATCGCTGGTTGGTGCAGACTAGGTGGGCTGAAGGGCCTGTTTCCATGCTGTATTTCTAAACTAAACTAAACAAGAAGAAACTATTACATTTTGTTTTTCAAATCTTATGGACAACTTGCTTTCTTCGCCCCACCCACAGATATAGACATATACACACATACACACATGCAGACGCATGCACACGCACATGTATACATGCACACTTTTGACCATTCACTGGAATGTCTATGTTCACCTAATCCTATTTTCCCCGCATAACAAGCCCTCTAAATTGAGGATAGATTTAAATTTTGATTTTTAATGTTACATCCGTACTGTTAGTAAAGGATAAAAAGCTAACCCATACTTTCTGCCCCATACTGAAGCATCTTTTCTTCAACTGTGATGTTAGGATCAAAGATCGGGGACGAGTGGAGCAATGCTGCAAAATGAGTGATGATGTTGGAGGAAACGTAAGCATGGTGCTCACTACAATTCAATTTTGAACATGATTCTGAGGTTCTGTATCATTTTATCCTAAGTGAATAATAACAGCGAGAAATAACTTCAGTGACAGAGCAGTAGGAAAGAGGTGGGGCAAGAGGTATGGTTGCTGGATGGGTAGCTGGAATAAGGCTCTGGATGATGAGGGCTTTATTTCTTGCCAAAGAGCTGCCATGATAACGATTTCTCAATCCATATTTATTCATAGTTGGAGAGCAGTGACGTGCGCTATAAATGATTTAAATGACAGCTGAATAGGTGTTAAAAAGGGAACTGCAGATGCTGGAATATCGAAGGTACACAAAATTGCTGGGGAAACTCAGCGGGTGCAGCAGCATCTATGGAGCGAAGGAAATAGGCGACGTTTCGGGCCGAAACCCTTCTTCAGACTGATGGGGGGTGGGGGGGGGGAAAGAAAGAAGGAAAAGGGGAGGAGGAGGAGGAGCCCGAGGGCGGGCGGATGGGAGGGTGGGAGGAGACAGCTAGAGGGTTAAGGAAGGGGAGGAGACAGCAAGGGCTAGCCAAATTGGGAGAATTCAATGTTAATGCCATAAGGACGCAAGGTCCCCAGATGGAATATGAGGTGCTGTTCCTCCAATTTCCGCTGTTGCTCACTCTGGCAATGGAGGAGACCCAGGACAGAGAGGGTGTGTTTGCTTTTTGCATGAATTGACCTATTGAGCTCCTCAGCCTCGAGGTCCCATATTTTATCAATATTCTGTGCTAACCAGCAGTTCGTACTACTGATAGCTGAACGTGTTGGAGTTTTATGCGTAACCTTTGGATAACACTAGAAAATGGAACTGAACTTTGTAACAACACCTCTTATGGTTGAGTTGTCTGCCAATACTATGAATCAGACTCATGAGAGACTTGTGGCACTAGACTCAGCACCTTCAGGCCGGGGACGTTAATAGTTGATAAGGGGATAAGTGAAAATTCTCCCACTTTTCAACCGGATTAGCGTTCCCTGAACTGCAGTCATTTACCCTGGTAAAACATCCTGAAAGTATGTCCAGCTGTCGTTTATTAAATAAAAACCCACTGGGGAAAGTACTGAACTGTTACTACCTGTGTATGATAAGTGTGCAAGTAGCTGTGGCTATGTTGACTGTCCACTTGGAACTAGCTGCCTGCACATTGCTAGAGAAACCATCTGTCAGAGAGGACCACCCATGATCCTTGGCCTTCCCAATGGCAATTTAAATAAACAAACACATTTTACTCGGTATCATTTATCGATGTCGATAAATAAGCTGTTTTCAACAACCTTTTGTATTCCAGTTTTTCAGTGGCACCTCCAACCTGCTGACGATCGATCTAAGTATCACAAGCTCCGAACTTTAATCAAAGCCCAGTTAATGCAGCTTCGATCTGGCATGCTGCTTCCACCGCCAGTTACAGGCTATTTTTTGTAAGTATCATAAATTTAAATTCTGAGGAGTAAAGTCAGGAATATAACCTATTTTTCCTATTTCTTCATTTATCTGACGTTGTATAGCCTGCCAAAATAATCAGGCAAATTCACAAAACATTAACCTACATTAGAACAACTCAGTGTGTAGGAAGTAACTGCAGATGCTGGTTTACACCGAAGATAGCACAAAATGCTGAAGTAACTCAGCGGGATAGGCAGCATCTTTGGAGAGAAGGAATGGGTGATGTTTTGGGTTGAGACCCTTCTTTAGGGTGATCTCAACCCAAAACATCACCCATTCCTTCTATCTAGAATTCTGCCTGTCCCGCTGAGTTACTTCAGCATTTTCTGTCAATCTTAAGAGCAACTCAGGGTCTGCTTAGCTTCTTTTCAAAAAACAAATAATGATTTGCAATTTGTATAGACTTTCAGAATGATTTCCTCCCAAATCATAATGGCTTAAAACTGGAAAATAATGACCTATCTTTGTTTTGTCCTCACAGATGGAAATCTTCTTTGAGACAAATGACACTCCTGGTATCTCTCCATCTTGGCTTTGGGAAACCTTTAAAGCCTACCTCAGAGGCTGCATCATTTCATACCAAGCTTCACAGAATAAGAGAAATAGGGCAGAACAATTGGAGTTAGAAAAACAAATAAAGCAATTAGACTTAGAAAATGCTGCTGACCCATCCACAAGAAAACATAACAAGATAACTGCACTCAAATTCAAAATAAACCAGATACTCTCGGCAAGAATCAGTAGGGCATTTCAAAACACCGAACAAAAACACTTTGGTGATAAACCCCATGAACTTTTAGCAAGCCAACTTCGTAAATTAGAGAATGACTGTACCATACATAAAATCAGATCAGAAAAAGGTGAACGGCTCTCACTGCCCAAAGATTTCAACGGAAGATTTCAACACTTTTATCAAACCCTATACTCGTCACAAACATCAACCGAGTCAGTGAAGATGAAGACCCTCTCTGGATAAGTGCAATCTCCCATCCGTCAGTGAGACTGAATGTGAGGAATTAGGTGCAGAGATAAAGGACATTTCAGAGACCTTTAAATCACTGAAAAATGGAAAAACTCCAGGCCCAGATGGGCTCAATAATGAATTTTACAAAAAATGTAATGACATAATATCCCCACATCTACAAAGCCTCTATACCCAAGCATTCAAAGAGCAGACTCTACCGCAGACTCTAGCGGAATCAATTATCACGTTAATGCCTAAAAAGGATAAGAACCTGGACGAGCCGGGATCTTATAGAGCAATTGTCCTTTTAAATACTGATCAGAAGATTCTAGCCAAGACTCTGGCTTGTAGACTCAGCCTAGACATTGGCAAACTTGCACACTCAGATCAAACTGGGTTCATACCTAAACGACACTCATTTTTTAATCTGAGACGCCTGTTTAATATAATTTATTCGCATAGAATACCGAACGAAGACCTCGCAATCATCTCATTGGACGCGGAAAAAGCTTTTAACCAAGTTGAATGGTCTTATCTTTTCATAGCGTTGGAAAAATTCCAATTGGGCGAAAACTTCATCTCATGGGAGAAGCTTCTATATACTAATCCAACTGCCAGAATACTAACCAATCAAATGCTTTCATCTAAATTTTACCTATTCAGGGGCAATAGACAAGGATGCGCTCTCTCCCCGATGCTATTTGCATTAGCCATAGAACCTCTTGCCGAGAGTATTAGGTCCCACCCAGGCATATATGGATACAATACGAAACACACTAGGAACTAAATTTCCCTGGATGCAGACAATGTACTTTTATACATTATTAACCCTCGAACCAGTATCCCAAATTTACTAGCCACTATAGATCATTTCGGCCCCTTCTCTGGCTACAGAATTAATTGGAATAAAAGCGAAATGATGCCGATGAAAGAACAAGACGTCACCCAGCTCCAACAGTTCCCCTTTAGAATTGTTACTGAAAAATTGAGATAACTCGGAGTTTACGTTACCAGAAAAGATTCCCTTCTGGTTAAAACAAATTTCCCTCCATTAATTACTAAACTTCATACATATATTCAATTTTGGAAAACATTGCCTATTTCCCTCCTCGGCAGACTAAATGCCGTAAAGATGAATTTCTCCCGCAGCTTTTATATCTATTCCTGACACTACCGATATATCTTCCCAAATCTTTCTTCAAAAAAATTGATTCCATGGTCACTGATTTCACTTGGGACTACAAAAGCCACCGAATACATAAACGACACCTGTGCAAATCCAAAGAGAATGGAGGACTAGCCTTACCCAATTTCCTCTTTTACTATTGGACAACAAATATTAAAACCATAATTTTCTGGCTGGATGACTCGCGCCAACAGGCAAAATGGAAAGAGAAGATTGCTTGCCTTTCTCCATATGCTCCTGTCTTCAATATTCCTGAATAAGTCAATGTATGAGCATAACCCTATAATACATGGTACTATTCGTATCTGGAAACAGTTGAAGCTCAGTCTCAAATTGAGAGACATGTCTCTCCTTCTTCCTGTTGCAAACAATCCCTCTTTTAAACCCTCTACTCTAGATGGTGTTTTCGCTCAATGGAAGAACAAGGGAATCAACACTGTGGGAGACCTTTATCCACCTTCCAAGAATTGCAGGTGAAATACAGTCCAGTCTGAAGAAGGGTTTCGGCCCAAAACGTTGCCTATTTCCTTCGCTCCATAGATTAGATTAGATTAGATTATTCCTTTAATAATCCTTTTCAGGAAATTACAGTGCCACGACAGCCTCATAGATGTTGCTGCACCCGCTGAGTTTCTCTAGCACTTTTGTCTACCTTCGATTTTCCAGCATCTGCAGTTCCTTCTTAAACACTGCAGGTGAAATACGACCTGAACACTAATATTTTTTTCAGATACCTCCAGGTTAGGGACTATGTGAGAACATACAGGCAAGACTACTCCTCTGCAGGTCCAGACAAACTCGATGAGCATTTGAATAGACATGCAGATACAGAGAAGTTGATATCCTACATTTACAATGTCCTCCAAAACATCGACAGGTTTATAGGCGTGCATGGGAGGATGAGATGGGTCAACAAATCACCAAGGATATATGGGACGAAAGCTTACAATACATCCACTATTGCTCCTTAAACGCCAGACACTGCCTGGTACAGTTCAAAGTGCTGCACAGGCTATACTACTCAAAGACCAAACTGAGCAAGATTTTCCCCAGTGTTTCCCCTCTTTGCGATAAGTCTCAAGAAGCCACCTTAACCCACAGTTTTGTACTGTGTACAAAAATAGAACGTTTTTGGACGGAAGTATTCAGTGTCACCTCCAAAACACTGAAAATCCCATTAGAGCCAGACCCAAAATTGATAATACTGGGAATATCAGAGGCATGTAGCAATCTAACGGTCTCTCAACGACGCTTTCTCGATTACGGTCTAATAACAGCAAAAAACCTTATACTTAAATTCTGGAAAAAGACAGCAGTCCCTTCAGTGAAGATGTGGATTTCAGAAATGACAGATACACTAAATCTAGAGAGAATTAGGATTGTCTTGAATGATAAACCAGAACAATTTTAAAAAATATAATCTCATTTTATTTAATTTCTTGAGCAACACAATGGTTGAACACATATTGGAAACTGATCGTAGAGCTGGGTGAGCGGGCGCAAGGGCGGGGCGACGGATATATCTCCTCTTTTTTCTTCTTTCTTTTCTTTTTCACTTTCTTCTCTTTTTAATTTAATATTCTGTTTGAAAATTGTTAAAATTGAAGCTGTAAAATTGTCAAGTTTTTTGTACAATTGCTTCCAATAAAATATTTATTATAAATAAATCTTTGTTTTCTCTCAGACCAATGAAAATCCTAGAGCATAATCAGAGGGGTAATTGCTCTTTGGCTAAAACGGAATAGTAAGTGTATCACTTCAGTCCAATCTCATTCTGACAAAATAATGACAGTGAAAGTCATTAAAGGTCAAACTCAGGATAACAGATCTTCATGAATCCGCCTGGGCCTACCTGATCGCCCGGTTTCCAAACAATTCCCCTTCCCATTTTAATAATAGCTTTTCTGTCCTGGGCCTCCTCCATTGTCAGAGTGAGGCTAAATGCAAATTGGGGGAACAGCACCTCACATTTCACTTGGGCAGCTTACACCCCAGCAGTATGAACATTGATTTAGAGATGACTTAAAAGTAACACTTTTAAGTAACACTTTTAAGTAGCTTCAAAGGGTTTCGGCCCGAAACGTCGCCTATTTCCTTCGCTCTATAGATGCTGCTGCACCCGCTGAGTTTCCCCAGCAATTTTGTGTACCTTCAAAGTCATCTTGTTGAGTCTCATTGTCTGGAACCCGTTTTCACCTAACCCACTGCTAACAATGGCCAGTTTCCTTTATCATTGTTACTTATTTGCATTTCTTTCATTCATTTGTTCTATATCTCTCCATATCAATGTCTACATCTCTCGTTTCCCTTTCCCCTGACTCTCAGTCTGAAGACGGGTCTCGACCCGAAACGTCACCTATTCCTTTTCTCAAGAGATGTTGCCTGACCCGCTGAGTTACTCCAGATTTTTATGTCTATCTTCATGATCTATGTTGTGTTTAAATACCTCGTTCTCTGATTGTCTCAAACGTATTACGCAAAGCATATCAGTGCATTTTCAACGGTATTATCATCCCGTTCCTTCCTTTGTTTGGTTCTACTTATCCTTTCCAATCATGGTGTTTTCTTGCAATTCCCCAACACCTTCCACCAGGAGATATTAACCTTGAAGTAAACCTCTCCACCGTGGTGCAGAAAGCCAGGTTCGACCAAAGCAATTCAGTATCTGCAAGCGTGGCCAGATGGAGCTCACTGCAGAGACTCACGGGCATGGACCTGACTCTTGTCGCGTTCCTCTACCCTGCTGCATTTTGGGCGTGGGGGGGGTTATTGACTTTAGCACACAAGGTTAAGGGAAGTGGACTAAAAGGAAATTCTAGCACCTGCTACGGCCAAATGAGAGAACCAACCATTTGTTCCATTGCGCAACATAAACGTGTGGTAAAGCATCTTGCACTTCAAACTTGTTGTATGAGAAACGCATTTTCTTGATTTTACAGAGTAAACGGTAAATTGTCTAATGGTTCAGCAGATGTAAACCCATCAATGTCCTTGAAGCAATGAAAGTGTTCTGACACTGCAAACCTCTCCAGCCTGGATGGAATAACACGAAGCAGTTCTTCACCATTATTTTATTGTTGGTTTCTTTTGATTAATTTAAAGCAATGGATTGCAATTTTTACATACATAAACGATGGGTCAAATTTGACCTTGACTTCGATGTACGTGTGATTTTCTGAGCTTGTTTGAATTATAGCAGTCCATGTCTGAAACACCTCTGTAGTTATTAGATTTCACTTCCAGCATTAGCACTACAAACTACCCACTGTGTTCTGAGTTAGCTGACTGGGAGCCACATTTAAGGAAAGTTAGCATTTTGGCAGCCTGACAGGGTTAGGGAGTTAGTCCTTTGCTCTCCTTGGGGACTCCTCTATTGCTGCACAACTCACCAGTTCTACATGCTTTGTTTCCATGATTGTATGTTCCACATGGGTGTCTAAGCTCAAATTTAACATACCCGTTGTAAGGTTTCTTTTTTAAACAAATTTGTAAAATTAAGTCAGTAAAATATTCTTTATTTTCTTTCTTGTCTATTAAGTGGGTAAAGAATTGGTTTAGAGTACACAAAAATGCTGGAGAAACTCAGCGGGTGCAGCAGCATCTATGGAGCGAAGGAAATAGGCAACTTTTCGGGCCAAAACCCTTCTTCAAATTGATTTAGTTTAGTTTAGAGATGCAGCGTGGAAACAGGCCCCTCGGCCCACTGAGTCCATGCCGACCAGCGAGCCCCACACACCAACGCAATCCTGCACACTAGGGACAATTTACAATGATGCCAAGCCAATCAACCTACAAACCTGTACATCTTTGGAGTGTGGGAGGAAACTGGAGAACCAAGAGAAAACCCACGCAGGTCACGGGGAGAACGTACAAACTCCGTACGGACAGCACCCGTAGTCAGGATCGAACCCGGGTCTCTGGCGCTGTAAGGCAGCAGCTCTACCGGTATAGATACATAGAAAATAGGTGCAGGAGTAGGCCATTCGGCCCTTCGAGCCTGCACCGCCATTCAATATGATCATGGCTGATCATCCAACTCAGTATCCCGTACCTGCCTTCTCTCCATACCCCCTGATCCCTTTAGCCACAAGGGCCACATCTAACTCCCTCTTAAATATAGCCAATGAACCGGCCTCAACTACCCTCTGTGGCAGAGAGTTCCAGAGATTCACCACTCTCTGTGTGAAAAAGTTTCTTCTCATCTCGGTCCTAAAGGATTTCCCCCTTATCCTTAAGCTGTGACCCCTTGTCCTGGACTTCCCCAACATCGGGAACAATCTTCCTGCATCTAGCCTGTCCAACCCCATAAGAATTTTGTACGTTTCTATAAGATCCCCTCTCAATCTCCTAAATTCTAGCGAGTATAAGCCAAGTCTATCCAGTCTTTCTTCATATGAAAGTCCTGACATCCCAGGAATCAGTCTGGTGAACCTTCTCTGCACTCCCTCTATGGCTATAATGTCCTTCCTCAGATTTGGAGACCAAAACTGTACGCAATACTCCAGGTGTGGTCTCACCAAGACCCTGTACAACTGCAGTAGAACCTCCCTGCTCCTATACTCAAATCCTTTTGCTATGAAAGCTAACATACCATTCGCTTTCTTCACTGCCTGCTGCACCTGCATGCCTACTTTCAATGACTGGTGTACCATGACACCCAGGTCTCGCTGCATCTCCCCTTTTCCTAATCGGCCACCATTTAGATAATAGTCTGCTTTCCTGTTTGCCACGTGCCGCCCAGATTTGGTACTATTTATCCTAGCAATCCAATTTAGTTCAGCTGAAAGTGGTGCCATGCCCCTTCCAGGTTATCAGCCTTCTCACTCAAGTGACCAGGCATCATCTTTAGGCCTTGACAAATCAAAGACAAAATTTCCCCCTCTGTTCTCATCCCTTGATCATACAGCAGCCTTTTCCAGCAACACCTGACAAACTCCTCAAAACCCCGTCATGCTGCCAAAATGCTAACTTTTCCTCAATGTGGCTCCCAATCTGCTAAGTCAGTACACAGCAGGTAGTTGGGAGAGCTAATGCTGGGAATGAAATCTAACAACTGCTGAGATGTTAGAAACATGGCCTGCTATAATTTAAACAGGCTCTGAAAATCACACATAGATAGAAGTCAAGGGCAATGGGCCCTGAAGGCAATTGCAGTATTCCCTTCACAACACTGACATCAACTTACTCTAAAATAGCAGAAATCAACCGCGATAGAATCATGGACATCTCATGACACAACAGGAAGCCATTCAGTCCATCGTGCCCAAATAGCTCATGAAGAGCTATCCTATCTAATTCCACTTTATCAACACTTTGTTCTTAGCCCTGCAGCCTGTGGCTTTCCAAGTACTCATCAACGTAATCTGAGGAGGATTTCTCCCTCCATAACCCTTTGTCAGTGAATTCCAGATCTCTGCTACCTTCTGGGCACGTATGCTTTCTCAACGTGCTTCTAAGCTTCCTATCGCTTACTTTAAATCTATCTCTCTTGGCTTTTGACCCCTCTGCTAGAGGAAACAGGATCCTTCAAATTGACTCCAACTACATTCCTCATAATCCTCTGCACTTCAAGTAATCTTCCCTCAGAGTATCCTGTTACAATATGAGATGACCCAGCCTATCTAATCTTTTCTCACAGCTCTGTGTGGCACTTCAACACCCTCTTACACTGGCTCAAACCTAAACATACCCTCACATGCAGCACTATTTGTTGCATTGAACAGTGACATGCTCACGATGTAAAAATCTTCCATTCAAACCAGGATGAAGTTGCAGTGCTAATACCTAACTAAACCAGAAGGAAATGTAGCCCGGTATCTCTTGGTGAAGTTATATGACATTGTGTTTACACTCCTCATGAATCCTCCTCCCACCATGAGTGAGAATGTAAAACAAGGAGGGAAATCCTGGCAATTGTCCAACCTGCAAAGCAGAAACCAAAGAAGACAGGCCTGCATGCTTCTATAGAATTGTTACAGCTTGTTCATTTGTTTAATGCAAAATATCATTTATCATATTGTGTAGTCTGCCAAAGACATATGGCATCCACATGACAAAAACTCATCTGTCACTGTGCCAATATCTTGGTCTATTTTAAAAGTTGAACAAATTTCTCCTGCTAATTCCTTGCTAATAAACATATTAAACTGATACCTCAGTCCCAATGAGCCAGCTCCTTGTGCTTGATATTTTGTTAATGTCTCATATTAATGGTGTAATCCCCTGAATTGAACTAGGTAATTAATATGTCATTGAGGACCATTTTGCTTTGTCTATGTAAGAGCCTATTGTAACATTACCAAAGAAAGACACAAAAAGCTGGAGTAACTCAGTGGGTCTGACAGCATCTCTGGAGAAAAGGAATAGGTGACGTTTCAGGTCAAGACCCTTCTTCAGAAGTTCCTTCCTACACATCTCGCCTTCTTTTCTCCAGAGATAATCCAGCTTTTTGTGTCTATCTTCGATTTACCCCAGCTTCTGCAGTTCCTTCCCACACATTGTAACATTGCCACCTCTGTTTGCAAGAATTCCAGCAATATGGTTAGAACAGTGAAGCTGGGATTCTTTGCCTTTGATCAAGGAAGGTCAAGAAAAGTTTTATCAGGTTACAAGATCATGGCAGATTTACAAATGGCATACAGAGGTAAGATGATCCATTAAGGGCAAGGGGTCGCAGATTTAAAATGATGAACTGAAGGCAGAGGGACTTTGAGGACAAACATTTTTATGCGTGAGAGTTTTCATCTGAGCGTCAGTGCCCTCAATGCTGCTGGAAGCTGAGTCTTCTCTCCACAGATGCTGCCAGAACTGCACCATATCCCTGTCTTTTCTGTTTTTATTTCAGTTCTAGGATTCACTATGTTTTGCTTACGTACAAATAATCACAAATTTGTGCAAGCTGAAAGATTGAGTTTCCTTTGATGTGGGCTACTCAAAATCTATAAGATTGGACGGTCACGATGGTGCAGCGGTAGAGTTGCTGCCTTACGGCGAATGCAGCGCCGGAGACCCAGGTTCGATCCTGACTACGGATGCTGTCTGTGCGGAGTTTGTACGTTGTTCTCCCCGTGACCTGCGTGGGTTTTCTCTGAGATTTTTGGTTTCCTCCCACACACCAAAGACGTACAGGTTTGTAGGTTAATTGGCTTGGTAAATGTAAACATTATCCCATGTGTGTAGGATAGTGTTAATGTGTGGGGATCGCTGGTCGGCGCGGACCCGTTGGGCCGAAGTGCCTGTTTGCGCGCTGTATCTCTAAACTAAACTAAACTAAACCAAACTAAAAGT
Source organism: Amblyraja radiata (assembly GCF_010909765.2). Lineage (NCBI taxonomy): Eukaryota > Metazoa > Chordata > Chondrichthyes > Rajiformes > Rajidae > Amblyraja > Amblyraja radiata. The sequence continues at coordinate 4,069,784 of NC_045967.1, read as the reverse complement.
AATCCAATAGCTCGACTTAGTACTCCATAAACAAGGTTCCATGTTGGAAGGTCACAGGGGCTGGGCAGTGGACAGATGTTGTCTGGGCAGTGGACAGATGTTGTCAGGCCAAGTCAGTTTGACAGTTGTTGGAAGGAAGCAGGGGTATGTATAAAAGATAAATGATGAGCAGGTCGTGGGTTGGTTTGAGACAGAAAATGCCGTATGGACAGTGGTATCATAGCAGGAGGCTGCAGGAAGCTCTCCGGCCCACATTAGGTCTACTTGCCAATTACCTTGTTCCCAGTGAATTCATTCTAAAGTTCTCTTTTTTCACAATTTTCCTCCTCTATTCCCCTGATCCTGATCTCTGGGAAATGTTTCCCTCTTTACCCTAACTGTGTGCCCTCAGTTACCAAAATTGTGGCTTTGAAATGTTCCCCCTATTATCTTCTGTTCTTCCCCTCTCACCTTTATGCACTCTAGTTTTAGACTCCACCACCCTGGGGAAAAGACTGCTGCCATTCACCTTATCTATGTCCAAACCCTTATGTGATACATTTTGGGATTTTGTTTTGCACTAAAAACATTATTTTGCAGTAAAGGCACATTGCGAACATTAATATTTACTAACATACCCAAATAGTGCCATCTATTTAGTGTAATTATTGCATCAACAGTGTTAAAGATATGTTATACAGGGATTATTATACCAAATAACTACTGCAATGCCAGGCTTCTTAAATTGCCATAATTAATTACAATTTCAGTGGGTTATGTTGTATGGAAAAACTTTTTGTCTGCATTTAATTATTATTTCTAGTTTTCCTCTTCTAAGTGCTAATGGGAACTGACACACTTCTGCATTCCAGGTGCATTCCTAAACTTCAATGGCTGACAACTATAACCCTAATGGGCTGTCCCACAGACGACTTTTTAGGCGACTGCAGGAGACTATGCGGTCGCCTTAATGGTCGTGAGGAGTTCCCGCATTCTGGGAACTAGTCGCAGCCTCATTATGATCGCCGCGCATTTTTTAACATGTTGGAAAATTAGCGGCGACTTGAACGAAGCTGCCATGGAGAGTAGCGAGAATTTTCGTGCGGTAGGTGCAGTGGTAGTGGATCGCCAGGAGGTCGTAGGTTCTCGTAGGTTGTAGCTGATGCTGACCGGTGAATTTCATTGGCTTATTGGGGGAAAAAAACGTAAGCAGTAGTTTTCAGAACCAAGGATAACCGACCGGTAATGTTAATGTCCGCCGAGCTTCACAGCCGTGTATCTCTGGCTTCTTAAAAGTTGTCATCACTCCTTCGCCGTCCTTCCCCCCCCCCCCCCCCCCCCCCCCCCCCGTCCTATCCCACCCTCCTATCCCCCCATTTTTAAAGGACATCAATTTGATGATACTTTTAAAGTATCATCAAAGACCCACACCATCCTGGTCACACACTCATCTCCCTGCTACATTCAGGTAGAAGGTACAGGAGCAACAACCAGATTCAGGAATAGCTACTTCCCCACAGCCATTAAATCTGGCTCGGACAAAACTCTGATTATTATGAACCCATTTTCTGTTATTTGCACTTTATCAGTTTATTCATGTGTGTATATATTTATATTATGGTATATGGACACACTTATCTGTGTTGTAGTAAATGCCTACTATGTTCTGTGTGCTTAAGTAAAGCAAGAATTTCATTGTCCTATACAGGGACACATGACAATAAACTCACTTGAACTTGAAGTGACCCTTCCCATACACTGTGCTTTCACCGTCTTAATTACAGCACCAACCTTCCTGTTTATCGTGGTGTGTGTCTGTATCACATGGGCTTTGCACCGTGTGAATTTCACTCAGACAGCACCCCTCCCCACTTGCCCTGTCCCCCACCTACATATTGTGTGTGTGTGTGTTTGGGGTGTGGGGTGGGGGGGGTGGGGTGTGTGTGTGTGTGTGTGTGTGTGTGTGGGGTGTGGGGGGGGGGGGGGGTGGTGTGTGTGTGTGTGTGGGGTGTGGTGTGTGTGTGTGTGTGTGTGTGTGTGTGTGTGTGTGTGTGTGTGTGTGTGTGTGTGGGTGTGTGGGTGCGCGTGTGTGACAGTGGCATAACGGATCGCCTACGTGGGACAGGCCCATTAAACGTCCCTTTCACCTCACATACATAGATTTTCAGATCCCACAAGCTGGCATTCCAAGCCTTCAGCTTTTTCTCTTGTCAAATGTGACCTGGACTCAGTTGAAGAGTTGCACAAACCCCAGCAAACACAATTGTGTCTATAAACACAAAATGCTGGAGTAACTCAGCAGGACAGGCAGCCTCTCTGGAGAGAAGGAATGAGTGATCGAGACCCTACTTCAGACTGAGAGTCACGGGAGGGGCAGACACAGAGATAAGGAAGTGTAAGGTGTGAGAACGAGACATCAAAAGGGGTGGATATCAAGGAAGATTCCCAGTTCTCCAACCAGTCTGACCGTCTCTGACTACAGTTTATCTGTTTGCTTTGTTGTTACCTTCTACGAGCTAACAATGATCTATTCTACATTCCCATTAATCTCCATCCCCTTTGATATCTCGTTCTCACACCTTACACTTCCTTATCTCTGTATCTCCCCCTCCCTCCCCCCTGACTCTCAGCCTAAATAAGGGTCTGGACCCAAAAGATCACCCATTCTTTCTGTCTAGAGATGCTGCCTGTCCCGTTGAGTCACTCCAGCATTTTGTATTTATCTTCGGTTTATACCAACATCTGCAGATCCTTCCTAAACAAAATTGTGTATTGTGTTTGAACATCACAACCTGCTTCCATCTGTTATTGAGGCAGGGTTAAAATGCCGTTTTCTCCTGCCTGTCCGATATATATCTTCTCGGGCTACTACCTAATGCTGAATAATCGTTCCGACTGCCGTTCTGTGAATATTTATTCTTAAACCGCGGGACAATTAAATCGCTGGAGTAAAATAAAAAAGCGCCTTCTAACTCCGTCAACGGGACGGATCTCCCGTACGGGACAAAACATAAGGTAAGTCGTTTATTTTACATATAAACTTGCTTCTTAGGATTCATTTAATCAAAATTTCATCAGCGAAAATGTGATTATGTAAATATACGAACCGGCAGTGTTTTTCCTGCCGATATGGGGTTTAAATTCACTGCAAACCGCAACATTCCAATCGATCGCGTTCCACAAAATCCCACTCGCAAGACGATTAAAATGCCCATTAATTTACGGGAATTAAACACTAAATTCCTTCCTTTTGGCCTATAAATTCATGACAATGAGATTTAAAAATCATGTTATATTGTGAATTCTTGTGTGAATGTTATTTGAACACTTAGGCTATTTAAAAATGTTAACCTTTTCTTAAGAAATGGATAGATGTTTAGATCTAGTAATTGAATTTTGTAATTAGCTACAATTAGGTAACAAACTAATTATATGCTTTAATTTCAGGTCATCCAAGTAAGATTGTTTCATATTTGTTTCAGAATGCTTCAATCTATAATAACTGAAAATTTCATTAATTTCTCTTAATTCTTAAGAAAGTTATGGGCTTTTGACTGTCCTCGATCACAGCTTTTAAGTTAAGTCAATGGAAAATAAAATAGGGAACAAGATGCTAATTTCAGTATGAAAATGGCCATAACTTTTTTAATAATGAAGATATGAAAGTGAATTAGGTGTCAAATTAAACTTCTTTTTATGCTTTATCTGATGGGATAAACTGCAGACTTGATTTTAAAAATGTTGTAACATTGCTAGACATTGTCGTAGGGGGATCCAGTTGCCGGTTTTTCACCGACCTGTTACGAATATGACAGTCGCCTAAAAAATCGCCTAAGTGAGACAGGCCCTTTACTCTACTCAAAGTGACAATTTTATGAGGGTGTCTTTATGCATCTATCTGTATAAGCTTAAGATTTGTTCCAGTTGCTTGGCACACCGGGTCTGACAATGTGGCAGGACTCATATCCATGGGCACTGAGCAGCTCCGGAGTTGGCACTTATGAAGGCCTTTTTTATCGAAGAAGGAACAAATGCAGAATTAATCGAGAGTTAACAGAGAAGCAGACGGACGTGTGACTGAAGAAGTGGCCATCTCGTCTTGCTCCAACCAAAGGAGGGACCATATTTACTTATACCTATACAAAGGTAGCATCGTAGACAGTAAAGATGGTTATCAAGAATTACAGTAGGATCTAGATTAGCTGGGACAAATTGACTAAGAACAAATTGGTAAGACAAGATTTAGCGTGCACAAAGCCATGTTGACTATCCCTAATCAGTCCTTGCCTTTCAAAATAATGAATCATAATAGTTGTCCATTACATCAAGAAAATATCAAAACACAATCAGTAAATTCTGAACATGGGAAAAGTTGAGGGAAGGGAAGTGAGAGGACAGGAGAGGAATAGTCAGAGCTCATTGTATAACCTAGTGGGAACAGGAGGGGATATAGGAGTTATTGAGCTCCTGTGCCTCAGGAGAGACCTTGTGCATTCTGAGATCGTTCTCTCCCAGGTGGCGTTTGTTACGTGACTCTTGATACGTGTACATTCAGTGACTCTCACTCTCTTTTCAATTTTCATTCAAATTGGAATTCACGTTCAAATTGAAATATAAGAAAGATAGATCATTTTGAGTTTTCTCTTGTTCTGGCTGTAAACTCACAGAGATTGCCATTTTTCAGAATTGCTAAAGAGTTTCCCTGATGATCTCAATAGCTAAGTGCACTGCCCGGTGTGGTGTGATGGAATGCAGACTGTCTGGACTCAATATGAAGAATTGCCTCTAGGGCAAGGTGGTGGAACGCTGCCAGCACCCAAGGAACCATATTCCAGTCACATCCACTGTTATCAGCTTAGGGGGAGAGGACATGGTACATTTCTACAGATGCTACTGATCCAGAATATCGCCCAAGTGACCATTCTTCACATGAGCAGCCAATAGCTGTCAACAGTTTGACCCATGGGGACATCACATACATGTCCCATCTACGCACATTCTTTCTGTTGGGGTCAATGGATTGTGATCAGTTAAGAATACTTCCTGCTTTTTCTTCCCTGCATGGACAAATGATGGCTAATGTCCCTCTTTATCCAAGATGAACCAATTCTGGACAAATCAGAGGATTAAATTATTTCCCATCTCACTGCCTGAACCATCTAGTGCGTTCCTGAGCTACGATCTACTTCATTGGAGACACTTGGTCTAAATATAATTGGACTTTACTAGACTTTATCTTGCACTAAAGATTATTCCCTTAATCATGTATCTGATACTGTGTGAACGACTCGATTATAATCATGTATTGTCTTTCCATTGACTGGTTAGCACACAACAAAAAGCTTTTCACTGTACCTTAGTACAATAGACAATAGATAATAGGTGCAGCAGTAGGCCATTCGGCCCTTCGAGCGTCTAGGATGATAGGGCACATCCTCAGAGCAATTTATTTCAGTAGAAGTCATTTATTCCTTGTGCACATTTAATATCCTATTATCCTTTCCATAAAAAAGTCTGCATGGTCCTTTATGACTTGAAAGCTTCATTGCATAGCAGTTTAGAAACTCAAAACTTCCTAATCCAGACAATTTCAAAAGAGGAACTCTAAAGGTGCTCTACAAGCCTATGGATAAACCTCACTTTCATCCTAACACAACATCCTTTAACAAGGCCTTCTTGATCCCAGGGAACCATTTACAAACCTAACTTTACATTTCTCTTGAGAGATTTATCATGGCCTCATTAAGGCCGAGCTGGCTGTCCCTTGCAGCAACATAGAGACAGGCAGATCAGGATCTTCATCACCCCAGCTCTGAGTGAGCATGCCCAATACATTGCACTGTGGTTTGCAAATCTGTTGGCACCTTCAAAGCATAGTTTGCATGGACTGATAACCCTGCCTGAATCTGGCAACTGCAAGGGTCACACATTTAAAGGCCCCTGGGAACTGATAGCAACCTTTAACATTGGTGATAGTAAGTTCCTCAGTGATGTGCTTCGGGGGTTTATGGACATTGTCGGTTTTGTTTCAAGGGATGATAGGTTGTAACATCCATAGTCACAGCCAGCAAGAATCAACACCTTCAGAAGTTGGCAGAATAGTGGAGATATCAATGACTTAAGATTCGAGGGGTCTGCACACCAACATCAATAAAAGCCTGAAGCACAAGAGACTGCAAACTGCTGGAGGAACTCTGTGGGTCAGGCAGTACTGTGGAAGGAAATGAACAGTTGACATTTCAGTATGTGTAGGAAGGAACTGCAGATGCTGGTTTACACAGAAGGCACAAAATGCTGGAGTAACTCAGCAGGACAGGCAGCATCTCTGGATTGAGGAATGGGTGACGTTTTGGGTCGAGACCCTTCTTCAAACCCTTCTTCAATAGGGTCTCGACCCAAAACGTCACCTACTCCTTCTATCCGGAGATACTGCCAATCCCGCTGAGTAACTCCAGCATTTTGTGTCTATCTTAGTTGACATTTCCGGTTCGGGCCCTTCGAAAGCCTGAGCGTTAGAAAGTGTAACACTTCAATTAACCACCTGGTGGTGCTACAACAAGTTAAAATATCTTGACTACATTTTGCTTGCCAATAAGAGAAACAAACCGTTTTATTTCAACTTTTTCCTTTCTCGCTTGCTTTCGTGTTTACATGCCTGGCTGAGGCTAGACCGCGTCTAGGGAAGGCTTTTTCTTAATACTTTTGTCAGTGGCCACGTGTCAAACCTTGATTATACTCCTGTTTAAGAAGGAACTGCAGATGCTGGAAAATCGAAGGTAGACACAAAAATGCAGGAGAAACTCAGCGGGTGAGGCAGCATCTCTGGAGAAAAGGAATAGGTGACGTTTCAAGTCGAGACCCTTATTCATACCTTTCTTATCTGCGTAATTTCCACTGTATGAAGTACAATTGAGGAAGTCTTAATTTAATGACACTGCAGGCTGTTGACTATTTCTAAATAGATTGTTGAAAGTAACATGCAGCTCAATCTCTTGAGTTTAATGTTGTTCATGCTCTTCACAAGGTCTATGAAATTATTAACATATCTCCTACTAAATTGCAACCATCTCTGAAATGAACAGGTCAGCCAGCACTACTTTCAGAGCAAATATAAGGCATTGCAATTAAGAATTTCATTGCAAGTAAGAATGTCATTATTCTGTTTAAGGACATTTTACAATAAAACACTCTTGACTTGACTCTTGGTTGTATCAAATGGCTATTGGTAAATTGACTTAATGTGTAGGAAGGAACTACAGATGCTGGTTTACACCATAGATCCAAAATGCTGGAGTAACTCTAGCAGGACAAGCAGCATCTCTGGATAGAAGGAATGGGTGACATTTCGGGTCGAGAGCCTTCTTCAGATTCCAGGCTGAAGAAGGGTCTCGATCGGAAACATCACCCATTCCTTCTATTCAGAGATGCTGCCTGTCCTGCTGGGTTACTCCAGCATTTTGTGCCTATCTTTGACTTAAATGTTCCCTACTGTCATTTTTCATCCTTTCTTTGTATTTGTGCTGTTCGTATCGACTGGAGGTTCCGTGGCACTTATTTACAGGAGTCCTGAGACACAGCAGGAGCGGCCTGAGACACAGCAGGAGCGGAGATACAAGAATAAATTTGGATGGATGCTTAGGAATTTAATCAAGAAAATTCCCTCCATAAATTAACAATCCCATTCTTTCAAATATTTCACAGAACTTTTAAAAATGTTTTATTTAGCAAAATAAATAAGCAGACATTACAAAAACACAGAGTGGAGGGATGTTTTGGCTGCAACAATCCTGAAACTGTTAATATGGCAAAACTCCCTGTGAGAATATTAACAATATCCTCACCAAAACTGGCTGCTTCAGCCTATGTGAAAAACATGCTCTCTCCCACCTCACCCCCACCCCCCACAAAAATCACATCTATAAATAAGAACTGACAGAACACTGGAAGCTTTACAACATTACAACCATGTCCTTTATCAAGTGGTAGGCTGGCACATTTATTATACACTGTAGTTGGCTCCAACACATTGGAATTTAACATATTTTATCAGTCTTCAAATTATATTCCCAACAAGATGGAGAGTGTGCTGTATCTTTGGGATCTCTTGTGCTGTACTGAAAATGTCACTGTCAGGATTTAGTGGGGATGTGTCCCAGTGCAGCGTTTGCTTGTCTCCGTGCTGTAGGGTGTGTGGCCCGTTTAATGTTTCCCAGAGTAAGCAGCACTTCTTTTGACTGGGCTTTTATTCATCACTTCCTCGTTCTTCACCAATCGATCATTATTGATCACAGCTCGTTTCTCATTTCCATTCTCCTTTCTCGGTTATAACTGGCACTTGTGCTCACAAGCCTTTAGGCTGTCCGCCAGCTCACCGAACACAGCAAGGGAACAAAGGAATCTTTGCGACAATTGAAGATGTGCCCATTCGCCAACCTTTTGAAGATAATTAGCAAGAGGAGAGGGCATACACAAAGAGTCCTTCCTCTTGACTTCTTGATTTTGACTCCTTTTCTTTCAAAATAGAAATTTTAATCTCAATTCCACTCGTTTTCCCAGTAGTATTCAAGGAACATTGGTCTTACTTTGGCAACCAGTCTCCAGGCTTTTAAATCATACCCTATTGTTTATGTCCTCAGATATTGCAGTGCTATGATGCCTTTTTGTCCTGCAGGTTCCTTGGGAGTTACTTACACACGTATCTCTCTGCAGTCCTTTCACACTTTTTGCACGTTACGTAACAGCACCAGTGATATTTGCAGCTGCATCTCTCAATAATCGTCTCTGTGTATGCATTATATCCCCGGCCACAACACATCAGGTTACAGCTGTTACTGCCCAGCGACGTTTTGTTGCATTGCCTGCGTTTGAAGCAAATTAAAGATGATCAGTTACAGGACCATAGCAGATATATATCATGTCATTAGATTTGTAAACTGCTGCATACATGTCTTTATTAGAAAGGCAGACCAGGCTGGGAACAACTGAAGAGCACTCACGTTTAAGAATCATTTAACAGGTACATGGATAGGATAGGTTTAGAGAGATATGGGTCAAATGCAGGAAGGTAGGACTAGTGTAGATGGAACGTGTTGGCCGGTGTGGGCAAGATGGGCCAAAGGACCTGCTTCCACACTGTAAACATCACCCATTCCTTCTCTCCAGAGATGCTGCCTGTCCCTCTCTGAGTTACTCCAGCTTTTCGTGCCTAAGACGACTTTGCTAGTATGACTTGGGTGGGGGAGGGATGGAGAGAGAGGGGATGTAAGAGTTACTTGAAGTTAGATAAATCAATATTCATGCCGCTGGGTTGTCAGGTGACTTGCCAAAGATGGCAGATTTGGAATTGTATCTCAGCTTGGAGAGGAGGAAAGCCATTTCATCTTGAATAAAATAATACATACAGAAAATGGACAAGTACCACAGCTAACCTGGTCCATACCTCTCTTGAGTGCCATAGGAGCCTTGTTTTTCATTCGCTGTACAGTAGTCAGGTGAGCCCGCCAGGTATATTAGCTCGCTCTCCCTCACTGGCCTTATGTCCAGCTCTTTAGGCACCAGCTGCTTCTTAGTGCCGACATGACGGTGGATCACTCTGGTGGCTGCCAGGTACTTGGCTTTCAGCTCCATAGCAATTTTGTGTAGACCCTGTAATCCCTTCCAGCAGGTTTTCACCGAACAGGAACCAGAAACACCATGGCACTTGCATTTGGTTTCCAATGAATCGATCAACACCTGTTAGAAGAGAATAGACATCTCTTATAGGCAGATTAAGCACAGATACAGCCATCCAGTGCTTGCACACACTATGCAGCCCAACTTAATCTTGCCAGGTAAGGTTCCACATCAAATGCTCTATATGTTATCAAAGATATCCATCCACCCCACAAATCTATGCTCCAGAACCTCTGGAATATGTCCCGTCCTCCATTGGCCCCAGTAGCAGAGGTACCTAGTTCTGTGGAGAATATTTGATCATCCATGTTTGACGGGAAACTCAGTTTTGACTGATGGAAATAATCAGCCAACGCCGGAATTATAATAAATATCAAACCACGTTCAGATGAGGGTAGTTCACCTATCACATTGCATCAATAACCTGTGCCAATCGTAGAGAATTCTACAATATTTACTGTGACCTCGCTCCAGCTCCAACAGCATGGTGGCATAGCGGTAAAGCTACTGCCTTGCAGCGCCAGTGACCCGGGTTCGATCCCGACTACAGCCGTTTCTTTGTACGGAGTTTGTACGTTCTCCCCGTGACCTGCGTGGGTGAGTTTTTCTGCGATTTTCGGTTTCCTCCCACACTCCAAAGACGTACAGGTTTGTAGGTTAATTGGCTTGGTATAAATGTAAAAATTGTCCCAAGTGTGTGTAGGGTAGTGTTAATGTACAGGGATCGCTGGTCGGATCAGTCTCGGTGGGCCGCAAGGCCTGTTTCGGCCCTAAACTAAACGAAGACCTCCTCCAACTTTTGATTTTCTATCTTGTGTCTCTTTTGTGCCAAACTCCCTGGTCCCAATCCACCTGCAGTAAGTTCATCAATCAGCCTTCACCCCCCAGAATCCCTTTAGGCTTCATACATCAGAAACCTGCTTCAAATGCCTTCATGAAACCTATCACCAGGTAAATAGCCAATGGCCCCCAACTATTTAGCTTTTATCTTTGTTAATGTGGTTTGATACATTTCATTCACTAGATTAAACATGCAGTGATGAATGCTAGTTGTTCATATTGGGTTCAAATGGAACACCCTTGATTATATGGAGATTTTTATATTATTAAATTGTTTTTCAGGATCTGGTTGTCACCAGCAAGACCAATTCCTCATCCTCAGCTATCCCTGAGAAAGTGCTGGCTAATTCCTGCTTAAGCTGCTGTGGTGCTTGTGAAGGCACTCCCAATGATAGCTCGGGCAGTTCTGGGATTTTGAGGCAGCAACTCCCAATGTTAGCTCGGGCAGCTCTGGGATTTTGAGGCAGCAACAATAAAGGACTGGCAATATTTTTCCAAATCGGGCTGGTATATGACTTGGAGAAACCAGTGTGCCTGCTGCCCTTGTCCTTCTTAGTGGTTGAGGCCACAGCTTTATAAATTGCTGTTGTTGGGAGTGACCTGGGTGAGTAACTGCCTAGCAATTTTATGGATGCTTAGTTTAGAGATGCAGCACGGAAACAAGCACTTTGGCCCGCCGAGTCCATGCCAACCATCGATCACCTGTTCACACTAATTCCATGTTATCCCACCTTTGCACACACTGCCTACACACTCAGGCACATTTATTGAGGACAATTAATCTACAAACCCACACGTCTTTCAGATAGAGAACAAAACTGGAGCATCTGGAGGAAACCCACATGGTCATGGAGAACATGCAAACTCCACACAGACAGCAGCCAAGGTCAGGATCAAATCGGGGTCTCTGGTGCTGTGAGGCAGCGGCTCTTAACAGCTGCACCACCCACACAGCTACAGTATGGATGGTGCATACTGCAGCCACTGTGCATTGCTGATATACAGAGAATGGGGGATGGGAAGTAATCAAGCAGGCTGCTTTGTCTTGAATGGTAGACACAATGAACTGCAGATGCTGGTTTACCAAACACACATTATGCTGCAGTATCTCAGGAGGTCAGGCAGCATCTCTGGAGAACATGCATTGGTCAGGACCCTACTCAGTGATAAAGAGTGCATACTTTGCATTGACTGAAGCCCAGAATCAATCTCTGGCATTTTCACTCATCTTGTATTGAGGAAATGTAATCATTCATCATGCCCGAGCATTGTCAAGTGGCTGACGAAGGGTTCCAAAACGAAACATCACCTAACCTTGTTCTACATAGATGCTGCGTGACCCCAGCATTTTGTGTCTCTTTATATCCAGAGTGGTGGTGAGCTTTTTGAGTGCTATGCACATCTGAGTAGGTGTAGATTATTCAGTCACATCCCTGAATTGTGCTTTGTAGATGGTGGAAATGTGTTGGGGTGACAGAAGGAAGACAACAAGGCAGCCAGTCTATCTCTTGTAGCCATGGTATTCATGCAGCTGGTGCAGTCAAAGGTAGAGAACTCAGCTATGGCAACGCAGTGATTGTCAATGTAGTTAAGATGCTCTCATTTTACATATATTATCCAGCACGTTTATACTGGTTGTTTTACTATTCATCACCCTGTCTGACGTACATGGGCGAGACCAAGTGTAGACTTGGCAACCATTTCACCAGAACACTTGCGTTCGGTCCACCAAGGCCTACTGGAGCTCCCAGTTGCTAACCATTTTAACTTCCCTTTCAATTCCCATACTGACCTTTCTGTCCTGGACCTCTTCCATTGCCTTAGTGAGGCCACATGCAAACTGGAGGAACTGTGCCTCATGTTCCTCTTGGACAGCTTACAACCCAAGGGTATAAACATTGATTTTTCCCACTTTTTGATAACCTCTAACAACCCCCATTCTCCCCCAGAATTGGTTTTCTCTCTCTCTTCCTCCCTCTCTCTCTCTCTCTGTCCCTCCCCGAGTTACTCCTGCACTGCTGTTTTTTTATATATTGCCTGTCTTGCCGTGTGCAGGCAGGAGCTACTTCCTTTGTTGAAATACAGCGCTTAATCCCAGATCAAATGCACGTTGATGCGCCTCAAATGGTGTCTTCTGTTGTTGTAATGTTGTGTTGAATGTATGTATTTTTGGGTCCTGTCTTGATGTCTTAAAGATGACTTTTCAAGTCTCTTTTATCTTTTATGTGATGCTGTAAATGGAGCTGCTGCAATGCAAAACACATTTCAGACTTTGTTCTGACAATAAAGTAATATCGTATCGTAAGAGTTGTTAAATGAAGGTAAATATTATGCGATTATAAGCGGACTTCCGCATTTTCTGACTTTATGATGAGATTAAGGTTTTTGATGTGGATGACTGGGCCCAGGACATGTACTGAAGGGTTCCTGTTGTAACACTCTGTGGCTGGGATAATTAACCTCCAACAAGAAGAACCATCTTCCTGTTTGAAATGACAACAACTAACATGTGTTTTCTCCTTAAATGAAGTCTATTGATTGGAGTTCACCAGGACTACTTGATGCTATACTTGTTCAAATGTTGCACATTTTATGTGTATGTTGCTCTTATACAAACCATGTGACATGGAGGTAATATCAAATAGCTATAGGTTTGTATTAATTATCTTGAGTACAGCCGTTACTCGAACAATAGGCTGTTGAACATGTGTGGGTTCATACTGGTAGCAGGTGGTGTAATTATGAGACCATGTAAAGCTTTCATGTTAAAACAGTAGATGCAAAAGATACACTATTTGGCAGAATTGAAGGTAGAATGAGTGTTTACTATGGCTATGCATTTAGTGAGCTGTAAATACCAGGAACTTCAGATGCAGGTTTACAAAACAGACACACAGTGCTAGAGTAACTCAGCAGGGCAGGCAGCATCTCTGGATAACATGGACATGTGGTGTTTTGGGTCAGGACCCTTCTTCATTAGTGAACTAAGTTGTGAGATGCAGATTGATACTATTGTGAAACTGAGCAGTGAAATAATGCTTGCTTATACTGGCCCCGTTATGGAACACTGACATGAATAGGAAGTACAGGCCATCCGTTACATTGCGAACACCCAACTTATGGACATATGCATGAGCTCCCATGATATTATAAAATTCAAAAGTTCAACTTATGTGCATATGTGTGATCATACAAACAGCAGAACTGGTTTCCTCTCTCCCCTCCCCCTCTCCATTTTTAGTCATTGGTGTTTCAAATCAGTTTTGTGCCTTTGATACAATCCCTTGCCATACTGGAGGTAATGGTCATCATATCGAGTGCGTTTTGTGTCTTTACCAACTTATGGACAAAATCGACATAGCCATCTGCACATTCATTACTCATAGACAGTGTAACCAGCAGGAGCAAGGCATTGCAACTCATTGTCCATTTACCTGTCTGCCGACTTCATTGTTGTGCATGTTCATCAGCCTGTTGGCCTGAGTTCCAGTCCTACCTCCTTTCATTGGTGCATCTGCAAAGACCGAGCCCAGCTGCAGTCCGTAGCGGAGGTTGTCTCCACAGCCGCCCCACCTGAAGTCAGGCCCCGATACCTCTGCTGGGATCACACCACAGGAGCAAGTGGGCAACTCCCCCGAGGCACAGAACTGGGCGATAGAGTGACTGAGGGCAGCAGAGGAGAGGGCGTAGACAAAGGATGACTCCCTTGTTCCTGTAGTAGATGCAAGATAGAACACATACATGAGATATGCAGGTAATGCCTAAACCTTACATTTGAAGACTGCAGCCCAGGATCAGCTGCATTTCTGATAGCCGGCCCGATAAATATTTACGTACATGAAGAAATTGCAGATGCTGGTTTACACCAAAAAAAGACGCAAAATGCTGGAGTAACTCAGCGGGTCAGGCATCAACTCTGGAGAAAAGACATAGGTGGCGTGAGGTTTCGGGTCGAGGCTCTTCATCAGTGTCGGATGAAGGATCTCGATCCAAATCGTCACCTATTTTCCTTTTATAAATATCCACCTCAGAAAGCCAGCAAAAGTAATAAATCTTGTTTTCAACTAAATCAGAAAACAATCTTATTTGGTTACGTATCTATAGATAGCTGAAGAAACAATTTTTGGATTTTTGACCTCATTGCAATGCTTGGCTATTATTTCAATATTCTCAATTATCCTTGTGTTTCATGGATGTTTTAAATCCATGGATACAACATGAAAATGTACATCTCCAATGAAGCATCCCTCTCCATGGTCAATGGCTATTTTCAACTCAAACCCAGGTCCCAAACGTTAAATAACAAATACAATATACAATTCAATACAATTCAATTTATTGTCATTTGGACCCCTTGAGGTCCAAACGAAATGTCCAGAGGGATTCCTGTTTTAGAATTCCTTTAATATTTGATACGGCTATAAATATTTCAGCTTTCAACTAGTTAATAAAGTAGACCTGTCGCAAATAATGGGTGTAATATTTTATTGGTAAAATGCAAAACTGCTGGAAGAATTCAGCTGGGTAAGACAGCATCTGGGCAGGGAATGAACAGATGATGTTTCAGAAGGAAAGTCCCAACCTTAATACGTTGCCTATCCGTTCCCTCCCCAGATGCTGCCTGACCCACTGTTCTTCCAGCACTTTAGATTTGCTCAAGATTCCAAGATCCACAGTCTCCCATGTCTCTATTCATGGCATTTTCTGATGCTTTTCATGTACTGTATATTAAAGGATTAGATTTTTCTGATTTCTCCAACAGTTGTCCTTCCTGTTGCTAATACCTCATTGAGATTGCCAATTTATTCATATTCACCTAATAAAAGGTATTGTGATAGGGTCTCCCCTTTTTTGCATAACTACACATGGTCCTCGAGGTAAAGCTTTAGTGGTGCTAACCATACACCAGACTCCTGGCAGTTTGAACTGAGAAGTTAGCAAATACTTGCTGAATTAAATAAATGGTAATTCAAAGTTCACAAATATAACTTAAAACAATCCCTCTGGCCAACTGTAGCTATGAATTACCATTTATTTAATTGCCTTTCAAAGGTTCTTGTCTGAACAGCTGAAAAAGGCTG
This sequence comes from Amblyraja radiata, assembly GCF_010909765.2. Taxonomy (NCBI): domain Eukaryota; kingdom Metazoa; phylum Chordata; class Chondrichthyes; order Rajiformes; family Rajidae; genus Amblyraja; species Amblyraja radiata. Next base: position 4,054,212 of record NC_045967.1, on the reverse strand, counting down.
AGATTGTATTTCTAGCGTCCTGTGGAATAATGCTTCAATCCTAAAAGCATCATGCCATTGACGATTTTTGATATTCATAAAAGGCATTTGTACAAAACAGTTAGATGAGTATGTGTTGAACTATCAAGCCCGATTCAAATTGTTCCTTACCAAATTATTTTGTCAACTGAGGGGAAACGTATCTACAAAATTACAACCAATATCAAATGGCTTAAACCATTTGGATATCCAACAAATTATTTCAATAAAATGGATGAGATACAGTAAATTAGAATTATTGTCATTAAATATTTATCAACATTTTATGTCACTCAAAAATATGCCGTGTGGTATTCAATATGATCTAACATTAAGGATTTTGGTGAGTAAATCTCTGAACAGCAACCAATTTTCCTTCTGGGATAAATAGAGTCACATCACATATCATATTATATCATACATATCAGTAATGAACTCCAGGGCATCTGGCATTGCATTGAACACTTTTAATATAATTTTGTTGCAAGTAATTTGAATTTTCATTGCAGAAGCTGAGATTATTGGAACTAATGGGACAGCAGTTAATTTGATTGGTAATTTTGATAACAATTTAGTATCTGCATGTAATAAGAGGTTGCAATTGCTTGATGTTACCAACAGCCTCCTCGACTTGGTACATATACTTACTGCATAATTAGATCATGAGGGGAATAGAAAGTGTGAATGCAGAGAGTATTTTACTCAGAATAAGGGAATGAAAAAACAGAACGTCACCAAGGGTGAAGGTGAGAAGGGAAAGATTTAATAGGAATATGAGAGGCAACTTTTTCAAAACAAAGGATGGTGGGTATATAGATTGTGCTGCTATATGAGGTAGTTAAGATATATGCTAGAACATTTAAAGTACATTTGGACAGGTACATGGGCAGGAAGGATTGAGGGATATGGGCCAAACACGGCAGGTGGGACTAGTGACGTAGGTAGCTTGGTCGGCATGGGCAAGTTGGGCTGAAGGGCCTTTTTCCATGCTGTATGACTATTTCTATATATGAATTATATTAAAACTAAAACAAAACTTAGGTTGGTTTGTATGATCAAAAAGTGAGATGTTGTGCATTGGTCCAATGGTGACTTTTAACTGTAATTTGTAGGAATTGTGTATGTAAATTAGATAATAAATCTCCATTAAAATATTCGTATTGTTTATTTTTTCTTATTCTTCTTCGTCACCAAACAAGCGATTATTGCCCATCCCTAACTATCCTCTCGAAGGCGATGATGAAATCCTTCTTAAACTGCAGCAGTGATTTTGGTGAAGGTACCTCCACTGCATTTGGACCCAGTAAAATTTGAAGGAAGAGCAATATATTTACAAGATGCAACGGTCGGCAACTTTGAGGGAAACACAAGTTGTGTTAAGGAACTAAGAAACTGGGTGGTGTTGCAAAGCACCTAAAAGCATTGTTCCAAGTGGTAGATGCTGGAGCTGAGGGAGATTTAGGCTAGATGAGTAACTGCCGATACCATTCATTTGCGGTGGGGAGAATGCATGTTTGGGTCGAAGATAGACACAAAATGCTGGAGTAACTCAGCAGGACAGGCAGCAGCTCTGGAGAGTAGGACTGGGTGACGTTTCGGGTCGAGACCCATCTTTCTTCCTACATATGAATGTTTAGGTGCTGGATGGGGTAACAATCGGGTGGGCTGCTTTGTCCTGGATGGTGCTAAACTTCTTGCCTGTTGTTGGGTCTGAATTCATCCAGACAAGTGAAAAGTGTTCTGCCATGCTCCTGATTTGGGTCGTAGATGGTGATAAGGTTTAGGGATATCAACGGGCGTGTTAGTCATCACAGGATACCTCTGGCCTATTTTTATAGCTATTATTCATGCAAATTATTTATTGAAATATCACCTAATGCTTTACGGGGTAGACGTGGGCAATGACCACAAACTTGCACAAATTAGTAAACGTGTAAAAATATTTAATGAACATTTTAAGGAACATTTGGCTTGACTACAGGCGTCTGTGGGCTGAATGCACCACAGATGCCAGAGCAAGGCAACAGGAATGCTATTGACTGCACTCAGTTCATGGGCTGAAGGAGATAGCAATGTAACCACACCATGAAAAGAAAGAACTGCATTTTGTTTGCATTTTACTGCCTCAGCTTGTGTCAACATTGAGAGCCAGGAGAGTAGTTTTGAAATGCATCACACAAATGTAAAAAGTTTCAATGCTAATTTTCACACAGTAAGTCCCAACAAACACATTTCTAGTGAACAGATGATCTATTTTAATGATGCCTTACTTGCTATGACAACGTACTTATATTTTAAAATAAATATTGGCTGTGCCTCCAGAGACAACTCCTTTGCCACCAAATAATGCTATGGAATCTTTTACGACATGCTGCTAAAATCAAGCAAAAGCTCATTTTAAATGGTCTTCTGGCAGCAGCACTCCCACAGCAAGGAACTAGATGGCAAGGAAGCCAGCACTTCCAAGTACGATTTAACCACAACATTCCAACATAGAAGGGAACCACAAGGGACACATTGAAGTCCTTCCAAGGTTAGCAAATTGATTTGAAATAAATCACTTCATTGGGTTGGAGGTTAAATGAAACATCCTGAAGTCTGGGTGTAATATTCCATGAAAAGTCATCATCAAAAACCATTGCACTTATGACTGAAGGAACTTTCATATTTCACAATTATTTGAGAATTGGTGTTTACAAATCCTTCTTTAGGACATGGATTGCAACTCGGGACACTTGCATGCACCGTGATTTTAATAAACCCAGAGAGCACGAACAAAGGTCTGATCTTTGATGCTCCCTTTTTTCTCAGACATTGTGCACGGGCACAGTTCAGCACATTCCCCATCTCACTCATGCACGACAGCCCTCTACTCTCATGCACCCTTGTCTTATCCAGCCCGGCATTGCGTAAAAGGATGCCACCCTTTTGTTTTATTTAACAACAACCATTCAATGGCAGACAATACACGGAAAGACATTACTCAAAGAGAAATATCATGAAGGCGCCGAGTATGATTCTCACTGAATCCACTCTGGGTGTATTGATATGGTATGCGTGGGAAAGAACACACCAGTGTGGACTTAAATTAGCTCTAAATAGAAATACCCAATTTGGATGTATATGCACCCTGAGTAGTTAAATGGGGTTTAACCCAATATGCCAACAAGCTATCTATATTGCATCCAACCCTTTTATCCAACACTCAGCCCTCTCGACAGTTGTTATCCCCATTGGATGGCATTTTGTCTTGCTTTTCCAACTTCATACTTAAAATATTCTTCATTTTTTAAATTCCCTCATATTCTCATCAACCCTCCGGATCCCCTCTGAAACCAATTCTCAAACATCCTCAATCACTCAACTACATGGTTAGGTCCAACCACCAGCCTCCCAAGCTCCAAGTTCTGAAGTTGAAGCTAGAAGACCTCCTTAACTGAGGCAGTGCTATGTTGTATTTCTAAGAGCATGCAAGTGGAAGTCCTACCCGGTTTCCATCCACCAATCAACATTGCTGGAATAGGGAATCTCTTTGCCGGGGGTCATTGGGTTCACAGTAATTGCTGAGAACAATTCTTAGGGCTAACGGGATCAAGGGATATGGGGAGAAAGCAGGGACAGGCTACCGATTCTGGATGATCAGCCATGATCATGTTGAATGGCGGTGCTGGCTCGAAGGGCCGAATGACCTCCTCCTGCACCTATTTTCTATGTTTTCTCAGATTATGTGCATCACCCATCAAATGCCGCATCCTGGTCTCAACATGTGATATGCGTTTGATTTTTTTCTTTGGGACGGCCATATACTACACATGGTGTGAAGCCGAATCTACAATTTGGCTAAAATTACCCCCCAAAAAATGCGCGTTACCTCGGTTTAAATCCGGATTGAAATGGGGCGCTAAATGAACGGAGGAGCAGTTCCACCTCATGTCGGCCATGGTGTTCTGGCACATTAGCCACGTCTGCTTGGCCGCGAACACTGTGCTGTGCATGAGCTCCAGGTTCCTCCGGCAGAGCTGCATCTGATCCGGCACCAGACACGACGCCACTTTACAATGTTGAGTCTGGTTCCAGCCCAAAGCTGCGCCGCTCACCGCTATGCCACTGTTAATCAGAAAACGGTTATGCTTGTGTTATCTCATCTTCTGCTTCAATAGGGCGATTCAAGAGACACCGTCAGCAAAACAAACTATTACCGCAATTTACTAAATTCAATTTGGAAGAATTTCAAAGCCAATGCCAGCGAGTCAAAACCCAGTGATATACTAATGTTGGTAAAGGTTTTTATTTGCACAGATTAAACGAGAGGTTAGTTGAAACAGGTGTTATAACAGCATTTAAAAGACATTTGTTTACACCGAAGATACACAAAATGCTGGAATGGGTGACGTTTCGGGTTGAGACCCTTCTTCAGAAAAGGCATTTATTCAGTAACATGGATAGAAAAGATTTAGAGGGATATATGTGTCAAACGCGGCCAAATGGGACTAGCTTATCATGGGGGCATCTTGGGCGCGATGGGCCGAAGGGCCTGTTTGCATGCTGTATGATTTTGTGACTTTGCTATTAGCTAGAATACAATGAGGTCGATTTTTATTTTTTAACGAACGAATACACCTCCTCTTGGCGCTGACTGTGGGTTGCGGCGGCGACAGACAGACAGACAGACAGACAGACAGACAGGCAGGCAGGCAGGCAGGCAGGCAGACAGACAGACAGACAGACAGGCAGGCAGGCAGGCAGGCAGGCAGACAGACAGACAGACAGACAGACAGACAGACAGGCAGGCAGACAGACAGACAGACAGACAGAGCTGTGCGCTACTTACAGCCAGTGGATTGCGCTGCACAGTCGCCACTGGAGCAGCACCAGGATACCGCAGCCAATCCAAACAACCATCTCCAATCCCATTCCCCACCGAAAAAAACAGCCAGATAACCAGCGCCGTCACCCAGCTGCCAAGCTCGCCCGTTCCTGCCAAGACCTGGAATAACACAGAAAGTTTGTAAACACAGTGAGACGCTGCATTAAACTCAACAAGGCTTGAAGGGCATCGCGACGTTAACCTTGCCTTCCTCGGGGCGAGTTGGTGAAACTGTCCGAAGTCAAAAAGACGAACGGGGAGGGGGCAGAAATTCTTCGGACTGAGGCAGGTCGCCCTCCGCTGTGGGCTTGGCTGGTTTTACTAAAGTCCTTTACTCGAGTCCTTGTTGTCAAACACAGCGCGCTTTAATCCCAAAGTACATGCGTTTCTTCTCCTCCTCTCTCTGTTTAACGCGTGCTTATGTTAATTTTATTTTCCACCCAGTCAGTCCTGCTTCTTGTGCTCGGAACCCGTCCAGCTTGCAGCAAGATCTCTCTTGGAGTTAGCGAGCTGCCCGCAAGTGGCTGCTTTATAGCCGAGCATGACGCGGCCGTCCCCGCTGCTCGCCAACGATGTGGATTTCAGGTGTAATGAATGGAGCTGCCGGCAGCTGGACATCAAAGCGTAAAGGGACAGACGGGATTCCTATTCATTTTAATCTCGGACTGGGCCAATACACACCCCCGTCCTCCGGGTTTGCTTCGGGATACTTCGCCAGGACATTTGTCATTGTGTTTCGGGCTCTCTTTGAAATTCACGTATCCCCATCAGGAGTTTTTTTTAAATGCCTTTCCTACCCAGTCCAATCTCAAAGGTTGCCTCTATTTACTTCATTGTATGAAATGCTTTCACCCAAAACACCAGATAAACAAATTAAACAATATATTATAATTACTTCTCTCTAGAGACGCTGTCTGTCCCGCGACATTATCCCAGTGTCTACCTTCTTACACAATATATGGTTGCCCTCTGTTGAACAGTTATCCAAAAAGAGTGGCCCTCTAAAGTAAAACAACGTTGAATTAATAGGCCACAGCGTTTAATGCGCAGGTGACCCCTAAATAGTTTGCAAGAAAATGCTGAAAATTAAATGTATTCCCGAAATATTGGGATTTACTCTCAAGAACAGGTTAAAAAAAACCCTGACTTTCGTGTGCGGGGCTACTCGTACAGAACCATTGTATCTTCACTTGTTGTGGGGTTGTGGGACGGTTTTAGAAATGGTCATACCGTGGCAGTATGAATACAAACACGATATGACGGAATTTATCCCAGGAGGGAAATTGATCTGCCAACAGTCCTAAAATACATGAAACGTGAAATTAAAGTGACGAGTAATAAAACAATACTGTTCTGGTGTATAATACTGTACAATGTCTATTGATACCGTCGCTTCGACTGTACGCACCCGTTCACAATCGGGGGAAAGGTGATTTAAATGACTGCTTATTCCATTTATCCCGGTCACGACACAAAACGTCACCTATTCCTTCTCTCCAGCGATGCTGTCTGACCCGCTGAGTTACTTCAATTTTTTGTGTCTACCTTCCTACGTATAATTCATTTAACCGTCATATCGGGGCCCCATCGCCGATGTAAAGCGAAAAGTCTTGTTTTAAAGGTAGACTTGTTTTGATCTGAATTACCTTTGAAATGTCTTTGAAATGAAAGTTGCCAAACACGAAATTAGCATGAGACTGGGACAGGGATGAAACAAACAGTGGCGGCGCTGTCTCAGCACAAGAGGGAGGGAACATGCCAGCATCTCATATATCCCCGAGTTTTGTGAGATTAACGGTGGGCAGAATGTTACCCCGAGAAAATAAATTTGCAAATAAATCTATATATGCAAATTAGTCGTGTTACAAATAGCTTTAGTGTTAAACATGAAAATAATGTTATATTTTTACTTTGTCATACCTGTGTTTGTTCATAAGTGATAGGAAGGAGAATTATGCCATTCGGCCCATCAAGTCTACTCCGCCACTCAATCATGGCTGATCTATCTTTTCCTCTCAAAACCATTCTGCCTTCTCCCCATAACCCCCCGACACCCTTAAGGGCCTGTCCCACGAGCATGCGACTCCATGCGGCAAGCGCGACCTAACGTGGTCGCTTGAGCCGTACGGCCTGGCGGGGCCGGTCGCACTTCGATCGCTGGAGCCGTATGGAGTTGTGCGGAGCTGGTCCCGACATCGCGCGGGGCTCCGAAAAACTGACCGGGTTCAAAAATTCCGCGCGGCAACGGGCTGCCGGCCCACAGCTGCCTCGACGCCGTACGCACCGCCTCGACGGGCGTGCACAGCATCTTGACGCCGTACGTCACGCGAGAACTTCCCACAAACTCCGCTCGAACCTCACGTTACTCACTCGACCTCCGCGCGGCCCCCGCTTCCGGTTTGGTCTCGCTTGCCGCATGCAGGTCGCATGCTCGTGGGACAGGCCATGTACTAATTGGGTTTTACAATCGTGCGCGATCAACTAACATGCAAATGATATAGCAATTTTAGTCTGTAGAAACATATATTTAATAGTAGACATAATGTGTCCATTATTGTCTTGGTGTACTAGGTTGTATTGTGGTGGTATACGATACGATAGAACTTTATTTATCCCAGGAGGGAAATTGATCTGCCAACTGTCATAAAAGCATAAAATAGATGAGACATGAAATTAAAGTGGCGAGTGGAAAGGATTGGGGATGTGCAAAGATTGGGGAGGGGAGTCAGTCTACCACACGACAGAAGGGGAGGAGTTGTACAGATTGATAGCCACAGGGAAGAAGGATCTCCTGTGGCATTCTGCCCTGCATCTTGATGGAACCAGTCTGTTGCTGAAGGTGCTCCTCAGGTTGACCAGTGTGTCATGGAGGGGGTGTGCTGTATTGTCCAGGATGCTCCGCAATTTGAGGAGCATCCTCAAATACCAGGCTGTAATGTTGTGGTGTACAAGGGTGTATTGTGTTATAAGGTAATAAGTGATAGAAGTAGAATTAGGCTATTTGGCCCATCAAGTCTACTGTGCCATTCAATCTCTCCCTCTTAACCACATTCTTCTGCCTACTCCCCAAAACCTTCGAGCCAGCACCGCCATTCAATGTGATCATGGCTGATCATCCCCAATCAGTACCCCGTTCCTGCCTTCTCCCCATATCCCCTGACTCCGCTATTTTTAAGCCCTATCTAGCTCTCTCTTGAAAGCATCCAGAGAACCTGCCTCCACCGCCCTTGAGGCAGAGAAGTCCACAGACTCACCACTCTCTGTGAGAAAAAGTGTTTCCCCATCTCCGTTCTAAATAGCTTACTCCTTATTCTTAAACTGTGGCCCCTGGTTCTGGACTCCCCCAACATCGGGAGCATGTTTCCTGCCTTTAGCGTGCCGAAACCCTTAACAATCTTATATGTTTCAATGAGATCTCCTCTCATCCTTCTAAACTCCAGAGTGTATAAGCCCAGCTGCTTCATTCTCTCAGCATATGACAGTCCCGCCATCCCAGGAATTAACTTTGTAAACCTACGCTGCACTCCCTCAATAGCAAGAATGTTCTTCCTCAAATTAGGGGACCAAAACTGCACACAATACTCCAGGTGTGGTTTCATTAGGGCTCTGTACAACTGCAGAAGGAGTTAGATACTAGGATGGACTGTGTTGATGTACTATGGTGTTTTGTGTTGATGTACCAGGGTGTACGGGTGTCCAGCTGGGTGAATGGTAATTCACACATTTCCAATGTTTATTCAATCTAACATTCTTCAAGCATCAAGTTAACATTCCCTCTCCTCTGGCACAGCTCATCCCTTCAAAACTGTAAATATATGAAGCATTCCATTCACATATTCTCATTGTAGGGGGCAAAGCAAAGCATTACATTTACATGATATCATGGCTTCACTTTTCAAGTCCATACATTCAACATAAAATTGGATTAGTAGACAATTCACCCACCCAGCGCCTACTGTGCCACTCAACAAGATGCTGTTAATCTTCCACGTCTACGCAATTTTTCTGCCTTTTCCCTCAAACCCTCTCCCCCAAAATTTTTTCAAACCCAGGTTTAAATGGTACCCATGACTGAACCTCCACTACCCTCCAGGGCAGAGAGCTTTAACGGTTTGCCATCCTTTGATGAAATGCCGCCTAATTTCAGTCCTAAATGGCCTGCTTTTTGTTTTGACTGTGACCCCTTATTCTAGACTCTTTGAGCAGGAAAGCACCCAAAATCCTCTAAAACGATTGTACATTACATTGTAACGAAGGTCTGATGTGGACCGATACAGCAGAAGGTCATAAGGTATGAGTAGAATGAGGCCATTCAGCCCATCAAGTCTACTCCATCATTCAATCATGGCTGATCTATAGTATCTCTCCCTCCTAACCCCATTCTCCTGCTTTCTCCCCATAACCTCTGACACCCGTACTAATCAAGAGGTAGTGGTGCCAGGAACAGACCCAAAATGCTGGAGTAACTCAGCGGGACTGGCAGCATCTCTGGATAGAAGGAATAGGTGACGTTTCGGGTCGAGACCCTTCTTCAGGCTGCAAATCAGGGGAGAGGGAGACACAGAGATATGGAAGGGTAAGGTGTGAAGATGAGACATCAAAGGGGACGAAGCTCAAGGAACATGTAGAATAGAGTACAATCACACGTGCTTGTGGGAGCGAGTCCGTGTTAAATCGTGGTCGTGGAGTCTGAGAGCAGGAGGTGCCACAGAGGGGGAGCAGCGAGAGAGGATGTTGCAGATTGTTAAGGGCTTGGACACGCTAGAGGCAGGAAACATGTTCCTGATGTTGGGGGAGTCCAGAACCAGGGGCCACCGTTTAAGAAGAAGGAGTAAGCCATTTAGAACAGAGACGAGGAAACACTTTTTCTCACAGAGAGTGGTGAGTCTGTGGAATTCTCTGCCTCAGAGGGCGGTGAAGGCAGGTTCTCTGGATGCTTTCAAGAGAGAGCTAGATAGGGCTCTTAAATATAGCGGAGTTTGTTTATACTATTCTTATAACAAATGTAAAGCACTTTGGCCAACGAGAGTTGTTTTTTAAATGTGCTATATAAATAAATGTGACGACTTGACTTGACTTATGATAAAGCTAACTTTACTTTCATGGGTGGAGTTTTTCCATAAGGACCTAACCAGTTTCTCATCTTAGTGATCACCCTGTCGATAAATAAGTGGTGGTGCAGCTGGTAGAGCTGCTGTCTTACATCACCAGAGACCCAGACTCGATCCTGACCTCAGGTGCTGTCTGTGCGAAGCTTGCACGTTCTCACTGTGATCGCGTTGGTTTTCTCCGGGTGCTCCGGTTTCCTCCCACACCCCAAAGACGTGCGGATTTGTAGGTTAATTGGCCTCTGTAAATCACTCCCAGTGCGCAGGGAATGGATGAGAAAGTGAGATAGCATAGAATTCGTGTCACTCCAGCTTTGGAATTAAGGTGAACAGGTGATCGATGGTCGGCGTGGACTTGGTGGGCTGAAGGGCCCATTTCCATGTTGTATCTCCGAACAAAACTAAATGAATATTTTTCTGACCGGTTCCTGCGGCTCACTTTAACATGAACTCAGCCAGAATGCTATAGTGATTAGCAGATAGGTACATCCCAATCAAGTATCTACAGTTGAGGCTAAGGCATCTCACCCAACCTTGAGCAAATCCTGGGCCACATCCCAGAGGAAGATAAACTAATGGCCTTAGCAACCTGAATGTCCTGATTTGAAACAGGCATAATCCAGATGTGGTTGGCTAGAATGTCCTTGACAAAATGCTTGGAGCGTAGTTTTATCATAATCACTCTTGTTCGCCAGCTAGAAAGCACCACATTTTGTGACAGCATCCCGATCCTGGAACTGGCTCCTGATGGATTAAATTGTCTTCCGGAAGGGGAGACTCCATGGATGTCCACATCACTTCTGCTATGACAGTAATTGATGACAGACACAAATTGCTGGAGTAACTCAGCGGATCAGTCAGCATCTGTATAAAGGAATAAGTGACGTTTCGGGTGTGTGTGCTTTATCATAATTTGGGTCAGACAGGGAGTCATGGGAGAGGGAGAGTAGGGGCATGAAAAGCTATCAACCCGATACGTCATCTATTCCTTTTCTCCAGAGATGCTGCCTGACCCACTGAGTTACTCCAGCATTTTGTGTAAAGCAGCATCTGAAGCTTCTTCCTACACAATAATTCATGATGTTAGGGTGACCACTCCCAGCCGTTCTGAAATCCTCAGAATCCATTGTGTAATCCCCATTGTGTAAACCCCGAAAGAAAGACAGCAGAAACATTGCTGCAGGAAAATCAATGTCATAAGTCTGAGGGTCCCTGCAAAGATGGCTTCACTGATAACCGTTCATTCATCATCGTTGAAAACATTAGCGACGCAGTGGTGCTGGTTTCCAACAGGAATGGTGACGGACTCCGCAGCTGGAAGTACAGGATTTTGGTGTGTGTGCTTTATCATCATTCCTTACAATGCTATGTACGACAGTGATCGCAACTTCTACTGAAGTGTGGATGGACATTGGCTCGCTAGAAGCTCATCCGCCCTTTGACAGGTCTTGTTTTTGGTCCTGCTGGGGGTCCACAGCCCCCTCCTCACCTGGCAAACCAGGTGGGGGAGATGGTTTAGTCGCCGACTATCCGACCACGGAGCAGGTAGCACGGGATTACATGGTACCCGTGGTGGGGGGAACACCCCCCGACTTGACCTGAAACCCATAACCAGCAAAAGTGCCCACTGAGTCTACACTGCTCGCAAGTTTAACATCATTCACATTGGTGAAAAGACACTTGCCTTTTCTACCAGAAAACACTAGGAGTGTGTTGATGAGAAAAACCAGGAGATCTGGGAGCGAATTATCCACAAACACGTCATTCTTAGCTCAGAAGCTTCATTGTGCTCAAAGGGTAGGTATCTCATTGTGCTTATGGGTACCAGAAGTGCTGATTCAGCACAAAGATCGGTGGGTGGAAAGAGCATGGGATGTGCAGCAACTTCCTCACAACCTTAGTATTTGTGGACTCAAAGGTCTTTTACTGTCACATGTACCAATTAAGGTACAGTGAAACTCGAATTATCTTACAGCTATAGTTTAAAAAAAGCAACAAGACACACAACTACATAAAAGTGAACATAAACATCCACCACAGTGGATTCCCCACATTCCCCATTTGCTGAGAACCTAGAGAGGTTCCCAAGGATAGAAAGGTAATGGAAGGAGCACTCTAAAGAACTGCTCAACATATGAGCGTTTGACGGCACTGGACCTAGAAATGCAGGCGCTTAGAAGAATAAGGGAGGACCTCATTGAAACATACAAAATAGTGAAAGGCTTGGATAGAATGGATGTGGAGAGGATGCTTCCACTAGTGGGGGAGTCTAGGACTAGAGGTCATAGCCTCAGAATAAAAAGATGATCTTTTAGGAAGCAGATGAGGAGAAATTTCTTTAGTCAGAGGGTGGTGAATCTGTGGAATTCTTTGCCACAGGCTGTGGAGCCAAGTCAGTAGATATTGTTAACGCAGAGATCGATAGATTCTTGATTAGTACGTGTGTGAGAGGTTATGGGGAGAAGGCTAGAGAATGGGGTTAGGAGGGAGAGATAGATCAGCCATTGAATGATAGAGTAGACGATGGGCCGAATGGCTTAATTCTGCTCCTATCTATCCATATACTTTTAAAACTGTGTGTGTGTGTGTGTGTGTGTGTGTGTGTGTGTGTGTGTGTGTGTGTGTGTGTGTGTGTGTGTGTGTGTGTGTGTGTGTGTGTGTGTGTGTGTGTGTGTGTGGGTGTATGTCAGATTAGATTTTTGGCTTTGGATTCTTTGGTCCGCCAAAACCACATGCAAACACTCCAAGATTTTTTCCATTTCGCTAGCCATTTCACATAACATTCACACTCCTCATTAAATTTCGTCGTTTTTATGTACACATTTTTAATAAAATCCTTCCCCCCCACTCACTCATTTTTCCGCCTCCTGCAGGCCAGCTACCATAATGGCTGCTGCCGCCCGGCTCTGCTCCAAAAACGCCGACATTTTTCCCATTTCGCTAGCGATTTCACTTCTTCCACTCCCCCCCCCTCCCCCCGGCCCGGCTCTGTCACGCTGGCTGAAGCCAAAGATCGCCTGCTCCCCCTGCTGCTTTTCGCCATCCTCGCTGGCTTGCACTCTCCGAAAATCCCGCGCGTCAACGGCCTGTCGGCCCGCAGGCGCATTGAGGACGTACGCAGTGTCTCGACGGGCATACGCAGCATCTTGACGTCGTACGCAGCGTCTTTACATCGTATGCAGCACCTTGACGGCGTACGCCTAGCACGTGGCGTTGCGCCATGACGTCAGGCCCCCCCCTTGCAACCGCGCATTGCGGGAACAGACCCAACGGATCTGATCTTGGTCTAGTGACAATTAAAACTAACCAGGTTTCAGGAGCAAATGGCATCCTTGCTGTTGGTGTAAAATGTTGCAGACAGGAACTTCAGGCACAAATCCACAACCTAATTTCCTATGCCGGATAACTGTGGGGAGCTGAGAGACACTCTAGCTGTGACCATCTCCAACAAGAGGTGAAAGTCACATTCTGATATGTACAGAGATGGCTCCTCCTGCCTGCCACAAGGGCACTTGTCATCAGTGTTTCAAGAGCTGCTCCCCAAATTCAAAGCTTTCAATGGTCTTTTATTGTCACGTGTACCAATTAAGGTACAGTGATATAAGAATGACCATACAGCCATATGAAAAAAATAACTAAAATAAATCAACAAGACACACACCTACATAAAAGTTAACATAAACATCCACCACAGCGGATTCCCCACGATCCTCACTGTGATGGAAGGCAAAAAAGTCCAATATTCTTCCTCTTTATTCTCTTCCAGTCGGGCAGTCGAACCATCCGTTGGGGCGATCGAAGCTCCCGCGTCGGGGCGGTCAAAACTCCAGCGGCTTGGCCGCGAGCTCCGTGATGTTAAGTCTGTAAGCCCCCCACGGTTGGAGCTCCGAAGTCGATCCCTGGCAAAGGGATCGCGGCCTCTGCGATGTTAAAGTGGAGATGAGGGAGCGGGGGAAACTTTTTTAAATCTATTTTTCCATATCGTATCTCTGTCCACACTGCAGCCTAACATCAAAGAGTTGGCGGCCTCTGCAGGAGACCAACTTCGAGAGCTCCAACCGCAGGAGCCTGCGGACTTTATCATCGTGGAGCTCACGTTCCGACTTGTGGAGCTCCAAGTCACAGGAGCTTCGACCGCCCCGATGTGGGAGCTTTGATCGCCCCGACGCGGGAGCTTTGATCGCCCCGACGCGGGAGCTTTGATCACCCCGATGCGGGAGCTTTGGTCGCCCCGATACGGGGGCTTCAACCGGCGGCTGTGGGAGCTTCGACTGTAACAACCACGGGAGAATAAAGAGGAAGAATATTGGACATTATTGCCTTCCATCACAGTGAGGATCATGGGGAATCCGCTGTGGTGGATGTTTATGCTAACTTTTATGTAGTTGAGTATCTTGTTGCTTTTTTTTAGTATGGCTGTATGGTAATTCGCATATCACTGTACCTTAATTGGTACACGTGACAATAAACTGACTGAACCTTTGAAATTTGGCTGCCTACGTATCTTACAGCTTATTGAGCGGCACAGTGCCAGAGTTACTGCCTTAAGGGCCTGTCCCACTTAGGCGACCTCTTAGGCGAGTTTAGGAGACTCTGCGTTTGCCACAAGATCGCCACATGGTCGCCACATGTTCGCTGGTGGTCTCTGGTGAGTCTCCTTCATGGTCGTGAGGAGTTCCCGCATTCTGGGAACTAGTCGCGGCCTCAGTATGGTCGTAGCAAATATTTCAACATGTTGGAAAGTTTTCTGCGAGAAAAATTGATCGCCAAGGAGAGACTTGATACTTTGTAGTCGTAGGTGCAGTGGTAGTTGGGTCGCCATGTCGTTGTAGGTAGTCGTAGGCAATCTCCTTTGCTGACCAGGCATTTTTATTGGCTCATTGGGGGGAAAGAGGTGGGACAGGGGCATAACTCAGCAGGTTCTGCACAAGGGCCACATCTAACTCCCTCTTAAATATAGACAATGAACTGGCCTCAACTACCTTCTGTGGCAGAGAATTCCAGAGATTCACCGCTCTCTGTGTGAAAAATGTTTTCCTCATCTCGGTCCTAAAAGATTTCCCCCTTATCCTTAAACTGTGACCCCTTGTTCTGGACTTCCCCAACATCGGCATTCCCCTGCATCTAGCCTTCCAACCCCTTAAGAATTTTGTAAGTTTCTATAAGATGTCCCCTCAATCTTCTAAATTGTAGCAAGTACAAACCGAGTCTATCCAGTCTTTCTTCATATGAATGTCCTGACATCCCAGGAATCAGTCTGGTGAACCTTCTCTGCACTGCCTCTATGGCAAGAATGTCTTTCCTCAGATTAGGAGACCAAAACTGTACGACCAGGTGTGGTCTCACCAGGACCCTGTACAACTGCAGTAGAACCTCCCTGCTCCTATACTCAAATCCTTTTGCTATGAAAGCTAACACACCATTCGCCTTCTTCACTGCCTGCTGCACCTGCATGCCTACTTTTAATGACTGGTGTACCATGACACCCAGGTCTCGTTGCATCTCCCCCGTTTATAATCGGCCACCATTCAGATAATAGTCTACTTTCTTGTTTTTGCCACCAAAGTGGATAACCTCACATTTATCCACATTATACTGCATCTGCCATGCATTTGCCCACACACCCAGCCTATCCAAGTCACCTTGCAGCCTCCTAGCATCCTCCACACAGCTAACACTGCCCCCCAGCTTCGTGTCATGCGCAAACTTGGAGATGTTGCATTCAATTCCCTCGTCCAAATCATTAATATATATCGTAAATAGCTGGGGTCCCAGCACTGAGCCTTGCGGTACCCCACTAGTCACTGCCTGCCATTGTGAAAAGGACCCGTTTACTCCTACTCTTTGCTTCCTGTCTGCCAGCCAGTTCTCTATCCACATCAATACTGAACCCCCAATACCGTGTGCTTTAAGTTTGTATACTAATCTCTTATGTGGGACCTTGTCGAAATCCTTCTGAAAGTCCAGATATAACACATCCACTGGTTCTCCCTTGTCCACTCTACTAGTTACATCCTTGAAAAATTCTATAAGATTCGTCAGACATGATTTACCTTTCATAAATCCATGCTGACTTTGTCCAATGATTTCCCCACTTTCCAAATGTGCTGCTATCCCATCTTTAATAACTGATTCTAGCAGTTTCCCCACTACCGATGTTAGACTAACTGGTCTGTAGTTCCCCGTTTTCTTTCTCACTGTCTTTTTAAAAAGTGGGGTTACATTAGCTACCCTCCAATCCTCAGGAACTACTCCAGAATCTAAAGAGTTTTTAAAAATTATCACTAATGCATCCACTATTTCTGGGGCTACTTCCTTAAGTACTCTGGGGTGCAGCCTATCTGGCCCTGGGGATTTATCGGCCTTTAATCCATTCAATTTACCTAACACCACTTCCCGGCTAACCTGGATTTCACTCAGTTCCTCCATCTCATTTGACCCCCGGTCCCCTGCTATTTCCGGCAGATTTTATATGTCTTCCTTAGTGAAGACAGAACCAAAGTAGTTATTCAATTGGTCTGCCATGCCCTTGTTCCCCATGATCAATTCACCTGTTTCTGACTGCTAGGGACCTACATTTGTTTTAACATAGAAACATAGAAACATAGAAATTAGGTGCAGGAGTAGGCCATTCGGCCCTTCGAGCCTGCACCGCCATTCAATATGATCATGGCTGATCATCCAACTCAGTATCCCGTACCTGCCTTCTCTCCATACCCTCTGATCCCCTTAGCCACAAGGGCCACATCTAACTCCCTCTTAAATATAGCCAATGAACTGGCCTCGACTACCCTCTGTGGCAGGGAGTTCCAGAGATTCACCACTCTCTGTGTGAAAAAAGTTCTTCTCATCTCGGTTTTAAAGGATTTCCCCCTTATCCTTAAGCTGTGACCCCTTGTCCTGGACTTCCCCAACATCGGGAGCAATCTTCCTGCATCTAGCCTGTTCAACCCCTTAAGAATTTTGTAAGTTTCTATAAGATCCCCTCACAATCTCCTAAATTCTAGAGAGTATAAACCAAGTCTATCCAGTCTTTCTTCATAAGACAGTCCTGACATCCCAGGAATCAGTCTGGTGAACCTTCTCTGCACTCCCTCTATGGCAATAATGTCCTTCCTCAGATTTGGAGACCAAAACTGTATGCAATACTCCAGGTGTGGTCTCACCAAGACCCTGTACAACTGCAGTAGAACCTCCCTGCTCCTATACTCAAATCCTTTTGCTATGAAAGCTAACATACCATTCGCTTTCTTCACTGCCTGCTGCACCTGCATGCCCACTTTCAATGACTGGTGTACCATGACACCCAGGTCTCGCTGCATCTCCCCTTTTCCTAGTCGGCCACCATTTAGATAATAGTCTGCTTTCCTGTTTTTGCCACCAAAATGGATAACCTCACATTTATCCACATTATACTGCATCTGCCAAACATTTGCCCACTCACCCAGCCTATCCAAGTCACCTTGCAGTCTCCGAGCATCCTCCTCACAGCTAACACTGCCCCCCAGCTTAGTGTCATCCGCAAACTTGGAGATATTGCCTTCAATTCCCTCATCCAGATCATTAATATATATTGTAAATAGCTGGGGTCCCAGCACTGAGCCTTGCGGTACCCCACTAGTCACTGCCTGCCATTGTGAAAAGGACCCGTTTACTCCTACTCTTTGCTTCCTGTTTGCCAGCCAGTTCTCTATCCACATCAATACTGAACCCCCAATGCCGTGTGCTTTAAGTTTGTAAACTAATCTCTTATGTGGGACCTTGTCGAAAGCCTTCTGGAAGTCCAGATACACCACATCCACTGGTTCTCCCCTATCCACGCTACTAGTTACATCCTCGAAAAATTCTATATGATTCGTCAGACATGATTTACCTTTTGTAAATCCATGCTGACTTTGTCCAATGATTTCACCACTTTCCAAATGTGCTGCTATCCAATCTTTAATAACTAGCAGTTTCCCCACTACCGATATTAGACTAACTGGTCTGTAATTCCCCGTTTTCTCTCTCCCTCCTTTCTTAAAAAGTGGGGTTACGTTTGCTACCCGCCAATCCTCAGGAACTACTCCAGAATCTAAAGAGTTTTGAAAGATTATTACTAATGCATCCACTATTTCTGGAGCTACTTCCTTAAGCACTCTGGGATGCAGCCTATCTGGCCCTGGGGATTTATCGGCCTTTAATCCATTTAATTTACCCAACACCACTTCCCGGTTAACCTGGATTTCACTCAATTCCTCCGACTCCTTTGACCCGCGGTCCCCTGCTATTTCCGGCAGATTATTTATGTCTTCCTTAATGAAGACGGAACCAAAGTAGTTATTCAATTGGTCTGCCATATCCTTGTTCCCCATGATCAACTCACCTGTTTCTGACTGCAAGGGACCTACATTTCTTTTAACTAATCTCTTTCTTTTCACATATCTATAAAAACTTTTGCAGTCAGTTTTTATGTTCCCTGCCAGTTTTCTTTCATAATCTATTTTTCCTTTCCTAATTAAGCCCTTTGTCCTCCTCTGCTGGTCTCTGAATTTCTCCCAGTCCTCCGGTATGCTGCTTTTTCTGGCTAATTTGTACGCATCATCCTTCGCTTTGATACTATCCCTGATTTCCCTTGTTATCCACGGATGCACTACCTTCCCTGATTTATTCTTTTGCCAAACTGGGATGAACAATTTTAGTAGTTCAACCATGCAGTCTTTAAATGTCTTCCATTGCATATCCACCGTCAACCCTTTTAGAATTAATTGCCAGTCAATCTTGGCCAATTCACGTCTCATAACCTCAAAGTTACCTTTCTTTAAGTTCAGAACCATTGTTTCTGAATTAACAATGTCACTCTCCATCCTAATGAAGAACTCAACCATATTATGGTCACTCTTGCCCAAGGGGGCACGTACAACAAGACTGCTAACTAACCCTTCCTCATTACTCAATACCCAGTCTAAAATAGCCTGCTCTCTCGTTGGTTCCTCTACATGTTGATTTAGATAACTATCCCGCATACATTCCAAAAAATCCTCTTCCTCAGCACCCCTGCCAATTTGATTCACCCAATCTATATGTAGATTGAAGTCACCCTTATAACGGTTTTGCCTTTGTCGCACGCATTTCTAATTTCCTGTTTGATACCATCTCCAATTTCACTACTACTGTTAGGTGGCCTGTACACAACACCCACCAGCGTTTTCTGCCCCTTAGTGTTTCGCAGCTCTACCCATACCGATTCCACATCCTGCAAACTAATGTCCTTCCTTTCCATTGCGTTAATTTCCTCTCTAATCAGCAACGCTACCCCACCTCCTTTTCCTTTCTCTCTATCCCTCCTGAATATTGAATATCCCTGGATGTTCAGCTCCCAGCCTTGGTCACCCTGGAGCCATGTCTCCGTGATCCCAACTATATCATAGTCATTAATAGCTATCTGCACATTCAACTCATCCACCTTATTACGAATGCTCCTTGCATTGAGACACAAAGCCTTCAGGCTTGTTTTTACAACACTCTTACCCCTTATACAATTTTGTTGAAAAGTGGCCCTTTTTGATTTTTGCCCTTGATTTTCCGGCCTGCCACTTTTACTTTTCACCTTGCTACCTATTGCTTCTACCCTCATTTTACACCCCTCTGTCTCTACGCTCACACATTTAAGAAACCCTTTCCCTTTAACTCCATCCACTAGCCCATTCGACACCCCACCCCCCTTATTCAGTTTAAAACCACCCGTGTAGCAGTGGCAAACCTGCCTGCCAGAATGCTGGTCCCACACCTGTTAAGATGCAATCCGTCCCTTTTGTACAGTTCCCCCTTACCCCAAAACAGATCCCAGTGATCTAAGAATCTAAATCCCTGCCCCGTGCACCAGTTCCTCAGCCACACGTTCAGGTCCCGTATCTCCCTGTTCCTGCTCTCGCCAGCACGAGGAACTGGAAGCAAACCGGAGATAACAACCCTGGAGGTCCTGCTTTTCAGCATTTTTCCGAGCTCTCTAAAGTCACGCTGCAGAATATTCATCCCCTTCTTTCCAACATCGTTTGTGCCGACATGCACTACCACTTCCGGATGTTCACCTTCGCCCTTGAGGATTTTCTGCACTCTGTCCGTGACATCCTGGATCCTGGCACCAGGAAGGCAGCACACCATCCTCGCATCCCGTCTGTTGCCGCAGAAACCCCTGTCCGTACCTCTCACAATGGAGTCTCCCACTACAATGGCGTTGCCTGCCTTAGGCCTTTTTGGTTTTGGCTCAACAGCCCTATTCGCATCACAAGCCAGTCCGCCGCCCAGCGTAAACACCTCTTCTGTCCCGACAGCTTCTAAGTGGGTGAACCTGTTCACAAGAGGTACAACACCCGGGGACGTTGGCATTCCATGCTTCCCTCCCGTTCTCACTGTCTCCCACCTTCTCTCTTCCAGTACCTTAGGTGTAACAATCGTACTGTAGGACTTGTCGAGGAACGACTCCGTTTCTCGGACGAACCGGAGGTCATCCACTTGCTTCTCCAGTTCCCCAACACGGCCCTTCAGGAGCTCTACCTGGATGCACTTCTCGCATTTGTAGCAGCCAGAGGCATCGGCGGTGTCCTTGACCTCCCACATACTGCAAGCATCGCACTGAATCAGCTTGCCTGACATCTCCTTCTTTCGTCTCCTCTCCGAAGACTCTCGAGCCAAAGACTCACACTTTTCTCACAGGGCACTTCCCTCACAAGGCCGCTCACTCACTGCTGCTCGCTAAGAGCAGTCTTGCTTAAATTGACTGATAAATTGCCTGATTTACCAATTTACAAACCAAATTCCTCAGTTTTCAACTGTTTTCCCAGCACTGACTCACTTCTCTCCTCCCATTTGGGCTAGAGCCAATCAGTCGTATCTCTTGCAAAACTCCTGCTGCTGTTGTTGCTCCCAAATCTACAGCAGTTCTGAGTCAAGTCTGCCTGTCCTTGACCTGTACTTTAACTGTTTTCACTTCTCTCCTCCCACTTGGGCTAGAGCCAATCAGTCGTATCTCTTGCTAAACTCCTGCTGCTGTTGTTGCTCCCAAAGCTACAGCAGTTCTAACTAATCTTTTTCTCTTCACATATCTATAAAAGCTTTTGCAGTCAGTTTTTATGTTCCCTGCCATTTTCTTTCATAATCTATTTTCCCTTTCCTAATTAAGCCCTTT
Source organism: Amblyraja radiata (assembly GCF_010909765.2). Taxonomy (NCBI): domain Eukaryota; kingdom Metazoa; phylum Chordata; class Chondrichthyes; order Rajiformes; family Rajidae; genus Amblyraja; species Amblyraja radiata. Next base: position 4,033,052 of record NC_045967.1, on the reverse strand, counting down.
GTCCTCCTCTGCTGGCCTCTGAATTTCTCCCAGTCCTCTGGTAGGCTGCTTTTTCTGGCTAATTAGTACGCTTCATTTTTTGTTTTGATACTATCCCTGATTTCCCTTGTTATCCACGGATGCAATACCTTCCCTGATTCATTTTTTTGCCAAACTGGGATGAACAATTGTTGTAGTTCATCCATGCAGTCTTTAAATGCCTTCCATTGCATATCCACCGTCATCCCTTTAAGAATCAATTGCCAGTACATCTTGGCCAATTCACGTCTCATACCCTCAAAGTTACCTTTCTTTAAGTTCAGCACCCTTGTTTCTGAATTAATTATGTCACTCTCCATCCTAATGAAGAACTCAACCATATTATGGTCACTCTTGCCCAAGGGGCCACGCACAACAAGACTGCTAACTAACCCTTCCTCATTACTCAATACCCAATCTAGAATAGCCTGCTCTCTCGTTGGTTCCTCTACATGTTGGTTTAGAAAACTATCCCGCATACATTCCAAGAAATCCTCTTCCTCAGCACCCTTGCCAATTTGATTCACCCAATCTATATGTAGATTGAAGTCACCCATTATAACTGTTTTACCTTTGTTGCACGCATTTCTAATTTCCTTTGATGCCATCCCCAACTCCACTACTACTGTTAGGTGGCCTGTACACAACTCCCACTAGCGTTTTCTGCCCCTTAGTGTTTCGCACCTCTACCCATGTCGATTCCACATCCTCCAAGGTAATGTCCTTCCTTTCTATTGCATTAATCTGCTCTCTAACTAGCAACACTACCGCACCTCCTTTCCCTTTCTGTCTATCCCTCCTGAATATTGAATATCCCTGGATGTTCAGCTCCCAGCCTTGGTCACCCTGGAGCCATGTCTCCGTGATCCCAACTATATCATAGTCATTAATAGCTATCTGCACATTCCACTCATCCACGTTTATTGCGAAAGCTCCTTGCATTGAGACACAAAGCCTTCAGGCTTGTTTTTACAACACTCTTACCCCTTATATAATTATGTTGAAAAGTAGCCCTTTTTGATTTTTGCCTTGGATTTGTCTGCCTGCCACTTTTACTTTTCACCTTGCTACCTATTGCTTCTACCCTCATTTTACACCCCTCTGTATCTACGCTCACACATTTAAGAAACCCTTTCCCTTTAACTCCATCCTCAACGATCCCATTCGATACCCCACCCCCCTTATTCAGTTTAAAACCACCCGTGTAGCAGTGGCAAACCTACCTGCCAGAATGCTGGTCCCCCACCTGTTAAGGAATAGGTGACGTTTCAGGTCGAGACCCTTCGACCTGCTGAGTTACTCCAGCGTTTTGTGTCTGTCTTTGGTTTTAACCAGCATCTGCAGTTCCTTCCTACACACTGTGCATCATGTATCTTGGATGTGGTCCATTTTCCATCTCCAGTAGCAATGAGGCAAAGAGCAAAAGGTGCCAACTCTGGGAAACTTGAAGGAGTCCTCAAGATAAAATTTCAGAACAAAGCAGATCTCTTCTCCCCAACACTGTGTAATTCATCTCATTGGTGATCAGGATCCAATCCCATTTTTTGGGAACGCTCAGTACTTCACCCATGTCTTGGGTATGTTGGGACAGAATAGCTAACTGCTTTGCTTTGACCTTAGGTTTATAGTACAGTAGCTGAAAATTGTGTTGATTAACATGTACAGACTTAAAAGCATTGTGTGATTTATGGCAGATTTTGCACACCATGCCCACATTAGGAGTAACCTGCTGCAAAACACAATGTACTAGCGAAACTCAGCGGGTGAGGTAGCACCTGTGGAGGGAATCGACAGGTGGTGTTTCAGGTTGGGACCCTTCTTCAAACTGATTGTAGTAAGGGGAAGAAAGCTGGAAAAGAGTGGTGGGGATGGGATTGTCTGACTAGTGGGAGCTGAACGCAGGCGAGGGGGGTAGATTGGCAGATAGGTGGAGGAAGTGACAAAGGTTTGTGATGAAAGGAGACAAAGTGATTCAGATAACGAGAGAAGAGAAGGTGTGACATTTAAATGCAGAGGGAGGGATATAGGTGGAAGGATGTAGGAAGGAACTGCAGATGCTGGTTTACACCGAAGGGAGACATAAAATGCTGGAGTAACTCAGAGGGACAGGCAGCATCTCTGGAGAAAAGGGCCTCCACCAGAGACTCCGCCAACCCTCGCCTCTCCACCGCCCACCAGCGGGCAGAGCAGTGTCTCACCTGAGTTCCAGGCTCAGAACAGCCTCCACATTGCAGACTCCAACAGCACATGGTCTGACTCTCATGAGCCCGCAGGTCAATACTTAATGTATTAATTTCTCATAACTTTCATAGAAAATAAGGGTGACATTTATAATTTTCCAGTTGTCATGAACACCAGTGAACCTGCAGATGTTAGGATGAATTTGCCCTCACGCCCTTCAGCAGCCGAGACCAGGTGGATTGTGCACCTAGTCTGACCAGCAAACTTACAATACATTTGTAGCCTCTTATAACCTAGGGATGGTATTATATACTGATTTTGCCAGCAACATCCTCAACGAGTCAATGAATTAAGCAAAAGTATATCAAGGTAAAACATGTTGGAAATACTCAGCATGGCAGCACCATCTGGGGAAGGAGAAACAGGGTTAATATTTCAGATCCATGACAGTTTTAAGTTGCAGCAAAGTAGAAGGGTTGGTAGAACAAACGTTACATAGGATGGATAGACACAAAATGCTGGAGTAACTCATCGGGACAGACAGCATCTCTGGAGAGAAGGAATGGGTGACGTTTCAGGTTGAGACTTTCTCAGACTGATGTCAGGGGCGGGGGGGCACATAGATAAGGAAGTGTTGGGTGTGAAAATAGGACAAAGGGAATGTGGATCAAGGAAAATGTAGAATGGATAATTGTTAGTTGGGAGAAGGTAACAACAAATCAAACAGATAAAATGTAGTCGGAGACAGTAAGACTGGTCGGAGAGCTGGGAAGGGGGAGGTGATGGAGAGAGAGGGAGAGCAAAGGTTACTGGAAATTAGAGGTCAATGTTCATACCGCTGGGGTGTAAGCTGCCCAAGTGAAATATGAGATGCTGTTCCTCAAATTTGCACTGGGCCTCACTCTGACAATGGAGGAGGCCCAGGACAGAAAGGTCAGTGTGGCAATGAGAGGGGGAGTAAAAGTGTTTAGCAACCGGGAGCTCACGTAGGACTGAGCGGAGGTGTTCAGTGAAACGATCGCCGAGCCTGCGCTTGGTATCGCCGATGTATAGGAGTCCATATCGGGAACAGCGGATACAGTGGTTGAGTTTGGAGGAGGTGCAAGTGAATCTCTGCCTCACCTGAAAAGACTATCACGGTCCTTGGATGGAGATGAGGGGGGAGGTGTAGGGACAGGTGTTGCCTCTCCTGCGGTTGCAGGGGAATGTAACTGGGGACAGTGATGGAAATCACGATCAAAATATGGAGGGGACCAGGCGACACAATTTCTTGGTGGCCGCGCGCGCATGCAAGCCTTCGGAGGCTTCTGTAGGCCCTGTGAATGGTAATTACAGCTCAATCCAGCGCTAAATGCAGCTCAACTCTGCCTGTCTCGTCGGGTTAACCTACAGCCCTGCCTGGACTGACGGAATACCAGTCCGGAGCCGTGGAGCTAGTGCTGCTTCTCCGCACTGGTTGTAAGCCTGGGCCATATTTCCCATATGTCCAGGCTGGGCTGTAGCTTAACCCGGCGGGAGAGGCAGAGTTGAGCTGGGTTTAGCGCTGGCTGTGGGCCTGAGGGCACCGCGCCCGTCTGACTCCCGACGTCTCTGGCCACCCCCGGGTGTGGGGGGGCACTCGGGTGAGGATGGGGATGGTCCAGTGGAGGTTCGGCAGCGATTGCAACGCTGGAGAGCCAGCCGGGATCGATCCTGGTTTCGGATGAGGCGCACGTCCGTGTCCTGGGCTGCCGTTGTGACCCTATGACCTGGGCACGTCTCCCTCCTCCAATCATCGCGCTCTATCCTCAGTCCCACCCCCCTACTTTCACCTCTGACCGACACCTCCCTCCTCCAATCATCCCGCTGAATCATCATGTCCCACCCCCATTGCCTGCTGACCGACGTCTCTCTTGTCCAATCGGCGCCCTCGATCAGCAGTCCCACCCCCACTGTCTCACGGAAAGCGGCGATTTCACCGGGTTTTAAAATCCGTATTACAAAAAATGGGGGGGATCATCCCCCACCTCTCAAAACAGAGGGGGTGGGACGTACCCCCCCGGGATTTCTGCCACTGCCCGGGGAGGGGTTGTGCATGGATCTTATCACAGACATCCATTTTGTGTGACTGCATTATCTTTCTTCAGAAGATCAGAATCAGAATCAGAATCACACTTTATTCGCCAAGTATGTTTTGCAACATACGAGGAATTTCATTGGCCAGGTCAGTCATACAATTAAAAGCAACAGATCATTTCAAAAACACATTTTAACATGAACATCCACCACAGTGACTCCTACACATTCCTCACTGTGATGGTTGGTGAAATAAAGTTCAAGTCCCTTCCTTTAGTTCTTTTTCGGTCGAGGGCCTCGAGCCCCCGTTGACGGTACGATCTTGACTCCATAGCCGGCTGCGTTCGGATCCTCCGTGTCGAGGCGATCAGCTCCCGCATCGGGGGGGATGTCAGCTCCCCCGCAACGGGCGATCGAACCTCGCGTCGGGGCTGGTCAAACTTTCTGTGCTGTTGGAGCTCCTGACTCAGCCTCTCCTAACTGCGACCTTGATGGTAAGTCCGCAGGCCACGGTGGGAACGATCCCAGGCCAGCTACATTGATTGAAGGCCGCAGAGCGCGCCGGAGAATGTGATCCGCAAAATAATCACATCTCCGGCAAGGTAAGACCCAGAAAAAAAAGTTTCCCCCAATCCCCTCCCCCCTCCCCCACATAAAACAAACCGAAAAACATTAAAACAAACTTTTAACACACTAAAAAATAACAAAAAGAATGGAGAAACGAACTGACTGCCAGCAGAGCAGCCATCGCCCCACCCCCCCTGGTGGTTTTAGATAAGACACAAAAGCTGACGTATCTCAGCAGGATGGGCAGCATCACTGGAGAGAAGAAATAGGTGACATTTCGGGTTGAGACCGTTCGTTAGCCTTTCTCGCACTCCTCAAAACCTTTGATACTTTTGACAAACTATTCTTCTCCTCCAGCATTTCAGAAAACAACCAGCCCACTGGGACTCAGCTGCTTGTTTCTGCCAATATTAATCCACACATAACCAGAGCAGAGGCATCTTCTCATTATAGCTCCAGTACCGCATAGATCTGTCTGTTGTGGAAATCCACAGCTTTGTCTGGTCTAGATGCAAAAATGCTCTCAATAAACACCAGCACATTCAACACACTGTTAGTTGTATCCTCAGTTGCTGTGGGTCTCACTCACTCACCACCACAGAGCTTGGCTCCTAGTTCTTCCATGGCCCCATAGCAGAAGCGTCCACGTCGCGGGGCTGGTAACTGGAAGTGTATCCTGAGCTAATTCTGCTACCACCACCATCTATTACAACAAGTGATGGCTCCCACTGATTGTCGCCGGAAGCCTGCGTCCTTATCAGGACGGACGATGGCAGCGATGTCAACATTTGAAACATGGAAGATGATCACGAAAGAAGTTCTTCCATGTCTGAAATTTAGATTTCCCATCTTTAGCCTGGACTTTGCTGCCAGGAGCAAAGGAACGACAATTGCCATTCATTACATATGGGCCTCGCAAGCTGAGGGTAATCTTGTAGAGGTGTATAAAATCATGAGGGCACTGGATGCACAGACTCTTTCCCAGGGCAGGGGAATCAAAAAGTAAATGGCATAGGTTGAAGGCGAGAGGGGAAAGATTTAATAGGAATCTGAGGGGCAATATTTTCACACAGATGGTGGTTGGTATAAGGAACAAGCTTCCAAAAGAAGTAGTTAAGGCGGGTAAAATTACAACATTGGAAAGTCATTTGGACAGGTACATGCAAAGGAATGGTTCAAAGGTAAATAGCAGGCATCTTTTGAAAATTATTTTTATTTTTAATACAAATACAAAATCAACATACAAAGTGGTATAGCGTTCATATCAAAAGCTGCCTGTGTCGGCAGTTTACCAACAAGACAATAATTCAACTTAAAATCCCGCCATCCTTGTCTATAATACAATCGACCTCCCGCAGTGACCAGCGTTCACGGAGGGCCTCCAGAGACCCCGTGGACACCGCGTGTTCCCTCTCCAGGGACACGCGGGCACGGACGTAACCCCGGAAGAGGGGCAGGCAGCCGACCGCTGTGTGACCGTCGACCGCCCGCTGTCTGGACCCGCGAATGGCCGTCTTGGCCAGGCCCAGGAGCAGACCGACAGGGAGACCCCCTCGACCCTCCCCCCTCTGTACCGAGTGCTCAAAAATCAATAGCGTCGGACTAAAGTGGAGCCAAAACTTGAGGAGCAGTCCCTTCAGATACTCGAACAGGGGTTGCAACATCGATCACTCCATGTAGACGTGGAACATGGTCTCTTCCTCGCCGCAGAAGTATAGCAGGCATCTTGGGAGTGTTGATGTACAGAGGGAACATGGAATGCAAGTCCATAGCTCAATGAAACTAATGACATAGATGGATAGGGAAACATGCATTTGGTATGGATGCCTTCATAGGCATTAAGTATAAGAGTTGAGATGCCATGTTGCAGTTGTACAAAACATTGGTTAGATTACTTTTAGATTATTTAGCACTGTTCTGTATATGCCTAATGCAGGCAAATGGGATTTGCATTGATAGGTATTAGAGTGGCAGGGATGAGATGGGCTGAAAGTGTTGCATGATTTAACCTCTGGTACTAGAGGAATATTTTCCCCCTCCATAAGAAACTTAATCAATATGCTCCTTATATGAATGTGAAAAATATTAAGGATAGTATGCCACAGTTGTTGCAGTGATGTTAATTACCACATAATTGAATTGAATTTCCTTTATTGTCATTCAGACCTTTCAGTCTGAACGAAATTTCGTGCTTGCAGTCATACATACAATAATACAATAATAGACAACAGAACAGACAGTAAACACAAATTAACATCCACCACAGTGAGTCCACAAAGCACCTCCTCACTGTGATGGAGGCAAAAATCTTAGGGCTGCAGTCTCTTCCCTCCTCTTCTCCCTCTGCGCTGAGGCGATACCCCACCGGGCGATGGTAAATCAGTCCCGCGGCTCACCGAGCCCCGCAAACGGGCCGGCTCAAACACCGCGGCCCAGGGTGGTCGAAGCTGCCGCCCTCCAGTCCAGCGGACGCAGCTGTTGACGTCGTCCACTGGCCCGCGGCCGAACCCTCTTTGGAATGAAAATATCCTACATGTTGCAAATTATTCCCAGAAATTCCTGCCATTACTGTTCCACCGTCATTCCTGCTAGGGTTCCTTACCAAACAACTTTAGCCAGTTCCTCTCTCATGCCTCTGTGGTCACCTTTGTTCAGCTGTAACACCGACACACCAAATTCATCTTCTCACTCTCAAATTTCTAGTTGAATTTTATCATGTTATGGTCAGTACATAGAAACATAGAAAATAGGTGCAGGAGTAGGCCATTCGGCCCTTCGAGCCTGCACCGCCATTCAATATGATCATGGCTGATCATCCAACTCAGTATCCCGTACCTGCCTAATCTCCATAGCCCCTGATCCCTTTAGCCACAAGGGCCACATCTAACTCCCTCTTAAATATAGCCAATGAACAGGCCTCAACTACTTTCTGTGGCAGAGAATTCCACAGATTCACCACTCTCTGTGTGAACATTTTTTCTCTCTTCTCGGTCCTAAAAGACTTCCCCCGTATCCTTAAACTGTGACCACTTGTTCTAGACTTCCCCAACATCGGGAATAATCTTCTTGCATCTAGCCTGTCCAACCCCTTAAGAATTTTGTAAGTTTCTATAAGATCCCCCCTCAATCTTCTAAATTCTAGTGAGTACAAGCCGAGTCTATCCAGTCTATCTTCATATGAAAGTCCTGCCATCCCAGGAATCAGTCTGGTGAACCTTCTCTGCACTCCCTCTATGGCAAGAATCTCCTTCCTCAGATTTGGAGACCAAAACTGCACGCAATACTCCAGGTGTGGTCTCACCAAGACCCTGTACAACTGCAGTAGAACCTCCCTGCTCCTATACTCAAATCCTTTTGCTATGAATGCTAACATACCAATCGCTTTCTTCACTGCCTGCTGCACCTGCATGCCTACTTTCAATGACTGGTGTACCATGACACCCAGGTCTCGTTGCATCTCCCCCTTTCCTAATCGGCCACCATTCAGATAATAGTCTACTTTCCTGTTTTTGCCACCAAAGTGGATAACCTCACATTTATCCACATTATACTGCATCTGCCATGCATTTGCCCACTCACCCAACCTATCCAAGTCACCTTGCAGCCTCCTAGCATCCTCCTCACAGCTAACACTGCCCCCCAGCTTCATGTCATCCGCTAACTTGGAGATGTTGCATTCAATTCCCTCGTCCAAATCATTAATATATATTGTAAATAGCTGGGGTCCCAGCACTGAGCCTTGCAGTACCCCACTAGTTACTGCCTGCCATTCTGAAAAGGATCCGTTTACTCCTACTCTTTGCTTCCTGTCTGCCAGCCAGTTCTCTATCCACATCAATACTGAACCCCCAATACCGTATGCTTTAAGTTTGCATACTAATCTCTTATGTGGGACCTTGTCGAAAGCCTTCTAAAAGTCCAGATATAATACATCCACTGGTTCTCCCTTATCCACTCTACTAGTTACATCCTCGAAAAATTCTATAAGATTCGTCAGACATGATTTACCTTTCATAAATCCATGCTGACTTTGTCCAATGATTTCCCCACTTTCCAAATGTGCTGCTATCCCATCTTTAATAACTGACTAGCATTTTCCCCACTACCGATGTTAGACTAACTGGTCTGTAATTCCCCGTTTTCTCTCTCCCTCCCTTTTTAAAAAGCGGGGTTACATTAGCTACACTCCAATCCTCAGGAACTACACCAGAATCTAAAGAGTTTTGAAAAATTATCACTAATGCATCCACTATTTCTATGGCTACTTCCTTAAGCACTCTGGGATGCAGCCTATCTGGCCCTGGGGATTTGTCGGCCTTTAATCCATTCAATTTACCCAACACCACTTCCCGACTAACCTGGATTTCACTCAGTTCCTCCATCTCGTTTGACCCCCGGACTCCTGCAATATCCAGCAGATTATTTATGTCTTCCTTAGTGAAGACAGAACCAATGTAGTTATTCAATTGGTCTGCCATGTCCATGATCAATTCACCTGTTTCTTACAGCAAGGGACCTACATTTGTTTTAACTAATCTTTTTCTCTTCACATATCTATAAAAGCTAATGCAGTCAGTTTTTATGTTCCCTGCCAGTTTTCTTTCATAATCTATTTTCCCTTTCCTAATTAAGTCCTTTGTCCTCCTCTGCTGGACTCACAGAATTTCTCACAGTCCTCTGGTAGGCTGCTTTTTCTGGCTAATTTGTATGCTTCATCTTTTGTTTTGATACTATCCCTGATTTTCCTTGTTATCCACGGATGCACTACCTTCCCTGATTTATTCTTTTGCCAAACTGGGATGAACAATTGTTGTAGTTCATCCATGCGGTCTTTAAATGCCTTCCATTGCATATCCACCAACAACCCTTTAAGAATCAATTGCCAGTCTATCTTGGCCAATTCACGTCTCATACCCTCAAAGTTACCTTTCTTTAAGTTCATAACCCTTTTTTCTGAATTAACTATGTCACTCTCCATCCTAATGAAGAACTCAACCATATTATGGTCACTCTTGCCCAAGGGGCCACGTACAACAAGACTGCTAGCTATCCCTTCCTCATTACTCAATACCCAGTCAAGAATAGCATGCTCTCTCGTTGGTTTCTCTACATGTTGGTTTAGAAAACTATCCCGCATACATTCCAAGAAATCCTCTTCCTCAGCACCCTTGCCAATTTGATTCACCCAATCTATATGTAGATTGAAGTCACCCATTATAACTGTTTTACCTTTGTTGCACGCATTTCTAATTTCCTGTTTGATGCCATCCCCAACTTCACTACTACTGTTAGGTGGCCTGTACACAACTCCCACCAGCGTTTTCTGCCCCTTAGTGTTTCGCAGCTCTACCCATATCGATTCCACATCCTCCAAACTAATGTCCTTCCTTTCTATTGCGATAATCTCCTCTCTAATCAGCAACGCTACCCCACCTCCTTTCCCTTTCTGTCTATCCCTCCTGAATATTGAATATCCCTGGATGTTCAGCTCCCAGCCTTGGTCACCCTGGAGCCATGTCTCCGTGATCCCAACTATATCATATTCATTAATAACTATCTGCACATTCAGCTCATCCACCTTATTACGAATGCTTCTTGTATTGAGACACAAAGCCTTCAGGCTTGTTTTTACAGCACTCTTACCCCTTATACAATTATGTTGAAAAGTAGCCCTTTTTGATTTTTGCCCTGGATTTGTCTGCCTGCCACTTTTACTTTTCACCTTGCTACCTATTGCTTCTACCCTCATTTTACACCCCTCTGTCTCTCTGCTCATGCTCCCATCCCCCTGCCACATTAGTTTAAATCCTCCCCGACAGCACTAGCAAACACTCCCCCCCAAGGACATTGGTTCCATTGCAGCCCAGGTGCAGACTGTCCTGTTTGTACTGGTCCCACCTCCCCCAGAACTGGTTCCAATGCCCTAGAAATTTGAATCCCTCCCCCTTGCACGATTTTTCAAGCCACGTATTCATCTGAAATATCTTCCTATTTCTACTCTGATTTGTACCTCCTAATGGTTCCTTTACCTTAAGGGCCCTAATCAAATCCAGTTCATTACACAATCCCAAATCCAGAATTGGCTTTTCCCTGGTAGGCTTCACTACAAGCTACTCTAAGAAACCATCTCATTGGCACTCTACAAATTCTCTCACTTGGGGACCAGCATCAAACTGCTTTTCTCAGTCTACCCGTATATTGAAATCCCCCACGACCACCGTAACATTGCCTTTCTGTTGTATCTCCTGATATAATTTGTACCCTACCTCACTGGCTGCTGTTTGTAGGCCAGTAAATAACTCCCACCAGGGTCTTTCTACCCTTGCAGTTTCTCAGCTCTACCCACAAGGATTCTCTATCATCTGATCCTATGTCAACCCTTGCTAAGGACTGAATTTCATTCCTTACCAGCAGAGCTACCCCACCCACTCTGCCCACCTGTCTGTCTGTTCAATACGACCTGTAACCTTGGATATTCAGCTCCCAGCTCCAATCCTCTCTCAGCCATGTCTATGTAATTCCCACAACATCATACCTACCTATTATTAACTGTGCTCCAAACTCATTCACTATGTTCTTTATACTACATGCATTCAAATATAACACCTTTAGTTCAGTATCCACCAACTCTCCTCTCACACCAGTCCCAATTTTATTTGACCTTCCTCTCATTTCCCTTCTTAAACTTTCTATCCTATTACTTCTAGAGACTTCAGTATCCTTTCTGCACTCTCCTTCCCTTTAACCTCATCCATACATTTCCAATTTGATCACCCCACCGCCACTATTTAGTTTTATAACCCTATCTACGGCCCTGGGTATGCTGTTTGCCAGGACTCTGGTGCAAGTGGAATCCGTCATGTCAGAACAGCTCCTTCCTTCCCCCATACTGGTGCCAATGTCCCACATATTCAAATCCACTTCTTCCACACCAATCTTTGAGCCACACGTTCAACACCTTAATCTTTACAACCCAATGTCAAGTTGTGCGTGGCTCTGGTAGCAAACTAGAGATTATTACCTTTATGGTTCTGCTTTTTAATTTAGTGCCTGGCTGTTCAAATTTTCTTATCAGAACCGCTTTCCTTGTTCTACCTACGTCATTTGTACCCACATGGACAACGGTGACTGGATCTTTCCCCTCCCCCTCCAAGTTCTTCTGCAGGTTAGAGGAGATGTCCTGAACCTGGGCACCAGGCAGGCAACGCAGCCTCCGGGACTCTCGATCCTCATGACAGAGAACAGTGTCAATGTCCCGAACGATACTATCCCCAATGACAACAACATTTCCTTCTCTCTCCCCTCTTAAATGGCCCCTTGAACCGTGGTGCCCGAGCCAGGTTGCTCATCCTTCCAACAGCCCCACACTTGTCTGCACAGGGAGCAAGAATCTCCCACCTGCCAGACAAGCTCAAGGGCTGAGGCTCCTCTAACATGGGCCTTACCTCTGTCCCCCTGCCTGCCTCACTTGCAGTCACATCCTCCTCCTGCCCACGGACCACATTGGGAGCAGTTACACTAATAGGTGTGACTATCTCCAGAAACACAGCATCCAGGTAACTCTCCCCGTCCCTGATGTGCTGCAGCGGTTGAAGCTCAGACTCCAGGTCGTCAACTTTCAGTCTGAGTTCTTCAATCAGTCAGCACTTGCTGCAGATATGGTAACCGGGATTCACCAAGGGGTTCACTAGCTCCCGCATCATGCTCCCGTTGAACATCCCGCGGTCTAGGCGTAAACTCAGGGGCAACCGCGCCTTTGGGGTTGCAGCTCCTAGACTGTGGAACAGCATCCCTCTTCCCATCAGAACTGCCCCCTCCATTGACTCCTTTAACTCGAGACTTAAAACTCATCTTTACTCTCAAGCCTTTCTTGACGTCCTCTAAATGAGGGCTATATGTATGTATTTATGTGTGTAATTAATCTATGAACCAATGTTGTATAACGTTAGTACCTCCACCAATGTAAAGCACTTTGGTCAACGAGAGTTGTTTTTTAAATGTGCTATATAAATAAAAGTGACTTGACTTGACTTGACTTGATTTGACATGCACCAGCAACACATCGCGTGATCCTACATGTCTCCCTTGTGCATCCACAAACTCCTCTGTATACTTCCTGCTTGCTGCTGCTCTGGGCCTGACAGGTCATCACTTCTCTCCTCAGCCCTTCTCTCCGAAGCCTCTCCAGCCAAAGCATCAAGTTGCACTTTTCCTCAACACGGCACTTTGCCTCAACATGGCCGCTCCCAACAGGCTGCTCCTGTACACCTTGTTCCCCTTTATTTTCTACTCTCTCACCCTAGCTGAGCCAATTGGACACCGGCTTCACACTAATGTCCCCTAAAACCCGAACTATTCAATCGTATTTGTACTGGCCAAAAGTAATTGTATAGGGCTCTGGTAAGACCACGTCTGGAGTATTGTGTACAGTTTTGGTCTCTTAATTTGAAGAAAGGACTGTCTGAAGAAGGGTTTCGGCCCGAAACGTTGCTGCTGCACCCGCTGAGTTTCTCCAGCATTTTTGGGTACCTTTGAAGAAAGGACATCCTTGTGATTGAGGCAGTGCAGCGTAGGCTCACGAGATTGATCCTTGAGATGGCGGGACTGTCATATGAGGAAAGATTGAAAAGACTAGGCTTGTATTCACTGGAGTTTAGAAGGATGGGGAATCTTATAGAAACATATAAAATTACTAGACTAAGTGTGACCCGTTGGGTCCCAGCATCACACGGGAGGGCTGCTCCCCCAACGCAATATTCCATCTCTCCACCAATTCCAATATTGGTGGCCAGTGGGGGGGGGGGGAGGGGGGGGGCCCTAGTATGGGGGTTGAAGGGACTGGTTTCCAGAGGGCTAGTATGGACATTGTGGGCCGAATGGATTCTTGGGCTGGCGGCCTGTTGTCCTTGTAGGTCACTCACTCACGGCTGGTGGGCTGGCAGTTGACTCACGGCTATTCCTTGAAATTCCACTTCAAGCAGGGTGCAAGGCCACCAAATTCAAGTGCAGTTTCATACCATTTCAAGCAGGGTGCAATGCTACTAAAGACAGCTAGTCATGACCTCTCCCTCCTCCATCTTGCAGAGACTGAGCCACGCCCACACTTCTGGGTTTATAGTCCCTCCCCCCCCCCACCAGAAAAGTTGTCGCCTTCATGGCGTGATTGACAGGAGAGAGAATCTCAACATTTTTTATACACTAATAACTCTTTTATTTTTCATTGATGGGAAAAATCCTCAGCACCTGATGAGCGGAGGGGGACTCTGAGTAAGAAGGCCAAAAATCACAGCCGTACATGGCAGCGTTTTTTCCAAAATCAATATAAAGTGCAAACAGGAAGTAGTCAAGATTAGACTTTTCATTATATAGAAGACAAGGCAACTTTAATTAGGCAACACAGCTTTAGCATTTCCAAGCCAAAGGCAACACAGCTCAACACTTCTGGGTTTTATAGTCCCTCCGGAAGGGGCGTGGCCTTTAGGAGAGAGAATCTCAATATTTTTAAAACACTAATAACTCTTTTATTTTTCATCGATGGGAAAAATCCTCTTGTCCTGTGCAGCGGAGGGGGACTGAGAAATTGGCCAAAAATCACAGCCGTAAGTGACAGCGTTTTTTCTAAAATCAATATACAGAACAACAAGAAGTGGTAAGATCAGACTTTTAGTAATATAGATAAAAGGACTGGACAAGCTAGATGCAGGAAAAATGTTCCCAATGTTGGACGAGTCCAGAACCAAGGGCCACAGTCTTAGAATAAAGGGGAGCCCATTTAAGATTGAGGTGAGAAAAAACTTTTTCACCAAGAGTTGTGAATTTGTGGAATTCCCTGCTACAGAGGGCAGTGGAGGCCAAATCACTGGATGGATTTAAGAGAGAGTTAGATAGAGCTCTAGGGGCAGGCACGGGTTATTGATTTGGGACGATCAGCCATGATCACAATGAATGGCGGTGCTGGCTCGAAGGGCCAAATGGCCTCCTCCTGCATCTATTTTCTATGTTTCTATGTTTCTAATAATTTGCTACAATTCTGCAACTTTGCAAGTGGTGAGGCAATCAATGACCAAGGAAAGTTGCAGATGGCACCTTTACTACTGTAGAGCCTTTAGGAAGATGAAACCCAAACTGAAAATTCTAAAATCCACAACTAAATATAATGGTCGACAACAGGAATTAGTAACCCCCAGATTTATCTCAGAATTGCTAACTGTTACCATAAATCACAATTTGTCTCTTTTAATTATTCTTTAAATTAAGCAGCTTAAAAAAAAAATCAGCTTCCACCAACGTTACTGAAGATCATGATATCGTCAATAGCAATGTTACCGATTATAGTACTTGACTCCTTTGTGCGTCTGGGTGACTATTTTAGCAGGTTAACATCACTGTTAACATATTGCACAGAGGAACACCACACAAACACGTAAAGCATTCATGCCAACATAAATAGCAGGCATTATGTGCTTTAATGTATTAAAAATAGAAAATGCTTAAAATGAAAAGATTGATCAACATCAAAAATAAGAAGAGGTTATTGTCTGAAGAAGGGTCTCGACCCGAAACATTGCCTATTTCCTTCGCTCCATAGATGCTGCCTCACCCGTTGAGTTTCTCCAGCATTTTTGTCTACCTTAGATTTTCCAACATCTGCAGTTCCTTCTTAAACACGAGGTTATTGTTTGATAGGTTCCAAATTTACATCTACAACCTTCAGCAATGCATCGCCTCCGTCCTCCCGAAACTCTTCCACTCCCTCTGTCGGGAATTGCTTGTCCACCATTCATTCTTGGATTCACAGACATTTTCTCCAGTTAAGCATTGGGGAAACTGAAGTTGTTGACTCCATCTCTAACCACAAACACCATTGTGCATGCACCTTCTCTGACCTCATCTACTGCGTCTGGTGTTCCCGATGTGGCCTCCTGTACATCGGCGAGACCAAGCGTAGACTCGCCGTCCGCTGTGTTCTGCCACCAAGGCCTTCTGGACTTCCCGGTAATGAACCATTTGAACTTCTATTCCCATTCCCATATGGACGTTTCGGTCTTGGGCCTCCTCCATTGCCAGTGAGGCACACACAAATTGGAGGAACAGCACCTCATATTCTACAGGGGGAGCTGACAACCCAACGGTATGAAGTAGGGTCCTGACCTGAAACATCACTTATCCATGTTCTACATAGATGCCACCTGACCAGCGTTTTGTCTTTTACATGTCCTTCTCATGGTTTTGTCACGGATTACATCTCCTTCTCATAGTCATTTGTCATCTGCTAATGCCAGTCATGGTATCTGTCCATCATGGTAGGTGGATCCTACAAGGTCTTGAGAAAGTTATCACCTGGGCAAGGATGTGTTTCAAGCCAACAAAGTCAAGGTCCATGGTGCTGAAGAAGGGGAAGATGACTGACAGATTCCACTTCTTACTATCCGGAACTGCCGTTCCCTCCATCACTGAGCAACCTGTCCAGAGTTTGGGGAAGGTTTTTGACTCAACTCTAAACGACTCTGCCGCCATTCTAAGCCTGGCTCACCAAAGTCAACAAGTCAGGTCTGCCAGGCCAGGATCTATCAGCATTCCATCCTGCCCCGAGTCCTGTGGCCCCTGCTGGTTTACGCTGTTCTATTGACCACAGTTGAGTCCCTCGAAAGGAAGATCAGCGGCTTTCTCCGCAGTTGGCTTGGTCTTCCCCGCAGCCTCAACAATGCAGCACTGTATCGGACTAGTAACATCTTGCAGCTCCCATTCAGTGGCCTCACGGAAGAGTTCATGGTGGCGCGAACAAGAGAAGCTCTGCAGTACAGGGACTCCAGGGACCAGAAGGTGTCATCAGTTGGCATCGAGGTGAGAACAGGGAGGAAATGGAAGGCGGAGAAAACAGTGGAGGTGGCAGAGTCACGCCTAAGGCAAAAGGCATTGGTGGGAGTCATGGCAACTGGCAGAGTGGGTTTGGGATACTTCCCTAAGACACCGGTTGGCAAGGCCCAGGGCAAGGAGAGACACCATCTAATCCAGGAAGATGTCCGAGCAGGTGTGGAGGAAGAGCGTGTGAGCAGGATGGTGGGGCTCAGGCAGCAGGGAGCGTGGACAAGGTGGGAGAGCACACCACAGCGCAGGATTACCTGGTCAAACATCATGCAGGCAGACTTCCAGCGCGTCCGGTTCCTTGTCCAAAGCTGTCTACGATGCCCTACCAAGCCCAGCAAACCTCCACGTCTGGGCCAAGAGCCCACTTTGCTCTGGAAGAGGATCATTAGAACATCTCCTCAGCAGCTGCCCAAAGTCCCTTGGGGAAGGTCGCTATCGGTGGCGCCATGACCAGGTGCTCAAGGTGGTTGCTGAGAGCATGGCCACTGCCATCGGTAACAGCAAACACAAAGAAATCAATCACTTTTGTCAAAGCTGTAGAGAAGCCTCGACCACAACCACAAACAAGGGCGGGCCTCCTCTACACAGCCACTGACTGGCAGCTGCACGTCGATCTGGGCACACAGCTGAAATTTCCACAGCACATCACAGCAACATCACTCCGGCCAGATATGATCATCACCTCCGAAATGACAAAACAGCGGATCATTCTGGAGCTGACAGTGCCCTGGGAAGAGTGTATTGCAGAGGCTAACGAGAGGAAACGCGCACAGTACCAGGAACTGGAGGAGATGTGCCAGGACAGTGGCTGGAAGACATAATATGAGCCCATAGAGGTTGGCTGTCGAGGCTTTGCAGGATGCTCACTCTGCAAAGTCCTCATAAGTTGGGCATTACGGGGCTGGCAAAGAAGAGGGCCATTCAATCCACAAGCGAAGCCGCAGAGAAAGCCACTAGGTGGCGTTGGATTAAGAGGGCTGATCCGTGGGCGGTTGCTGCTAAGACACAAGTCAGGGCTTGATCAACCCCGGCTGGGTCGCCTGGGCGAGTGTGTCTGATGTTGTGAGACCCGAAACACCCGATGACCCCAGGTGACATCACTGAGGATGCGTCCCAGCGCATCTAGAAGATGTATCTTTCACATTGGTGGCTGAGCTAGTTGCCCACCTCACAACCTTCCATAATATTCACCTAATAGCTGGCCCTCTATAGCACATCTTTTGCTGAAACATTCATTCTTGCTTGTTTTCTCCAGATGCAAATGTTCCTCTGCTTACTTAAACAGTGACTACTTTGATCTACCTCATTCAAAACTGTATTCCTCCGTTACTGCCCGCTTATGTGTCCCCAATTGCTGAGGCTGTGGCGGGCCGACTCGGAGCGTAGACGGCGTTCCGGCTTTCGGCAGCGGCGACATCACCACGGAGGTCCGCTGGACTGGAGAGCGGCATCTTCGGCCTGGATCGATCGCCTCAGCGCAGAAGGAGAACAAGGAGGGAAGAGACAGAGACTAAGACCTTTGCCTCCATCACAGTGAGGAGGTGCCTGGTGAACTCACTGTGGTGGATGTTAATTTGTGTTTATTGTATGTTTTGTTATTTATTGTTACTGTGTATGACTGCAGGCAACGTAATTTTGTTCAGACCGAAAGGTCTGAATGACAATAAAGGAATCAAATTCAAATTCAAATTCAAATTCAAATTTGTATTGGTGCATCCTTGATGGCACCACCCTCAATTGTCTAAGCTCTGGGCTTTTTCTCTCCCTAAACTGCTCTGCTTCATTTCATCTCCCTTGGGTCCAAGATGCTCTTTGACCAAAACTGTTGGGCGCATGTTCTAATGTCTCTTTTTTTTGACTGGGTGCCACTTGTAAATGATGTTACTCGTGATATTTTATTCCATTGCATATGCTAGCGCAAGGCAATGTATCAGAATTAGTTTGAGGTTTTATTCTAATAATATTGACCTTGAGAGTCATAGTCACAGAGTGATACAGCATGGAAACAGGCCCTTCAGCCCAATTTTCCCACATCGGCCAACATGTCCCACCTGCCAGCATTTGGTCCATATCCCTCCAAACCTGTCCTATCCATGTACCTGTCTAACTGCTTCTTAAATGTTGGGATAATCCCTGCCTCAACTATCTCCTCTGGCAGCTTGTTCCATACACCCACCACCCTTTGTGTGAAAACGTTACACCTCAAATTCCTATTAAATCTTTTCCCCTTCACAAACCTCTGGTCCTCAATTCACCTACTCTGTGCAAGAGACTCTGGTGTTATACACCTCTATAAGATCACCCCTTCATCCTCCTGCATTCCAAGGAATAGAGACCCAGCCGACTCAACCTCTGCCTATAGCTCACACCCTCCAGTCCTAGCAACATCCTCATCAATCCTTTCCAGCTTGACAACATATTTTCTATAACACAGTGTTCAGAACTGAACACAATACTCTAAATGTGGCCTCACCAATGTCTTATACAACTGCAATATGACCTCTCAACGTCTATACTCAATATTCTGGCTGATGAAGGCCTCGTGAAAGCCTTTTTGACCATCTGATCTACCTGCGACTTCACCTTCAGGGAACTATGCACCTGGACTCCTAGATTTCCTCTGCTCTTCAACAGAGCCCTACCTTTCACTGTGTAGGTCCTGCCCATGTTAGACTTCCCAAAATGCAGCATTTCACATTTTTCTGCATTAAATTCCATCAACCATTCCTCAGCCCACCTGGCCAACCGATCAAGATCCTGCTGCAATTCTTCACAACCATCTTCACTATCTGCAAAACCACCCACTTTTGTATCATCAGCAAACTTGCAAACTTCGTTTTATTTCTACCGGAAGCAACAACAAAAAAAGCATTTGAAGGTTAAGTGTTATGAAACTTTTGTCACATAAATTGACATTAATGATCCATCAAGTTTAAATTCCCAATGAAAACCTACCTATATTTTCACATAGATGCGTATATCCATGTCATGTCGATTCCATTTAGCTTGACCAATAAACTACATGAATCTAAAATATGTTGCAAATTAAATGCCACAAATCTGAGTTTCCTGGAGAGAGATTAAAATCAATGCAAAATAAGTGTAAATGCCTGTGCAAAGTAAGAAAAATAAATTGTGAGGTCTGGAACTAATAAATCATTTCAGTTAGTACTCCTGTCTCTGTTCTGCTACTTCAGGTTCTCTCATTCTCTAATTAAACTGATGGAATGTTGAGTCCAGTAGGTGATGAAACAATGATATCACATGTACATGATAAACACAAGTAGATAGTGTGGTAAAGAAAGTGAATGGTATGCTTGTCTTCATGGGACAGGGCATTGAATGCAAGAGTAAAAGTCATGATGCCGCTGTTTAGGACATTGTTTCGACTACATTTGTAATATTGTGTGCAGTTCTGGTTGCCCCATTACAGGAAGGATGTGGGGATTTTGGAGAGGGTGCAGAGAGGATAAACAGAATGCTGCTAATTGGAGTATGTATTAGCTACAAGGAGAGGTTGGACAAGATTGGATTGTTTTCCCATGAGCTTCAGAGTCGGGGGAAAAAATATGTATAAGTATAAACAATTATTGCTTCGTCCAGTAAATCTGGAGGCATGTTATGATAGTCTTTTGTGTATTTTTTCAGATAGTCACACATTTGAAGATATTTAAAATATTGATTATTTCTCAAATTATATTTCAGTTGTAATTGTTGAAATGATAATAATTTTCCAAATTCATACAAGTCTCCGAACGTTTTGATTCCTATTCTTTCCCATTGTGTAAATGATTTATCTATAGTAGAAGGTTTAAACGACGGATTATTGACTATTGGCGATAAAAGAGATAGATTTCTTAATTTTAGATTCTGTTTTATTTATTTATCAGACGTGCCATCAATATCACCGCTTCAAACAAAACTGTTGGATCACCACCCTGTTTAGGCAAAGGTAACGTGGCAATGATGACATGCTTTAATGTCATAGACTCTAAAACTCTCGTGGAAACGGTGACACAACTAAGGCCATCCACCTGCTGCCTTGATGCTTTACCTACCAACTTCTTTAAGAATGTTTTTGACTGCCTAGCAATAGACATACTGCAAATAGTTAACAGCTCTCTTCAATCAGGCAATTTCCCAAAAGCCTTGAAAACTGCAGTTATTAAACCTCTTTTAAAAAAGCGGAGCCTAGATGCCTCTATTATTAACAACTATAGACCAATTTCAAACCTATCTTTCATAAGCAAAATCATTGAGAAAGTTGTCCTCCAGCAACTTAATCAATTCCTGGCTTCAACTGGCTGCTACGACAACTTCCAGTCAGGATTTCGACCTCTTCATAGCACCGAGACCGCTCTTATTAAAGTTGTAAACGACATCCGTCTTAACACAGACTCTGGCAAAGTTTCAATATTAATGATATTAGATCTCAGTGCTGCATTCGACACTGTTGATCACTCAATACTTTTGGACAGGTTGGAAAAATGGGTGGGGCTCTCAGGCACAGTCTTAAGTTGGTTCAGGTCATATTTACAAGATAGGAACTATTTTGTTTCCATTGGAGACTTTGTATCAGAACCAACCAACGTGACGTGTGGAGTACCGCAAGGTTCGATCTTAGGGCCCTCTTTATTCAACATCTACATGCTCCCACTAGGGCAAATCATGCGATATAATAATATTGACCACCACTGCTATGCCGATGACACTCAAATCTATGTAGCGCTATCACCAAATGATTATCGCCCCATAGATCTGTTGTGCCAGTGCATTGAGCAAGTCAAAGACTGGATGTGCCAAAATTTTCTCCAACTATATAAGGACAAAACGGAGATAATTGTTTTTGGTGCTAAAAAAGAAAGGCTTAAAGTAACCCAACACCTTCACTCTCTGTCCCTGAAAACTTCAAACAAAGCCAGAAATCTTGGGGTCATTATGGATTCAGATTTAAATTTCGACAGTCACATCAAATCAGTAACAAAATCGGCCTACTATCACCTCAAAAACATAGCAAGATTAAGAGGACTCATGTCAGCTCAAGATTTAGAAAAACTTATACATGCCTTTATTAATAGTAGGCTAGATTATTGCAACGGTCTCCTTGCAGGTCTTCCAAAAAAAACTGTCAGGCAGCTACAGCTTGTTCAGAACGCTGTTGCTAGAGTTCTAACAAAGACCAAAAAATTTGAGCATATTACACCAATTCTTAAATCCTTACATTGGCTCCCTGTATGTCAGAGAATTGATTTTAAAATCCTGCTGCTCACCTATAAATCACTACATGGTTTAGGGCCAAAGTATATCACTGACATGCTTCCACTATATAAGCCTTCTAGACCGCTAAGATCTTCTGAAACCAATCTGCTAGTGATTCCCAGAGTACATACAAAACATGGGAAAGCAGGATTTAGTTACTATGCAACAAATAGCTGGAATAAACTTCCTGAAGATTTAAGACTTGCCTCAACTTTGACCACTTTTAAAACAAGACTGAAAACTTTTATGTTTACTTTAGCTTTCAGCTAAATCTTAACTACATTGCACTTTTAACTTTTGCACTTTTTATAATGCATTTTTAATTTTGTTTTTCTTTTCTTTTAGTTCTACTATTTTATTTCATTTTATTATTTCATTTATTGTATGACATGTTTTTATGTGAAGCACTTTGAGTCTGCCTCGTGTATGAAATGTGCTATATAAATAAAGTTGCCTTGCCTTGCCTTGCCTTGTTTCCAAGTTCTAATTGTGCTATGTATAATTTGATTTTTATTGTAATTTTTGTTATTCAGATTCATTGGTGAGAGGAGAGTCGCTCCTATATTGCACGGAGAGCAGTCCTCTCTCTCCATTACAATCCAGTCCACCTGCTGGGCAGAGTTGTCCAGTAGGTGAATCATATTTTTAATATTTACTGCCCAATTATAGTACATAAAGTTAGGGAGTGCTAGACCACCCAGCTCTTTGGATTTACTCAGGTGTGTTCTTTGTATTCTGTGGGATTTATAGTCCCATATAAAATTTATAATATCTGAGTCCAGTTTTTTGAAAAACTTTTTTGGAAGATATATAGGGATTGATTGAAATAGATATAGGGCTTGTGGTAGAAAGATCATTTTATAGCATTTATTCGACCTATTAAAGACATCGGGAGTGTTTTCCAGAATTTGATTAGAGTATTTAGTTTCTTAAGTAAGGGACTATAATTGGCATTGAACATAGCATGATAGTTTCTAGTAATTTCAATTCCCAAATATTTAAATTTTTCTGTGGCTATTTTAAAGGGGAATTTTAAGAGATGTGTTGAGTCTTTCGGTTTTATCGACATAATTTCACTTTTGTTCCAATTTATTCTGTATCCTGAGAAAGATCCAAAGTCCTCAATTAGATTTAGTATGTTTGGTATACTAATTTGGGGTTTTGTGATGTACAGTAGTACATCGTCTGCATATAAAGATATTATGTTATTTGAATATTTTGTATTATGACCGTAAATATCCGGGTGTGTTCTGATGCTTTCGGCTAATGGTTCAATTACCAGAGCAAATAACAGCGGTGATAATGAACATCCTTGTCTATTGCCCCTTGATAATTGGAATTTCGTAGATAGTATATTATTAGTTAATATTCTAGCCATAGGTTTGTTATATAATAATTTTATCCATGCGATGAAGTTCTCTCCCATTTGAAATTTTTGCAATACTTTAATCATATAATCCCATCCTACTTGATCAAATGCTTTTTCTGCGTCCAATGAAATGATTGATAACTCTTGTTCTTGAGGTTTGTGTGAATGCATTATGTTAAGCAGACGTCTCAGGTTATTAAATGAGTGTCTCTTGGGTATAAATCCCGTTTAATCCTCGTTTATTAATTTACTAACATATTTACTTAGTCTTCTAGCTAGTGTTTTCGCTAATATTTTTTGATCCGTATTTAACAATGCAATAGCTCTGTATGAGCCTGGTTCTTCTATGTCTTTATATTTTTTAAATATTAATGTAATCGTTGATTCTGCTAGTGTTTCAGGTAGGATTTGTTCTTTAAAAGCATATGTATACATTTTCTGTAAACGTGGTGTAACTATGTCGTCAAAACTTTTATAAAATTCATTACTGAATCCGTCTGGTCCTGATGTTTTTCCATTTTTTAGTGTGTTTATTGTGTCTTCTATTTCCTTAGATGTAATTTGTGCTCCCAGTTTCTCTTGTTCCTTCAATTCTAGTTTTGGAAGATTACAATTGTCCAGGAACTCTGAAACTTTATTATTGTCTGTTAGCGTTTTGGATGTGTATAAATTCTGGTAAAATTGAGCAAATCTTTTATTGATATCATTGGGTAGTGTTAATAATTCCCCTCTATCTGATTTAATCTTTAAAATTGCTTGGTCTTTTTCCCGTTTTTTCAGTTGGCGTGCCAGAGGTTTGTGGGGTTTATCCCCGAATTCAAAGTGTTCCTGTTTTGTAATTTGGAATAGTCTTATAACTTTATCTGATAATAGCTTATTTAGTTTAAATTTCAATATTAATATTTTATTATGTTTATCCATAGTTGGATCTTTAGCATTATCTATATCTAGTTGTCTGATTTGTTATTCTAATTGTCTTTGTTCATTCTTATTCTTTTTGTTTTGAAAAGCTTGGTATGAGATAATGACTCCTCTAATAAATGCTTTGAAGGATTCCCATAGTAAAGTGGGCGATATGTCTGGTATATCGTTTATCTCAAAAAATAAGTCCATCTGTTTCTTTAGATATATACTCCCTTGTGGGTCTTTTAAAATTTGCGAGTTAAACCTCCAAAACGATTTATTCGTAGACATTCCTTCCAGTTTTAAAAAGAAAGTTAGCGGGGAGTTTCTTCGGCCTTTGAAGACAAAGGCTGAATCAGCAAGCCCAATATCATACTTATATAACACTATTTTAAATATAGAAATACCTACAACTGACGGTATTAGAAGAGACTGGGAACAAGAACTAGCTATAAAAATTTCAAAAGAGAGCTGGGATAAACACTTACTATATGTGCATAAATGCTCGATCAACGTAAGACATACTCTAATTCAATTCAAAACAAAACATTACATAGACTATACTATTCAAAAAACCAAAATAAATAAACTTTTCCCTAACGTCTCACCCATTTGTGATAAATGTCAGTCTCAAGAAGCTACCATAGTGCACTAACCAAAAATTTTGGAACAAAATATTTGAAATTTTCTCTAAATTATTTAAAATAAAACTGATACCTAAAGCAGAATGGAATATTTTTGGAATAACGGAAGGTAGCCCTGAACTAAACGTGTTTCAAAAGAATTTATTTAATTACGGGCTAATAACGGGAAAAAAGCTTATACTCAAATTCTGGAAAAAAGCTCCTATACCAACAATAAAAATGTGGATTTCAAACATGTTCGAAACATTACACCTGGAAGATATGAGACTCCTCCTTGCAGGCAAAGCAGACCACGTCCAAAAGGTTGGTATATCCCTTTTTGCGGAGTTTTTTTATAATAGAGCGATTGTTTCTCTTTCTTTCTTTCTTTTCTAGGGTCTATTTCTTTACTTTCTTCTCTAACTCTCTCTCTAATGGGATCTCTTTTTCCAACACTTTCCTGCACTTTCACGACTCTTTCTCACTTTCCTTACTTCTTTTATTTCTATCTTTCTTAAAGCTCAAAAAATGAAGGGGTACAACAAATGTAATAAGATATATGTGGTGTGTATTACTGTAAATTATTGTACTTCTAATTAAAAAATAAAAATTAAAAATAAAGTTTTTTAAAGTATAAACAATTATGAGATGGACAATCAGAACCTTTTTCCCAGCGTGGAAATGTTAAAAACTTCTTTAAGGGCCTGTCCCACTGTACGAGGTAATTCAAGAGTTCCCCTGAGTTTTCCCCTGATTCGAACTCGGACAATGTTCGTAGCGGGTCCGTAGGAGTTCGTGGATGTCCCGTAGCGGCTCGTACGAGGAATAAAGTAACAATTTTTTTCATCACGAATAATTTTTTACTCGTGGACATTTTTCACAGTGCTGAAAAATCGTCACGAGTTTACCGGATTTCCCGAGCACCTACCTTTACGTGTACGAGCCGCTACGAGAGATCCTTGTAGTTCATAGGCCCTAATCCAGGCATCATTCTGGTAAACTTCCTTTGCACTTTTTTCCAAAGCCTCCAGACTCATCCTGTAATGGGGCGGCCAGAACTGCACACAATACTCCAATTGCGGCCTTACCAAAATTCTGTAAAGTTGAATTATGACTGTGATACTCAATGCCCTAACCTGTGAAAGCAAGCATACCAAATGCCTTCTTTACCATGCCATCTACTTGTGTTGGCACTTTCAAGGAGGTATCCATCTGTGCATCAATGCTCTTAAATTTCATTCCATTAATTGTTTATTTCCCCCTTACACTTGACTTCCCAAAGTGCATCACCTCACACTTGCTCAGATTAAACTCTATCTGACATTTATCCAGCCATTTTTGGAGCTGGTCTAAATCTCACTGAACACTTCCACAGCCTTCCTTGTAGCCTATGACCCCAGCCTTCTTGGAACCATCTAAAAACCTACTGACCAATCCATCCAAGTTAGTTATCTATATTACTAAAACTCTGATCTTGACCGCTTTTGGCCCACTGTGCTGCGATTTCCGACAGAACGCTGCCACCTACGGCTGTCATTTTTGGCCACCTCGCTCAGAGCCCCCCTCCGATTTATGGGCGTGGAGGATTTTTTCCTATCTATGACAAATCAGAGAGTTATTAATGTTTTTTTTTTTAATCACCATTCTCTCTGCTGCCCCTGCTGGAGGGAGGGGGAGGTACTATAAAACCAGAACGTGGTTTGCCTCACTCAGTCTCTGCAAGATGGATGAAGCCAAGGGTCCCATCTCTCTGAGCTCTGAATAACACTGAACAAATGTTTACACAACTGTGAGTCCCCTTAATGTGGTTTGAAAATGAAAATATGTTTTGTTTGAGGTAAATGGCACTGCCTGCAAATGGTTGTTTGAGTGCTTTGGCTTGAAGTTGAAAGGCACCACTTACTGCAAATGGTGGCTTGGGTACTTTGGCTTGAAGTTGAAAGGCACTACTTACTGCAAATGGTGGCTTGGGAGCTTTGGTTTAAAGTTGAGAGGACTACTTACTGCAAATGGTGGCTTGGAAGCTTTGGCTTGAAGTTGAAAGGCACTACTTACTGCACATGGTGGCTTGGGTGCTTTGGCTTAAAGTTGAAAGGCACTACTTACTGCAAACGGTGGCTTGGCTGCTTTGGTTTGAAGTTGAAAGGCACTACACTGCAAATGGTGGCTTGGGTGCTTAGGCTTGAGGTTGAAAGGCACTACTTACTGCAAATGGTGGCTTGGGTGCTTTGGCTTGAAGTTGAAAGGCACTACTTACAGCAAATGGTGGCTTGGGAGCTTTGGCTTGAAGTTGAAAGGCACTACTTACTGCAAATGGTGGTTTGGGTGCTTTGGCTTGAAGTTAAAAGGCACTACTTACTGCAAATGGTGGCATGAAGTTGAAAGGCACTACTTACTGTAAATGGTGGCTTGGCTCTGGCTTGAAGTTGAAAGGCACTACTTACCGCAAATGATGACTTGGGAGCTTTGGTTTGAAGTTGAAAGGCTCTACTTACTGCAAATGGCGGCCTGGGTGGTTTGGCTTGAAGTTAAAAGGCACTACTGCAAATGCACTTACTTCCTGTTTGCACTCTATATTGATTTTAGATAAAACGCTACCACTTACGGCTGTGATTTTTGGGCATCTTACTCAGTCCCCCCTCTGCTGAGCAGGTGCAGAGAATTCTTCCCATCAATGAAAAATAAAAGTGTTAATAGTGTTTACAAAATGTTGAGAATCTCTCTACTGTCAATCACGCCATGAAAGCCACACCTTTTCTGGCGGGAGGGGGAGGGGTTATAAAATCCGTAAGTGTGGGTGTGGCTCAGTCTCTGCATGATGGGGGAGGGAGAGGTCACGACTCTGTCTGAGCTGTGAATCAACTGAACACACGGAATGTCTACTGAACTGTGAGTTTGGTGTTTTGTGTGGTTTTATGTTGGTTTCACCCTGCATGAAATGGTATGAAACTGCACTTGAATTTGGTGGCCTTGGATCCAGCTTGAAGTGGTATGAAACTGCACTTGAATTCGATGGCCTAGCACCCTGCTTGAAGTGGTTGGAAAATGCACTTGAATTCAGTGGCCTTGCACCCTGCTCGTAGTGGTAAGAAACTGCACTTGAATTTGGTGGCCTTGCACCCTGCTTGACATGGTAGGAACATGGATTTGAATTTGGTGGCCCTGCACCCTGCTTGAAATGGAATTTCAAGGAATAGTCATGAGTCAACTGCTAGCCCACCAGCCGTGAGTGAGTTGCCAGCAGATCAGGCTTGAGGGACTGAGCTGCCACCCCAAGAACCCATACCAGCCCCCCCACTGGCCACCAATATTGGAATTGGTGGAGAGGTGGAAAATTGCGTCGGGGGACCAGCCCTCCCGTGTGAACATGGGACCCAAGGGGTCACACTTAGCCTAGTATATATATATACCACAAACTGCTGCAATCCCAGCACTGACCCCTGCAGAACTCCACTGGTTCCAGACGTCCAGCCTGAATATTGTCCTTCCACCACAACCCTATGTCTTCTATCAGTAATCCATACAACCAAGTCACTGTAATCCCGTGAATCTTAATCTTCTGGGTCAGCCTGTCGCGGGGACTTTATCAAATGTCTTACTCAAATCTATGTTGACGGCATCCACCACCCTACCCTCATCGATCACTTTTGTCATGTAGGTACGTTACAATACTTATCTTCAGCGGTGCTGCAATTCTGCCACTGGCCGAGTGCGCGATTTTGGTGCCTTTGAAGGTGGGGCGAGGTTAAAATGCGGTATTTTCCTACCTTGTCCTGGATTATATTTGGTTGGAGTGCAAGCTTTTGCTGAAGAATTGTTCCGACGGGCGTTCTGTGTATTTTTTTTTTAAATTGCCCGACTAGTTCAGCGCGGATTTAAAATCAGCTTCTAAAGCCGTCAACGCCGACAACGGGGACGGATTTCAGGTACGGGACAGGTAAACGAAAGCCGTTTATTTTATGTATAAAAGTGCTCCTTAAGATGCCTTTAGTTCACATTTGAAGTTGCGAAACAGTGATTTAGTCCCCATTTGAACCGGCAGTATTTTTCATGCCGATACGGGTCTAAATTCACCGCAAACCGCAACGTTCCAAATGATCGCGTTCCAGAAAAACCCACTTGCAATATGATTTAAATGGCCAATAATTTACAGGTATTAAACATTACATTCCTTCCATTTGGCCTATAAATCCATGACAATGAGATTTTAAAATCATGTTATATTGTGAATTATTGTGTGAATGTTATTTGGACACTTAGGCTATTTAAAAATGTTAATCTATTCTTAAGAAATTGATAGATGTTTAGATCTAGTAATTGAATTTTGTAATTAGCTACAATTAGGTAACTAACTAATTATATGCTTTAATTTCAAGTCATCTAAGTAAGATTGTTTCATATTTGTTTCAGAATGCTTCGATCTAAAATAACTGAATTTTTTTTTCAGTTCTCTTAATTTTTAAGAAATTTAAGGCCATTTGACTGTCCTCGATCACAGCTTTTATGTTAAGTCAATGGAAAAGCAATAGGGAACAAGATGCTAATTTCCGAGTATGAAAATGGCCATAACTTTTTTAATACGAAGATATGAAAGTGAATTAAGTGTCAAATTAAACTTCTTTTTATGCTTTATCTGATGAGATAAATTACAGACTTGATTTATAAAATCTCAACATTTTGTAACATTGCTATGTCAAGTCCTCAAAAAACTTGATCAACACACGACCTGCCTTGTGGAAAAACCATGCTGATTGTCCCTCATTAACTCATTATGGCCATTAGGCCATTCAGCCCATCGAGTCTACTCCATCATTCAATCATGGCTGATCTATCTCCCCCGCCTAACCCCATTCTCTAGCTTTCTCCCCAAAACCTCTGACACCAATACTAATCAAGAATATATCCACTGACTTGGCCTCCACAGCCTTCTGTGGCAGAGAATCCCACAGATTTACCACCCTCTGACGCTCCAGCACTGCACCGCCGTCCTCAGACCCGCAGCTCCGCCGCCGCCGATGCCGGTGCCGCCGATGCCGAGGCTCCGGGCGGTTCCCTCGCTCCTCGGACCCGCAGCTCCGCAGCCGCCGCCGATGCCGATGCCGAGGCTCCGGGCGGTCCCCTCAGGAAATGCCGCTCCAGGCCCGCTGGTAGGCCGCGAGGACGGGTCGAAAGTGCAGCCCGGAGAAAAGCTGCATCTCCGACCAGGTAGGGACCCTGAAAATTCGTTTCCCCCTCCCCCCTCCCCCATACATAAAAATCTAGAACTCCTTAAAAAAAATAAAAAAAAAACCCACTAAACTAACTAAAAATAAGAAAAAAGAAATGAAAAACAGACAGCTGCAGGCTAGGCAGCCATACCCCCTACAGGTCGGCGCCAATCTGCAGTCTAGCACATTCTTGCTAGGTCCAGCCTTCTCCCTATCCAAAATAATCTTCAAACTTGGAACTGTGATCGCTATTCCCAAAAATGTTCTTCTACTGTAACATCAGTTACCTGTCCAGGTAACACTGTAACATCAGTTACCTGTCCAGGTAACACTGTAACATCAGTTACCTGTCCAGGTAACACTGTAACATCAGTTACCTGTCCAGGTAACACTGTAACATCAGTTACCTGTCCAGGTAACACTGTAACATCAGTTACCTGTCCAGGTAACACTGTAACATCAGTTACCTGTCCAGGTAACACTGTAACATCAGTTACCTGTCCAGGCTAATTTTCCCAACACAAGGTCCAGCATGCTCCCTTCACGGGTTGGACTATCCACATACGGTTTTGAAGAAACCCACTTGGGTCCACCTCACAAATTGTGCCCCATCTAAACCTTTGGCACTGAGCAAGTCCCAGTCAAAGTTGCGAAATTTAAAGTCACCCACTAAGGCAACATTGTTGCTTTGGCATCTTTCGATAATCTGTCTACATATCGACCTGAAACGTCACCCGTTCCTTCTCTCCAGAGATACTGCTTGTCTCGCTGAGTTACTCCAGCATTTTGTGTATCTTTGGGAACTGTGGGAGATGGGGATGTAATGGGAGGAGTGTGTGAGTGGTGGGGAAGATGGTGAGTGTAGGGTCGGGCGTTATAGGACAGAGGGCATGTGTGGAAGGAAGCACCTGGGGGAGCAGGCTACTGAATATAGGCAATACAACTTTTAGGCCTTCAGGTTGTACACTACCAAGATGGAAAATGAGGTGCTGTGTCTCCAGTTTCCTTTTGGCCTCATCCTGGCAATGGAGGAGGCCCAGGGCAGGAAGGCAAGTGTGGGAATAGGAGGGGAACTGAAATGGCTAGCAACTGGGTGCTTCACAGGCATGGTGGAAGATGCTTGGCAAAGCATTGCCTACCATGCGCTAGTTCTCACGGATACACTGCATCTCCCACATGAGAAGCCATATCGAGAAAACTTAATGCAAGAGACGAGTTCAGAGAAGATTCACGTGAATCTGCGACTCATCTGGAAGAACCGTTTGGTCCCTGGATGGTGGCGAGGGTGAAGGTACCTCTTGTGGGCAGGAAGGGGGATGTGTGAATCAGGGAGTCGTGATGGTAGTGACGCCTACAGAAAGCAGAAGTGGTGGGGGAAGCAAGAGGTGGTGGGGTAAAGTGGTAGCTGGCGGTAATGTTGAAAAATAACATGCTGGATGCGAAGGCTGGTGGGTGAAAGGTGAAGACCAGGGGGACAATGAAAGACCATTACATGTCAGCAATAATTTAAAAAAATCCATGTTAATCCTGGTTGAAAATATTAGGAGGCAAATCAATCAAACATCAGTCTTCTAATAATTCTCATATTTCCACATTGAAAACCTTTTCAGCAGGATTAATTAAATGCAATACTGTTGGATGAATATTGGAGATTGATATCTTCCATGCTAAGAACACACACAGGGGGAAACACTCATAATGTAGAATTCTGCAGATGCTGTTTCTGCTCAAAAGCTACTGACTTTAAATCACCGAGCTATCTGTCAACAGATACTGCATCAGTTCATGAGTATTTCCAGAATTGCCAGAAAAGTACTGGATAAACCTAAACATGATGAAGTGTTAGCATTGAGATATTGCAAAACAGAACTATATACTTGCTTAAAAAACATGCAAAGACAAAGAGCTAGGTGATCTCCCAACCAACAAATATTATCCAAGTTTCGCAACCCTCCCTGTGACTGGTCATGAAGAGGGAAGGTCCCAAAAACATTGGTCTGAATGGAAGGGTCTCGACCCGAAACGTCACCTATTCCTTTTCTCCAGAGATGATGTTTGATCCGCTGAGTTAATCCAGCATTTTGTGCCTATCTTCGGTTTAAACCAACATCTGCAGTTCCATCCTACCATTACAATCCTCATTGACAGCGAGGCAAACAGGTGAGTGCTAAAGATATTGTGTTCAGCCTGAAGAGTTGAATTGATCCATCTCACTTCTTTTTGAGATCCTCACTATCACATAGGCTGATCCCCAGCCAACTCAATCACACAGCTTAATATCAAGAAATGACCGACAGCACTGAACACAGGGAAAGTAATGGTTGTGGGATTGAGGACCTGCACTCCAGAACTAGCTGGCCCTCGAGCCAAGCTGTTCCGATCCAGTTGTACAAGTGCTATGAAGTGCCATTTATACACTGCTATTCAATTTACTGATGTGCCACTTGGTTTTGCTATGACTGCTTCATTCCAAACCTCATCACCGTCTTAGTCCAACCTACCATCTGAATTTCAGCAGTAGAGGACCTCCTTGATATCCAATCAATATTTGACCAAGTGTAACATTACGGAACTTTGATAAAACTGAAGTCAATGGCAATCACAGAGAAATCAGCCTGCAATGGCTGGAGGCAGATTTCACACAGAGGAAGTCACATAGTGGTTGTAGACACAAGAAACTGCAGATGCTGGAACAAAAAACTAAATGCTGGAAGAAATCAATGGCTTCATCTATGGAGGGAAAGGTCAGGTGACATTGCCGTTCAGGACCCTTCTTCAGACTTCAGTGTGGTTGATCCCAGTCACAGGACATCACAACAGGAGTTCCTCAGATGTCCCAGGGAAAACCATCTTTTGTTGCTTCATCGACAAGCTTCCATCTATCATAATGTCAGCAGTGTCGATGTTCAATTATGATTGCCACATCATTCAATTTCATCTGCAGCTCCTGAGCAATCAAAACCGCATGAAGCATTAAGCTTGCATGAAGCAAAAACTGGCCAAACGTTGGATGCTAATTGGCAAGTAACATCGGTACCAGCAAGGGTCTAACCATGTAGGAGGGTCCAGGAACAGAGGTCATAGCCTCAGAATTAAAGGACGTTCCTTTAAGAAGGAGATGAGGAGGAATTTCTTTAGTCAGAAGGTGGTGAATGTGGCTGTGGAGGCCATGGAGGCCGTCAATGGATATTTTTAAGGCAGAGATAGATAGATTCTTGATTCGTGCAGGTGTCAGGAGTTATGGGGAGAAGGCAGGAGGATGGGGTTAGGAGGGAGAGATAGACCAGCCATGATTGATTGGCAGAGTAAACTTGATGGGCCGAATGGCCTAATTCTGCTCCTATCACTTATGAACACTTATGAACCTTGATGTTAAATGACATTAACATTACCCAATGTGTAAGAAGGAACTACAGATGCTGGTTTAAACCACAGATAGACACAAAAAGCTGGAGTAACTTAGCGGGACAGGCAGCATCTCCGGAGAGAAGGAATGGACGTTTCAAGTTGAAACGACCCCCCCCCCCCCCCCCCCCCCACCCCCCCACTCTTCTCCCCAATCCGCTACCCTAAATGTTTAGGATTCACTCCTACATTGCTGGCATTCCAACATCCATTCCCTCCACTGCTGTGAAGTGTATTCCTGCAAAAATCCACTGGAGTAAAACCCCTGTCCCACGGTACGAGTTCATTCCAAGAGTTCTCCCGTGTTTGCCCTGATTCGAACTCAGAGATTTACAGTAATGGCCACTCGTCGGTACTCGGGGCTCTCATGGACAATTTTCATCATGTTGAAAAATCTTCATGGGTCTTCCCGAGCTTACCTGCCGTTAGCGAGTCGTCCCGAGTACTTGCCTTTAGCGCTAAGAAACGTCCCCGAGCTCCGACGTACCCGCTACGTTCATTCTCCGTGCTTACCACGAGTTTGATTTTTTTTTAACTTGGGAGAGCTCTTGGAATGAACTCGTACCGTGGGACAGGGCTTTTATTAGTCATCTAGGCTATTCTAACGAAAGATACTAGATTTTTGATTCTAACAGCACCTCCAAACCCTGTGATATTAATGGCAAACTCTCCGGACATATGCACACCCCCCCCTCTATCCGCCTCCCCCTTCATGCTTGCTGGCTCTAAACCCTGAGACACAAGGAACTGCAGATGCTGGAATAATGAGCAAAACACAAAGTTCTGGAGGAACTCAGCGAGTCGGGGCAGCATCCGTGGAAGGAATAGACAGACGACGACAGAGGAATCCTTCAGGCTAAATCCTGGTTCAAATCCTGGTATTTACAACTGCACAGTTGTGACTTCACAAGAAAATTTGGCGCGATTCCAGAAGGGCGTTGGAAAAAAACATTAAAAAAATATTGCATTTTATTAAATATGTTAAAGTAGGGAAAAAATGCATTTGGAAAGAGGGTTGAAGTTCATGGGAGAGCAATTTTACTTCGGAGTCACGTGAGTGACTACGTGAAGAACCCGCTCAGTGTGCAGGCGCGGCATTACGCCAGCAGTGCAACAGCGGCTGCCACGGGAGCTAGGCTGTCCCGTTACAGGATGAACCGGACCGTCAGGTGAGTACCCTGAGGTCGGGTTTTCTTTTACAGATGAGCCTTTTACTGCTTGTGTTTTTTACAGGCAGAGAAAAAGGCTCTGGAACAAAACTGTCCGCCGTTTTCCCGTTGGGGAGGGGGGCAGCAACAGGCGGTAGGAGCGACCCGGTGTTCCGTAATTCCCCGACACCGTGCCGAGGCCAGCCCGCTAGTACCTGAGCAGTGGGCTGGACGCATAGCCACTCGAGAGGCATCCGGCAGGTGTTCCCGATGTCCGACGGGACGTCTCTCCACCCGCACGGGGGGAGAGAGAGCCGCCTGAGCCACTGGAGCGGCTCACGGAGCAGATGCCTGCGAGACGCGCTGTTTGAGGGGCGCTCTCGCATCTACAAGGCAAAAGCTCCAGAAGAACCTGTCCCCCGCTCGACTCCAGCGGAGGAGCGTTCCATTGCAGGGGGGGCAGCAACAGGCGGTAGGAACAATTACCGGTCGCCCCGCTATCCCCATCACCGTGCCGAGCCCAGTCCCGCTAGTGCCTGAACTGCGGGCTGGATGTCTAGCCATCCGAACAGGCATCCGGCCGGTGGCGTCCGATTCGTCGGACGGGGACATGTCTCCACCTAAATAGAGGAGAGACAGCCACCTGAGCTGCATCCAACAGCAATTGGAGCAGCTCCAGCGAGATGCGCAGAAAGAGCGCTCTCGCGGAGGGAGGTCAGGCACCCCCTCCACAGTGCCTCATGCACTGCCCTCTGCTCCCTCATTACTGGAGGCTAGCATTGGTGACCAGGGCTGGGCTGGTCTGGAACAGGGGCAGGCGGACGAATTCGGGAGTATGCCAGGGGTGCAGGAACATGAAGAGCTGTTGGGTGTGATGGACCGCTTGTAGCAACCCCACGGGCTGGAGCACCGCGGAACCAAGAATGGCGGCCAGCATCAACCATTACTGGAAAAGGTGCTCGCTGAGGTGCTGAAACAACACAGCACCAGAAAACGGTGAGGCCCTCAAAGTAAAAAGTGTCAACAGCCAAATCTGGGGGCATGTGGGTCACACATCCAGACCCAAGAACTCAAACTACAGCGGATCCTAAGGCTCCTGACGTCAGCCATCACAGCCTTTGCTCGTTCCGTGGAGACCACGGAGATGGATACCTGCCAGCAGGATGTGCTGGCATTAATGTGTACCACACAATTTGAGATCAACAATCTCCAGAGGGAAACATAAGACCTGCCCTCAATCCCAAATTTGCTGGCTTGTGTAAAGCCCCAGCTGCGGAGACGGACGCGCTGCTATTTGGGAAAGACTTCAATAAAAACTGAAGGAGATGCAGGAAGCATCAAAAACCTTCGGCCTAATGAGGGCAGGCCCCGGGACGAGCAAACCAAGACCTCCGATACCCAAGTGGCAGCACCCCACGGCATCCACCAGTCGACGTCCGCAATATGGGACTGGTGAACGCTTGGGGTCCGCACATTATCCCCAAAGATCTTTCAGATCAGGGCCCACAGCGGACCCTCTGGAAAATGCGCCTCCCCCCAACATCGCCAGCACGTCAGAACAAAATCTTCAGGAAAATGAAGAAACAGAATCGCCAATAACCATGGAGGTAGGTGGGTCTGGTCCCTACCAGCATATAGAGAATAAGGGTGCTTTATTAACAGGGGGGAGATTACATTTGTTTAAAGAAGCATGGGGTATGGTCACGAGTGACAAGTATATACTCAACAACATTACAGGATATAAAATACAATTCATGTCAGAAAAAACGCCGCCAGTTCAACAATGGCCCCAAAGGGTATTTCTCCCTCCGTCAAAGAGAAACGTAAGGGACAAGCTGAACTGGTGAGACTTATCACAAAGGGGGTCATCGAAAAGACCAAACATGAACCTTTGGAAATTGTATCGAATATATTCACTAAAACCAAAAAAGATGGTGTCTGTCGCATCATCATTGACTTAACATCACTAAACAAATTTGTTAAGTGTATACATTTCAAAATGGAGACATATGTTACTGCCAAACAACTGAATTCCAAAGGACACTTCATGGCAAGCATTTATCTTAAAGATGCTTACTATCTAGTACCCATATACAAGGATCATCGCAGATACCTAAAATTTATCTGGATGGTACAAAGCATTGCCCTATGGGCGAACTTCAGCCCAAGATTATTCACCAAAATATTGAACCCAGCCATGGCAATACTAAGAAAACAAAAACATATTGTCATGGCATATCTGGAGGATATTCTCATAGTAGGGAAAACGATGGAATTGGCTGTGGCAGCAGTATCAGCTACAAAACAGCTCCTCGAAACTCTGGGGTTCGTCCTACATCCAGATAAATCTAAGTTGAAGCCATCCACTATCATGGACTACCTGGGCTTCACAATTAACTCAGTCCATATGACTGTTACCTTGCCAAAGGCAAAAATGGTTGAATTAGCACAATCATGCAACAAATTAATGGTCAACGAGCGACCAACTATTCGACAAGTAGCAAGAGTAATTGGGGAAATGGTAGCAGCATTTCCGGCTACACAATTCGGACCTTTGCACTATCAAAAAATTTACAGAGAGCAAAGGTACGGGCAATAAAACGACATACAGGTCACTATGATCGTGTCATGAACTTACCCACTGAAGCAATATCAGAGCTACAGTGGTGGGCAGAAAACGTTTGGCATAGTTTCAGCCCTATCTTTATCACTAACCCTACTTTAGTTATTCAAACAGATGCCAGTGCTCAAGGCTGGGGAGCGGCTAACTCCATATCCAGCACAAGTGGTAGATGGACTAAACTAGAGTTATCATTACTACTTACACTGGGCATTTAACTATCTAGAGATGTTGGGCGCCTTTTATGGTTTAAAAGCATATGTATCTAATATGCAGCACTTGCATGTTCGGTTACAAATTGATAAATACTACGATGATGGCTTATATTAACCATATGGGTGGCATAAAATCATTATCATGCGACAAATTGGTCAACATGATTTGGCAATGGTATGTCGAAAGACTTATTTGGCTATCAGCTACTTACCTACCAGGTAAGCTAAACACCCATGCCATGAGAAAATTAAACGCCTAGGTTGCAAGTTTGAACAGACCTTACCTGGAACTGGGATTGTCCAAACAAACCATCACCACCATGTCGGCATCCCTTCGAACATCCACCAAGAGGCAGTACTTAACCAGCATCAAAAAAGGGAGAAGTACTGCCAGGAAACATGGACAACATACGCAACAGCTACAGCCACCAACATACTGGAGTTCCTGGCCATCTACACCACGATGTAGGGATCAGCTACAGTGCCATCAACACAGCGCAGAGTGCTCTTTCTGCTTATCTCAAACCAGCGGCAGGACAACAGGCGATGGGATCCCATCCACTGGTGGTAAAACTGATGAAGGGCATTTACAATATCAAGCCCTAAGCCCAGGTATACCCATATTTGGGATATCAGTGTGGTCCTGACATATCCCCCCGCCTCGAGCAAGCTACACTAAAGACGCTTAGGTTGATGGCACTTGTATCCGCTCAGAGGGTCCAGTCACTACACCTATTGCGACTGGACAACATGATCACAGCTCCAGACCAGATCTGTCGTTATCCAGCGACTGGTCAAACAGAGCAGACCAGGAACACCTAATCCAGTTGTGGCTTACCCACCAGAACCACGGTTATGTGCCATGACCTACCTACTATCCTACATAGACACAACCAGAATATTCGAGGGAGATGAAAAGCCTTGTGGGTCAGTCACAAAAACCTTATGGTGGGGTACGAGCCAAACCATTGCGAGATGGCTCAAGCAGGTGCTAGAAACTGCTGGGATAAACACTAACATGTACAAATTTTATTCCACCAGGGCAGCATCCATGTCGACGGCTAAAGAATGGACATGCCTATACACCACATCCTGGCTACAGCAGGATGGTGGGAAGGGAAAAGACCGTTCAGAAATTTTATAATAAGCCGTTGGCAAAACCTGGTTTATTTGCAGTAAAGATTTACGAACTGCAAATAGTTAATTTAAGCCCAGGGGAGCAACTTAATTCTTTGTTGTTATTGTTTAAAAAATACCATTGTGTTTTTCTACAAATAGACTCATTGGTTCATTACGATAACACTTCCTCCCTCAAGAACTTCGGCAGTGAGTGAAATGAAACTGTTACACGGTTTGAAATCACAGAGCTTTGAAATCTTCACGTAGTCACTCACGTGACTCCGAAGTAAAATAGTAAGATTAAACGAGAACTTACCAGTTTGAAGTTTGATCTGTATTTTATGAGGAGTTACGATGAGGGATTACGTGCCCTCCGCTCCCACCCTCATTATATGGATCAAACTAATAAATTGATGTCTCCTTATCTTTACTATGTTTACTTCAAAATAACTGTGTCTATCTGTGATTCCACACCGCTGCTTGGAAGTATGCCGCGCCTGCGCACTGAGCGGGTTCTTCACGTAATCCCTCATCGTAACTCCTCATAAAATACAGATCAAACTTCAAACTGGTAAGTTCTCATTTAATCTTACTATTCTCATTGCTCCAATGTTGCAGAAACTGCAGCAAAACGGTGTAGCATTGTATTTAGTTCTTAAGGGCCTGTCCCACTTTCACGAGGTAATTCACAAATTCTCCCGTGTTCCCTTGAGTCAAACTCGCAGAATGTTCGTAACAAGTCCGTAGGAGTTCGTAGATATATCGTAGTAGCTCATTATGCCAGCTGTAGGTACTCGTGACATCAGGTAAGTCGGAACGTTTTTTCCAGCCCGTTAAAAAATGTCCACGAGTAAATAAATGGTCAGGATGAAAGAATTGTTGTGAAAGTGGGACAGGCCCTTTAGTCCATTGCTACTTTGTTACACTTACCTAATTCCTTGATACACAATAATCCACTGTTGCCAATATCTGTAATTACAGAAGAGACACGGAAAGCTGGAGTATC
Organism: Amblyraja radiata; assembly: GCF_010909765.2. Classification (NCBI taxonomy): domain Eukaryota; kingdom Metazoa; phylum Chordata; class Chondrichthyes; order Rajiformes; family Rajidae; genus Amblyraja; species Amblyraja radiata. The sequence continues at coordinate 3,993,489 of NC_045967.1, read as the reverse complement.
TACGGTTTAAACCAGCATCTGCAGTTCCTTCCTACACATTTTGTCTGTAATTGCAGCTTGGATTCAGATTGAGTGCAAGATTGCTGTAAAAACAGCATGATCTACCCATAGATCTAGCCATTCAGAATATGAAGTTACAATCTCCAATCATCATGAGACGGTTACTTCCACTTTTCCCCCAGAGTATCCCGGTGTGTTGCGGGATGTCCGAGTGGATTTGACTGGACGACCCACAGCCTGCAGAGCCATTGAGGTAAACTTTCCCCAACAGCCACTGCAACATAACAATAATCACACTCGAAACGGCCACGTTGAAGTAACAAATGTTGCGACCAGGATAGTCAATATATTGGCTCGTTGGTCTAGGGGTATGATTCTCGCTTAGGGTGCGAGAGGTCCCGGGTTCAAATCCCGGACGAGCCCTATTTTTAATTTATTAAATTAATTTTGAAGCAGAAAAATGCGGGATTTGAAACCGTGATCTCTCGGACCCAAACTGAGAATCATGCCCCTAGACCAACGAGGCATGGGAAAAGTAACGGTTTAGGGCTGCAATTAGAGTTGTGATGAGTTTCTGCTGTTACAGGGAATATTCGGTTGGGAGAAACATACGTATCGCACTATTGCCAGGGCTGTCTGACTGCAAGTGATAACGGGAACTCATCGTTTACTCTTCTCCACTCTGTCGTTGGCAGGGCCGGCCACTTACTGTGCTCATGTGCCCTTGCAAAGGCATTAGCCCTGTTGTCGAATGCATAACTGTCAAAGATCTGGTGCCGCTGGAACATTATTCCAATGTGCCAGGAGCCCCTCGGAAAATCGTCCTGTCTCAGATTTCCACATTACAGAGTAACTAACCTTACAATTAGGAGCTAGAGAATCCTTACATTATAACATTGCAAGAATCACGAGTTTTATTGTCATGGCCCAGATAGAACAATGAAATTCTTACTTGCGGCAGCACAACAGAATATGTAAACATAGTACACTGTAAACAATATAATAAACGAGAGAGAAATAAAAGTTCAATATGTAGTAGAATCTATCCAGATTAATAGTTGATTCATTAATTATTTTGAATTAAATAAATTATTTTTATATAATTAAATGAATTATTTAAAATTAATTATTATTCAGCAATGCTGCCTGTCTCGCTGAGTTGCTACAGCATTTTGTGTCTATCTTCAGTATAAACCAGCATCTGCAGTTCCTTCCTATACAGGATGTTTGTGTTGAACTCTGTAATATGTTGTGTCCATTTTTATTCTTTTTTTTTTTTTTTTTTTAAACCTTTTTCTATGGTTTGCAATGGAACTTATTATTATTTAAATTATGTAAAGCGCTTTGGGGTCAATGCAAATTGGCTTAAAATGCGCTATATAAATAAAGTTTACTTACTTACTTACTTACAGAATCTTCTATTTAAACACTGTTAGAGCTATTAGTAATAATGAGGTAAGGATTCAGTGTTACTATTTGAGCCGTTTCCTGCACCAGCACCTAATTGATTTGATTTGATTTGATTCAGTTTTATTGTCATTGTCTTCAAGTAAGAGACAATGAAATGTTATTTCCCATACAGTCATACGAATAAAAAAAACAAAAACACAGAACACAGCCGTCCACAACACACAACATCCCCACAGCGGCACCAAAGTTCCCCACTGTGAGGGAAGGAACCAAAGTCCAGTCAACCTCCTCGCTGATGTTCCCCGATGTTCACCCATGGTCGGGGCCACCCGAGCCCCCCGCAGTCGCTGCTACGGGCGGCCCGATGTTCAAGCCATCTCGCCAGGAACGATGCAGCCCCGATGTCGGGCGGAAGAACATCCTCAACGGCCGGGACCTCTGAATCGGCCACGTCCCACCGGAGTCCGCGGCTCCCGAAGTCCACAGGCCGAGCTGGGCGGAGATTCAACGCTGGCAGCCCCCGGCCAAGGGTCCCAGTACACAATGTCGAACCACAGCTCCGCGAACCACAGCTCCGCGATGTCGATGCAGCAGGCCCAATACTCCGGAGCCTCAAACGGTGATCCCAGGTGAGACATCGCCTGCTCCGGGATGCATCCAGCACTGTGCTGCTGAAGCTCTGGTCCGGTCCCGGCAGGAAGGGCTGCACCAATCCAGTTGGTAGGCCGCGAGGAGGGGTGCGAGGGCGCGACTCGGATAATAGTCGCATCCTCGCCAGGAAGTGACTGAATGATGGTTTCACCCTTACCCTACCCCCCTCCCCCACATAAAATACTAAAAAGAAAACAAAACATACTTTAAACATACTCAAAATAAAAAAGATAAAAAGACAAACAGACTGCAGGCGGAGGCGGCCATCAACAGCGCCACCCGATTGCATAATGTCCTCATCTCTAATCAACTAATTCTACCCGTCGCTCCTCTCCAATTTATGTCATTTTAATGTGCAAAAACTTAGAGGCAGACCCTAAATGCTGACTGATTATCCTCTTCCACAGATGCTGTATGACCTGATGAGTTTTTTCCAGCAATTTCTGTTTTTATTTCATTATTCCAACATTTACAGTGTTTTTGATTTCCATTGTCAGTTGTAATTTCCTGCACAAGTTTCGTGGTTCTAGACTTTGTTTAACACAGTCAAGAGTCAAAAGAGTGTTTTATTGTCATATGTCCCAGATCAAGAGCGGAACTCGCTATCAAAACATTGAGGGGACGGGGGACATAATTTTATGGTGGCCACGCACGCATGCGCACACTCACACACACATGTGCGAGGCTTCGGAGGCTCAATCCAGCACTAAATGCAGCTCAACTCTGCCTGTCTCACCAGGTTAACTACAGCTCTGTCTGGACTGACGGGATACCAGCGCTGCTTCTCCGCGCTGGCCATATTTCCCGGAAGTCCAGGAAGGCTGTAGGCTCACCTGGCGGGACTGGCGGAGTTGAGCTGTTTCTCTGCGCTGGCTCGTCTGATTCTCAACCAAAGATCCTATAGCGGAGGATCTTTGCTGCCGACCTCTCTGGTCACCCGCGGGGGGGGGGGGAGGGGGGAGGGATACTTGGAAGGGGACGGGACAGGGCCGGAGAGCCGGCCGGGATCGATCCTGGCTGCGGATGAAACACAGGTCTGTGCCACGTCTCCCTCCTCCAATCACCGCGCTCTATCCTCAGTCCCACCACCACCCCCCCACTCCTCCCTCCTCCAATCATCGCGCTGAATCATGTCCCGCCCCCATTGCCTGCTGACCGACGTCTCTCTCGTCCAATCAGCGCACTCAATCATCAGACCCACCCCCACTGTCTCGCGGAAAGCGGAGATTTCACCGGGTTTTAAAATCCGGATTACAAAAACTTGGGGGGGATGTCCCCCACCTCACAAAACATGGAGGGGACGTGTCCACTCTGCCCCCCCCCGCCCCCCCCAGGTTTTCCGCCCCTGTCCCAGATAGAACAATGAAATTCGCACTTGAATTGAATTAACTGAACCATCCACAATAGCAAATGAGATGAGGAAAAGCAAAGGTAGACAAAAATGCTGGAGAAACTCAGCGGGTTAGGCAGCATCTACAGAGCGAAGGAAATAGGCAACGTTTTGGGCCGAAACCCTTCTTCAGACTGATGTGAGGGTGGGGGGGGAGCGGGAAGTAGAAAGGAAGAGGAGGAGCCAGTGGGCTGAGGGAGAGCTGAGAAGGGGAGGAGAAAGTAAGGACTATCTGAAATTAGAGAAGGCAATGTTCATACCGCTGGGGTGCAAACTGCCCAAGCGAAATATGAGGTGCTGCTCCTCCAATTTAATACTCCAATACTCCAATGGTTATTCAATTAACAATCTTTCCAGAATGGATAGCATCCTTACAAAATATCAAGATAAAGGATACAGAATCCTGAGTATGTCCCTTAGACCTTCTTCCATGACATTTGATAGGAAAACCTTTTGCTTCTATCAAAGATCGACACAGAATGCTGGAGTAACTGGACACTACATGCTGGACAGGCAGCATCTCTGGAGTTACGTTTCGGGTCGAGATCCTTCAGACTAGCTTTCACTTCTACCTTTCGGTCTCGTGACAAATTATCTCTGTCCTGACTCTTCAGTGGTGGTTGTTTCTGGGAACAATCCCCCTCCATCTCTAACAAATTCCAAATATGTGGTCTGCTCCTTCTTACTTTCTTACCACACAGAACTAAAGACACAGTTCAGTTACTGTTTCTCAGAACCAGGCAATTACCTCCCTTGATCCGTTTAACATTCTCATTGAAACCTCCGAGCTTTCAAACAGTAACAGGAGGAGGCCATTTAGACCCTCGAGACTAAATTGCCATTCAGTTATATCATGGCTAATTATATAACCTTAAATCTACACTTCAGACTGCCTCGGGAAAGCAGCCAACATAATCAAGGACCATTTTAATCCTAGTGATTCCCTCTTCTCCCATCTCCCGTTGGGCAGCAGATATAAACACTTGAAAACATATTGCACCAGATTCAGGAACAGCTTATTTCCTAGGTACACAAAATTGCTGGGGAAACTCAGCGGGTGAAGCAGCATCTATGGAGCGAAGGAAATAGGCGACGTTTTGGGCCGAAACCCTTCTTCAGACCGGTCCTCCACAGCTTATTTCCTGCTGTTTTAAACTACTGAGTGGCCCTCACATATGTTGGGGTGTAGTCCTGATCTTCCAACCTACCACATTGCAGATCCTGCACCTTTTCTGTAACTGTAATGTTATAACACTGTAACTCTATTTTCTGCACACTGGTATTTATCTCATTGCAGTACTTGTTGTACTTAAGTATGGCTTGATTGTACTCATATACAGAATGATTTGACAGGATTACACGTAAACAAAGCTTTTCATTGTATCTCAGTGCGTGGGATAATAATTATCCAATGTCAACACCTTGGTTTTATATGAATGTGGAGAGCAAAAAGTTAAAGGATATTGTTAACAAATCCAAATATGTTTGATCTTTCTTGCTTTGCCCTCCCCTTCTTTGACACGAACACCTTATCCATTCGTTAAATATGTGAATAAGGAAAGCCTCCACATCAGAGTAAAAGAGAAATCTATAGATGGTCATCAGCATAACGTGCAGAAATTAAGAAGCATCACCTTTTGCTGCTTAGCAAAGGACGATATTGCACTGCATCCTTGAATGGGTCTTCTTCTTTCGTGTGGCGTGCACAGCCTAAAGTTGTTGGATAACTTGTTCTATTTGATCTTCCGTTTGTGCACGTCGAGTTGATTGCATTAGTCGAAACAGGGCGGACCACGTGAAGGTTGCAATCTTCCACCCCCTTGAATGGGTCCATCTTAGCTGACAACCTAGGTAATGAAAGGATAGACACAAAATGCTAGATTAACTCAGCGGGACAGGCAGCATCTCTGGCTAGAAGGAATAGGTAACGTTTCAGATGGAGACCCCTCTCTGTCTGAAGAAGGGTCTCGACCAGAGATGCTGCCTGTTCCGCTGAGTTACTCCAGCATTTTGTGTCTACCTTAAGTGTAAACCAGCATCCGCAGTTCCTTCCTACACAGGTAATGAAAAGCCTCCCTTTCAATGTCATAACTGGACCCTGCCATTTTGACAGGAAGATATTAACAATCAATATATGATAAATTGTAAACTCACCGTTTCATGCACTTTGGATGTTTTTTAATGATATGGAGGCCCACTTACTTCCACTCCTGAACCAAGACCTGCCTCGAGTAATGCAATACTTTCATTAAGATTGAAGGCCAATCAATGTCCCAGGTATTTTCTCGGCACATGACATCTCTGATCGAGAATGGAAAATTTCATGGAAAATTATTATTTTTAATTTTTTTCAGGGGATTTATTTTAATTAGAAATAAATAGCAATACATGTAAGGTCCCACAATTGTTAATGAAAAGAATGATTGGCATGTTTACCTTGAAGCAGGAGGATTCATATTTCTCAGCGAGATTTAAGCCTTCAAGAAGGAAAAATAACCAAACGCGTTTAAGTGTGAATTGTTTAATTGTCATATGTACTGAGAAGGGAACAACGACTTTCTCACTTGCAGCAGCTTAACAAGCGTGTAAACACAATACACACAGATAATAGATCATACTGCTTTTAAATTCAATAAAGGGCCTGTCCCACGAGCATGCGACTGCATGCGGCGAGCGCGACCAAACCGGAAGCGGGGACCGCGCGGAGGTCGAGTGATCCCGTATGAGTTGATGTGAAGTTCGAGCGAAAGCGTACGCCATCAAGACGCTGCGTACGGCGTTGAGACGCTGCGCACGCCCGTCGAGGCGGTGCGTACGGCTTCAATGCGGCTGCGGGCTGGCAGGCCATTGCCGCGTGGAATTTTTGGATAGTGCCAGTTTTTCGGAGCTCCGCGCGATGTCGGGACCAGCTCCGCATAACTCCATACGGCTCCAGCAATCGGTGGGACCGGCTCCGCGAGGCCGTACGGCTCAAGCGACCACGTTAGGTCGCGCTTGCCGCATGCAGTCGCATGCTCGTGGGACAGGCCCGTTAGTTTTTTTTTTTATATTAAATCTTTTTTATTGGAGATGGGTACATAACCTATTTATATCATTACAGTCTTACATTTTTAAATTGATAATATTGTCAATTATTATTACATTGTCTCCAATACTTTTTGCTTTTTTTTTTTTTTTAAACTAGATAGAACTAAAGAGATAGATGAAGTAAAGAAAGAAAAGAAAGAGAAGAAAAACAAAAACAGAAACAAAAAAAAAAAACAAAAAAAGGAAAAAGATAGTTAAAGAAGAATGGAAAAATTTATTAAAATAAAAAAGACTTCATTCGAGATATATTCGTACATTTCAGAGTATAGTATTTCATCCATTCTTTAGCCCGCGTGCTAGTCAGGTTCCTGTGCTGAACCATTCTGACCCTTTAAGTAATCAATAAAAGGAGACCATGTTCCAACGAATAATTCCTGTTTGTCCAACAGGGAAAATCTGATTCTTTCCACGTTTAAGGTCTCCGTCATTTCTATAATCCACATTTTGATTGTGGGGGCCGTAGGGCCTTTCCAAAATTTTAGAATTAATTTTTTTCCTGTTATTAAACTATAATCAATAAAGTTTCTTTGTGTTGTTCTAAGTGTTTGATTTAATTCTAATATTCCGAGTATTATTAATTTTGGATCTGGGTCCAATTGTGTGCTGGTTACTTTAGATATTATACTAAAAATATTTACCCAGAATTTTTTAATTTTTATACAGTTTGCAAACATATGAGATAATGTAGCTTCTAAATGTTGACATTTATCACATATAGGTGAGATATGTTGAAAAATTTTATGTAGTTTTGTTTTTGAATAATGTAACCTATGTATTACTTTAAATTGTATTAGAGAATGTCTGGCGTTTAGTGAACACTGATGTATGTGTTGCAAACTTTCTTCCCAAGTATCTTTCGTTATTACTTGATTTAATTCTTTTTCCCATGTTTGTCTATGTAAGTCCGTCGAAGGAATGTCATTGTCTAATAAGATATTATATATATAAGATATTAATTTTTCTGTATTAGGATGTTTGTTCCAACATTCATCAAGAATTTCTGAATTTCTAATTCGAAAATTTTGAGAGTTCGATTTTATATAATCTCTAAGTTGAAGATATCTGAAATAATCATTTCCTCGAAGTCCATAAGTCTGTTGCAACTCCTGAAATGTCAGAAAAGTGCCTTCCTTGTAAAGTTGTCCCATATTTTTAATTCCATAATTCTTCCATTGTGTAAAACCCCCGTCCAACCATGAAGGCTTAAACAAAGGATTATTCACAATTGGAAGAAAAAGTGATAAATTATCTAATTTTAATGTCTTTTTTAATTGTTTCCAAATTCATATAGCACTAAATATTATAGGGTTTTCCCTATAAATTTTTTTGTTTAATTTAGACGTAGCAAATAATATCGAACCGATATCAAAAGGTAAACAATCTTCCTTTTCCATTTTTAACCAGTCTGGTTGATGATCTATTTCTTCCAACCAGAAATTCATATTTTTAATGTTAACTGCCCAGAAATAAAACAAAAAATTGGGTAAAACCAAGCCTCCATTTATTTTTGATTTACACAAGTGTCTTTTGTTTATCCTATGATTCTTATAATCCCAGATAAAATCATTAACAATAGAGTCCAATTTTTTTTTAAAGTTTTTTGCCAGATATATCGGAATTGTCTGAAAAAGATATAATATTTGCGGTAAAAAAATCATTTTTATGGCATTGATTTTACCTACCATTGAGATAGGAAGTGTTTTCCAGTATTGAATATTCTTATGTAGTTTGTTCAGTAATGGGGGGAAATTTGCTTTAAATAATGATGTATATATCTTAGTTACATAAATACCTAGATATTTAAATTTTTCATTTACTATTTTAAATGGAAATTGTTGTATTATCTGTTTGTTATGTTCCCTTATTGGCATAATTTCACTTTTATTCCAATTTATTCTGTATCCTGAAAGTGAACCAAATTGGGTTATTAGCTTTAATAAGTTTGGAATACTAATTTCTGGTTTTGTAATGTAAATTAATACATCATCTGCGTATAGAGAAATTTTATTCACTGTGTCCTTTGTGTTATACCCATGTATTTCCGGATGCCCCCTAACTCTTTCTGCCAGTGGCTCAATAGCAAGCGCAAATAATAATGGAGATAATGGGCATCCTTGTCTACAACCTCTAGATAGGCTAAATTTAGATGACAACCTTTGGTTTGTAAATATTCTAGCCGTGGGATTTGTATATAACAGTTTTATCCATGTACAGAATTTCTCCCCTAGCTGCATATTTTCCATCACCGAAAATAAATAAGGCCATTCGACCTGATCAAATGCTTTTTCAGCGTCAAGTGAAATTATTGCTAGATCTTCATTAATAATTCTCTTGGAATATATAATATTAAATAATCTTCTTAGATTATAATATGAGTACCGTTTCTGAATAAAGCCTGTTTGGTCAGGGTGTATTAATTTATTCATCACTGTACTTAATCTATGCGCTAGTATTTTAGTTAAAATTTTCTGATCTGTATTTAAAAGTGCAATTGCTCTGTATGATCCCGGGTCTTCCAGATCTTTATCAGCTTTAGGAATAAGTGTTATTATTGATTCATTTAAAGTGTCTGGAAGTTTCTGTTGAGTATATATATACTCATACAGTCTTTGTAAACGTGGGCTAAGCAAATCATAAATTTTTTTATAAAATTCGGAACTTAAACCATCTGGTCCTACTGCTTTACCATTTTTTAAAGAGCCAATAGACTCCTCAATATCCTTTATCGTAATCTCCCTTTCTAATAATTCTCTATCGTTTGAGTCTAAACCTTTTAAATTACATTTTATTAAAAAATCTGCTATTCCTTCTGATTGTGCTACGGTTTTAGTTGAATAAAGGTTATGATAGTATTGGAGAAATCTATCATTTATGCCCTTGGGCATTTTTAATAATTCTCCTGTCTCTGTTCTAATTTTATGAATTGTTTTTTCCCCTTCCATTTTTCGTAATTGACGTGCTAATAATTTTTGTGGTTTGTCTCCAAATTCAAAATGTAATTGTTTGGTTTTTTGATAAAGTTTTATTACTTGTTCTGAATACATTTTATTTAATTTATATTTCAATACAGCAATTTTATTATGTTTTAACGTAGATGGCATTCTCGCATTTTCTATATCTAGTTGCTTGATTTCAATTTCCAATGTTTGTTGCTTAATCCTGTTCTCTTTATTATAAAATGCTTGAGCAGAAATTAATGTACCTCGAACATACGCTTTAAACGTTTCCCACATAAGAGAAGTAGGTGTGTCAGGGTTGTCATTTACCTCAAAAAATATTTGAATCTGTTTAATAATATATTCCTGGCATGATCTTTCGTTCAAAATTTGTGGGTTAAATCTCCAATATGCTTGTTTCTCGGACATTCCATTTAATTTAATCATGAATGTTACAGGTGCGTGATCTGAGATTATAATGTTATGGTATTTTGAATTATAAATAAATGGGATAAACGTAGAGTCAACTAAAAAAGAATCTATTCTTGAGTATGTTTTGTGTACTGGTGAATAAAATGAATATTCCCGTCCAGTTGGGTTTTCTATTCTCCAGACATCCTTAATATTAGTGGTATTAATAAATGAATTTAGAAATACACTTGATTGAGATTTTACTTTTTTTTGCCTTGATGATCTATCTAAGTATGGATCTAATGTACAATTGAAGTCTCCTCCAATTATTAATTTATATTGTGTAAATTCAGGAATTTTATTAAATGTTTTATTAAAAAACTTGGGGTTATCAAAATTAGGCCCATAAACATTAAGAAGAATCACTTTTTCTCCATTTAACTCTCCAACTAATATAATATATCTACCATCAATATCCACTATTGTTGAAGAGTTCTTAAAAGGTATTCCTTTACGAATTAGTATTGCAACTCCTCTGGACTTATGGGAAAAGGAGGAATGATATGATTCAGCGATCCACTTAGCTTTAAGTCTATGTTGAGATTCCTTTTTAAGGTGTGTTTCTTGAAGAAATATTATATCTGTTTTGATTAAATTTAGATGTGCCAAAACTTTACCTCTCTTAATTGGTTCATTGATTCCCTTGACATTCCAACTACAAAATGTTATTCCCTGACCCCCTCTTGTCATATTAACATCTTGCATATTGTTTCTAAGGTGGTCTATAACCGAGCAGAAGGTACAACACATAGAACCTGACCCTGCTCCCGAACCTCAAATAGATGAATTTAAAATCATATACATCGCTCTTCCGAACACATCTCCTTGTATTAGTCTTATTTTTCCATTCAAACATTAAGTTATAAAAATATTTAAAGTGAAAAAAGTGATAGAGTTGGTTAGTATAGGGTGAAAGAAAAAGAACTACATCTACAATTAGTGTAGTTAGTGATAGCCACACTAACGTGGCTAGAATTCTAAAGACTTCCGTAGCCTTTGTAAAAAAAAAAATTTCCAGCTCCGTGCCCGAAGAAAAAAAAAAAAGATTATTTCTAACATTCAAATAACTTCTTTGGGAGTAACAAACTTATTTACATACCCATACATACACACACACAATATACATATATATATATATATATATATATATATATATATATACCCATATGTATACATACATAAGCACGTAACCCTGCAGAAAAGTTCAAAAACAGCAAAAATTCACAACGTTATTATTCTCACAGGCCCGTTAGTTAATAAATCATGGAGGTTGATCTGATTTATTGTCTCTCTTGTATCCTTTTTGAAATATCATTCTATCAGGAGCATAGATGCACAAGAAACATCTCTCCACAGATGCTGTCTGTCCCGCTGAGTTACTCCAGCTTTTTGTGTCTATCAAGAAACTAACAAGACTGACACTTGGCTTACATGAAGGTAGATAAAAATGCTGGAGAAACTCAGCGGGTGAGGCAGCATCTATGGAGCAAAGGAATAGGCGACGTTTCGTGTTGAGACCCTTCTTCAGTCTGATGTGGGGGGGGGTGGGAAAGAAAGGAAGAGGCGGAGACAGTAGGCTGTGGGAGAGCTGGGGAGGGGAGGGGAATGATGGAGAAAGCAAGGACTATCTGAAATTGGAGGTCAATGTTCATAGAGCTGAGGTGCTGCTCCTCCAATTTACAGTGGGACTCACTCTGGCCAGAGAGGAGGCCCAGGACAGAAAAGTCGGATTCAGAATGGGAGGGGGAGTTGAAGTGCTGAGCCACCGGGAGATCAGGTTGGATATTGCGAACTGATAGTGCTTCGCCCAACACCTCCGCTCAGTTCGCAATAACCAACCTGATCTCCCGGTGGCTCAGCAATTCAACTCCCCCCCCCATTCCGAATCCAACCTTTCTGTCCTAGGCCTCCTCCATGGCCAGAGTGAGTCCCATCGCAAATTGGAGGAGCAGCACCTCATATTTTCCCTGGGTAGTTTACAACCCAGCGGTATGAACATTGACTTCTCCAATTTCAGGTAGTCCTTGCTTTCTTTCTCCTTCCCCTCCCCTTCCCATCTCTCCCACAGCCCACTGTCTCCGCCTCTTCCTGTCTTTCCTCCCCTTCCCACATCAGTCTGAAGAAGGGTCTCGACACGAAATGTCGCCTATTCCTTCGCTCCATAGATGCTGCCTCACCCGCTGAGTTTCTCCAGCATTTTTATCGACCTTCGATTTTTCCAGCATCAGCAGTTCTTTCTTATACAGTTGACTTACATGAGCACTGTATGAGTTTACACAGTGCCATTTGTCAGATTGGACACGTTTGTTGCACAGCAAAAGGAACCTAGTCCTGTCTGTATTGAAGACCTACAGACTTGTACATTCCAGCAAACGGTGATGCTAGAAAGTCCATACTTGATCACCTCTCCCTCCCGCCTGAAACAATGTAATCAACTCCAGCCTCCATCTCTCAATCCTTGGTGAGATTGGATAAAGAAGCATAGAAAAGCATAAAACTATGGACCTCCATGTCTTTGCCGCGCCAATTCTGAAATCTACTCATAGGGTTGTCGAGCCTATAAGGAAATGGGCTTTCGCCCAATTCATCTATGCTGGCCAATCTAAGCTAGTCCCATTTGCCTGTTTGGCCTATATCCATTTACAGTTTTCCAACCCATGTACATGTCCAAGTGTCTTTTAAATGCTGCTATTGTTCCTGCCTCAACTATCTTCTCTGGCAGCTCATTCCAGAAAATAATTGCCCACTGACATCAGCTTGTTTTATAAAGAGGCAGGTGATATAAAGTCACAACTAAATGCCACACATTCCCTCAGTTCACTCCAACCAAACTGCTGATACTCTTGTCAAATTTTAAGTGGGGACATAGAAAATACAACTGAAATGTTGGACCCAGCAAGGAAGAAGGGCTGTGTGGGAGAGGCTGTGTGCATTGTCGGAGCTTGTGGATGTCTCGTAGCGGCTCGTAACGCTAACGGCAGGTACTCGGGAAACGCGGTGACTCGTGAAGATTTTTCAACAGTGTGAAAAATGTGCACGAGAGCCCTGAGTACCTACGAGCGGCTATTACCGTAATTCTCCGAGTTCGAATCGGGGAAACTCGGGAGAACTCTTAAATTACCTCGTACACTGGGACAGGCCCTTAGTGTGGAAACAGGCCCTAGTGGTGCCCTCCCCTAATGTATCATTTAGTGGTGCCCTCCCCTAATGAATCATTTAGTGGTGCCCTCCCCTAATGTATCATTTAATGCCCTCCCCTAATGAATCATTTAGTGGTGCCCTCCCCAATGTATCATTTAGTGGTGCCCTCCCCTAATGCATCATTTAGTGGTTCCCCATTTACTGGTGCCCTCCCTCAAGTTGGGTAAGCTACAACTATATTCCTTGGAGTATAGGTGGATGAGGTGTATAGGTGTGTTTCATGATGAGTAGAGATTATTTTACCTGGAGTAGGGAAATCAAGAACCAGAGGACATGGGTTTAAGGCGGTGAGAATGTTTAAATAAACCTAACGGGCAACTTTTTCAATGGTGGCTATATGGAACGAGCTGCCAGAGGTGATAGTTAATGCAAGTACTATAACAATATTTAAGAGACATTGGGCAGGTACATGGATAGGGTTTAGTGGGATATAGTCTAAACACTAATGGGACTAGACGGGACATCTTGGCTGGCATGGGCAGATTGGGCTGAAGGGACTACAACCATATCTCTATGGCTCTCTCTGCCAAACAAGAAACCCCATCTAAGCTAGTCCCATTTGTCCACCTTTGGCCCATATCACTCAACACAACTTTCCCCTGTCAGCTTGAACCTATGGTTCTTAATTCTCCTCATAATTCTGCACATCTATTCTGTCACCGATCAGCCTTCTCCATTCCAAGGAAAACAGAGCCAGTCGATACAGACACAAGGAATTGCAGATGCTGGTTTACAAAAAAAAAGGCACAAAGTACAGGAGTAACTCAGCAGGTCAGGCAGCATCTCTGGAGAACATGGAGAGGTGATGGGTCTGGACCCTCCATTAGTCTGAAACTCTGTTCACCTCCGGAGGGAAGAGCCATTGAGCCCCAGCACACGGGCTTCAGTCAGAAAAGGGAAGCAGTTTTTCAAAACATTTTGAAGCTAATATTGATGGATACAAATTTCTTGCAGCCGACTCTTTCTGTTCCAGGAGCTAACCGGAGCGCAGGCCCTGAGTTTTTTCAAGACAGAACTCGGTGGGTTGTTGAATCTCAAAGGGAATAAAGAGGCACGGAGATTGCGCCAGTATGTGATGGAGATTGGCCATGAAGTCAAGGGGGCATTTGCTCACATGTGTACATGTGTGTGTAAGTGCGCTGTGCATGTGTGTGTGTGTGTGTGTGTGTGTGTGAATGCGCTCTGCATGCATGTGTGTGTGAGTTTGTGGAATTCTCTGCCTCAGAGGGTGGTGGAGGCAGGTTCTCTGGATACTTTCAAGAGAGAGCTAGATAGGGCTCTTAAAGATAGCGGAGTCAGGGGATATGGGGAGAAGGCAGGAACGGGGTACCGATTGGGGATGATCAGCCATGATCACATTGAATGGCGGTGCTGGCTCGAAGGGCCGAATGGCCTGCTCCTGCACCTATTGTCTATTGTCTATTGTTTAAAGGGGATCTCTGTCGCTGTGAGGCTGCAGTTCTACCACTGCGCCACTGTGCCGCTCTGTGACATGGAAGGCTAATGTGCCTTGAGCTGCCATCGATCAAGTGTGGGTTTTGATGGTGAAAGTTACCAGGTTGTTCACATGCAGGGGACAGCCAGATTGAAGCAGTCCTGTCCTTGTTGAATATCCACAGACCTGCACATTCCAGCAAAGATCAGCAGATAATAGGGAGCAAACCCCTGGCTGATTTTCCACTAGTGCAACAGACCAAATACCAAAGGTCATCAATTTCAATTAAGTCAAAAAGCCCATCAGGCCTCAGCATATTGTGTTTTCAGCTGGCTAATATCACACATTCCTACCAGCCTATTCAGAGAGTTATCAAGGAGTTTGTTCAGCTGGCTGCTTGCTCCTCTGCTGTGACCACGTCCCTGTTCAAGATGTCCCTGGAGAAGAAGCAAGAGATGGCCACTGAAGTATTACACCACTGGTGGGTGTGTCATGAATGGATCATTGACTACGGGGCTGCCTTTCGAGTTAAGATGTTGCTTTCATTGAGAATAAAGTTCTGTAAAAGGGCAGCAGTCTGAAGAAGGATCTCGACCAGAAACGTCACCTATTTCTTTTCTCCGGTCTGGCCCACTGAGTTATTCCAGCTTTTTGTGTTTATATTCTGTTTAAAACAGCATCTGCAGTTCCTTCCTGCACTGTGTATTTTTTAAATGTGTTGGAAGGAACTGCAGATGCTGGTTTACACCAAAGATAGACACAAAATGCTGGAGTGACTCAGTGGGACAGGCAGCATCACTGGTGACATGGGTGACGTTTTGGATCGAGACCCTTCTTTAGACTGAGTCAGGGGAGGCGGAGACTAGAGATATGGTTGGGCAATACAATGAGGCATACAATCAGTAAAATATCAGTAAAATTAATCAGGAGGCAAGTACCTTGAACCTTGTACCTTCCGGTGTTGCATCTCCTGCGGTTGCAGGGGAAGGTACCTGGGATACGTGTGGTTTGGGTGGGAAGGGATGTGTTAACCAGGGAGTTGCGGAGGGAACGGCTCTGCGGAAAGCGGAAAGGTGTGGAGGTGGGAAGATGTGGCTAGCGGTGGGGATTCCGTTGGAGGTGGAGTCAATGTTGGAGGATTATGTGTTGTATGCAACTGCTGGAGACAGGGTGGGAAGAAGTATAGTCTAGATAGCTGTGGGAGTCAGTAGGTTTATAATAGATGTCAGTCAATAGTCCATCTCCTTTAATGGAGATGGTGAGATCAAGAGACAGAAGAGAGATATCGGAAATAGTCCAAGTGAATTTGAATGCAGGATGGAAAATGGTAGTGAAGTTGATGAAGTCCGTGAGCTGCATGGGTGCAGAAGGTAGCATCAATGCAGTTGTCAATGTTTAAAGTCTCAAATCCTCTTCATACTTGCTATGTGGTATAGATATATTTCGTATGAATAAGTTGACCAAAGCTCTTTGACTCATGTTTGACATTCATGCAAGTGAGATTGAAGTCACTTTGGAATCAATCATTTAGGGTGCACAGTGGTGCAACGATAGAGCTGCTGCATTACTGCACCAGAGACCCAGACTACGGGTGCCGTCTGTCTGTAAGTTCTCCCAATGATTGTGTGGGTTTCCTCCGGGTGCTCTGGTTTTCTCCCACAGTCCAAAGATGTACAGGTTTGTAGGTTAATTGACTTTGGTAAAATTGTAAATTGTCCCTAGTGTGTAGGATAGTGCTAGAATACAGGGTGCTCGCTGATGGGCACAGACTCGTTGGGCCGAAAGGCCTGTTTCTGCGCTGTACCTCCAAAGTTTAAAGAACAAATATTGAGGTCGTAAGATCATAAGTGACACATCAAGACTTCTCCATCATTCAATTATGGCTAATGAACACGGGTGAACAAAGAGGAAGATGCCTGAACTTTATTGCCTTCCCTCACAGTGGGAAACATTGATTCTGCTGTGGGGGCATGTTTATGTTAAACTCTATTGTGTATTGTGTTCTTTTTTATTCGTATGGCTGTATGGTAACTCAAATTTCACTGCACCAATTGGTGCATGGGATAATAAATGTAACCTTGAACTTGAACATTTTTTTTACTATAATATGTAACTATACTTTACCATAATATGTTTGCTTCTAATAAATATAAATTTAAAAAAAAAAAAAAAAAAAAATAAGAACTTGAACTTTCTATCTCTCCCTCCTAATCCCATTCTCTAGACTTCTCCCCATAACCTCTGATACCTGTACTAATCAAGAATCTATCGATCTCTGCCTTAAAAATATCCACTGGCTTGGCTCCACAGCCTTCTGTGGCAAAGAATTCCACAGATTCTACAGCTTCTGACTAAAGAAATTCTCCCACTAGTGGAAACATCCTTTCCACCAGGGGTGCAAATTCCGGGGGGGGGGGGGGGGGGGGGGGGGGCAGAGAGCCCCCCGTTTTGAGAGGTGGGGGACGATTCCCCCCCCATTTTTGTAATCCGGATCAGACAGCATCCCTGGAGAAAAGGGAATAAGTGACGTCTCGGGTCAAGACCATTCTTCAGATTGAGTCAGGGAAAGGGAAATGAGAGATATAGACGATGATGTAGAGATATATAGAACAAATGAAAGAAAGATGTGCAAAATAGTACGGATGATAAAGGAAACAGGCCATTGTTAGCTGTGGGCTAGGTGAAAGGACAAAGTACATAGTACTACGAGTGCAAAGAAACCCTTGCATCTTCCCTCTCTTCAATCCTCCCCCACCCAAGTTGTACCAGCTTCAAAGTCGTCTTGTTGAATCTCGCCATCTTTGATCCTGATGGACTGCTGAAAGGAAAAGGAAGAAAAAAGATACAGAGCTGGAGTAACTCAGCAGGTCAGGCAGCATCTCTGGAGAACATTTTTTTTTTTACTTTAAAAATAGACTTTATTCAAGTAATAAATATATACAATACCGGAACTGTGCAAAAAATTTCATCCAACACTTTCGGAGGCTATACAAATATTCAATACTGTTTACACAAATGCACACATTTATCCCCCACCTTTGCCACTTATGTGGCCCACTGGCGTGGAATCCCTTCCCTTATTTTGAGGGGTGTCTCTACCACACCCTGCCCCCCATGTCCAGCAGTGGAAGGACTGGTCCTCCAACACAGAGCCTTGGCACCAAACTTCAGTGAGTCCCTCAGCACGTACTCCTGCCGTCTGCAGCGGGCCAGTCGGCAACATTCTCCGACGGACATCCCGCTCCACTGGGAGGTCAACAAAGCTCGGGCAGATTAAAGAACGTCTTTCACCGAGTTGATGACGTTCCAGCAGCACTCGATCCGTAAACCACAGTCATAGAAAAAACAGAAAAACATTGAAAATAGGTGCAGGAGGAGGCCATTCGGCCGTTCGAGCCACCATCACCATTCATTGTGATCATGGCAGATCGTTCCCAATCAATAACCCGTGCCTGCCTTCTCCCCATATCCCTTGACTCCACTAGCCCCTAGAGCTCTATCTAACTCTCTTAAACCCATCCAGTGATTTGGCCTCCACTGCCCTCTGTGGCAGGGAATTCCACTAATTCACAACTCTCTGGGAGAAAACGTTTTTTCTCACCTCAGTCTTAAATAGCCTCCCCTTTATTCTAAGACTGTGGCCCCTGGTTCTGGACTCGCCCAACATTGGGAAAATTTTTCCTGCATCTAGCTTGTCCAGTCCTTTTATAATTTTATATGTTTCTATAAGATTCCCCTTATCCTTCTAAACTCCAGTGAATACAAGCCTTGTCTTTTCAATCTTTCCTCATATGACAGTCCTGCCATCCCAGGGATCAATCTCGTGAACCTACGCTGCACTGCCTCAATCACAAGGATGTCCTTCCTCAAATTAGGAGACCAAAACTGTACACAATTCTCCAGATGTGGTCTTACCAGAGCCCTATACAACTGCAGAAGAACCTCTTTACTCCTATACTGAAATCCTCTTGTTATGAAGGCCAACATTCCATTAGCTTTCTTCACTGCCTGCTGTACCTGCACGCCAACTTTCAGTGATCGGTGTACAAGGACGCCCAGGTCTCGCTGTACCTCCCCCTTACCTAACCTAACCCCATTGAGATAATATTCTGCCCCCTTGTTTTTGCCACCAAAGTGGATAACCTCACATTTATCTATATAATATGGCATCTGCTATGCATCTGCCCACTCACTCAACCTGTCCAGGTCACCCTGCAACCTCCTAACATCCTCTTCACAGTTCACACTGCCACCTAGCTTTGTGTCATCCGCAAACTTGCTAGTGTTGCTCCTTATTCCCTCTTCCAAATCATTAATATATATGGTAAACAGTTGCGGCCCCAACACCGAGCCTTGCGGCACTCCACTCGCCACTGCCTGCCATTCTGAAAAGGACCCGTTCACTCCTACTCTTTGCTTCCTGTCTGCCAACAAATTTTCTATCCACGTCAACACCCTACCCCCAATCAACACCCTACCCCCAGTCCTCTGTGACAGAGCTGTTTGGAATAAATCGTGCCAGGGACCCTTGCAGACTTCTCCAGACTCTTTTTGCGAATCCACACTCTGCAAAGAGGTGGGCAACCGTCTCCTCTCCATAGCAGCCGTCTCGAGGGCAGTGTGCGCTGGTCGTGAGGTTCCGATGGTGCAGGAAGGATCTGACTGGGAGGGCTCCCCTCACCGCCAGCCAAGCCAGGTCATGGTGCTTGTTGATGAGTTCTGGCGGTGAGGCATTTTGCCAGACAAGCTGGGCAGTCTGCTCAGTTCCCTGCAGTGCCTGCAGAACGTTCCATGCTGAACACTGCCTGATGGACATGTGGTCAAAGGTGTTGGTCCAGATGAACCTTTCCATGAACAACAGATGCTGCAGCAATGTCCAGCTGACTGGAAAACACGTTTCCAGCCGGGGCCTATTTTCAAGTTCAAGTTCAAGTGAGTTTATTGTCATGTGTCCCTGTATAGGACAATGAAATTCTTGCTTTGCTTAAGCACACAGAAAAATAGTAGGCATTTACTACAAAACAGATCAATGTGTCCATATACCATGATATAAATATATACACACATGAATAAATAAACTGGTAAAGTGCAAATAACAGAAAGTGGTTGTTATTAATCAGAGTTTTGTCCGAGCCAGGTTTAATAGCCTGATGGCTGAGGGGAAGTAGCTATTCCTGAACCTGGTTGTTGCAGTCTTCAGGCTCCTGTACCTTCTACCTGAAGGTAGCAGGGAGATGAGTGTGTGGCCAGGATGGTGTGGGTCTTTGATGAAACTGCCAGCCTTTTTGAGGCAGCGACTGCGATAGATCCCCTCGATGGAAGGAAGGTCAGAGCCGATGATGGACTGGGCAGTGTTTACTACTTTTTGTAGTCTTTTCCTCTCCAGGGCGCTCAAATTGCCGAACCAAGCCACGATGCAACCGGTCAGCATGCTCTCGACTGTGCACCTGTAGAAGTTAGAGAGAGTCTTCCTTGACAATCCGACTCTCTGTAATCTTCTCAGGAAGTAGAGGCGCTGATGAGCTTTTTTGATAATTGCGTTAGTGTTCTCGGACCAGGAAAGATCTTCAGAGATGTGCACGCCCAGAAATTTGAAGTTCTTGACCCTTTCAACCATCGACCCGTTGATATAAATGGGGCTGTGGGTCCCCCTCCTACTCCTTCCAAAGTCCACAATCAGTTCCTTGGTTTTGCTGGTGTTGGGGGCCAGGTTATTGCGCTGGCACCATATGGACAGTTGCTCGATCTCTCTTCTGTACTCTGACTCATCCCCATCATTGATACGCCCCACAATAATGGTGTCGTCAGCGAACTTTTTCAAACTGATTGACGGAACGAGGGGGGTGGAAGAAAGCTGGAAGAGAGGAAGGGCAGGACAAAGCCTGGCAGGCAATAGGTTGATATAGATGAGGGAGGTGGTTTGTTAGGCAGATGGTTGGACAAAGGCCAGAGATGAAAAGACAGAAGGTGTAAGACAAAAGGATTGAAAAGTTGCAAATTGTAAAGCTCGTGGAAAGAATGCAGGTGAAATGGGAGGGTGAAGGAAGGAATAGGTGCGCGTCCAGGTGTGGCCTTGGAGAGAGTGCGGGTGGGGAAAAGAATGGCGGGGTGGGGGGGGGGGGGGGGGGGGGGTTCTTGTGGAAAAAGGGAGGGGGAGAGTTTGTAGTTACCTAAAATTGGAGAATTCAATATTCATACTGTTGGATTGTAAGCTAAGAAAAACAATGAGTAGTTTAATTAAGTTTAGAGATACAGCGCGGAAACAGACCCTTTGGCCCATCAAGTCCACTCTGATCAGCAATCCCCGCACACTAATACTATCCTACACACACACTTTACAACTTTTTTTTAACCAAAGCCAATTCACCTACAAACCTGTACGTGTTTGGAGTGTGGGAGGGAACCAGAGCACCCGGAGAAACCCCACACAGGTCGTGGGGAGAATGTACAAACTCTGTAAAGACAGCACCCATAATCAGAAACATAGAAAATAGGTGCAGGAGTAGGCCATTCGGCCCTTCGAGCCTGCACCGCCATTCAATATGATCATGGCTGATCATCCAACTCAGCATCCTGTACCTGCCTTCTCTCCAGACCCCCCCGATCCCTTTAGCCACAAGGGCCACATCTAACTCCCTCTTAAATATAGATAATGAACTGGCCTCAACTAGCTTCTGTGGCAGAGAGTTCCAGGATTGAACTCTGGCGCTGTGAGGCAGCAACTCTACCATTGCACCACCATACCACCCCATGTAAATGAACATGTAAATGAAATGCATTTGCAATGGTTTTCACAGCATAGACTAGCGATGTTACAATACTTACCTTCAGCGGCGCTGCAGTTCTGCTACTGGCCGTGTGCTCGACTTTGGCGCCTTTGAGGGGGGGGGGCGCTATTAAAATGCCGTTTTCACCTGCTTATCGGAGGCGGCTTTTCTCGGGCAGCTAAGCTGCTGAAGAACAATCGTTTGGACTTCCGTTCCCAATTTTAAAATTTATTTAATCGCGAGACAATTCAATAATTACTTTGAATAAAATGCGACTTCTAACGCCCTCAATGCTTACAATGGGACGGATCGCATGAAGGGGACAAAACATAATGTAAGTCGTTTATTTTACATATAAACATGTTTCTCAGGATGGCTTTAATCTAATTTTCATTTGCCAAAATGTGATTTGGACCCCATACGAACCGGCAGTGTTTTTCCTGCCGATATGGGGTTCAAATTCACCGCAAATGCAACGTTCCAATCGACCGCGTTCCAGAAAAACCCACTCGCAAGGTGATTTAAATGCTTTTTTTTTGAACAATCATGTCATAAGAGCATATATTTTGTGTTATATAGTCAATATTTTTAGACTAAATATCAGTTTTAGTCCCATGTATTGTGCAAAAAAATAATCATTTAAATTATATTAAGTGGATGTTTCTAGATTAATTTATGGGAATTAAACATTAAATTCCTTCCATCTGGGATATAAATTCATGACTGTGAGATTTAAAAATCATGTTATATTGTGAATTCTTGTGTGAATGGGATTAGTTTGTTATTTGGATACAGGCTATTTAAAAAATATATCCTTTTCTTAAGAAATGGAGCTACAGGACATTCTTAATGGGAAAGTAGTGGGCAGAAAGGCATGTCATGTGTGGTTTGAAGATCAAAAACGTAGTTTACAATGCCAACAAGGTGTACAGAGTTGCTTATTGGTTACAATCTGAGGAGTATGATGCTGCTACTAATTATTATATGCCAATGTACCAGCTAGCAACTGATTTTCTCCATAAGACTTGGTCTATTGCTAGAAATTGTAATTTATTTGCCTATCTGTTACGGATTTACAGCATATAATACAATAATATTAAAGTTCTGATCTTGAGAATATCACATTTTCGAATTTTCAAGGCAGTCTGGGTGTTTATTACTATTTCTGTCTCAATTTTGTAATTAACTACAATTAGGTAATTAACTAATTATATGCTTTAATTTCAGGTCATCCAAGTAAGATGTTTTATTTTTGTTTCAGAATGCTTCAATCTATAATAACTGAAAATTTCATTCAGTTCTCTTGATTTTTAAGAAAGTTATAGGCTTTTCAATGTCCTCGATCACAGCTTTTGTGTTCAATCAATGGAAAAGCAATAGGGAACAAGATGCTAATTTCCGAGTATGAAAATGGCCATAACTTATTTAATACTGAAGATATGAAAGTAAGTTAGGTGTCAAATTAAACTTCTTTTTATGCTTTATCTGATGGGATAAATTGCAGACTTGATTTTTTAAATCTCAAAATTTTGTAACATTGTATCACATAGACTGTTGATTTATCATACTCCCTTTACCTACCTTTTACTCTTGATCATCTAACAATGACTAAGTCTGAAGAAGTGTCTCGATCCGAAATGTTGCCTATTTCCTTCGTTCCATAGATGCTGCCTCACCTGCTGAGTTTCTCCAGCATTCTTGTCCACTAACAATGACTAACAATCACTTTGAAACATGTCAGAATGTATCATTAACCTAGCTGTGGAAGGTGAGAATGTATCATTAACGTAGCCGGGGAAGGTGAGAACGAGCTGACGTATCACTTACTTCAAAGGTATGTGTAGTTATGTCTGGGATTCCCTCTGAGGAGATTTGAAGTGTTTACACTAACACCTGGAGTTGGTTGTTACCTGACTCATCAAATAGCCCAGTCCAGTTCACAAACACCCACAGTTGGCTATCACACCACTGCCAAAACATAAAAAAGTGCCCAATGTTCACAATTAACTGCTTCTTCAAATAAACAACAGCATTTAAAACCAGCATTTAAATAGGGAGTATTTCATAAATGATCCATATATAGGAAGAAGAAAAAGGGTTGCAGAGATGAAAGACTCAGTTTAGTTTATTGTCACGTGTACTAAGGTACAGTGAAAAGTTTTTGTTGCGTGCTAACCAGTCAGCGGAAAAACAATACATGATTCCAATCAAGCCATATACAGTGTATAGATAGATGCATGATAAGGGAATGTCGTTTAGTGCAAGGTAAAGCCAGTAAAGTCTGGTCAAGGTTAGTCCGAAGGTCACCAATGAGGTAGATAGTAGTTAAGCACTGCTCTCTGGTTGTGGTAGGATGATTCAATTGCCTGATAACAGCTGGGAAGAAACTGTCCCAGAATCTGGAGGTGTGTGTTTTCACACCTATATCTTTTGCCCGATGGGAGAGGGGCAAAGAGGGAGTGGCCAGGGGTGCGACTCATCCCTGATTATGTTGCTGGCCTTGCCGAGGCAGCGTGAGGTATAAATGGAGTCAATGGAAGGGAGGTTGGTTCGTACGATGGCCTGGGCTGCATCCACAAAGAGCTGGGTGGAAATAAAAACACAGAGTGCTGGAGTAATCCAGTGGGCCAGGGAGTCTCTCTTGAGAATATGGATAGGTGATGTTTTGGGTCGGGACCCTTCTTCAAACTGATTGTGGTGGGAAGCGGGATGAAAGCTGGAAGAGAGGAGGGGCAGGACAAAGGTTGGCGAGTGATAGGTGGATACAGTGGTAGTTGTGGGGGGGGGGGGGGGGGGGGGGGAGGTGGGGGGGGGGGGGGTGTTGATCGGTAGATGGTTGCACAAAGGCCAGAGATTAAAACACAAAAGGTATGAGATGGGGATCAAAGAGTTGAGAATTGTGAACCCAGAGGAAAGAAGATAAGTGGAAGAGGAAGGGGAGAAATTGATACGAGTCCAGGTATGGCACAGGGAATCCTTGCCAACACTAACTTTGTAGCTACAATTAGACAGGATAAGCTAAGGTTGTGTTCTTCGGAACAAAGCGGAGTGAGGAAAAATGTAATTGTGGCGTCTGAAATTATATGGGGCATACTAGAGTAAATAAGACATCAATCTGCACAAACTATTGTCCAATGTAGAATTATACAACCATTAAACAATTTCAAATCAACTACTTCAAAGCGGTCTTGTTTGAGTCTCATTGTCTGTAACTCAGTTTCACCTGGCCCACAGGTAACAATGGCCTGTTTGCTTGTTCATCGGTACTATTTGGCATGTCTCATTAATTTGTTCTGCATCTCTCTATATCTCCGTCTATATCTCCGTTTCCCTCTCCCCTGACTCTCAGTCTGAAGAAGGGTCTCGTTTCGAAAACGTTATCTATTCCTTTTCTCCAGAGATGTTGCCTGATCTGCTGAGTTACACCAGCTTTTTGTGTCTATCTTGAGTATAAAGCAGCATCTTCAGTTCCTTGCTACACAGTTAACAATTTACTTCAATGTGCATTTGATCATTTGGAATCTTTGTTCATTGAATGATTCGAATCATGTGATCTCTCACTGATATCCGTCAGACGGGTTATTCCAATGAATCATCTCCTGAGACAGACGTCAGTACATCAACACCTGACCCCACAAAATGGAAATCAGGCAGCATCTGTGAAGCCAGAAAGAGGGAATGGTTCAGGTTAATAATTATCAATTCAGATACAATCCTGCAAATTCGCTACTCCTTGGATTTAGACATCCTGAAGGATCAGCTCCTTATCTTGAGACAGTGGCTCCTGAGAGATTTCTCATGAGGGGGTAGAAGCTTATAGGAAATATACTAAACAGACTTTTCACGCAATGAGTTTTTAAAATATTTAAAAAAATTATTATATTAGATTTAATTAAAATCTACAAATCAAAAAACATGTTAAAACCTCTTCACACATTCTCAGTGACTACACATTCAATTTGTCGGCATGGTGGTGCAGCGGTAGAGTTGCTGCCTTACAGCACTTTCAGCGCCAGGGACCCAGGTTCGTCCCGACCATGGGTACCTGTCTGTACGGAGTTTGTACGTTGATTTTCTCCCAGATCTTCAGTTTCCTCCCACAGTCCAAAGATGTACAGGTTTGTAGGTTAATTGGCTTGCTATAAAATGTAAATTTTCCTGAGTGTGTGTAGGATAGTGTTACTGTGTGGGGATCGCTGGTCGGTGCGGACTCGGTGGGCTGAAGGGCCTGATGCTGCGCTGTATCTCTAAATTAATAAAATACTCAGTAATGTTTGCATCTGCGTTTACACAAAACATCCCTTCCACTGTGGCTCCTTGGGCTGATATCCTTTCCCCAATTTGATGGGTGCCCCCACCAGTCTCTGCCCCTCACTGCCCAGCAGGGGAAGGACCCTAGACTGTGGTCCTCCTCCACAGAGCCTTGGCGTTGGCTGCACCGAGCTTCAGTGCGTTCCTCAGCAGGTCCTCCTGCAGTTTGGAGAGGGCCAGTCGGCCACATTCCAACGGACATCTCTCTATGCTGGAAGACCAACAAGGTTTGGACAGACTAAAGTGATGGTCGTCCAGGAGCATGATGTCCATCTGAGAGTGTGGACCTGTGAACAGCCCAAAAAGTCAGTCTGAATGCGCAGCCAAGCATAGTGGTGGGAGTAGATACAGTGACAATGCTTAAGAAGTGTAGAGGAAGGAACTACAGATGCTGGTTTACACCAAGAATACACACAAAATGGTGGAGTAACTCAGCAGAACAGGCAGCATCTTTAGAGAGAAGGAATGAGTGACGTTTCAGGTCTATCTTTAATGTTTAAGAAGTATTTATGTAGGCCCATTACAGCCAGGGAGTGGAGGGATATAGACCAGGTGCAGGCCGATGTGCAGTTTAAATTGGCATCAAGGTCAACACAGACATCGTGGCCATAGGGCCTGTTCCGGTGCTGTACTATGTTCTAGATTCAAAGGAAGCATCATCCCTTGTATCAATCAAGCCCTTTCCTCTTGATCCATGTGCAGATGAACGGCTGAGTCTGTCCTTTCATCTCAGGTTCCCCAACAATTCCAACATGCTACTGACAAATTTCTTTGTTAGAATTCAATCTTTCCTTCACATTTAATCTCTGCCTACCGAAAATGTTGCCAATATTTAGCAGCTCAAGCGGCATGAGCGGAGAGAGAAACAAAGTAATATCTGAAGAAGGGTCCCGACCTGAAACGTCACCCATTCCTTCTCTCCACAGATGCTGCTTGTCCCGCTGAGTTACTGCAGCATTTAGTGCCTATCTTAATGTTCGTGGCATTGGCCTCAGTTTTGTTGGAAAGCTGCTGTGCAAGTAAATGAACGGACATAACACTTTCAGTTCAGCACAAGATCCTTTAAGGAAAGCAGTGAAGGGTCTGTCCCACTTTGCAATTTTATGGGCGATGACGGCCGTCAGTGACTGTCGCCTGATGTCGCCTGAAAATCGTCAAGTAATACGACACCGCTGCGTCAAGGTACGTCACTCCACGTCACCATGCGTCACCAATTTCCACGCGTCACCGTGCGTCACCACGGGACAGGGCACGCGTCACCGTGCATCACCATAGGACAGCATGCGAACGCATACGGCAGCACAGGACAGCGCCTGTGACGTCATATCCGTCGAGCAGTGTCAATGTACGTCCACCAGCGACACGATACAGCAAGATACGGCAGGTTGCGTCATCTGGGGCACGTGACGTCATTTGATTAACCAGCTTCCCTATAAAAGGGGGCGCGCCACGACGCATCTTGACGCATCATGACGCACGGCAAAGTACAGGTGACGCGTGATGAAGCACGGTG
Organism: Amblyraja radiata; assembly: GCF_010909765.2. Taxonomy (NCBI): domain Eukaryota; kingdom Metazoa; phylum Chordata; class Chondrichthyes; order Rajiformes; family Rajidae; genus Amblyraja; species Amblyraja radiata. The sequence continues at coordinate 3,966,317 of NC_045967.1, read as the reverse complement.
ACGCAAAATAAATTAGCATAGGCAATGGCCGAGCGTCATCCACGCGTCATCCGTACATCATCGTGTGAAAGGGCGCACGACATGATGTCGCACGAGGATTTTGAACATTCCAAAATCCTGGGGTGGCAGGGAGACACAACACGTTACTACATGCGTCACCACGTGTCACGCCGCTTCGCGACCATGTCACGACCCGACCACGACGCAACAACCTCTTTCTGGGCTGTCACCTATAACGTCGCCCAAGTGGGACAGGCCCTTGACTCTCAGTTATATGGCAGTGTCTGGTACAACTGTGTATAACATGCTGAACGCGGGTCTTATACGTAAACATACACAACGGGAGTGATTGACTAGAGAGGAATGCAGCGGCAGCTGAAAATTAGGCACATGCGTTTGGTTGACAATCAAAGATCATTTGCTCCTCCATAGACCTTGGGAACAGTGTTCTTTACTGTAAGCAAACCTTCATAAGTTCACAAGATCATAAATTCTAGGGGTAGAATTAGGCCATTCAGCCCATCAAGTCCACTCCGCCATTCAATCATGGCTGATCTATCTCTCCCTCTCAACCCCATTCTCCTGCCTTCTCCCCATATTTCACGACACCCGCACTAATCACGAATCTGTCAATCTTCGCCTTAAAATTACCCATTGACTTGGCCTCCACAACTGTCTATGGCAAAGAATTCCACAGATTCACCACCCTCTGACCAAATAAATCCCTTCTCCTCCTTTTTAAAGATGCGTCCTTTTATTCTGAGGCTATGGCCTCTGGTCTAAGGAGGATGGAGGAGGTGGAGTGAGGAAGGAAGAATGAGAGCATCGAGCAATCAGGATAGGGAGAGCACTTTGACAATCTGAATGTTGGCTGCATGTTCTGACAATTTCATTTCATTGTGCTGAGTTCAACTTTCCCCAAATCCACCCAGCACAGCAATTTAAACACAAATTGCACTTGGCACAAATTACGATTACGAGATCTTTTCACCAGTTCTGAAAGTATTGCATTGGAAGCAGGCGTTACACAAGGGAATGATGTGATTTGATGAAAGTATGACGTGGAAATCATATTTGACACAAAAGCACGTCTCACTACAGGATGTGCCTGGTCGAATTTCCCAAGTAATGTGAAATGACCTGAAGTTGGCTGTTGTGATGTTACCTCTGTGCAAAGTGTATCCTTAGTCACATAGCATTGAAATAAACAATATGACTTCATTTCATTCATAAGTCAATGGAACTCTGCTTTCTGAAGGCAACCTATATAGGTTATATACAGAAATCCAGACTCCTGAAGGACAGAAGGAGGCCATTCATCCCATCTGGTATGTGCTGCAAGGATCTGCTTTCTTCGATCCAAGACGCACGATAGTTAACCAAGTGGTTACTTCTCACATAGCAGTTTTTTCAGCGGCTGATGTGTTTTATGAAAAGATCTGTAATTAATATGTTGGAAAGGACTGCAGATATTGGTTTAAACCGAAGATAGACACGAAAAACTGGAGTAACTTAGCGGGTCAGACAGCATTTCTGGAGAAAAGGAATAGGTAACGTTTCGGGTCGAGATCCTTTCGCAGACTGAGAGTCACGGGAAAGGGAAATGAGTAATATAGACGGTGATGCAGAGAGATATAGAACATACTAGACTAAGTGGGATGCGTTGGGTCCCATGTTCACACAGGAGGGCTGGTCCCTCAACGCAATGTTCCACCTCTCCACCAATTCCAATATTGGTGGCCAGTGAGGTGGGGGGGCTTTCTGCTAGTATGGGTGTTGTGGGCCGAAGGGACTGGTTTCCAGAGGGCTAGTATGGACATTGTGGGCCGAATGGATTCTTGGGCTGGCAGCACAGTCACTCAGGGCTGGTGGGATGGCAGCTCAGAAAATGCCAAAAATTCTGCCCAAAACAGGTGAGAGACTCTGTAAGAGAGAAGGGGGAGAGGGCAGAGAATCAATTTTAGACATTTTTCATCTTTTTCTGCAGATCACTGCAATGAAGGAGGAAAGTCTATCCTGGCCTGGATCTCACAGGGAGCCAATTAAGGGAGGGAGAAAAATACTGGGGTGAGGGTTAATACTTGCAGGGGGAATACTTACTGATGGGCTGAAGGGACTCCTCCTGAGCTTGTACAGGTCTGATGGGCCGCTGGGGCTCTTTAAAAAAAATCGGAGTGAAATGTTAGTGAAAGGCACTTTTTCTGTACTTTTCCTGGCATGACATGGGACTTTGGGACCAAAATGCTCCTCCTGGGCTAATACGGGCATTTTGGGCAAAAGGGACTGGTTTCCCGGCTAATAGGGACCATGTGGGACAAAATCAGTGATTTCAGGCAGGCCAAACAAATCATTTCATTTAATTTCCATTGCCATTGCAGTTTCAAGCACAGGGCAGGCCGAACAGCTCATTGCATTTTCATTTAATTTCCATTGCCATTGCAGTTTCAAGCATAGGGCAGGCCGAACAGCACATTGCATTTTCATTTCACTTCCATTGCCATTGCAGTTTCAAGCACAGGGCAGGCCGAAAACTCATTGCATTTTTATTTCACTTCCATTGCCATTGCAGTTTCGAGCACAGGGCAGGCCAAGCCAAACAGCTCATTGCATTTTCATTGCATTTGCATTGCCATTGCAGTTTCAAGCACAGGCCAGGGCAAGCCAAACAGCTCATTGCATTTTCATTTCATTTCCATTGCCATTGCAGTTTCAAGCACAGGTCAGGCCAAGCAAAACAGCTCATTGCATTTCCATTTCATTTCCATTGCCATTGCAGTTTCAAGCACAGGGCAGGCCAAGCCAAACAGCTCATTCCATTTTCATTTCATTTCCATTGCTATTGCAGTTTCAAGCACAGGGCAGGCCAAGCCAAACAGCTCATTGCATTTTCATTTCATTTCTAATGCCATTGCAGTTTCAAGCACAGGGCAGGCCAAGCCAAACAGCACATTGCATTTTGAATTTATTTCCATTGCCATCACAGTTTTAAGCACAGGGCAGGCCTGCCAACTCATTTCATTTTCATTAACGGCTAACAAATAATTTATTGCAAGTACATTGCAGACTCACAGTTCAGTTGATTTACAGCTTAGAATGAGAGTCGTGGCCTCTCCCTCGCAATCTTGCCGAGTGACTGAGTCATGTCCAGGCATCCGGGGTTTTATAGTCCTGCCCCCCCCCCCCCCCCAGAAGGGGCGTTACCTTCATTGCGGTGATTGACAGGCGAGAGGATCTCAAGGTTTTTTAAACACTCATAACTTTTTTATTTATCATCAATGGGAAAAATCCTCAGGGCCTGCTCAGCGGAGGAGGACTGTGAGTAAGATGGCCAAAAATCATAGTGATATATGGTAGCGTTTTTTCTAAAATCAATATACTGCGCAGACAGGAAGTGGTCAAGATGAGATTTTTAATTATATAGATGAATGAAAGATAAGCAAAAAAGTTACGATGATAAAGGAATATAGACAATGAGACTCAACCAGCCGACTTTGAAGCTGGTGCGACTTGGATAGGGGAGGGATGGATAGAGAGAGGATGCAGGGGTTACTTGAATTTAGAGAAATCAATATTCATACCACTTGGTTGTAAGCTGGGAAAGTGAAATATGAGGTGCTGTTTCTCCAATTTCCATTTGGCCTCACTCTGACAATGGAGGAGGCCCAGAACAGAAAGGTCAGTGCGGGAATGGGAAGGGGAATTAAATTGTTTGGCAACCGAGAGATCAGGTGTTCAGCGAAACAATCGCCCAGTCTACGTTTGGTCTCGTCGGTGTACAACAGTCCACACCTTTGGAAGGAGTAGGATGGGGACCCACAGCCCGGTTTATATCAACATGTTGATGGTTGAAAGGGTCAAGAGCTTCAAATTCCTGGGCGTGCACATCTCTGAAGATCTTTCCTGGTCCGAGAACACTAATGCAATCATCAAGAAAGCTCATCAGCGCCTCAACTTCCTGAGAAGACTACAGAGAGTCAGTTTGTCAAGAAGGACTCTCTCTAACTTCTACAGGTGCACTGTCGAGAGCATACTGACCGGTTGCATCGTGGCTTGGTTCGGCAACTTGTGCGCCCTGGAAAGGAAAAGACTACAAAAAGTAGTAAACACTGCCCAGTCCATCATCGGCTCTGACCTTCCTTCCATCGAGGGGATTTATCGTAGTCGCTGCCTCAAAAAGGCTGGCAGTATCATCAAAGATCCACCACATCCTGGCCACATACTCATCTCCCTGCTACCTTCAGGTAGAAGGTACAGGAGCCTGAAGACTGCAACAACCAGGTTCAGGAATAGCTACTTCCCCACAGCCATCAGGCTATTAAACCTGGCTCGGACAAAAATTTGATTATTAATAACCAATTATCTGTTATTTGCACTTTATCATTATATTTATTCATGTGTGTATATATTTATATTATAGTATATGGACACATTGATCTGTTTTGTAGTAAATGCCTACTATGTTCTGTGTGCTGAAGCAAAGCAAGAATTTCATTGTCCTATCAGGGACACATGACAATAAACTCACTTGAACTTGAACTTGAACTTGAACGGATACAGTAGATGAGGTTGGCAGAGGTGCAAGTGAACCTCAATCTAACTGGAAAAGACTGTCGAGGGAGGAGGTATAAGGACAGGTGTTGTATCTCCTGCAGTTGCAAGGGACGGTACCTGGGGTTCAGTGCTGGTCCAATGGGTCTTGATGTACAAGTGGGCAGACAACAGGGGCAAGAGTGTACCCAACGTCGCCCTCATCCTGATGGCCACATTCGTGTGTCGCTGCATCAGGCTGTGTGTGGAGATAAAGCAAGTGGGCACCGTGAGGTTCTACCTGTCCCCGGTGTTGCGAAGGATGGGCCTGGCACAGATGCCTCGCAATATACCAGTCAGCTGGACATTGCCGCAACACCTGTCCTTAGTGGAAAGGTTCTTCCGGACCAACACCTTTGACCACGCGAATAGGGCAGAGGTCAGCACGGAACATCCTGCAGGCATTACAGAACAAGGACACGATGGATCCTGTGGCATGGTTCCCTGAGACTGCCAGGTTTGTCTAGTGAAATGCCTCATTGCCAGAACTCACCAACAAGCACCAAGGCCTGGCTTGGCTGGTGGTGAGGGGAGCCCTCCTAGTCGGATACTTCCTACACCATCGGAACCTCACTACCAGCGCACGCTGCCCTCGGGACGGCTGCTATGGAGAGGGTTGCCCACCTCTTCGCAGAGTGTGGATTTATAAAGAGAGTCTGGAGAAGGTTAAAGGGTCCTTGTCACAGTTTATCCCGAACAGAGGATTCCCTGATTTACGAACTGTTCCCAGGGACACATTCAGAGATGGACGTCAAGTCGGTGAAAGACGCTCTTTGGTCTGCATGAGCGTTGTTCACCACCCAGCAGAGCGAGATACCCACCAGGGAATGTTGCCGACTGGCCCGCTGCAGACTGCAGGAGTACGTGCTGAGGGACGCACTGAAGCTCAGTGCAGCCAACGGCAAGGCTCTGTGAGTGAGGACCACAGTCTAGGGTCCTTCCACTGCTGGACATGGGGGGCAGGGTGTGGTGGAGACGCCCCTCAAACAAGGGAAGGGATCCCACGCCAGTGGACCACGTGAGTGGCAAGTGTGCCTGGTATAATGATAGTTTTGTGAGCACTACTAAATCCAATGCTAATTAATGTATGTAAGGCCGCTGAGAATGTCGGAGGAGTTTTTGAACAGTTTTTGTATGGTATCTGTGTTTTTATTATGAATTAAGTTTATTTTTGGAAATTTAAAAAAAGGTTTGCCGTCAGCAATGGCTCAGTACGGTAAATTAGTGAATAGTTATATTCTGATGCTCAGGCTCGGGAACATATACTTGACGGCCGTGATTGTCTTCAAACCTGACCAATGGATTTCCCAGGAGAACTTTCTCAAAGTTCCTACCATTAAAAAAATTCATGGGATCGATTCTCTTTTTCTCTCTTTCTCACTTCTCTTTAATCCCAATTCTAATATCAGATTGTAAATATTGGCTGACAGAAGCGGGGGGGGGGGGGGCAGGGGGAGGGGAGGGGGGGGTGGGGTGGGGGGGGTGGGGGGGAGTGTCAGGGCTGCCAAGATCCACAAGAGCGGAAGGTGGTTGGCAGGCCGTGATACAAATACTCTTGTTCCACAGCAATAAAACCTGATTGTGTTTTCGATGATCCAGAGCCTGGCGGGAATGTGGAACAACTCCTTGCACAGTGGATATGAAATCACTAAGGTCTTGTCTGACATATAGGAGAGGCATTGTCTTTCGGAGTCTGAAATAAGAGCCGCAGTATTTAACCTACAGTGTGCTTCACTCACCAGACATGACTTAACCACAAATCACGTTTAAATCTTCAAGGACTGCCTGAGCTTGATAGTTTTTCTCAATTGATTTTCCTTTCTGCATTGCTGCCAGCAGTCCACACTGCACACACAATGTAAGTGTCTGGCCTCCAGTTGCATTATTTCTCCCAGGCCACCGACACTCTTCTCCTGGCCCTCATTTTTGGTGCATGAAGTTTCATTAATCTCACCCAGTCCCAAGGTCCTTAGAGCAAGCTAAGGTTGAAAATATTGCCAAGTATCTGCACTCGAATTTATTCACAGCATCCCCAGACCATCTGGTGGGATTGTTCTGATGGCTCGGCAAGTTTTCGACATCGGCGAGACCAAGTGCAGGCTCAGCGATCGTTTCACTGAACACATCCGCTCAGTCTGGTCTTAACCTACCTGATCTCCCGGTGGCTAAGCACTTCATCTCCCCCTCCCATTCCCAATCTGACCTATCCGTCTTGGGCCTCCTCCATTGTCAGAGTGAGGCCCAGCGCAAATTGGAGGAGCAGCACCTCATATTTCGCTTGGGTAGTTTACACCCCAGCGGTATGAACATTGACTTCTCTAACTTCAGATAGCCCTTGCTTTCTCTCTCCATCCCTTTCCCCTTCCCAGTTCTCCCACCAGTCTTACTGTCTCCGACTACATTCTATCTTTGTCCCACCCTCTCCCCTGACATCAATCTGAAGAAGGGTCTCGACCCAAAACGTCGCCAATTCTTCGCCCGCTGAGTTAATCCAGCATTTCGTGTCCACCATTGTTGGTTTAACTAGACCTGCTGAACATTTCTTGCACTTTGTATTCCAGGATAATGATGGACAACCCTTGCTGGTGCGAGCGACAGGGTGATGCGTGTGTCTGGTGTGCTGCTAGAATTCCAGTTGCTACTGGCTAGCAAATCTTGCATAAAAGGTAGCCGAGCATGTAACAGTAACTGAGACCAGCATTGGTCCCCGGTGAAACAGTGTGGGGTCCTCAGAGGAACAATGGCCCCCAGAGATGCGACGTGCAGGCCCACCGGCCTGTGGACATGCCCAGGTGTCCATCAACCAGGCCCCAGCTACGGGTCAAATAGCACCCCACTGCCTAGTGGGAGAGGCTCCGGGGAGTCAAAGGCAATGGAGCTGGAGTCCCTTCACCTTCCGGCTACTGCTGCAGCCAAGGTGGCCCCAGATGTGGCTGCCAGGTTGCTCCTCTGGAATCAGTCCACTTGGTTGAGGGGGAAATGCTGATTTTGGGCAGGTCGGGGTTCCCAATTATCTGCCCAGCTTGCGGACAGGACACTTCATCCTTGCTAATCACCGCTAGGTACAAAAAATCACGGCAGGTAGCGATTAAGGATTAAAAGTCTAGTTTGATTGGCATACAGCATGGGCTACCTCTGACGGTGAGAAGAATCATGGCATCCCACTGGTTAGTTATAGTCCGCCTCATCATGGGCAGCCGCCAGACACTGGGTACTGCCCCATCAACGTTTGCCTTCTTCCATGGGTGCGTGGGCATTTAGGAAGTTTCCTTACTGACAAACAGACGTCAACCAGGGACCCGTGAAACAAAAGAAAGAGAAGACCAAACTGCTTGGCATCTGGAATGCAAGGAGTACTTGTCCCAGCATCAACGAGAACCTGCCCTCAACACCTGACTGTCGGAAGACAGCTATTATTGATCAAGAGCTTCACAGAGTCGGCATAGATGTTGCTGCACTCCAAGAAAGCTGATTTCCCATCATGTGGTCCATCTGCAAGACCAACTGTACTGTCTACTGGCAAGGCAAGTGTACAGATGGTGGCAGAGAACAGGCTTCGTGTTTCCAACAGTCTATAGGAGTCACTGGAGATCCCTACAGCAAAATCTGAATTCCTCGCGACTCCCACTCTCTTCAAAAGAAAGATTCATCAACATCATCAGTGCAGATGCACTAACTCTTTGTGCCACAGCTGAGGACAAGGACTGATTCTCTGACACTCCACATGACACTTTGACATGCCTGGAGAGAAGATGTTCACGTTGGCGCAGACAGAGAATCATGACCAGACTGCCTCGGCCATCACAGTTTAGTTTACTTTACAGATACAGCTCTGAAACAGGCCCTTCAGCCCACCAGGTCTGCGCTGATCAGCGAATCCCACACATTAACACTACCCTATACACCCTAGGAACAATTTTACATTCATACATTCGGCCCATGCCAATTGACCAACGTTTATGGAGTGTGCAACAACCAGGTTCAGGAATAGCTACTTCCCCACAGCCATCAGGCTATTAAACCTGGCTCGGACAAAACTCTGGTTATTAATAACCCATTATCTGTTATTTGCACTTTATCAGTTTATTTATTCATGTGTGTATATATTTATATTATGGTATATGGACACACTGATCTGTTTTGTAGTAAATGCCTACTATGTTCTGTGTGTTGAAGCAAAGCAAGAATTGCATTGTCCATCAGGGACACATGACAATAAACTCACTTGAACTTGAACTTGGGAGGAAACCGAAGATCTCAGAGAAAAAACACAGGTCACGAGGAGAACGTACAAACTCCGTACAGACAGCAGCCGTGGTCAGAATTGAACCCGGGTCTCTGGCGCTGTAAGGCAGCAAGTCTACCACTGTGCCACCGTGCCGCCCGGTGTTGGAAAGATGAATGAGAATGGACAATGAATGCTGGAATAATGTACACAAAACAAACACTGAAACACAAACACCGTTCTCCAGGGCAAACACCATCATGGAGTTACTCCCACTCCGGTTGTTGGCACCAACCTGATCCATTCACCACCGGAAGAATGGATCTGCCTTTGGTGTCCACATGCAAACGTGTTAGTTTAGTTTAGAGATGCAGCACGGAAACAGACCCTTCGGCCCATCGACTGCCGATCCCTGCCCATTAACATTACCTTACACACATTAGGGACAATTTTACACGTACATCAAGCCAATTAACCTACAAACCTGTATGTGGGAGGAAACCAAAATTCTCGGAGAAAACCCACACAGGTCACGGGGAGAACATACAAACCCCGTCCAGACAGCACCCGCAGTCAGAATCGAACCCGGGTCTCCGGCGCTGTAAAGCATGGGAGAAGATTAGATGTTCGCCACATCTTCTAAACCTCTTTCCGTACTTCCATGAGAATCATTGCCTATGAAGCCAGGGCTCTGCCTCTGCTCTGCTTGACCTGGAATAACTGATGATAAAGTGCAGGCCCTTCTATCTGCCCAGGGAATTTACATCGATTGTTATCACGGCAATCTATGTACCCCCGGACGCTAATGCCAGGCTAGCAATGGAAGAGCTGCAAGCTGCTATCAGCGAACAACTAACTGTACACCCAGAGGGGGCTTTTATTGTTGCGGGTGATTTTAACCACTCCAACCTTAAAACTGTACTCCCCAGGTTCCATCAACATGTCTCCTGTCCAACCAGAGGAGACAATATTCTGGATTTAGTATACACTAATACTACTGAAGCCTACAAAGCCCCTCCCCTCCCCCACCTGGGACAGTCTGACCACCTCTCTCTGTTCCTGCTCCCCAAATACACACCTCTGATCAGACGTGTGAAACCAACCGTGAGGACAGTGAAGGTTTGGCCTGAGGGGGCTGTCTCTGTATTACAGGAACAGTTTCAGCAAACAGACTGGAGTCTGTTCGCCACTCAGGCCACCTTTGACTCCCAAGTGGACATTAACACATACACTTCAACCGTTTTGGACTATATAAAATTCTGTGAACGTCACTACCCATAAACAGATAAAGACCTTCCCTAACCAGAAGCCGTGGATGAGCAGGGAGGTCAGACTCTTGCTGAAGGCTCGCGATGCCGCTTTTAAATCTGGCGACGCTGAGGGATACAGCTCATCCAGGGCCAATCTGAAAAAGGGAATCAGGAACGCTAAACTCAAACACAAACGGCAGATCGAGGAGCATTTTCAAAACAACTCCGACCCCAGACGCATGTGGCAAGGAATCAAGTCCATTGCCGACTACAATAAAGTTAACACCCCCCCCCCCCAGACAACGCCTCCCTTCCTGACGAGCTAAACCACTTCTATGCTCGTTTTGACCGGGACAACAAAACTCCAGCCATCAAAGCTGCCCCACCCCTGAACGAACAGCCCCTCAGTCTCTCCACCTCTGCTGTACAAGGCGCACTGAGCAAGGTGAATGAGCACAAAGCTGCCGGCCCCGATGGCATCCCCAGGCGTGTGCTCAGGGCATGTGCTGGACAACTATCCCTGGTCCTCACTGACATTTTCAATCTCTCACTGGCCCAGGGTGTCGTCCCCACTTGCCTCAAGACATCAACCATCATGCCAGTGCCTAAACAGTCAGCTTCAGGGAGTCTCAACGACTTCCGCCCAGTGGCACTCACCCCCTGTCATCGCAAAGTGCTTTGAGCGGCTGATCTTGGCTCACCTCAAAGCCAGCCTCCCCCCCACACTGGACCCCCATCAGTTTGCCTACCGGACCAACAGGTCTACAGAGGACGCCATATCTGCGGCCCTACACTCTGCCCTGACCCACCTGGACAACAACAACTCCTACATCAGATTGTTGTTCATTGATTTCAGCTCCGCCTTTAACACTGTCATCCCCGCTAGCTTGATCACCAAACTCAGCGGACTTGGCATCTCCACCTCCGTCTGCAACTGGACACTGGATTTCCTCACCAACAGACCACAGTCTGTTAGGGTCAACAACCCTAACGTGCCACAGGGCTGTGTGCTCAGCCCTCTCCTCTACTCCCTCTTCACCCATGACTGCATCCCTAAGTATGGCTCCAACGCCATCATAAAATTTGCCGATGACACCATGGTGGTAGGGCTGATCAGTGACAACGACGAGTCAGCCTACAAGGAGGAGGTCCAGCACCTGGCAGCCTGGTGTGCCAACAATAACCTCGTCCTCAACTCTAAGAAGACGAAGGAAATTATTGTTGACTTCAGGAAGAACAGAGGGGGCAGACATACCCCCATCCATATAAACGGGACTGAGGTGGAGCGCGTCTCCAACTACAAATTCCTCGGGGTACACATCTCGGGGGATCTGTCCTGGTCCCTCAATACCACCAAATTGATCAAAAAGGCGCAGCAGCACCTTTACTTCCTGAGGAGGCTCAAGAAAGCTCACCTGTCCCCCCAGATCCTGACCAACTTTTACCGCTGTACCATCGAGAGCATCCTGACCACCTGCTTCACGGTATGGTACAGCAGTTGCACCGTAGCGGACAGGAAGGCACTACAACGGGTGGTGAAAACCGCTCAGCACATCATCGGTGCCCCGCTCCCTGCCATGGATGCCCTCCACCGAAAACGGTGTCTGAGACGGGCCGGGAAAATCATCAAGGACCCCTCTCACCCTAACCATGGACAATTTGCCCTCCTCCCATCAGGGAGGCGGTACAGGAGCCTCAGGTCTCGCACAAGCAGGATGAAGAACAGCTTTTTCAACAACACCATTACACTGCTGAACTCAGAGTCCCGTCGCTAGCTATCTTTAGACTCCCATTTGTACACAGTTATTTGCCTATGTACCAGTTTTAATTCACCCACAATCCACACATTGTTAACCAGTATTTTTTATTTTTATTGTATGCTTATTTTGTATTTTTATTTTGACTTCTACTATCTTGCACTATGACTATGACCAGACGCTAAACTGCATTTCGTTGTACCTATACTCGTATTTGTGCAATGACAATAAAGTTGAATTGAATTGAATTGAATTGAATGAAGAGTCTCAATCCAAAATGCCGACTGTCCATTTCCCTCCACAGATGCTGCCTGATTTGCTGAGTCCCTCTTGTTGTTCTCCTTTGGTTTTCTGCAGTGAGATTTTCAATCTCGATCTGAAAAAAAACCCAGTTCTTATTCACTTACGGAATTGCCAGGTTTTACTGAGCTTGTTTCCACAGAAACCATTTTAATGAAAGGGCCAACACTCAAATAGCATACTTTGTCCTCACTTGGACTTCCTGTAATCTCAAATACAAACTCAAGTGTGCTTGACAGCTTTGCCTGTGGAGATCAGGGATAAGATGGGCAACTTAGCTTCACGTTCATTCCAGACTGCTGATGCTGGTGAACATTGCCATGCCTCATAGTTATTGAGCACAGTGCTTGATGGAAGACACCCAATTCCCATACTCAAGGAGAATAACCTTCAAAGGTAGACAAAAGTGCTGGAAAAACTCTGCGGGTGCAGCAGCATCTATGGAGCGAAGGAAATAGGCAACATTTCAGGCCGAAACCCTTCTTCAGACTGACCTTCAACTACTCTCTGAACTTTGCACGGGTATTTCTTGACATTGCAGGCTTCCCTAAAGTGCGGGCATTTGTGGAACTTGGTGATCTACATCAGGAGTGTCCAGATAATCTCCATGGCCCCTCGCACAATGAGCATGCCTCTTGTAGACAGAGGCCTAGTTTAGTTTCGAGAAACAGGCCCTTCGGCCAACCAATTCCTCACTGACCAGCGATCCCCGTACATTAACACCACCCTACACACACTAGGGGCAATTGTTTTTTACAATTACACCAAGCCAATTAACCTACAAACCTGCGCATCTTAGGAGTGTGGGAGGAAACCGGAGCACCCGGAGAAAACCCACGTGGTCACGGGGAGAGGTAAAGAACAATGAATGAAAGATATGCAAAAAAGTAATGATGATAAAGGAAACAGGTCATTGTTAGCTGTTTGTTGGGTGAAAACGAGAAGTTGGTGCGACTTGGGTGGGGGAGGGATAGAGAGACAGGGAATGCCGGGGCTACCTGAAGTGAGAGAAATCAATATTCATACCACTGGGCTGTAAGCTGCCCAAGCGAAATATGAGATTCTGTTCCTCAGAAAGGTCTGTGTAGGAATGGGAAGGAGTATTAAAGTGTCCAGCAACCGGGAGATCAGGTTGGTTCACGCGGGCTGAGCGAAGGTGTTCCACGAAACGATCGCCCAGTCTGCGTTTGGTCTCTCTGATGTATAAGAGTCCACATATTGAACAACGGATACAGTAGATGAGGTTGGAGGAGGTGCAAGTGAACCTCTGCCTAACCTGAAAGGACTGTCGGGGTCCCTGGACAGAGTCGAGGGAGGAGGCATAGCGACAGGTGTTGCATCTTCTGCAGTTGCAGGGGAAGGTACCCGGGGAGAGGGTGGTTTGGATGGGAAGGGATGAGTTAACCAGGGAGTTGCGGAGGGAATGGTCTCTGTGGAAGGTGGAAAGGAGTGGAGATTGGAAAATGTGGCTCGTGGTGGCATCCTGTTGGAGGTGGCGGAAGTTTCGGAGGATTATGTGTTGTATGCGACGGCTGACGGGGTGGAAGGTAAGGACTAGGGGGACTCTGTCTCTATTGCGACTAGGGGGAGGGAGTGCAAGGGCAGAGCTGCGGGGTACCGAGGAGACACGAGTGAGGGCCTCATCTATTATGGAAGAGGGGAACTCCGTTCCCTAATGAATGAGGACAACTCGGATGTTCTAGTATGGAACACCTCAACTTGGGCACAGATGCGGCGTTGATGGAGGAATTGGCAGTAGGGGATAGAGTCTTTGCCGCAAGCAGGGTGGGAAGAAGTGTAGTCGAGATAGTTGTGGGAGTCAGCGGGTTTGTAATAGACGTCAGTCAATAGCCTGTTTCTCGTGATGGAGACTGTGAGATCAAGAAAGGGGAAGGAGGTGTCGGAGATGGCCCAAGTAAATTTGAGTGCAGGATGAAAATTGGTGGTGAAGTTGAAAATGGCCAGGATCAAGTTGGGGTGCAAATGGGAGGTTGTCGGTAACATTGTGGAAAGTCAAAGATCTCAGTGAGGCCAAAGAATGCAGATGCCAACAGCAGGAAATTTCCTCTTGGAAAAAGAAGTGGTAGGGAGAATGAAACCACAAGAAATGCTACACTCGCCTCTTTACCTCCCCCCTTGACTCCATTCAAGGACCCAAGCAGTCTTTCCAGGTGCGGCAGAGGTTCACCTGCACCTCCTCCAACCTCATCTATTGCATCCGCTGCTCTAGATGTCAGCTGCTCTACATCGGTGAGACCAACACCTCCGCCCGGTCCGCGTTAACCAACCTGATCTCCCGGTGGCTCAGCACTTCAACTCCCCCTCCCATTCCGAATCCGACCTTTCTGTCCTGGGCCTCCTCCATGGCCAGAGTGAGGACCACCAGAAATTGGAGGAGTAGCATCTCATATTTTGCTTGGGCAGTTTGCACCCCAGTGGTATGAACATTGACATCTCTAATTTCAGGTAGTCCTTACTTTCTCCTCCCCTTCTCAGCTCTCCCTCAGCCCACTATCTCAGATCTTTCTTTCTTCTTCCCGACCCACACCCCCCCCCCCACCCTCACATCAGTCTGAAGAAGGGTTTTGACCTGAAACATTGCCTATTTCCTTCGCTCCCTAGATGCTGCCGCACCCGCTGAGTTTCTCCAGCACTTTTTGTCTACCTAGGGAGAATGAAATTCCTGCAGAGAAACGAGGAGACAAATTTCCCAATGGATACTCGATGCCCCGAAACATCTGTAAGATCACTTCAGGAATGAGCCCATCTTTATTAGCACGGCAGCAACCTTCTGATGTTGGCAGAACCGATGATGTCAGTTTTGGATTGCGAATCCCCACGATACAGATCTGGTAAGCTTGCAGTTGAAGTTCTTGCTCTTTATGTGGTTTAATGAAACAGTGTTTGGATGACCTCAATACTGTTTCAAAAGCAAAAATACAGTGAGGTGCAATTCCTAGGCAACAACATTAGCATCATGGAAATCGCCTCAAAAATATTTAACTTATCACTGGTAAAATTATCTTTATTTTATTTTACTGCGGTATTGGTTTAGCTAAAGTTTCAACCATAATCCAACGAGACCTCTGAGAATTTATTTATTTTTCTGTGTCAGATACAAGTTTAAGCATTTATAGAAATGCCTAGTAAATTGTGGAAATGATCCCCAAGTCTCTGCCAATTCCAATAGAGAGGATATTAACATTTAGTCAGTCAGAGGTGTCGCTCCTGTTGCTAAGTAATCCTAGTGCGAACCAAACGAGAAAGTCTGATATATTTTTTGATGTGGACTAGTTCATGTATTGTATATATTTATTATTTGAATAAAGTCTATTATGAAATTTAAAAAAAAAAATTTACACAATGTGGTCTCTTGTTGCAGTTTCTCCAATGGAGGTATTTCAGGTAGAATGGTAGCCACAATCCGCCTGGACCTACGCGATCTCCCGGTTGCAAACACGTTAACAACCCAAGCCCAGGCTCCTGCTTCAGCTCAGCAGTGGTAAGATTAAGATGTCAGGATATGGTCCAAGGAGAGCCGGGACAACATAGTCCAAAAGGCGAGACCAAACGAGGACTAGGCGATCGTTTCGCTGAGCACCTTCGCTCAGTCCACCTGGGCCTACATGATCTCCTGGTTGCCAAACACCTTACTTCTTCCCATTCCCACACTGACCTTTCTGTCCTGGGCCTCCTCCGTTGTCAGAGTGAGGCTAAACGCAAATTGGAGGAACAGCACCTCATATTTCGCTTGGGCAGCTTACAGCCCAGCGGTTTGAGAATTGACTTCTCTAACTTCAAGTAACCTTTGCAACTCCTCTCGCTCCGCCCCTCCCCCACCCAAGTGCTTGCACTAGCTTCAAAGTCGTCAGATTGAGTCTCATTGTCTGTGTTCGTTCTCACCTAGCCCACAGCTAACAATGGCCTGTTTCCTTTATCGGCGTTACTTTTTTGCATATCTTTCATTCATTTGTTCTATATCTCTCTATATCTCCTTTCCCCAGTGGTGCTGCTTCTTCCTGCCTCCAGGCAGCAATTGCAGAACGCACCCCCAGAGGTGAGGACTGTACAGAGCTGGGCAGGGTGGGGGAGGGAGGGGGCAGAGGAACAATTCCAGGACTCTGTAGACTGGGCAATGCTCAGGGACTCGGCAACAGACCTGAGGGAATATGCCACAGTCGCTATAGACTTCATAAAGTAACGTGTGGAGGACTGCATCCCAACAAAAACCTTCCGAGTGTTTCCCAGTCAGAAACCTTGGATGAACCCGGGATGGCGGGACTGTCATATGCTGAGAGAATGGAGCAGTTGGGCTTGTACACTCTGGAGTTTAGAAGGATGAGGGGGATCTCATTGAAACATATAGGATTGTTAAGGGCTTGGTCATGCTAAAGGCAGGAAACATGTTTCCGATGTTGGGGGAGTCCAGAACCATAGGCCACAGTTTAAGAATAAGGAGTAAGCCATTTAGAACGGAGATGAGGAAACACTTTTTCTCATAGACAGTGGTGAGTCTGTGGAATTCTCTGTCTCAGAGGGCGGTGGAGGCAGGTTCTCTGGATGCTTTCAAGAGAGAGCTAGATAGGGCTCTTAAAAATAGCGGAGTCAGGGGATATGGGGAGAAGGCAGGAACGGGGTACTGATTGAGGACGATCAGCCATGATCACATCGAAGGACCAAATGGCCTACTCCTGCACCTACTGTCTATTGTCTATTGTCTATTGAACCATGAGATCCGCACTCTTCTGAAGTCCAGATCCTGGGCATTCAGATCTGGAGATACAGAGAAGTCCAGATACGACCTTGGTTACGCCATCAAAAAGGCCAAAAGGCACTTCTGCTCCAAGCTGGAGGATGAGACGGATGTTCGGCAACTGTGGCGGGGCTTGAATGCCATCCCCTCCTACAAGGCGAGATCAGGAAGCAGCTCAATTGTCAGCGAACCATCACTCCCTGATGAGCTCAATGCGTTTTACGCACGCTTTGATAGGGAGAACATTGATGTGCCTTCTCGAGTCCCCATTCGCCGTATTTCAGTTACAGTCACAGAGGCCAAACCTCGAAAAGTGCCTGGACCTGATGGTATACCCGGTCGTGTTCTAAAAACCTGTGCAGACCAACTGGCTGGAGTTTTTACGGACATTTTCTATCTCTCACTTCTGAGGTCTGAGGTTCCCACCTGCTTTAAAAGTGCATCAATTATACTGGTGGCCAAGAAGAGCAAGTGACGTGCCTCAATGACAGTGGCACTAACGTCTGTGGTGATTAAGTTATTTGAGAGGTTGTTTATGGCGCGTATTAACTCCTACCTCGACAAGAACCTGGACCCACTGCAGTTCGCTTACCGCCACAAGAGGTCAACGGACCACTTCGACAACAAAAACTCAGATTTATTGACTACAACTCGCCGTTTAATATGATCATCCCCTCCAAGCTGGTTACCAAGCTCCCAGATCTGGGTCTCTGCGCATCCCTCTGCAATTGGATCCTCGACTTCCTCATCCACAGACCACAGTCTGTCCGTATTGGTGGAAATGTGTCATCCTTGATAACAATCAGCACGGAGCACCTCAATGCTGCGTGCTCAGCCCCCTGCTGTACTCACTCTATACTCATGACTGAGTAGCCGGTCATAGTGCGAACTCAATCGAGTTCGCCGATGATACCACTGTTGTGGGACGTATCACTGATAGGGACGAGTCAGAGTATAGAAGTGAGATCGACCGATTGACTAAATGGTGCCAGCACAATAACCTGGCTCTCAACACCAGTAAAACCAAGTTGTGGACTTGATTGTGGACTTTGGAAGGGTAGGATAGAGACCCACAGTCCCATTTATATCAAATGGTGGAAAGGGTCAAGAACCAATTTCCTGGGCATGCATATTTCCGAAGATCTTTCCTGGTCCCAGCACACTGATGCAATTATAAAGAAAGCACATCAGCGCCTCTACTTCCTGAGAAGATTACGGAGAGTCGGTATGTCAAGGAGGACTCTCTCGAACCTCTACAGGTGCACAGTAGAGAGCATGCTGACTAGTTGCAACGTGGTTTGGTTCAGAAACTTGAGCGTTCAGGAGCGGAAAAAAGTGCAGAAAGTTGTGACCACTGCCCAGTCCATCATCGGCTCTGACCTCCCCACCATCGAAGGGATCTATCGCAGTCGCTGCCTCAAAAAGGCTGCCAGCATCATCAAGGACCCACACCATCCTGGCCACACACTCATCTCTCCGCTGCCATCAGGTAGAAGGTACAGGGGCCTGAAATCTGGTGCATCCAAGTTTAGGAACAGCTTCTTCCCCACAGCCATCAGGCTATTAAACTCACCATCAAACAAACTCTGAACTATAACAGCCTATTGCACTTTATCTGTTTATTTATGTGTATATATATGGTCTATGCTGTATAGACACACTGGACTGTTCTGTATTTATGCTCTGTTGCGCTGCAGCCTCAAGAATTTCATTGACCTATCTGGGACACATGACAATAAACTCTCTTGACTCGACTTTCCCCAGACTCTCAGTCTGAGGAAGGGTCTCACCCCAAAATGTCAACTACTACTTATCTTCAGAGATGCTGTCTGAACCACTGAGTTACTCCAGCTTTTTGTGTCTATTTTCAGTCCAAAATAAATGTTGTTTGCGGAACCACATTATCATGTGCAGCCTGAAGCTGAAAATCCTCGGTCAGAATTCCCCATTTGGTATAATTTGACCTGGAAATGTCTGAAGTGCAATTCTACTCCAGGTTACATTGATTTTCAATCCTGTGGTGCTGAAAAATGATAGGACCATGCAATCCAATTTCTAGGCAAGAGTGTTTCGTGTTGCCTCCCCCTGGGCTAAATCAGCTTTGGCTGGAATCTAATATCGAGGCCTCTTTTATTCCTTCTGACGGTGTAGTAGCACAGTATGCGGCCAACAACTGAGAAAGCTCTCGGGTTAGTTTTGGCACACTCTGGAACTGAGCCACGCTGGACTGCAGAGTTTCTGCTCCCACCCCTCTTGTCAGGGTTGAGCTAGTTGATCCCAGTCGGTAAAACAAGATTCCGGTGTTTGGGTTATGAGATATTAACCAGGTTCCCTGTTCTCATTTATCATCTAGTGAACAGACACTGTGCATGGATGCATGTGTGTGTGCATCAGTGTGTGTGTGTGTGTGTGTGTGTGTGTGTGTGTGTGTGTGTGTGTGTGTGTGTGTGTGTGTGCGTGTGTGTGTGTGTGTGTGTGTGTGTGTGCATCAGTGTGTGTGTGTGTGTGTGTGTGTGTGTGTGTGTGTGTGTGTGTGCATCAGTGTGTGTGTGTGTGTGTGTGTGCATCAGTGTGTGTGTGTGTGTGTGTGTGTGTGTGTGTGTGTGTGTGTGTGTGTGTGTGTGTGTGTGTGTGTCTGTGTGCGCGTGTTTGTGAGTGTGTACGCTTGTGTGTGCGTGTGTGTGTGTGTGTGTGTGTGTGTGTGTGTGTGTGTGTGTGTGTGTGTGTGTGTGTGTCTGTGTGTGTGTGCGCGTTTGTGAGTGTGTACGCTTGTGTGTGCGTGTGTGTTTTTGTGAGTGTGTACGCTTGTGTGTGCGCTTGAGTGTGTGTGTGTGTGTGTGTGTGTGTGTGTGTGTGTGTGTGTTTTTGTGAGTGTGTACGCTTGTGTGTGTGTGCGCGTGTTTGTGAGTGTGTGTGTGTGTGTGTGTGTGTGTGTGTGTGTGTGTGTGTGTGTGTGTGTGTGTGTGTGTGTGTGTGTGTGTGTGTGTGTGTGCGCGTGTTTGTGAGTGTGTACGCTTGTGTGTGCGCTTGAGTGTGTGCGGTGTGTATGTGCAGTTTTCTTCCTCGTGTCCGGCCATCTTCTATATCACGTCTTTCCGGTCGGTCAGTGACGGTTGACGGTCGGTGGTTGCAGAATTGGCTACGTCAGGCAGTCACTGTGGTACAGTTTCTGTCGTCAGCATTGCCCAGGGATGCGCCACGTGCAGGCTTCTGCTTGCATCGTGTGTGCAGTGTGTCGTGTGTGTGTGGTATATGTGTGTGTGAGGTATAGAAGGTGGGGCACATAGAGAGCAGGGACAGGCTCAAAACGAAATGAAACAAAACAAAACTACACGAAGCTAAACTAAACTAAGCTAAATTAAGCTAAACTAAACTAAGCTAAACTAAACTAAACTAAATGAAATTAAACTAAATGAAACAAATCTAAATTCAACTAAATTAACCTGAACTAAACTAAAAAAATGTAAAGTGCTGAGAAACTCAGCGGGTCACACAGCATCTCTGGAGACATGGACAGGTGACGTTCTAGGTCAAGACCCTTCTAAAGACTAATTGTAGGGGGAGAGAGGAAGGCTGGATGAGGAGAGAGGCAGGACAAAGCATGGCAGGTAATAGGTGGACACAGGTGAGGGTATTTTTTGCTAGGCAGATGGTTGGAACGATGGCCAGAGATCGTTCTGATCTGAACGAAGGAGCTGATCATGGACTTTAGGAGGGCACATCATCCGAGGACGTACACACCATTGAGGATAAATGGGGATCCTGTGGATAGGGTGAGCTGTTTTAAATATCTGGGAGTCCACATCTCTGAGGATATGGCATGGACATCACACGCCTCAGCACTCATGAGTAAGGCAAGGCAGCGCCTTTACCACCTCAGGCAATTGAGGAAATTCAGAGTGTCTCCGAGGATCCTCCAGTGCTTCTACGCAGCGGCTGTGGAAAGCATCTTGTCCGGAAATATTACCATCTGGTTTGGGAATTGCTCTGCCCAGGACAAGAGGGCTCTGCAGAGAGTAGTGCGTTCGGCCGAACGCACTATGGGAACTTCACTCGCCCCCCTGCAGGAACTATACATCAGGAGGTGCAACTCCAGAGCCAACAAAATCATGGGAGACCCCTTCCACCCATGCAACGGACTGTTCCAGCTGCTACGGTCAGGCAAACGCCTCCGTTGCCATGCGGTGAGAACGGAGAGGTTGAGAAGGAGTTTCTTCCCAGAGGCCATTCGGACTGTGAACTCCTATCTCACCAGGGACTAACTTTAATGAACGTTTTTCCTTCCAATATTTAATATGTAAAAGAATATGTGTGTGTTTATAGTGTGTTTGGTTGTTTGTTTGGATGTTTGTTTGTTTGTCTTTTTGCACAAAGTCCGCGAGCATTGCCACTTTTCATTTCACTGCACATCTCGTATGCGTATGTGACGAATAAACTTGACTTGACTTGACTTGACTTGAGATACTGTAAAAGCAGAGGGTGTAAGCCAGGTTTGAAGAGTTGCAAACTGTGGAGCCAGAGTGTGGAAAGTAGCGTGGGTGAGGGGAGCAATTAGTGGGAGTCCAGGTAAGGCCCAGGGGAGGGGTAGGGGAGGGGAGCGAAAAGGGGGGGGCGTGAGGATAAAGGGGGGGTTTGTAGGCGATTGTCTAAAATTAAAGAGTTCAATGATCACCCCATTGGGGTGTGATCTACCCAAGTGGAATAGGAGGTACTGATCCTCCTGTTTGCATGTTTGATTATGTTATACTGAGCTGGAGAGGGCTCAGCCAAGTGTAGATTTAGTGCAAACACGAGGAAGCCCCTTGTTCCTACTGACCCTGAGAATGTCCTCCACAATTCTACATTGCCCGTGTGGCCTCTCCTCTTTGCGTTTGGCTCTGTGGATGGCTCACTGGAAATTGGAGCTCATAACCAGGCCAACCACTTCAATGCCATACTGAGGGAGTTCCGCACATGTAGGCATACGGTCCTTCCAGCAGGCTGGCCAATCCCTCTAGCAAGTGGGCAGTAAAGGACCGATGTCATTTCTTTGAAGAAAAGCTGCGAATTCTCCTTTGACCGTAAGCAAATTGACAGAAAATAGTGCTCGGCATGTCTGGCAGCATCTGTGGAGGCAGAAAAGTAACTAACATAGAAACATAGACAATAGGTGTAGGAGTAGGCCACTCAGCCCTTCAAGCCAGCACCACCATTTAATATGATCATGGCTGATCATCTAAAATCAGTACCCCGTTCCTGCTTTTTCTCCATATCTCTTGATTCCTTTAGTCCTAAGAGATAAATCTAACTCCCTCTTGAAAACATCCAATGATTTGGCCTCCACTGCCTTCTGTGGCAGGGAATTCTACAGATTCACAACTCTCTGGGTGAAAATGTTTTTCCTCATCTGTCCAAAATGGCCTATCCCTTATTCTTAAACTGTGACACCTGGTTCTGGACTCCCCCAACAACGGGAAATTTTTTTCCTACATCTAGCCTGTCCAATCCTTTAGGAATTTTATATGGGATGGGAGATTGCAACCTTCACGTGGTCCACCCTGTTCCGACGAATGCAATCAACCTGGTGTTCACAATCAAATAAGATCAAATAGGACAAGTTGTCCTACACCTTTAGGCTGTGCACGCCATACGCAAGAAGAAGAAGAAGAAGAAGAATTTTATATGTTTCTATAAGATGTCTCATCCTAAATTCCAGTGAATACAAGCCCAGTCGACCCACTCTTTCATCATATGTTAGTCTCGCCATTCCGGGAATGAACATGGTGAACCTACGCTGCACTCCCTCAATAGCAATAATGTCCTAACTCAAATTAGGAGACCAAAATTGCACACAATACTCCAGGTGCAGTCTCACCAGGGCCCTGTACAACTACAGTAGGACCTTCTTGCTCCTAAACTCAAATCCTTTAATAATGAAGGCCAACATGCCATTAGCTTTCTTCACCACCTGCTGTACCTGCATGCTTACTTTCATTGACTGATGTACAAGCACACCCAGGTCCCATTGCACCTCCCCTTTTCCTAATCTGACGCCATTCAGATAATAATCTGCCTTCCTGTTCTTGCCACCAAAGTGTATAACCTCACATTTATCCACACTATACTGCATCAGCCATGCCCACTCACCCAACCTATCCAAGTCATCCTGCAGCCTCATAGCATCCTCCTCGCAGTTCACACTGGCACCCAGCTTTGTGTCATCCGCAAACTTGGAGATGTAACATTCCCTCGTCTAAATCGTTAATATATATTGTAAATACCTGGGGTCCCAACATCGAGTCTTGCGACACCCCACTAGTCACTGCCTGGAATTCTGAAAAGGACCTGTCAATTCCTACTCTTTGCTTCCTGTCTGCCAACCATCCATGTCAATACCCTACCCCCAATGCCATGTGCTCTAATTTTACACACTAATCTCTTGTGTGGGACCTTGTCAAAGGCTTTTTGAAAGTCCAGATACACCACATCCAATGGCTCTCCTTTATCCATTCTACTTGTTACATCCTCAAAATATTCCAGAAGATTTGTCAAGCATGATTTCCCCTTTATAAATCCATGCTGACTTTGACCGATCCCATCACTGCTTTCCAAATGCGCTGCTATAACATCTTGAACAATCGATCCAAACATCTTCCCCACTACCGATGTAAGGCCCACTGGTCTATAACTCCTCATTTCTCTCTCCCTCCTTTCTTAAAAAGTAGGGTAACATTGGCTACCCTCCAGTCCACAGGAACTGATCCAGTCGAGAGAACATTGGAAAATGATCACGTGTAGGAAGAAACTGCAAATGCTGGTTTAAACCGAAGATAGAGTCAAAGAGTCATAGAGTGATATAGTGTGGAAACAGGCCCTTCGGCCCAACTTGTCCACACCAGCCTACATGTCTCAGCTACACTAGTCCCACCTGCCAGCATTTGCTCCATATCCCTCAAAACCTGTCCTATCCTTGGACCTGTCCAACTGCTTCTTAAATGTTGGGATAGTCCCTGTCTCAACTACCTCCTCTGGTAGCTTGTTCCATACATCCACCATCCTCTGTGATAGACACAAAAAGCTGGAGTGAAGGAGGGTCTCGACCCGAAGCGTCACCTATTCCTTTTCTCCAGAGATGCTGTCTGACCCGCTGAGTTACCGCAGCTTTTTATGCCTATCGTCATCATAACTAATATTTCAGGATGATGATCTCTTCGAACTAATGTATCACTGACCTAATGTATCACTTATGTATCATCTCCATTTCTCTCCCATACGACGTTTGACTTACACTCTGTTGCCCACTGGACAACATTCTCCACAGCGACTACTTAGCTCTCCCCATACATAGCATCGCCTGTGTTTGATTGTGTGCAGCCACACGTACACGTATGCATGGATGTATGCACCACCCACATCATTAAGCATATTAAAGATGCACTTCTATGTCCAAGCACATGATGTGTGTGTGTTTAACATATCCCCACAAAGGCACACAAATATCAATTCCTCCACATTTGATTTATGATTGACTAACGCTTTGGGATGTCTGGCACGACTGAAAGGTGCTGTGCAAAAACAAGTTCTTTTAAAAAATATATTTTTATTAGAAGCAAACACATATTATAAACATTTCATGTATATCAGTCGTACATTATTAATATTATCAATTGTGGATTGATTCTGCTAGTTTTTTTTAAAAGATAGGAAGTAAGAGAGAAAGAGGAAAAAAAACACGTGTCAATATAAAAAAAAAGAATAGAATGATTTACTAATAATACATCATTGGAGATAGGTTCGTGGATTATAAAGTATAACTTTTCATCTAATCCTGAGTTCAAGCTTCAGTTAGGTTCCCGTGCTGGACCGATCTACCCCTTCAAATAGTCAATGAATGGAGACCATATTCTAACAAAAAGTTCTTGTTTGTCCATTCAGACAAGTCTGATTCTTTCCAAGTATAGGGTCTCCGACATTTCCATAATCCACATTTTAATTGTGGGGGTTATAGGGCCTTTCCAAAATTTTAGTATTCATTTTTTTTCCAGTTATTATACTATAGTCAAGAACGTTTCTTTGGCTTGTTGTGAGTGTTAGACTTTGTTCTGTTATGCCAAGTATTATTAGTTTTGAATCGGGTTCTAATTTAGTATTGATAGCTTCAGAAATTATTCTAAAAATATCAATCCAGAAATTTTTGATTTTTATACAGTTTACAAAAGTATGTGTTAGGTTGCCTCTAGATGCTGACATTTATCACGGATAGGAGAGATATGTGGGAAGATTCTATTTAGTTTTGTTTTAGAGTAATGTAATCTGTGTAATACTTTAAATTGTATTAAAACATGTCTGGCATTTAACGAGCATTGATGTATATATTGTAGACTTTCGACCCAAATATCTTTCGTTATAGGTTGGCCTAATTCATTTTCCCATGTGTGTCTATATAATTCCATCGATGGGACCTCGCTATCTAAGAGGATGTTATAAATGAAAGTTGTTAATTTTTCTGTTTTTGGATGTTTATTCAAACATTCATCAAGGATTTCTGGTTCCCTAGTCCTATAATCTTGTGTATTAGATTTAACATAATCTCTAAATTGTAGATATCTGAAAAAGTTATTTGAGTGTAAAGCGTAACTCCTGAAATGAAAGAAAAGTGCCTTTCCTATAAAGATGTTGCATCTTTTTAATTCCGCAATTTTTCCATTGTGTAAAACCTTTATCCAATATGGAGGGTGTAAATAAAGGATTGTTTACAATGGGGAAACAGAGTGATATATTATCCAATTTTAAAGCCTTTTTTAATTGTTTCCTGATTTGCATACCACTATGTATTATAGGGTTTTCCCTATAGGTTTTTTTGTGCAGTTTTGTGGGAACAAACATAATCGAACCAATTTCAAAAGGCAAACAGTCTTCCTTTTCCATCCTTAACCAATCTGGTTGCTGATCCATTTCTTCCAGCCAGAAATTTATGTTTTTAATATGGACTGCACAAAAATAAAACAGAAAATTTGGTAAGGCTAAACCTCCATTAGTCTTTGATTTACATAAATGTTTTTTGCTTATTCTATGATTTTTATAATCCCAGATGAAACTTGTAACAATGGAATCGACCTTTTTAAAAAATAATTTTGGGAGATATATCGGAATTGATTGGAATAGGTACAGTAATTGCAGTAAAAATATCATTTTTATAGCATTCATTCTACCAAACATTGAAATGGGAAGTGTTTTCCAATACTGAATATTCTTATGTAGTTTATTCAGTAAAGGTGGGAAGTTTAGTTTAAATAAAGAATTTTCCCTTCACTATTTTAAAAGGGGATTGTTGTAGTGTGTGAAAATTAAGTTCCGTTATTGGAATGATTTCGCTTTTATTCCAATTAATTCTATATCCCGAAAACTGACCAAATTGAGTTATTAGATTTAATAGATTTGGAATGCTAGTTTCTGGCTATGTATACATCATCCGCATATAAAGAGATTTTATTCATTGTGTCTTTAGTATCATACCCGTGTATTTCTGGATAGGCTCTAACGCTTTCTGCTAGTGGTTCAATTGCAAGAGCAAATAATAATGGGGATAGCGGGCAAGTTCTTTATTTCTATACTGACTTGGAATTCACTGGAAATAAAACCCTGTCATGTATTCAACAAAAGTCCTCAAATCCTGCATGCGATTACAGATGGATCATAGAATATTGTTTAAGAAGGAGCTGCAGATGCTGGAAGAAGAAGGGTTTTGGCCCGAAAAGTTGCATATTTCCTTCGCTCCATGGATGCTGCTGCACCCGCTGAGTTTCTCCAGCTTTTTTGTGTACCTTGGATCATAGAATATCCAATTGCTACTGAAGATAGACAGAAAAAGCTGGAGTATCTGATCGGGTCAGACAGCATCTCTGGAGAAAAGGAATAACCATATAACCATATAACCATATAACAATTACAGCACGGAAACAGGCCATCTCGGCCCTTCTAGTCCGTGCCGAACCCGTATTCTCCCCTAGTCCCATATACCTACACTCAGACCATAACCCTCCATTCCTTTACCGTCCATATAACTATCCAATTTATTTTTAAATGATAAAATCGAACCTGCCTCCACCACCTTCACTGGAAGCTCATTCCACACAGCTACCACTCTCTGAGTAAAGAAGTTCCCCCTCATGTTACCCCTAAACTTCTGTCCCTTAATTCTCAAGTCATGTCCTCTTGTTTGAATCTTCCCTACTCTCAGTGGGAAAAGCTTATCCACGTCAACTCTGTCTATCCCTCTCATCATTTTAAAGACCTCTATCAAGTCCCCCCTTAACCTTCTGCGCTCCGAAGAATAAAGACCTAACTTGTTCAACCTATCTCTGTAACTTAGTTGCTGAAACCCAGGCAACATTCTAGTAAATCTCCCCTGTACTCTCTCTATTTTGTTGACATCCTTCCTATAATTAGGCGACCAAAATTTTACACCATACTCCAGAATTGGCCTCACCAATGCCTTGTACAATTTTAACATTACATCCCAACTTCTATACTCAGAATAGGTGACGTTTTGAGTATATACTTCTATAATAGGTGATGTTTCGGGTCGAGACCCTTCTTCAGACTGAGAGTCAGCGGAGAGGGAAACAAGAGATATAGATGGTGATATGGAGAGATAATTGCTACTCGTCCTTTAATGCTTCAGTCTACCGAAAAAATACCATTGGAAGAATGTTTATAGATGAATAGGCTCCGATTCCTGGGAATGATCAGAGCAAATTCATTGAAGACATACTTCCTCTTTCCATGATCCAGTTTTATTATTATTATTATAAATTTAGTAAACCCGATGTTTCCTTTGATTTATTGGATCAGGCAGCAGCCTCTATGTTTGTGTCACTGTTCTGCTGAGCATATTATTTGGTACAGCAAAGATGACTGGTGCACAGCAAAGAAAATAATGCAGAGGGGTTATTTCTGCACAAATCTCCGCATAAATCTGCACAATGGCTGTGACGCATTTGTTGCGTGAAGAGATGTGGTATAAATATCTTGCGAGGGGTAAAAGTCAGTCTATCGAGTCAGGTCCGTGCATTTGCAGAGTTAGTCAGTCGTAAATCCGGTGCGAATGTTAGCAGCAACCAGAGGAAATGGGGGAAGTGGAGGAGGAGGGGCACCAACTGAGTTGACAAGGTGTGGGGGAGAGATGGTGTTCCACAGTTGCTGCAGTCAGGACATAAATAAGAAGCTGATACAAGGAACTGCAGACGTTGGTTTATACAAAGACACAAAGTGCTGGAGTAGTACCATCAGAATCGTTTCTCTTTCCCCTTAATCACACTGAAGAAGGGTCTCGACTCGAAACATCACCATTTCCTTTTCTCCAGAGATGCTGTCTGACCCGCTGAGTTACTTTAGCATTTTGTGTTCACGTCTTCTTTAGTGGTTTAAACCAGCATCTGCAGTCCTACACATCGGAATCTTACTATTGATGCTCACTGCCCTGGGGCGCCTGCTACGGAGAAGGGATGGTTGCCTCCCTCTTCACCGAGTGTAGATTTGCAGAGAGGGTCTGGAGAATGAAGGCAAAGGTCCTTGTTGTGGGTCATCCCGAACAGCTCCGCAAAAGAGAACACTCTGATTTATTGGCTGTACCCAGAGACACAATCGGAGATGGATCATCAAGTGCTGCTGTAAAATCATCTACTCAGTGAAAAACAGTCTTTGTTCTGCCTTGTCGACCCCCCAACCCCCCCCCCCCCCCCCCCCCCCACCCCCAGCAGTGTGAGATGTCCGTCAGGGAATGTTGCCGACTGGCCCACTCCAGACTGCAGGAGTACGTGCTTAGGGTTGCACTGAAGCTTAGTGCAGTCAACGCCAAGGCTCTGTGGGGGAGGACCACAGTCTAGGGTACTTCCGCTGCTGGACATTGAGGGGTTGAGTTTGGTGGTGATGCCCCTCAAACAAGGGAAGGGATAAAACCCCAGAGGGCCACATGAATGACAATATTGTATGTATTTACAATGACAATAAAGTGTATTAGTGTTATTATTATTATTATTAAGGGTGTTTTGTGTAAAGATAGGTGCGAACACTACCGGAAGTGGCGGCGCTGCCCAAGCAGCTGCGACTCGCCTGCAGTCCGTCTGTCTTTTTCTTTTTTTGTTGTTTTCTTTTGTCTTGTTGGTCGTATGTTTTAGTTTATTTTTAATTGTGTGTGTGTGGGGGGGGGGGGGGACTTGTTTTAGTCTCTTCCTTCGGGGGGATGCAACCTTTTCTTCGTCGTATCCCCGTCTCCGTCTCCGTCTGAGCTGAGGCCTAATCGCGGAGCTGGCGGCCTCCAACTGGGACCGTGCTCGAGGCTCCGGAGGCAGAGCCAGGACTCACCATCGCGAAGCTGGCCGACTTCGGGGCTGTGGTGGCGCTGCAGTGGCGGCCCGACTTCGGAGCCTCAGAGGCTTTGGCCGCAGGCCCAGTGGACGACATCGTCGGGAGCTCGCAGGTCCCAGGTTGATGACCTGTTCTCCGGAGCTCCCGCAACAACAGCTTCGTCCACTGGATGGGAGGGTGGCAGCTTCGTCCGCCCCGGGCCACGGAGTTTGAACCGGCCCGTTCGCGGAGCTCGGATTCAGCCGCGGGACTTACCATCACCCTGCGGGGGGGGGGCCAACATCGAAAGCCTGGATCGCTGAGGGAGAACAAGGAAGAGACAAGGACTTTAAGACTTTTGCCTTCCATCACAGTGAGGAGGTGCCTGGTGAACTCACTGTGGTGGATGTTAAACTGTGTTCATTGTGTGTTCTGTTAATTTATTCTGTCATGGCTGCAAGGTACGTAATTTCGTTCAAAGTTTGAATGACAATAAAGGATACTTTATACTTTTGCTGAGTATAACACCGATGAATGTATAGATGCTGAGAAGGTGTGAGGATGTTTTTGTACAGTTTTGGACTTTCGACTTTATCCTTTAAACTTTAGAGATACAGAGCGGAAATAGGCCCTCTGCTCCGTGCCTACCAGCAATCACCTCGTACACTAGCAATATCCTACACACAAGGACAATTTGCAATTTTACCAAAGCCAATACACCTACAAATCTGTACGTTTTTGGAGTGTTTCGGGGCACCTGGAGAAAACCCACGCGGTCACGGGGAGAACGTACTAACTCCATTCAGACAGAACCCATGGTCAGGATCGAACCTAGGTCTGGTGCTGTAAGGCAGCACCTCCACCACTGTGCCACTGTGTTTTGTTTTGTATTCAGTTTATACATATATTTTCATTTTGTTTTTTATTCAGAATAAAGTTTATTTTTTGTAAATAAAATACTCACCGCGTCAGACAGCATCGTGGGAGATGCTGCCTCGCCCGCTGAGTTATTCTAGCTGAATAAGAAGCTGTCTGTGTAGAAGCAACTCTTAAAAAATACCATAGGGACAACATCCTTGGAGCGGTTGGGAGGGTAAGTTGTGGTCATTGGACTATGGAGGAGAAGCAGCAATTCCAGCTTCCTTCATCCCCATTAAAGCGCACAGTCTCCATCAGGCCCACATTAGGCAAATGGCAGCAAGGAGAATGTGGATTCCACCCTCAGTTACTGGAGTACAGTGTAGGTCAGTGGAGGTAGAGAACCCTTGCTTTCTCTCTCTCTCTCTCAGGCGGAATGAATATTGACTTCTCTAACTTCAAGTAACCCGTGCCTTCCCTCTGTCTCCATCCCTCCCCCTTCCCAGTTCTCCGAGCAGTCTGACTGTCCTCGTTTACATTTGATCTCTGTTTCTTTTTTGTTACTTTCTCCAAGCTCACAATGATCGATTCTACAATTTCCTTGATCTGCATCCCGTTGTCTTGTTTTCACACCTCACACTTCCTTATCTCTGTATCACCCTCTCCCCTGACTCAGTCTGAAGAATGGTCTCGACTCGAAATATCACCTATTCCTTCTATCCAGAGATGCTGCCTGTCTCGCTGAGTTACTACAGCATTTTGTGTTTATCTTTGGTTTAAACCAGCATCTGCAGTTCCTTCCTGCAACCTCCCCGTTCCTCATTCTCTGACCAGTCTGACTGTCCCCTTGATTACATTTTATCTTCATATGCTTCGTTGTCACCTTCCCCTAGTTAACAATGATCTATACTACATTTTCCGCGATCCACATCTCCTTTGGTCTCGTTTTCATACCTTACGCTTCCTTATCTCTGTGTCTCCCTTTCTCCCAAATCTCAGTTTGAAAAAGTGTCTTGACCCGAAACATTATCCATTCCTTCTCTCCAGAGATGCTGCCTGTCCCGCTGAGTTACTCCAACATTTTGTGTCTATCTTTGGAGTGCAGTAGAGGTCAGGGGAGGTAGGGTACAGTGGAGTGGTTCGAGATTAGGTTTAGGTTTAGGCTTAGATTTGTTATTGTCACATGTACTGAGGTACAGTGAGAAGTTTTATTTTGCACGCTATCCAAGCAGATGAGGTATACTCTACATAAATACAATCAAGTCAAACTCAAGTACAATAGATACAGAGTGCAGAATTTAGTTCTCAGCATGTAGTGCATCAGTTCCATAGATAAAGTCTAATGTCCGCAATGGGGAAGAGGTGGATGATGGAAGGAACATTCAGAAGCCTGATCACAGAGGGGAAGAAGTTGTTCCTGTGTCTGCTGATGTGTTCTTTCAGCTTCTGTGCCTTCTGCCAGATGGGAGCAAGGAGAAGAAGGAATAACTGGAGTGGGATCAGTCTTTGCTTACGATGGCTGCTTTTCTGAGGTGTGGATGGCGTCAGTGGTGTGAGGTCTGGTCTGTGTGATGGACTGGGCTACATTTACAATTCTGCAATTTCTTACAGGCTTGTGCAGTGCTGTTCCCAAACCAAGTTGTAATGCAACTCGACAGTTTCCTTTCTATGGTGAATTTGTAGAATGATGTACGAGTTATTGGAGACATTAGTTTCGATTAAATTGCCATTGCAGACTGTTAAAGGAAATGATTAAATGATTCAATGATACCTTATTGCCCCATGTACCTAGGTACAGTGGAATTCTTTGTTTTTGCATACAATCCGGTAAAATGATACCACAGACTTCAGGCAGTAAACAAAGAGTCGGCATGTTTCTGGCGCCAACAGTTTAAATGGTTCTTAGTAATTCTTAGTACTGGTCAAGCCTTCTCTGGCACAGGTGATCCACCGGGGTCAAACCTGTGTTGCACCTGGCAGGTAAATCTCTGACAACCTGGCTCTGCTCATTGATACTGCCCAGAGCTCATTGATGCCATCTCTGCCTCAGAGGGCGGGGGAGGCAGGTTCTCTGGATGCTTTCAAGAGAGAGCTAGATAGGGCTCTTAAAAATAGCGGAGAGGGGATATGGGGAGAAGGCAGGAACAGGGTATTGATTGGGAATGATCAGCCATGATCACATTGAATGGCGGTGCTGGCTCGAAGGGCCAAATTGCCTACTCCTGCACCTGTTGTCTATTGTCTATTGTCTATTGTCTATTGTCCACGTGCAGGACAGAGGGGCAGCCACCTGTCTGGTCAGCTTGGACCAGGCGAAGATCTTCAAAAGGATATTGCACACTTTCATGATAGATGTGCTCTTCAAAATGGACTTTAGGGAGGGAGTCAGAAACTGCATTCTGTAATAGATCCCTGTGGGCCCAATATATGGCTGCAAAATGGATGGATTCCCCATCACGTCTGGAGTCAGGTATGGTCGTCCATTCTCCCCTGTCTTATTAGTGTGCTGTGTAGAACCCTTTGCTGAATCCATCAGGCAGGATGAGAGCATAAGAGGGCTGGTGTGGTCAGTCAGTCGGGGCACTCAGGTCACGACCTCCCTGTATGCACATGGACCAAGTTGCTGCCCTCTGCTCAGTTCCACAGTTGGTCCGCAGATCGATTAGCAGTTTGAGTGGGTGTCAGGAGCCAGAGTAAACTACAGGAAGAGTGAGGACATGCTCACAATGGAGACGCGGTGTGGGGGAATCAAGGTGGGGGGGGGGAGAACTTGGGCAGCGCCATAGGTGGCCGCTATTTGTATACATTGGGTATGCAAGCAAAGAACTTCACTCTGCCTTGTCACATGTGACAGACAGTAAAGTATTCCATTCCATGCTCTTCAGCATCTGGCCCAACCCTCACCATCAGGTCTGACTACTTGAAAGTGTTGGGGATCTGGCTCGGAGGGGCTGAGGCATGCAACAAAAATGAGAAGGAATGGGTGACATTTCGGGTTGAGACCTCTCTTCAGACTGAGGGTCGGGGGAGAGGGAGTCTGGAGATATAGACGGGTAAGGTACGACGATGACAGATCAAAGCAGATGATGAGAAGGAAATGTAGAATGTTTGCTGAGGGAAAGGTGACAACGAGGCACACAATCAGGACGACAATAGAGCGAGTCGGAGAACTAGGATGGGGACGGATGGAGAAAGAGGGAAAGCAAGGGTTACTTGAAGTTAGAGAAATCAATATTGATCCTGCTGTGTTGTAAGGGGACGTTGGCCTGAAATAAGACATCAATATTGTGTGGCATATTCTATCAAAGGGTTTGCAGGATTCATGGAGCCAGAGTTGATGTTGTTCTCCAGAGCTGACATCAGAGAATGAAGACATCTACTCCTGTACACATGGACACCATTTAGGCAAGAGCTGCTAGGTGGCATTGAACATTCATATCACACACCTGCTAGTCAGTGACAATCTCCATCAAGAAGTCTAACCACTCATCCATGACATTCAGTGACATTACCGTCACCGAGTCCCCAGCATTGAAGGCCAGGACATTGATGGATTGGGATGAATGGTGGTGTTTGGTGGGAGGTTTGGGGTTTGGGGTCTTTGGCTAAGGAATCAGAAGTGAGAAGGGAGGATGGGATGGGCAGCTATGTTGGACAGGGTCGTGGGAGAGTGGGAAGTTGCAGAAGAGACTTGCCATGTGAGGTCTAATCAGCTTATTTACAATAAAATGTGATTTTTTGGTGAATAACACAACGCTGGTCCCGAGTAATGCTAACAAGGGACACAGCAAATGAAGTCTGAAGAAGGGCCTCGACCCGCAACATCACCCATTCCTTCTCTCCAGAGATGCTGC
Organism: Amblyraja radiata; assembly: GCF_010909765.2. NCBI lineage: Eukaryota > Metazoa > Chordata > Chondrichthyes > Rajiformes > Rajidae > Amblyraja > Amblyraja radiata. The sequence goes on along the minus strand of NC_045967.1, from coordinate 3,932,406 downwards.
CTGTCCCCCTAAGATACTCCAGCATTTTGTTTCTATCTTCAGTGTAAAGCAGCATTTGCGGTTGTTTCCTATACACATAGTCCCATACTGGTCTGATATTTGCTTCCAATGGCAAATCACTTCAGAACTCAGCGGGTGGTGTGTTTTGGTCTCGATGATAGAATCTGTATTACGAGGTTCCCTGGAAGAAACAATTAATTGTAATTTCCGGTAGCCCTTGCTGTCTCCTCCCCTTCTCAGCTCTCCCCCAGCCCTCGGGCTCACTCCTCTTCCTTTCTGCTTTCTTCTCCCTATCCCACCCCACCCTACATCAGTCTGAAGAAGGGTTTCGGCCTGAAACGTTGCCTATTTCCTTCGCTCCATAGATGCTGCTATAGAGTTTCTCCAGCACTTTCGTCTACCCAAGAAACAATAAATGACTGGGGAAAGAGATTGGAGACTCCTTGACAACCTCCTCCAATCTTGTCTGTGTTGTCATCCTGTAAACGAAGTGGAGACAATGAGCTTCATGGGTTGAATTGACATAGCAGACAATTACATATGCAAACAGACTTTTGCATATTTCCCTGCCGCAAGTCTTTGTTCTTCATGGAGTTCTGCAGCAACCATGGAAAATAGCCTGATTACTCGCAAGCTGTTTATACTCAGGTGTCCCGAGCTTCAAAGGACATCACGTATAACAAAGGAAAGTCAAGGTTTTTTAAATCTAAATCTGTTTGTGCTGGCGTTGGTTCAGTTTGGCTCGGAGCAGACAAGTGTCCTTAAGCCCGCTCCCAGCATTTATACTCCCAAACAAATCTCCCTTTTTATAGATGCAATTGTTCCACTAGATTCCAGTCTAGATTTAGAGGTATAAACATGGGATAAATGTATATCAGTCTCCGAGAATCAGAACTAAATAAATGCCAGCTTAAAGCGGGGACCCATGAGAGAGGCGATGAAACGCAGAGCCAGGGCCATCTTTTGCCTGCAGCTGCTGCAGTTTAAGGGCTGGTGCCTGTTAGATGCCAGAGAGGAGTGATTGATTGATGCCAGGAAAACACTGGAATCTGGCTCTACTTGTGTGCAGATTAAACAAACAACCAGCAAGGTTTGCGGGATCTTTGTCACCTTCAATACTACAAGCTTCATGTTTGAGGTTGAGTTGGTATCGTTGTCATACCGTGGCTGATCCTCCTTGCACATGAAAGAGGCAGGAATGTTGCCCACTGGCCCGCTCCAGACCAAAGATCCTATTGTGGAGCAAGATAGACCACTACTGCTACATGCAATGGGCTGACGTATAGTACGCAACGGAGCGAAACGTGGACCTTTTTTTCATCCATTTCAGTAACCCGACCCGACTATGGGTATCCCTCTCGCAGTGAGATCAACATTGCAGGGCGACAGTTTGTTTTAATAAATTATAATTCTGAAAATGAGGAGAAGATTTTTACCAAAGAACTTTGATTTTTACGAGGATGTTTCCGTAACCGGCTTCCGTCTCCGCACTAGTATCTTTGCTCCGCTATGGGATCTTTGGTGCGGAGACGGAAGCCGGTTACGGAAATGGGGCCGAAAATTACCCATGGATCTGCCCATGATCGTACTACGTCTTTTTCGTCGAGTGGACTATCTTGCTCGCTATAGGATCTTTGCTCCAGACTGCAGGTGTATGTACAATACAATACAATACAATACAATACAATACAATACAATACAATACAATACAATACAATACTTTTTATTTGTCATTTGAACCTCACATGAGGTTCAAACGAAATTTGGTTTCTGCAGCCATACAAAAAAAGAACCAAGACACACACCAACACAATTCAATTCACATAAACATCCATCACAGTGAGTCCTCCTCCTCACTGTGATGGAAGGCAAAGACTTGTCTCTCCCCTGCTCTCCATTCCTCTCCCGGAGTCGAGGTCAAAGCCCCCGGCGGGTGCTAGCAAGTCCGCGGCCACTCAAAGCCACGCCGGGCGATGTAGGGCCCTGCCCCGGGTCTTGATGTTGGAGCCCCCGGCGGGCGCTAGCAAGTCCGCGGCAATTTACAACCGCGCCGGGCGTTGTAAGGCCCCCCTCCAGGTCACTCTCAACCCCGCAATTCGGGCGGGAGAAGTCGCCGTTGCCGATGCCCCACAAAGCAGTCTCCCACCGGTGACCCGCGAGCTCCCGGTGTCACCATCCACCGGAGTCGGGTCGCGACAGCTCGCCCCCGCAGCTCTCCACGCTCCGAAGCTGGCTAGCTCCACGGAGGTAGGTCCGTAGGTCCACAGCTCCACAGGCTCCACAGCCCCAAAGGATCCACAGCTCCACAGCTCCACAGCTCCACAGCTCCACAGCTCCACAGCTCCACAGCTCCACGGAGGTAGGTCCACAGCTCCACAGCTCCACAGGCTCCGTGACTTGAGCCCCCAGGTCGCTCCAGTTGGAGGCCGCTCCACGGCGCTAGGCCCCAACGGCAACGGAGACCCGACAGGTAAAAGGTCGGGTCTCCATGCAGGGAAGAGATTTAAAAGTTTCCCCCACCCACCCCCCACCCCCCACACATACACATTTAAAAACCCATTACAAACTAAACCCTCAACAGGACAAAAAAATAAAAAATACACAGACAGACTGCAGAGGCCGCTGCGACATCGGTCGCGCCGCCCACCCGACATGCGCTGAGGGACTTGCTGAAGCTTGGTGTAATCATGGTCGATGCTCTGTGGGGGAGGACCACCGTCGAGGGCCCTTCCCGCTGCTGGACATTGGTGTCAGGGTATGGTGGAGATGCCCCTCAAACAAGGGAAGGGATTTCTCCTCAGGGGGCCACAAGAGTGGCAAGGGTGTGGGGTAAAATTTGTAAACACAACGTTACGACCAAATGAGTATGTATAGCCTCCAAATCTGTCGGAATAATTTTTCCACAGTTCTTGTATTGTATATATTTTTTACTCTGAATAAAGTTTATTTTGAATTATAAAAAGAAGACTGATCCCATTGACACTGATTTGAATGTATGAATGTATTAACCAAATCCTTGTGAACACAGGGACATGTGGCACCAGACCTAATTGTGCTACAAAGCTTTTTTTTACCTGACTATCTGCACTGTGGTTGTTGGCAGTGATCCCTCGTCACCTCTTTCACAGGTTTGTGCATTTTATGGGATTTTATGTGACCAGGAAATCCTGCTCCCAACTAGCAGATTGTCTTGTAAATATTATTTTTTAATAATTGAATAATTTTTTTGGATAAAAAAAAAAATGTTAAAAAATCAATCAATTAATTAATTAAATAACTGGTTACGTGTTGTGCTGGTTGGGTTGCTCATAGGCCTGGCCAAGCTGGCCATCCGCAAGTCACGGCGCCAGGCGGAAGAGGGCTTTGCCCGAGCCAGATGCTTGCCCCTTTATAGGTTATGAGAATGACCACTTTGGTGTTACATATGACAAGTCGCAGTGAATTTCTTTGCTTGCATTCCCAGGGTATGCAAATGGTCACCATGCAAAGGGCGACAACAAAGTTACAAAGTATCCGTGCCAGGTCCACATTTGTTCTCCCCTCTCCCACCTCTCCCCCCCCCCCCCCACTCCCAGCGGCCCTCCCACGCCGGGTCCCCCATTGTCCATTGTTCTTCCCCCTCCCACGTGCCAGATCCTCCATTATTTAGTTTAGTTTAGTTTAAAGATACAGCGCGGAAACAGGCCCTTCGCCCCACCGGGTCCGCGACGACCTGCGATCACCGCAAATTAAAGCTATCCCATACCAATTTTACAATTATACCAAGCCAATTCACCTCCAATAGATAGATGCAAAAAGCTGGAGTAACTCAGCAGGACAGGCAACATTTCTGGAGAGAAGGAATGGGTGACGTTTCGGGCCTGAAGAAGGGTCTGGACCCAAAACGTCACCCATACCTTCTCTCCAGAGATGCTGCCTGTCCCACCGAATTACTCCAGCTTTTTGTGTCTGCAGCATCTGCAATTCCTTCTTTCACAATTAACCTACAAACCTGGCTGTCCAGGAGAAAACCCACGCAGGTCACAGGGTGAACATATAAACTCTGTAGTCAGGATCGAACACGGGTTTCTGGCACTGTGAGGCTGTAACGCTACCCGCTGCGCCATCCTGCCGCCCAACAGGGTCCCTAATTGAGTGCCAACGGACATCTCCTCACTGCTGGGGCCTTACTGCAGTTACCATGTGTCTCCTGGGTGTAGAGCGTCAGCTCCGAAGAAGGCTCTCGACCCGAAACGTCACCTGTTGCTTTTCTCCAGAGATGTTGCCTGTCCCGCTGAGTTACGCCAGCTTTTCATGTCTATCTTTGGTTTTAATCTACATTTCCATCCGACACATCGAGTGTCAGCTCAGTTGGGTTCTGCACGTACACCAGACGACGTGGGTGCAGGTTTGCAGGGGCTCCACTGGGTGGGTGGCTTAAACCAGCATCTACAGTTTCTTTCTGCTCAACTCATTAATGAAGCAGTTTGAACTCTTTTCAAATTCCTTCAGGTAAATAAAGCTATTTCATTGAGTAGGTAAATTGGGATAGACTTAATCTTCAAATCTCTTTGATCATGCGTAGCATTTAATTCAAATCCACAGTTGTCAGCAGTGATCTCACTGAAGGTGTTTTGTTAAAATGGTCAAAAATGAGGTCTACAATTAGCTTAATGGGCCTTAGTTTTTGGGCCTGTCCCACAGGCGATTTTTCTAGCGACTGGAATGGAGAAACACACACACACACACACACATCGCTTCCTTCACCAGCCCGTTATGCAGGCGGGGTACAGGGCAAGCGGGGGAGCGCTGTCTGAATGAAATTTACATGGTGCAAGGCCAAGGTGATACAGGCACACACCGCCATGAATAGGAAGGTTGGCGCTGTAATTAAGACGGCTAAAGCACAGTGTATGGGAAGTCCTTTAAAAGAGGAGGGAGAGGAGGGAGAGGAGGGAGAGAGGGGGGAGAAGGAGGGAGAAGGAGTGGAGACAACTTTTAAGAAGTCAGAGATACACGGCTAAGAAGCTCGGCGGACATTAACATTACCGGTCGGTTATCCTTGGTTCTGAAAACTACCGCTGACTCTTATTTCCCCAGTGAGCCAATGAAATTAACCGGTCAGCACCTGCTACAACATACAAAAACCTACGACAACCTTCGACCACCCGGCAACCCATGAGGACCTCCTGGCGACCCACCTACGGCACGAGCATTCTCGCTACTCTCCATGGCGCCTTCATTCTAGTCGCCGCTAATTCTTCAACATGTTGAAAAATTCACGGCGACCATAATGAGGCCGCGACTAGTTCCCAGAATGCGGGAACTCCTCACGACCATGAAGGCAACCCCCGGCAACCACCCGCGACCATGTGGTGACTGCATAGTCTCCTGCAGTCGCCTAAAAAGTCACCTAAGTGGGACAGACCTATAATGGGGCTGTCCCACTTGGGCGACCTAATCGTCAGGTTAAAAAGAGTGTCTTCGACCTTCCAGCTCGAGGGCACTTGCCTGGAAAGCCCCGAGCTGGATCGACCGTCCGCGTTGAAAATGCGAGCAGCATCAACCGACCGCACACACACACACACACACACACACACACACACACACACACACACACACACACACACACACACACACACACACACACACACACACACACACACACACACACACACACACACACACACGCATGCGCACACACACACACACACACAAACACACCGCTACGGCGGGGGCCAGGGAAAGCGGAGGAGCGCTGTCTGTGTGACGAAGACGAAGGTAAATGGCTGCCACAGTAACGGTAAGTCCTTTAGAGAGCACGGAGGGGGGGAGGAGTTAAGTGGAGAGGGGAGAGAAGGGGAGAGAAGATGAGTGAGGGGGAGAGAAGGGGAGGGAGGGGGAGAGAAGGGGAGAGAGGGGGAGAGATGGGGAGAGATGAGAGGGGGAGAAGGAGAGAGAAGGGGAGAGAAGGGGAGATAAGGGGAGAGAGGGGGAGAGAGGGGGAGAGAGGGGGAGAGATGAGAGGGGGAGAAGGAGAGAGAAGGGGAGAGAAGGGGAGAGAAGGGGGGAGAAGGGGGGAGAAGGGGAGAGAAGGGGAGAGAAGGGGGGGGGATGAAAGGGGAAGAAGTAGTGGAGACACTTTTAAGAAGTCAGACAACGTTTAATAAAATTTAGCGGGCATTTTACCTACCGGTAGTACTTCCAGCTTCTTGCAAACTCCAATGAGCCAATCAAAATGCTCGGTCATCGTAGGAGATGGCCTAGGGCTGCCCTCGACTGCCTGTAACTAAATAGCGACCCCACTCCACTGCACTACGAGTTAAAAAGAACCATGCCGACTAAATTTTACTCGCAGAAACCTTTCAATATGCTGAAAATTTTTCCGCGACCTGTCTGAGGCCGCTAGTATGCGGGAACTTCCCTCAAGCATGAAGGAGAGTTCCAGTGACTTCATAGGACCTCCTAGGACCTCGTGTCGACCATGCTGCGAGTTTGAGTCAAGGGCAAACTCTTCTAAACTCGCAGATTATGTCGCCCAAGTGCCCTTAACTGTTTAATGTTAAACATGATCACAAAGTTTGTGCAGTGTAGAAGCATTTTCCACATTGCAGAAGCACAGCCATTTCAGAAACAATCAGTATGGGAACATCTCAAGGCTGTGTGCTCAGTCCCCTGCTCTACTCACTCTATGCTCATGACTGTGTAGCCGGACACAGCGCAAACTCCATCTTCAAGTTCGCCGACGACACCACTGTTGTTGGACGAATTACAGATGGTGATGAGTCAGAGTAAAGAAGTGAGATCGACCGATTGACCAAATGGTGACCATCGATGAAAAATAAAAGAATTATTAATGTTTAAAAAATGTTGAGATTCTCTCTCCTGTCAATCACGTCATGAAGGCCACGCCCCTTCCGGGGGAGGAGGGAGGGACTATAAAACCCGGAAGTGTGGACTACCTCAGTCTCTGCAAGGTGGGGGAGCGAGAGGTCACGACTCTCAGTCTGAGCTGTGAATAACACTGAACACATGTCTACTAAACTGTGAGTGGTTTTACTGACCTGTGAGTGCCCTTAATGTGGGTTGAAAAAGAAAATGTGGTGGAGTTGGTTTGAAAAAGCAAACCAAATGTGGTGGTGGTGGTTGGTTTGAAAAAGGTTATAATTAAAAGTCTAAACTTGACCATTTCCTGTTTGCACTGTATATTGATTTTAGAAAAAACGCGACGACTTATGGCTGCGATTTTTGGCCATTTTACTCAAAGCCCCCCTCCGCTCATCAGGTGCAGAGGATTTTTCCCATAGATGAAAATTAAAAGTTATTAGTGTTTAAAAAATGTTGAGATTCTCTCTCCTGTCAATCATGCCATGAAGGCCACGCCCCTTCTGGTGGGAGGGGGAGGGACTATAAAACCCGGAAGTGTGGGCATGGCTCAGTCTCTGCAAGAACGGGAAGACTCTGTCTGAGCTGTGAACCAACTGAACACACAGAATGTCTACTGAACTGTGTTTTTTATGTGGTTTTTATATGTTTTTTTGTGGTTTCATGTGGTCTTTAGTGGTTTTTGTGTTGTTTTGTAGTTTTACGTGGTTTTATGGTGGTTTCACCTTGCTTGAAATGGTATGAAACTGCACTTGAATTTTGTGGTCTTGCACCCTGCTTGAAGTGGTATGAAACTGCATTTGAATTTGGTGGCCTTGCACCCTGCTTGAAGTGATATGAAACTGCACTTGAATTTGGTGGCCTTACACCCTGCTTGAAACGGTATGAAACGGCACTTGAATTTGGTGGCCTTGCACCCTGCTTGAAGTGGTATGAAACTGCATTTGAATTTGGTGGCCATGCATCCTGCTTGAAGTGGTAGGAAACTGTACTTGAATTTGGTGGCCTTGCACCCTGCTTGAAGTGGTAGGAAACTGCATTTGAATGTGGTGGCCTTGCACCCTGCTTGAAATGGAATTTCAAGGAATAGCTGTGAGTCAACTGCCAGCCGACCAGCCGTGAGTGAGTGAGCTGCCAGCACACCAGCTTGAGTGACTGAGCTGCCAGCCCAAGAATCCATTCAGCCCACAATGTCCATACTAGCCCTCTGGAAACCAGTCCCTTCAGCCCACAATACCCATACTAGCGCACCAGAACCCCCCCCCCCCTCCCACTGGCCACCAATATTGGAATTGGTGAGAGGTGGAATATTGCGTTGGAGGACCAGCCCTCCGGTGTGAACATGGGACCCAACGGGTCCCGCTTAGTCTAGTACATATATATATGTATGTGTGTATGTGTGTGTTTGTGTATGTGTATATATATCTGTGTGTGTACTTATGTGTACGTGTGTAGATATGTGTGTGTGTGTGTGTGTGTATGTGTGTATGTGTGTGTATGTGTGTATGTGTGTGTTTGTGTGTATATATAAATAAATAAATATGTGAGTGTGTGTGTATATACACATGCACACACAAACACATATATATATATAAATACATAGACAAACATACATATTTATACATACACAGACACATGCACACATACGTACACACATACACATACATACACATAAGAAACAAACAATAATAGTGTAATAATAGCAATAATGGTCTATGTTCAAAGCTTATATTTATATATATATATGTGGGATGGAGGCGCTAGCAATGAGGTCTGAAGAAGGGTTTCGGCCCGAAACGTTGCCTATTTCCTTCGCTCCATAGATGCTGCTGCATCCGCTGAGTTTCTCCAGCATTTTTGTGTACCTTATATATATGTGAGCGTGTGTATATATCCCCACACTGAACTTTTATTTCATGTTTGTTATATTGTTCATGGTGTACCATGTTTACATATTCTGTTGTGCTGTTGCATGTAAGAATGTCATTGTTCTATCTGGGATATTTGACAATAAAACACTCCTGATTTAAAAACTCTTGACTCCTGATTTATTTGGAACCAATGATAATATCACCAAACTGCTATTTGGTTAAGGCTGCCAATTGTTAAGGAAGCAAAGATAGACACAAAATGCTGGAGTAACTCAGCGAGACAGGCAGCATCTCTGGAGAGAAGGAATGGGTGAGACCCTTCTTCAGACATGGAAAGCAGGTTTCCTTTCACAATCAGGTAGTGCACTGTGTAATGTGATACCTACTTGAATAACATAGATACCCTTGAAAAACCATCCATTAAACAGGAACTATGTAATGAGTAGTATAAAAGCACAATAAGCACATTATGAATAAACGACCAAGAAATACTTCTGCTCGGAATGTTTCTGTGCAATATTGAAAAAAAAGGATCAAACACCCAATCATTATGTGCATGTGGGTACTTCCAGTGAGATTGCTGAAGGTCTTCAAACTGCTTCTGGGTCTTCCATGCAAATGATGTACTTACCCATGAGGGAACTTGCCAAGTTGATTGAGTCTAACAGAATACTAAGCATGACTGAATGTCAATAATTCAGAAGTCACTTACATGAGCCTGACCACCTAATGGCAGTTTGAGGGCAGCACGGTGGCTCAGCGGTAGAGTTGCAGCCTCAGAGTGCCAGAGAACCAGGTTCGATCCTGAATACAGGTGCTGTCTGTACGGAGTTTGTACGTTCTCCTGTGTGGGTTTTCTCCTGGATCTCTGGTTTCCTCCCACACTCCAAAGACGTACAGGTTTGTGGGTTAATTGTGTGCAGGGATTGCTGGTCGGCGTGGACTTGGTGGGCCAAAGGGCCTGATTCCGTGCTGTATCTCTAAACTAAACTAAACTAAACTAACGACAGGAACCAATCCTGCAGAAACGTAACTTCACCACCTACACGAGGGCCTGTTGCATCAAAACTTAATGAGTTTCGTCTGACCTGAGGTCATGGAGTCTGTTATACCAGGGGGGTATCTAGAGTTACAAGATTACGGAAAATGAAGAGCAACATTGTGTGGAACCAAGAATGAGAATTTCCAGAGTGATGTATTGTTTAATTGCAGCTAGTATGAGTCAATATGACACAAGTGAGGAGTGACAGGCATTTGGTGCTAATCAGAAGATGGGAAGTCAATCTTGGATGACCAAGGGAGTAAGCAGTGTTGTACTGTGAGAACTATGGCAGTCAACGTGAGCACAGCAAGGTCCTACAAATGTCAAAGATAGAAATAAAATACTGGAGTAACTCAGTGGCACAGGCAGCATCTCTGGAGAGAAGGAATGGGTGACGTATCAGGTCGAGAGAGAGTCAGGGGAGAGGGAAGCTGGAGATATGGAAGGGTACAAAGAGAACGTAAAGTGTGATTACGATGGATCAAAGCAGAAGATGATCAAAGAAACGTAGAATAGTTCAATGGTTGGCTGAGGTCGAAGGTGACCTACAAATGCTGCAGTGAATACGACCTGATTATTCACTGATCAAATATTTGATTTTTGCTCCTAACTTTCAATGGCAGAATAAGAGTGATGTAAAATGAATGAAGTAGGTTGGGATTAAACCATGGTTTGTTCCAAAGCTATTGGCATCAACAGGAATGGTTGGAGCTGTCTGGAGATCCCACACCTGTTATTTATCGCATAACTTCAACACAATTTCACCGGGTTCACTCGTTTACCTTTCATCAGCCAGCAAGGTCTTGAGGAAACAAATCTATTTTACTGTGTCGGAAGGAACTGCAGATAGTGGTTTACACCAAAGATAGACACAACATGCTGGAGTAACTCAGCGGGACAGGCAGCATCTCTGGATAGAAGGAACGGCCGACATTTTGGATCAAGACCCTTCTTCAGACTGCTTCCAGACTTCGCTACTGGTGACTTAAGTCCTGGGAGTGGAAGTCTTGCCAAGACTTGGATGCCCTGCCCTTTCTGAGATGTCTTGGATCACCGGTGCGCATCTTAAAAACAGCACAGACGGAGAAAGATGAAAACCAAAACACTTGTTAAGTGTGGACAGAGACCACTAATGTGGCAACTTGATACACCTGCAGTACCCAGGAAACATTCACTTTTATATCACACATTAAAGGTTAATGAGGAGTATTGTTCCTCCACATCACTTTTTAATTTTTAACTGATAATTATGTGCCTATAAACAATCTGGTAAATGGTTATAATATTCTGTTGCACCACAGCCTGCAGATAGGGACCATTGGCTGGGTAGAATCCATAATTATTATAGGGAAACTTTGTAACTATGTCAGTGGCCTTTATGGAACAGCATCCCTCTTCCCATCAGAACTCCCCCCCCCCATCGACTCTTTTAAGTCTAGACTTAAAACTTATTTCTTCTCTCAAGCCTTTCTTGAGATCCTCTGAGGGAGCGCTGTATGTATGTATGTATGTATAACCATATAATAACCATATAACAATTACAGCACGGAAACAGGCCATCTCGACCCCTCTAGTCCGTGCCGAACACATAGTCTCCCCTAGTCCCATATACCTGCGCTCAGACCATAACCCTCCATTCCTTTCCCATCCATATAACTATCCAATTTATTTTTAAATGATAAAAACGAACCTGCCTCCACCACCTTCACTGGAAGCTCATTCCACACAGCTACCACTCTCTGCGTAAAGAAGTTCCCCCTCATGTTACCCCTAAACTTCAGTCCCTTAATTCTCAAGTCATGTCCCCTTGTTTGAATCTTCCCTACTCTCAGTGGGAAAAGCTTTTCCACGTCAACTCTGTCTATCCCTCTCATCATTTTAAAAACCTCTATCAAGTCCCCCCTTAACCTTCTGCGCTCCAAAGAATAAAGCCCTAACTTGTTCAACCTTTCTCTGTAACTTAGTTGCTGAAACCCAGGCAACATTCTAGTAAATCTCCTCTGTACTCTCTCTATTTTGTTGACATCCTTCCTATAATTAGGCGACCAAAATTGTACACCATACTCCAGAATTGGCCTCACCAATGCCTTGTACAATTTTAACATTACATCCCAACTTCTATACTCAATGCTCTGATTTATAAAGGCCAGCACACCAAAAGCTTTCTTTACCACCCTATCTACATGAGATTCCACTTTCATGGAACTGTGCACAGTTATTCCCAGATCCCTCTGTTCACCTACATTCTTCAATTCCCTACCATTTACCATGTACGTCCTATTTTGATTTGTCCTGCCAAGATGTAGCACCTCACACTTATCAGCATTAAACTCCATCTGCCATCTTTCAGCCCACTCTTCCAACTGGCATAAATCTCTCTGTAGACTTTGAAACTCTTCTTCATTACCCGCAACCCCACCTATCTTAGTATCATCTGCATACTTACTAATCCAATTTACCACACCATCGTCCAGATCATTGATGTACATGACAAACAACAGTGGACCCAACACAGATCCCTGTGGCACCCCACTCGTCACTGGCCTCCAACCTGACAAACAACCATCCACCATTACTCTCTGGCATCTCCCATTCAGCCACTGTTGAATCCATCTTGCTACTCCACCATTAATACCCAACCATTGAACCTTCTTAACCAACCTTCCATGAGGAACCTTGTCAAAGGCCTTACTGAAGTCCATATACACAACATCCACTGCTTTACCCTCATCAATTTCCCGAGTAACATCTTCAAAAAATTCAAGAAGATTAGTTAAACATGACCTTCCAGGCACAAATCCATGTTGACTGTTCCTAATCAGACCCTGTTTATCCAGATGCTTATATATATTATCTCTAAGTATTCTTTCCATTAATTTGCCCACCACTGACGTCAAACTAACAGGTCTATAATTGCTAGGTTTACTCTTAGACCCCTTTTTAAACAATGGAACAACATGCGCAGTACGCCAATCCTCCGGCACTATTCCCGTTTCTAATGACATTTGAAATATTTCTGCCATAGCCCCTGCTATTTCTACACTAACTTCCCTCAATGTCCTAGGGAATATCCTGTCCGGACCTGGAGACTTATCCACTTTTATATTTCTCAAAAGTGTCAGTACTTCCTCTTCTTTGATCCTCATAGTTTCCATAGCTACTCTACTTGTTTCCCTTACCTCACATAATTCAATATCCTTTTCCTTGGTGAATACCGAAGAAAAGAAACTGTTCAATATCTCCCCCATCTCTTTTGGCTCTGCAGATAGTTGGCCACTCTGACTCTCTAATGGACCAATTTTATCCCTAGTTATCCTTTTGCTATTAATATAGCGGTAGAAACCCTTCGGATTTACTTTTACCTTACTTGCCAAAGCAACCTCATATCTTCTTTTAGCTTTTCTAATTTCTTTCTTAAGATTCTTTTTACATTCTTTATACTCAAGCACCTCATTTACTCCATGCTGCCTATAACTATTGTAGATATCCCTCTTTTTCCGAACCAAGTGTCCAATTTCCCTTGAAAACCATGGCTCTTTACAATTTTTACGATTTCCTTTCAACCGAACAGGGACATAAAGATTCTGTACTCTTAAAATTTCACCTTTGAATGTACTCCATTTCTCTTCCACATCTTTCCCATAAAACAAACTGTCCCAATTTACTCCTTTTAAATCCTTTCGCATCTCCTCAAAGTTAGCCTTTCTCCAATCAAAAATCTCAACCCTAGGTCCAGTTTTGTCCCTCTCCATAATTATATTGAAACTAATGGTATTGTGATCACTGGACCCGAACTGTTCCCCAACGCATACCTCTGCCACCTGACCCATCTCATTTCCTAACAGGAGGTCCAGTACCGCCCCTTCTCTAGTAGGTACTTCTATGTATTGTTGCAAAAAACTATCCTGCACACATTTTACAAACTCCAACCCATCCAGCCCATTTACAGAATGTGTTTCCCAGTCTATGTGTGGAAAATTGAAATCTCCCACAATCACTGCCTTGTGCTTACTACTAATATCTGCAATCTCCTTACATATTTGCTCTTCCAATTCTCGCTCCCCATTTGGCGGTCTATAATACACCCCTATAAGTGTTGCTACCCCTTTCCCATTTCTTAGTTCCACCCAAATAGCCTCCCTAGACGAGCCCTCTAATCTATCCTGCCAAAGCACTGCTGTAATATCTTCCCTGATAAGCAATGCAACACCTCCACCTCTTGCCCCTCCAATTCTATCACACCTGAAGCAACGAAATCCTGGAATATTTAGTTTCCAATCACAGCCCTCCTGCAACCATGTTTCACTGATCGCCACAACATCATACTTCCAGGTGTCAATCCAGGCTCTAAGTTCATCCACTTTTCTTACAATGCTCCTAGCATTAAAATATACACATTTAAGAAACCCACCCTCTCTTATTCTCTGATTATTTTCTTTTTCTTCTCTCTCCCCTACATTTTGGGTCAGAGTGCTACCATTCTCTGCCCCCTGCTTCACACACTGACTGCTAGCTTTCCCAATTTGAGTCCCTCCCCCCAACCATACTAGTTTAAAGTCTCCCCAGTAGCCTTTGCAAATCTCCCCGCCAGGATATTGGTCCCCCTTGAGTTCAAGTGCAACCCGTCCTTTCTGTACAGGTCGCACCTTCCCCAAAAGAGGTCCCAATGATCCAGAAACTTGAATCCATACCCACTGCACCAGTCTCTCATCCACGCATTTATCCTCCACCTCGCTCCATTCCTACTCTCACTGTCGCGTGGCACAGGCAGTAATCCTGAGATTGTTACCTTTCCAGTCCTTCTCCTTAACTCTCTACCTAACTCCCTAAATTCTTCTTTCAGGACCTCTTCTCTTTTTTTACCTATGTCGTTGGTACCTATATGCACCACAACCTCAGGCTCCTCTCCCTCCCATTTCAGGATTTCTTGGACACGTTCAGACACATCCCTGACCCTGGCACCAGGGAGGCAAACTACCATCCGGGACTCCTGTCTGCGTCCACAGAATCGCCTATCCGACCCCCTGACTATAGAGTCCCCTATTACAATTGCCCTCCCTTTCTTTTCCTTACCCTTCTGAGCAACCGGACCGGTCTTTGTGCCAGAGGCCCGGCCGCCGTCGCTGCCCCCAGGTAGGCTGTCTCCCCCACCCTTACTCAACATGAGTACTTATTTTCAAGGTGTACAGCCACCGGGGTACTCACCAGTCCCTGCCTCTGCCCATTGCCCTTCCTAACTGTGACCCAGTTTTCTGTCTCCCGTGGTCTTGGAGTGACCACCTCCCTGTAACTCCTTTCTATGACCTCCTCGCTCTCCCTGAGCAGACAGAGGTCATCGAGTTGCTGCTCCAGGTTCCTAACGCGGTCCCTTAGGAGCCCCATCTCGACGCACCTGGCGCAGATGTGGACGTCTGGAGAGCACTCAGACTCCATGACCTCCCACATCTGACATCCAGAACAGTAAACTGCCCTGGCCTTCATTCTCCCCCTTATCCAAATACAATAAAGCCTTACAATTACAATACAAATACAATACAAGCCAATCAGCTGCTTCCGCTGGTCCTCTTCCACCAATCAGAGGTTTCCACCAGAATCCTTCTCTGGAAGTGTATGTATTGTTGATCTATGTACCACTGTCTGTAGCACATTAGTACCTGCACTAATGTAAAGCACTTTGGTCAACGAGAGTTGTTTTTAAATGTGCTATAGAAATAAATTGACTTGACTTGACTTGACTTAACTTTATGTGGCGATTCTTAGCATACCTTGGGTATGCAAAACACAGAATATCACTGTGACTTGTCACATGTGGCAATTATGTATCGGCCATTAATCAATAAATTAATTAACCAACTTGTTTCATTAATTAAGAAAATGTCAATAAGTGCATTTCTATCTCAGTTGCCTGCTTGCTCCATTGTATGTTAATTTTCTTTGTACATTGGGCCTGTCATTCACCAACTCTAGGCTAGTCTGCCTGTGACTTGCGGTTACTAAGCTGCCACTGGGTTGAATTGTGCTTGCCTAAGGCTGAAGGTAGCGTTCCGTGTCTTGCACAGCATGTACTTTTCTGTACAAGGTCTCTGAAATGTGTGATTCTGAAATCGGTTAAAGTCAGACAACAGCACACCTGTTCCTTGGCTCCATCAGTGGACCCACCTTGTGCCCAGTAATAGAAGAAAGATGTGCAGATGGATGGTTTAAGGATCCTGGGATGATATGAACAGCAACATCATTCATTTGTGTGCAATTGCCAAATCTGAAGAAAGATGCACATGATAGCAATTGTTACGTACTATTTTATATTATTTTACTTTATTTAAGCATTTTGCGTTGATTAAGCTTATCCTAATTTAAACAAATTAATATGTTTTAATCATTTCAATCTTGAATGTTTGAACAACAGCTGTGCAATAATGTGATTTTAACTCATGGGCATCAATCAGTAGTCCAAGCCTTTGGATACTTGCCTATTATCTTATACAGGGTGTACCACCAGTTCAAATACAAAGGGCAGCATGGTGGCACAGTGGTAGAGTTGCTGCCTTACAGCGCCAGAGACCTGGGTTTGCTGCCTGTACGGAGTTTGTCTGTTCTCCCCATGACCATGTTGGTTTTCTCTGGGTGTTCCATTTTCATCCCACATTCCAAAAATTTACAGGCTTGTAGGTTGATTGACTTTAGTAAAGATTGTAAATTGTCCCAAGTGTGTAGGATAGCACTAGTGTATGAGGATCGCTGGTCGGTGCGGACTCGGGCTGAAGGGCCTGTTTCTGCACTGTATCTCTAAACTAAACTAAACTAAATTTATTTCCTATTTTTAGAAGACACTCATGACACATGTTAAGAATTCTTTAAAAGAGAATGAAGAATACTAGTTTGGATCTGGGAGGCATAAGTCTATAAAGTATTAAATGGTGCAGGCTAGACTCAATAAAATGAGGCATAAATATAATGGAGCAGGCCCTAGGCCTCCTGTAACAACAGTCCTAGTGTTTAGTCAGCTCTGGTGTTGATTGGTGGTACAAAGCAGAGCAGGCTACTGAAATAATTGCAGCGTGCTAAAAACATTAGAATATGTTTGAGAAAGAACTGCAGATGCTGGAAAAATCGAAGGTAGATAAAGAAGCTGGAGAAACTCAGTGGGTGAGGCAGCATCTGTCAGATAGCATTGAAAGATGTATCTGCATATCACCAAACTGTTTTCTTCATTGCGCCCATACAGATGAGGAAGATAAATGTTCTGAAGTGCATGTAGCAACAAGAACATTCACAGCAACTGTGGAATTTCAGACCTTATGATACATTTCTGTTTCCGTTTAAAAAAAATATGCATTTAACTAAAATTAACCAGATTTTATTTGTGAGAACAAAATTAAGTGTGTATTTTTTTTGATATCTTCACATTAACTTTGCAAAAAAAAAGCTCGTTGACAGAATAACTATGAAGAAATATCAATGCACAAATCAGGAACAATATGATCTGTGCAATCCTTAATATCCCACATGTCATAAAGATGTACGATATTCAGGTCCCAAGGAAATGGTTGTGATTTATTCCAGAGACTGCATAGCTTAAGCTGTAATTTTACAGAGACTATAAATATTGTGGAGGAATGAAAAATAAAATTCCTTGTTAACTCTACATGGAAAAGGAGAGCACTTTGTTCCCTCTGTGTGTAAGGATCACCTCATCCATCATTCACAGGTGAAGTGAGCTATTCTGTGTCTTACTCCTTCCGTCAGCACTTCAGTTTACATCCCACTGCTGGATTGACACTGGCTGTTATTTACAGCACTTATGCACCTATTAAGATGGTTAACAGCTGACTCCACACTACTGCTGCATTTTTCTTATTGGCCAACTTGTTGAACACTACAGGACCCATTGGAGCTTCAAGAATGTGCTGCAAGTAAACTATTATGTTCCTGCAAATTGCCCCGGCTCTGCCCCAAGGCTATCATTGGGCTTGTATGGGGAAGATGGATGTTCTGACCCATACAAAGCAACAAGGAAGTTCCCAGGAACTGTGGAATTTCAAGCCAAAGATACGAACAGGGATGCCGTTCCACAGAACAGTCACCAATACCTCATGTGACTAACATTGTAACATGTGAGCACTATAGTTTTGACAGGTTATTTGACCCACGTTGGAGCCCCCATGCTATCCTCGCTAATGTCATGTAAATGCCAGCTGCAAGGGTAGCAAACAGGAACAGAGACCTGGGCTAATCTTTAACCCTCTGAATTCAGAAGCATTGGAGCTAACTTTACAATACCTATGTATCATCAGCTGAATGAAAATGCAAGAGAACTGTCGATGCTGGAATCTTGAGCAAAGAACAAGTGTAACGCAGCGGGCCAGACAGCATCTGTGGAGGGAAATAGAAAGACTCGTTTTAAAGTTGGGTTTTGACTCAAAACGCCCTCTATACCCAGCTAAACTGGCTCTGGTCAGCCAATTCAGTAAAAATCGTACATTTAAACTGGTTATTAATTTACTGAATTCGTGTTTATTATATACTAGACTAA
The DNA here is from genome assembly GCF_010909765.2 of Amblyraja radiata. Lineage (NCBI taxonomy): Eukaryota > Metazoa > Chordata > Chondrichthyes > Rajiformes > Rajidae > Amblyraja > Amblyraja radiata. The sequence goes on along the minus strand of NC_045967.1, from coordinate 3,914,096 downwards.
GTGGGACCCGTTGGGTCCCATGTTCACACGGGATGTCTGATCCCCCGATGCAATATTCCACCTCTCCACCAATTCCAATATTGGTGGCCAGTGGGGGGGCTGGTATGGGTTCTTGGGGTGGCAGCTCAGTCCCTCAAGTCTGATCTGCTGGCAGCTCACTCACGGCTGGTGGGCTGGCAGTTGACTCATGGCTATTCCTTGAAATTCCATTTTAAGCAGGGTGCAAGGCCACCAAATTCAAATCCATTTTCCTACCATTTCAAGCTTAGGTGCAAGGCCACCAAATTCAAGTGCAGTTTCTTACCACTTTGAGCAGGGTGCAAGGCCACCAAATTCAAGTGCAGTTTCATGTCACTTCAAGCAGGGTGCAAGGCCACCAAATTCAAGTGCAGTTTCATGCCACTTCAAGCTGGATCCAAGGCCACCAAATTCAAGTGCAGGATCATACCACTTTGAGCAGGGTGCAAGGCCACCAAATTCAGTGCAGTTTCATACCACTTCTAGCAGGGTGCAAGGCTGCCAAATTCAAGTGCAGTTTCATTCCATTTCAAGCAGGGTGCAAGGCCACCAAATTCAAATGCAGCTTCATACCATTTCATGCAGGGTGGAACCACCATAAAACCACACAAAACACCAAACTCACAGTTCAGTAGACACTCAGTGTGTTCAGTTGATTCACAGCTCAGACAGCCATGATCTCTCCCTCCCCTATCATGCCGAGACTGAGCCACACCCACACTTCCGGGTTTTATAATCACTCCCCCTCCCACCGGAAAAGGTGTGGCCTTCATGGTGTGATTGACAGGAGAGAGAACACTAATAACACTTTTATTTTTCATTGATGGGAAGAATTCTCTGCACCTGCTCTGCGGAGGGGGACTGAGTAAGATAGCCAAAAATCACAGCCGTAAGTGGTAGCGTTTTATCTAAAATCAATATACAGTGCAAACAGGAAGTAGGTGCATTTGCAGTAGTGCCTTTCAGCTTCAAGCCAAAGCACCCAAGCCACAATTTGCAGTAATAGTGCCTTTCAACTTCAAGCCAAAGCATCCAAGCCACCATCTGCAGTAAGTAGTGTCTTTCAACTTCAAGCCAAAGCACCCAAGCCACCATTTGCAGTAAGTAGTGCCTTTCAAGTTCAAGCCAAAGCACCCAAGCCACCATTTGCAGTAAGTAGTGCCTTTCAACTTCAAGCCAAAGCACCCAAGCCACCATTTGTTGTAAGCATTGCCTTTCAACTTCAAGCCAAGCACCCAAGCCACCATTTGCAGTAAGTAGTGCCTTTCAACTTCAAGCCAAAGCACCCAAGCCAACATTTGCAGTAAGTAGTGCCTTTCAACTTCAAGCCAAAGCACCCAAGCCACCATTTGCAGTAAGTAGTGCCTTTCAACTTCAAGCCAAAGCACCCAAGCCACCGTTTGCAGTAAGTAGTGCCTTTCAACTTCAAGCCAAAGCACCCAAGCCACCGTTTGCAGTAAGTAGTGCCTTTCAACTTCAAGCCAAAGCACCCAAGCCACCATTTGCAGTAAGTAGTGCCTTTCAACTTCAAGCTAAAGCACCCAAGCCACCATTTGCAGTAAGTAGTGCCTTTCAACTTCCAGCCAAAACACCCAAGCCACCATTTGCAGTAAGTAGTGCTTTTCAACTTCAAGCTAAAGCACCCAAGCTAAAGCACCCAAGCTAAATCACCCAAGCCACCATTTGCAGTATGTAGTGCCTTTTAACTTCAAGCCAAAGCAACCAAACAACCATTTGCAGGCAGTGCCTTATTACTTCAAACAAACCATATTTTCATTTTCAAGCAACATTAAGGGGACTCACAGTTGAGTAGACATTTGTTCAGTGTTATTCAGAGTTCAGAGAGACGTGACCCTTTGTCTTCTTCCATCTTGCAGAGACTGAGTGAGGCACACCACTTCCTGGTTTTATAGTCCCTCCCCCTCCTTCCAGCAGGGGCAGCAGAGAGAATGGGGAATTTTGTAAAAACATTAATATCTCTCTCAATTTTCATCGACGGGAAAAATCCTCCGCACCCGGAAGGCGGAGGGGGCCCTGAGCGAGGTGGCCTAAAATGACGGCCGTAGGTAGCGGCATTCTGTCGGAAATCGCAGCACAGTGGGCCAAATGCGGTCAAGATCAGAGTTTTAGTAATATAGATAACCTATGTGTATTGTATATGTATAACAGGCTGTTATGCTGCTCTTATGCAAGCGAATGATTTAATTGAAGATAGGCACAGCATGCTGGAGTAACTCATGCTGGGACAGGCAGCATCTATGGAGAGAGTGAATGGGTGACTTTTTGGGTCAAGACCCTTTTTCACACCAGTTTCATTGCTTAGTTGTTGGCACATATGACAATTAAATACTCTTGACTGTCGTGACTCATGCCCTGTTGAATTTTCTACCATCCTGGTTAATACATTTACCAAATGATTTACCCAAGGAACATTTAGTGCTTTTTAATTAAAAACCCTGGAGGTTTGAGTGATGGCATGGTGGTGCATCTAATTGTGCTGCTTCCTCACAGTTCCAGGGACCTGGGTTTAATCTTGACCCCAGGTGCTGTGTGGAGCTTGCATGTTCCTCAGTGGCAATGTGGGTTTCCAGTGGTGTTCTGGTTCCCTCCCACATTCCAAATGGGTGCCAGATGATAGATTAAATAAAGGCCACTATAGATTGCCCTTAGGTTATAACTGAGAGGTGGAATCTGGGGATGCACGTTTTACCCAGAGTAGGGGAATCAAGAACCAGAGGACACATGTTTAAGGTGAGCGGGACAAGATTACTCCAGCACTTTGTGTCTACCTTCAGTATGAAGCAGCATCTGCAGTTCCTTTCTACCATCATCGGATGGAAACGGAAACGAGTATGACTGTCCTCTCCTTCCCATAGGGTCGTCTACTTGTGGGTCTGCAGATGTCTGTAGAGGCCGATCCGTGATCCACACACCCTGGTGCAATGTGGGCAGTGGAGACTGGCGGTGGTTGGTAGTCATCGAGCCCCCTTCTCTCTGTCCTTACGGTGCTGTCGTTTTGTCCCTGTGACACGGCCTAGTTCCGTTTCATGACGTGTAGCTCCTTCCTGCCCGGATTTCCTCCAGGAGCGCCTGTCCAGTGCAATGTGCTCCCAGTTGCTCGATATGATGTGGAATTTCTTCAAACTGTACTTGATGCTGGCCTTGAAGCATTTCCTTGGCCCGACGGGGGCTTGCGGACCTTTCTACACAAACATTTAATACAAATGTTTTTCACACAGAGGATGGTAAGTATATGGAAAAAGCTGCCAGAGGATGGACACAAAAAGCTGGAACCAACCTGACCCCCGGTTGTTGGACACTTTCATTCTCCTTCCCATTCCTACACAGACCTTTCTGTCCTCGGTCTCCTCCATTGTCAGATTGAGGCTAAACGCAAATTGGAGGAACAGCATCTCATATTTTGCTTGGGCAGCTTACAACCCAGCGGTATGAATATTGATTTCTCTCACTTCAGGTAGCCCCGGCATTCCCTCTCTCTCTATCCCTCCCACCCAAGTCGCACTAGCTTCTCATTTTCACCCTACAAACAGCTAACAATGGCCTGTTTCCTTTATCATCATTACTTTTTTGCATATCTTTCATTAATTGTTCTTTATCTCTCCACATCACCGTCTATATCTCTTGTTTCCCTTATCTCTAACCAGTCTGAAGAAGGGTCTCGACCTGAAACGTCACCCATTCCTTCTCTCCAGAGATGCTGTCTGTCCCGCTGAGTTACTCCAGCTTTTTGTGTCTATCTTCGGTTTAAACCACCATCTGCAGTTCCTTCTTACACAAGTTGCCGAGGAGGTACTTGAGGCAGATACTATAATAGTTACAGGTGCAGGAATAGGAAAGGTTTGAAGGGATATGGGGCAAGCGTGGGCAAATGGGACTCACTTAGATGGGGTATCATGGTCAACATGGACAATTTGGGCCAAATAATCTGTTTCTGTGTTTTATGACTATGAGTTGTAGGGAAGATAGAAAAAGATGAGTAGGAGATTGATGGTTGGTGTAGATTCAGTTGGTTAAAGGCCCCATTTCATACTGTATGGATGTATGTCTCCACCTATGTGCAACAGAAATGTAATATTCTGTAAGCTAAAGGGCCTGTCCCACTTGGCCGTCATTTGTGCTTCATTTACGCGTCATATGTAAAATAGGTCGACGCATCGTTACACGCGACGTCGCACGCAAATTGCGCGTCATCATGACGTCTGGTGCGGGTGACGTCATTAGAATACCCTGCGGCGCATGGCGCGCTGCAACGCATGGTTACGCACGGTGACGTAACTATGCGTCACCATGCAATACACGTGAGACGTCAGGACGCCAGCGTGCGACGCCGATGCGTTAGCGTGCGTACCCAATGTGTCAGCATGCGTACCCATATACGTCATGCAGGTGGTGCGTGAGGATTTCGTGCAGCACGAAATCCTGGAGCGCCGTGCTTCACAACGCGACTACCACATTTTTGGAGGTTGCGTAAATGGCGCGCAAATGACGGCCAAGTGGGACAGGCCCTTAAGACTCCAGTTTTACCTCACACTCACCCTGGCCACTCCCTCCTCTCCCCTCTCCCATCAGGCAAAAGGAATAGAAGTGTGAAAACGCACACCTCTAGATTCAGGGACAGTTTCTTCCCAGGTAACTGAATCATCGTACCACAACCAGAGAGCAGTGCTGTACTACTATCTACCTCATTGGTGACCCTCGGACTATCTTGATTGGACTTTGCTGGCTTTATCTTGCAGTTAACGTTATTCCCTTATCATGTATCTATACACTGTATGTGACTCGATTGTAATCATGCATTGTTTTTCTACTGACTGGATAGCACGCAACAATCTCAAGACTGATGACTTACTTAAGGTGCACATTACCCATTACTATTGAGCTAATTCAAGAGTGAAGAATGAGGAATGTTTAAATGTCAAAAGGAGACACAAAGTGTTGGAGTAACACAGCAGGTCAGGCAGCACCTCTGGAGGACATGGATGGGTGATGTTACGGGTCGGGTCCCTTTAATTGTCACATGTATCGACAACAGGACAGTAAAATTATTATTTGCAGCAACATAACAGGCCTTTAAAGACAATATTCATAGGTATTCACGGTGGCGCAGCAGTAGAGTTGCTGCCTTACAGCAAATGCAGTGCCCAAGACCCGGGTTCGATCCCGATTATGGGTGCTGTCTGTACGTTCGCCCCGTGACCTGCGTGGGTTTTCAGTTTCCTCCCATACTCTAAAGACGTACAGATTTGTACGTTAATTGGCTTGGTAAATGTAAAGATTGTCCCTAGTTGGTGAAGGATAGTGTTAATGTGCGGGGATCGCTGGTCGGCGCGGACCCGGTGGGCCAAAGGGCCTGTTTCTGGGCTGTATCTCTTCACTAAACTAAATACCATATAATAAACAAAATAATCAATAAATAATAATCCCAATATGTGCAAAAAAGCCCAGTCCTTAGAGCGACCAAGATAGAACATAGTTTAGTTAGTGTTTGTAGTGTACAAATGGCTGGTGGTTGTTGGGGAAAAGCTCTTCTTGAACCTGGAGGTCACAGTTTTCAGACTCCTATTCCTTATTCCTGATGCTCGAAGTGAAATGAGAGTGTGGCCAGGATGTTGTGGGTCTTTGGTGTGGCTGGATGTTTTTTTAAGCAGTGTTATTTCCGTAATGTGGAGAATCATCAGAGCCCCACACAACCCTGTCCACGCACTCATTTCACCCCTGCCGTCGGGAAGAAGGTACAGAAGCTTGAAAACTGTGACATCCAGGTTCAGGAACAGCTTCTTCCCCTCAGCCATCAGGCTATTGAACACTACAACCTCCATTAAGCTCTGAACTACATAAACTATTATTGTTATTATTGCACTAATATTGTTTGTCTTTTATGTGTACAAATATATGCGTGTATATATATATATATATATAGATATGTGTGTGCGTCTGTACACACACTGAACTTTTTAAAATCTTATTATATTATTTACAGTGTACTATGTTTACATATTCTGTTGTGCTGCTGCAAGTAAGAATTCCATTGTTCTATCTGGGACATTCGACAATAAAACAGTCTTTACTGTTTAAGAAGGAACTGCAGATGCTGGAAAATCGAAGGTAGACAAAAGTGCTGGAGAAACTCAGCGGGTGCAGCAGCATCTATGGAGCGAAAGAAATAGGCAACGTTTCGGGCCGAAACCCTTTTTCAGACTGTCAAACAGTCTTTACTCTTGACTCTTGCTATATGAATTCAATTTACTGCATTTTCTATGTAAATATGTTGACTCACACATTAACGATAGCAGTGCAGGCAAGGTGTCAGAAGGAGTTTGCTACGTGGGGAATTGTCTTCAGGATAGGAGGAGGAGGGAGGGGATTTTGTTCTCTCTTTCCTCTGGATATTCGGCAACTTCTGACCCATTTGCACACAAACCTCACATTCAACATTGCACATTCCAGGAATGTTGTCCGTGATCACAATTGCTGGAAAAACTTGGGGATTTTTAAATGTTTCTATTAATTGATGGAGGAGCTCTGAGAGCCAGTAGATTTGTGTGGCAGAGAAAACTTGGGTGTTTATCTGGGTGGATGGCAGTGGTGGATCTTCCAGGTGCTTTCCAGTTATTTCTCAGACAGCTTGAAATGGTCCATCCTAATAGAGGCTGTCATTTGCAGCCTTCAATCCAACGCAGCACTGTGCGTCAGAGCCATGAAATCCACCCCTGGACTGTAGACAGGATAAATTCTAGTTTAATTTAGAGATACCACAGCATGGTGGCACTGCGGTAGAGTTGCTGCCTTACAGCGCCAAAGACCCGGGTTCGATCTTGACTACGGGTGCTGTCTGTACCCCATTTGTACCTTCTCACTGTGACTGCGTGGGTTTTCTCCGGTTTCCTCCCACACTCAAGTTTGGCTTTGAACAAAATTTGTAAAACTGTTCCTCGTGTGTGGGATCGTGTTAGTGTACTAGGTGATTCCTGGTCGAAGCGGACTCAGTGGGCCCAAGGGCCTTTTCCGTGCTGTATCTCTGAAGTTAAAGTCTAAAGATACAGCATGGAAACAGGCCCTACAGCCCATCGAGTTCACGGCAACCATCTATCACCTGAACACTAGTTCTAGGTTATCCCACTTCCACACCCTAGGGGCACTTTACCAAAGCCAATTAACCTCCAAATCTATGTGTAGGAAAGAACTGCAGATGCTGGTTTAAATCGAAGGTAGACACAAAATGCTGGAGTAACTCAGTGGGACAGGCAGCATCTCTGGAGGGAAGGAATGGGTGACGTTTCAGGTCGAGACCCTTCTTCAGACTGAAGAAGGGTCTCGACCCGAAACGTCACCCATTCCTTCTCTCCAGAGACTCCGCCTGCCTGAGTTACTCCAGCATTTTTGTTTAACCTACAAACCTACACGTCTTTGGAATGTGGGAGGAAACAGGAGTACCCGGAGAAAACCTACACGGTCACGGGGAGACTCTGTAACACAGCACCCGTAGTCAGGATCAAGCCCGGGTCTCTGGTGCTGTGAGGCAGCAGTTCTACTGCTGCGCCACCATAATTACCTGCATAGTAAGTAGTATAATAAATATGGTACATGGAAGGTACGTTGGCACCAGAAACATGGTGACACTTTTACAATAATACAATATAATACAATACAATACCGTTTATTTGTCATTTGAACCTCACATGTAGTTCAAACAAAATTTGGTTTCTGCAGTCATTGTACCCTTAGAAGGAGAAATCTTCTACTTTCACACGACCATCATTGCAATCTTGTACTTAAGGCTGATTGTGCTTGTGTGTAGTATGATTTCACTGAGTTGCATGTAAAACAAAGAATCTCACTGTACCTAGGTACATGTGACAGTAAGGTAATATTGACTGTTGATAGGAACCATGGTATTTTAGCAAAATTACCCGCAGTATAAATGTTTCTGTGAAATAAATAAAGAATCAAATGTCCAGCTGGCTTTGCCTCTACATTTAGGTGTCAGTTTTACGCAGGCCTTTGTGGTCACACTTTTCTTTACCCTTCCTTAACTCCGTGTCTTCCTCTCCCCTGACTCAGTCTGAAGAAAGGTCTCAACCTGAAAAATCAGCCATTCCTTCTCTCCAGAGATACTGCCTGTCCCACCGAGTTACTCCAGCATTTTGTGTCTATCTTCAGTGTAAACCAGCATCTGCAGTTCCCTCCTACACTTTTATGTACTTCATTGTGTACAGAACATCATGGGTCATAAAATGCCTGACTTTATATACACAGGTCTTCCCTTCTTTGTAATGTGTGTCCATGTAAATTTACAGTATGTCACGAGTAAACACCACCATTAAAGACAGAATGTATTACCTTGGGCCCATTACCTAGGGCTTTCCCCAATTAAAATAAATCATGCAAATAACTAGAGGTTGCATGTTAAAACCATCAATCTAGGAATCTCCATTGCAAAGTGGTGCAAATGACCCAAGTGAAGGTGATAAAGTATGTAGCCATTAACAAAGAAATAACTTCCGATTCAAAAATAAAACTAAGAGAATGCATTATGTTTGAATGCTAAACAACTCCTTAAATTATTTTTCAATTTAAAACAACAGCCCTGAAAGAGATTAAATGCACAGCAAACACAGGCCTCAGTTTAACAGATCCAAATGCAACGTGTGGGAGGTCATGTGCAGATGCTGGTTTACACCGAAAATAGACACAAAATCAAGCAGTATCTCTGGGTGGAAGAAATGGTCGAGACCCTTCTTCAGACTCTATCTAGATTCAAATGTAAATTCATTTTGATCGTCACTTCCAACTTTGCCCGTCCTCTTGGCATTTCCATTTTCATTATAATATGATCTATTTCACAGCAAATGTAACCTTCGTAAACCTTGGCTTTATCTTCAGGGAGCTCCATATAACTTGTGCTTCTTGCAGGAACACATTTCCCATCTATTTACAATGGGGAGGAAAGCAACTTTCACACAAAGGAGGCACCTTCTTCTGAACCGTCCCATAAATCATTCCCTCTGACTTCTTTCTGTTAGCCGTGCTATATAATTTGCATAGTCTATTGAAGTGATTGCAGCACCATTAATTAAACTAGGACACAAATAGTAGTCTTTGTGTTTCCATCCATCCATCCTTTCAAGCCACAATTCCACACTGAAACTACAAAAACATTAATTATCATGGAGGCGACGAAACATACCACTGTGGCAGGAAGGTCGCAGTTGCAATGCAACAAACTAAAGTCAAATGTTGTAAGTCTGAAATAAAAGCAGAACATGCTGCAAAATATTTAGGAGGTCAGGAAGTATCTGTGGAGGGCAAACAGTTAACGATGTTCAAAATACAAAGTCTCCGGAGAGAATCTTCCTGGCCCGCTGAGTTACTCCAGCATTTTGTGCCTATCTTCGTTGTAAACCAGCATTTTCAGTTCCTTCTTACTCAAAGTCCTGGAAGAATTTAGTGGGTCAGGCAGCATCTGTGTGGAATGGGTTTGGGTCAGGCCCCTTCTTCAGCATGATTGGAGCAACTCATTACCAACTATCTTATCTCTACTCCAATCAGTCTGAAGAAGGGTCTTAACCCGAAATGCCGTCTTTCCATTCCCTCCACAGATGTTGCCCAACCTGCCGGGTTCCTCCAACACTTTGATTTCCCCCCCCAAGATTTCAGCATCTGCAGTTTCTTGTCTCGAGTTCATGCTGTAACTGCACTGAAAGAAAAATAGGTGGATTACGTGTGATGACAAAACAACTTAGAATCAACTCTGCATGGAAATGTGTGTTGGTGACTCTACTAACTGATCTAAGGGTCTGAGAAGCAAGCAATGCTGCAATGCTTTCTTTACTGTCACATGTAGCTGGTACAGTGAAATAAATGTTTTGCATACACTTCAGCAAGGCAATCCCCAGACATGAACACAATTGCCCGGGTTAGTACAGAATGTGCAGAACAGCCCACGGAGTCCATATGCAAGAGGAGTCAACGTTGAACAATCCTTGTTCGATGCGTACCAGGGCCCCATCCTCGACCTCTACCTCCGCTACATTGACGACTGCTTTGGTGCCACCTCCTGCACCCACACACAACTGACTGACTTCATCGAATTCACCACCAACTTCCATCCGGCACTCCAATACACCTGGACGATTTCCGACACTTCCCTACCATTCCTTGACCTCACCATCTCCATCGCAGGGGACAGACTCCTGACCAACATACATTATAAACCCACTGACTCACATGGCTATCTGGACTACACGTCTTCCCACCCTGCCCCCTGTAAAGACTCCATCCCCTACTCCCAATTCCTCCGCCTACGCCGCATCTGTTCCCAGGATGAGACATTTCATACCAGGGCATCGGAAATGTCCTCGTTCTTCAGGGAACGGGGATTCCCCTCCGCCACCATAGATGAGGCTCACACCAGGGTCTCATCCATACCCCGTAACACTGCTCTCTCTCCCCATCCCCGCACACGCAACAAGGGCAGAGTCCCTCTGGTCCTCACCTTTCACCCCACCAGCCGGCAAATACAACACATAATCCTCCGCCATTTCCGCCACCTCCAACGTGACCCCACCACTCGCCACATCTTCCCATCTCCCCCCATGTCTGCCTTCCGCAAAGACCGCTCCCTCCGCAACTCCCTCGTCAATTCTTCCCTTCCCTCCCGCATCACCCCCTCCCCGGGCACTTTCCGTTGCAACCGCAAGAAATGCAACACCTGTCCCTTCACCTCCCCCCTCGACTCCATTCAAGGTCCCAAGCAGTCGTTCCAGGTGCGACAAAGGTTCACCTGTATCTCCTCCAACCTCATCTACTGCATCCGCTGCTCTAGATGTCAGCTAATTTACATCGGTGAGACCAAGCGTAGGTTGGGCGATCGTTTCGCCGAACACCTCCGCTCAGTCCGCCTTAACCTACCTGACCTCCCGGTGGCTCAGCACTTCAACTCCCCCTCCCATTCCCAATCCGACCTCTCTGTCCTGGGTCTCCTCCATTGCCAGAGTGAGCAACAGCGGAAATTGGAGGAACAGCACCTCATATTCCGTCTGGGGTCCTTGCGCCCTTATGGCATCAACATTGAATTCCCCCAATTTGGCTAGCCTGTGCTGTCCCCTCCCCTTCCTTCACCCTCTAGCTGTCTCCTCCCACCCTCCCATCCGCCCGCCCTCGGGCTCCTCCTCCTCCCTTTTTCCTTCTTTCTTTCCCCACCCCCCATCAGTCTGAAGAAGGGTTTCGGCCCGAAACGTCGCCTATTTCCTTCGCTCCATAGATGCTGCTGCACCCGCTGAGTTCCTCCAGCAATTTTGTGTACCTGCAAGAGGAGTCAACTTGGTGCTATTTTACAGCTGTTCAGAAAGCCCGTAGCAGCCATCTCCTCCATCCGGTCGTCCCGCAAACCAATGTCCCTCTCCACGACTGGTCCTCTTCAGTCCTTGTTCCCGGGGGGGGTGCCTCTTGCAGCCGACCTCAAGGGCATGGAAGGTAAGACCCCCTGGTTCTCTCCGGATGAGCCGGGCATGCGGTTGAGATACAGCCGCCGCTCGTCGGGAAGCTGGGCTGAGCCCCAGACTGTTGCAGGACCTCCAGTGGCCCTCTCCCCTGTTGAGGCCCTGCACTGCTTCCTGCCACCACTCTGCTTGGGGCGAGCAGAGGCCAGGCTCGCCGACAAACTCTCCGAGTTAATTCTCGTTGCCATGGCAGAGAGCCAGGCATATTGTCCATCGGGAAGAGACTACAGATGCTAGAACATGAGCAAAAAACAAAGTGTTGGGGAAACTCAATAGGTTAGGCAGCATCTGTGGAAGGACATGGACAGATAACATATTGGGTTGGGACCCTTCTTCAGAGTGATAGAGTGGAGGTATGATAGCTGATAAAGAGATGCTAAAGGAATCCAGTAGATGGATTTAATTCAATAGACAATAGACAATAGACAATAGGTGCAGGAGTAGGCCATTTGGCCCTTCAAGCCAGCACCGTCATTCAATGTGATCATGGCTGATCATCCCCAATCAGTACCCCGTTCCTGCCTTCTCCCCATATCCCCTGACTCTGCTATTTTTAAGAGCCCTATCTAGCTCTCTCTTGAAAGCATCCAGAGAACCTGCCTCCACCACCCTCTGAGGCAGAGAATTCCACAGAAAGGCATTCTCTCGTTAATTTAGATTTTGGATATTAGCATGGGATTTAATAATCCCTGTCGGCTAATTGGCTTTGGTATAATTGTAAATTGTCCCGAATGTGTCGGATAGTGCTAGTGTACGGGGTGACCACTGGTCATCGTTCAAAGGGTCTGTTTCCATACTGTATCTCTAAACTAATCTAAACTAAACTGTGGTGAATTTGTTCAACAAATCTTGGCAGCAGCATGAGAAGAACCAAGCTGCAAGCTGTGGAGAGAAGGCTGTGTTTCCACGAACAGGAAGCTGTTTCAATAGCTGGCTTGATGTAGTTTCTCTTTGAGTTCTTGTCCCTCTTCCATCAGTTTCACCCCTCTTTCAGGATTTGACTGATACTGAGACCGGCTGATGACAATAACTGCTGAGGCAGAAATTGTACTGGAAGGCCACTGTCTCACGTTCCCTGACAACAAAAGCCACAACTAAAAGAGAATTACAGCTCAGTATCTGGAAGAAATTCGAAAAAGATTAACTGGAACCACATGTTGAATCTGAAGCTACAGCAAGGTATAATTTTGTAATAAGAGAACTGTCATGGGTACTGTAACGGTCTATAGCTATATCTCTTAACCCATCTGGAACTTAAGCCAACTATTATTTTTTTTCCAGCCATGTAACTAATGGAACCAATTACTATAATGTCCTTCATATCCAATAAACCATTATGTTTTTAAGGCATGAAGACAATAATCCCTTATTATTTAACCCATGGATCCCTAATGAGTTTGGCACTAAAGCAGCTCGTCCATGTAATTCATTTGTAACTTAACTAATTTGGGGAGCACTTTTATGATGCAAAGTTATGTTTTAATTCTATCAGTATCTTTGGTAGGGGGAGACATAGATCCATAAATGATGAACAAGGAGGTTCAGGATCTGCTAAGGGCACGCAACAATGCCTTTAAATCCAGGGACACTTCTGCCTACAGTGTGTCCAGGTCGAACCTGAACAAAGGCATAAAAAAGGCCAAAGACATCCACAGGCAAAGGGTGGAAGACCACTTCAATACCGCGGACACCAGAAGCATGTGGCAGGGTGTCAGGGACATCACTGACTACAAGAGCAGCCCCGCCTGCCCCCACGGTGATATCACACTGGCCAACGAACTAAATACCTTCTTTGCCTGCTTCGAAACTGGCAACACCACCAGGAGTGGAATAACCCCGGCCATGGCGGGGGGACAGGCCTTATCACTGAGCACTCAGGAGGTACAGTGCGCTCTGTGTAGGATCAATCCACGCAAGGCTGCAGGCCCGGATGGAGTCCAGGGAAGGGTAATAAAGGACTGTGCTGTACAGCTGGCGGAGGTATTCACGAGAATCTTCAATCTGTCTCTATCTCTGGCAACGGTCCCCAAGTGCCTGAAAACAGCCACCATAGTGCCGGTGCCGAAAAAGTTTAAAGTCACCAACCTCAACGACTACTGCCCGGTTGCCCTAACTCCAATCCCAATGAAGTGCTTCGAAAGGCTGGTCCTCTCCCACATCAAATCCAGCATCCCTGCCTCGCTGGACTCTCATCAATTTGCATACAGGGCAAATAGATCAACAGAGGATGCCATCTCTCTGGTTCTTCACACTGTCCTGGACAGACAGGGCACGTACGTGAGGATGCTCTTCATTGACTATAGCTCTGCATTCAATACGGTCATCCCCACCAAGCTCACCACCAAACTCCACCAGCTAGGCCTCAGCTCGCCGATATGCGATTGGATCCTGAACTTTCTGACGGAGCGACCGCAGGCAGTGAGACTGGGCCCGCACCTGTCCTCCACTATCACCCTGAGCACCGGCACACCACAGGGTTGTGTACTAAGCCCCATGCTCTACTCCCTCTTCACTCACGACTGTGTTCCTGCATTCGACACCAACACCATCGTGAAGTTTGCAGACGACACAACAGTGATTGGGCTGATCACCAACGGTGATGAAACAAAATACAGAGAGCAGGTGCAGAACCTGGCGGACTGGTGCACACGTAACAACTTGTCACTAAACACCTCCAAGACAAAGGAGCTGATTATTGACTTCAGGAGGTCCCATAATGGAGAACACGCCCCAATCTCCATTTATGGGGAAAGTGTGGAGAGAGTGTCCAACTTTAAGTTTCTGGGCACTCACATTTCAGAGGACCTCACATGGTCCACCAACACCGCTGCGCTGGTCAAGAAGGCACAGCAACGACTGTTCTTCCTGAGGACATTAAAAAAGACTGGTCTGCCCCAACAGCTGCTGACAACATTCTACCGCTGCACCACAGAGAGCATATTAACGTATGGCATCTGTGTGTGGTATCTCAGCTGCACGGAGGCGGGGAGGAGAGCTCTTCAGCGCGTCGTCCACAGAGCGCAGAGGATTATTGGGACACAGCTACCAGCCTTGGAGGGCATCTACCACACACGGTGCCTCAGGAAGGCCGTCAGCATCCATAAAGACTCCTCACACCCTTGTAACGGACTGTTCGAACTACTTCCCTCCGGCAGACGTTACAAGGCCTTCTACGCCCAAACCTCCAGACTCAGAAACAGCTTTATTCCCAGAGTTATAGCGGCTCTGAACCGGCCCTGCTGAGTGCCCCCCATCCCCCCTGGACTGTCTCCCTCGGATGGTCACGTCACACAGCTTATTTATTTATTTTATTTTTCTTTTACATCGGTTGGAAGCTGCATACTAAATCTCGTTGCACTGATGTGCAATGACAATAAAATATATTATTATTATTATTATTATTATTATTATTATTATTATTATTATTATTATTATTATTATTATTATTATTATTATTATTATTATTATTATTATTATCAAATGTGTCTCCCATTTTTGCAACCTCCATCACAATTTCACAAGTTATAGGAGTAGAATTAGGCCATTCGGCCCATCGAGGTCACCTAATCCCATTTTCCTGCCATCTCCCCATAACCCTTGACACCCATTCTAATCAAGAACTTGTCTATCTCTGCCTTAAAAATATCCACTCACTTGAGTACCACCGGAAATTGGAGGAAAAGCATCTCATGGGCAGTCTGCACCCTAGTGGCATGAACATTGAATTCTCCCATTTCCGGTAGCCCTTGCTGTCTCCTCCCCTTCTCAACTTTCCCTCAGCCCTCGGGCTCCTGCTCTTCCTTTTTCCTTTCTTCTTCCCGCCCCCCCCACCCACCCTCCATCATTCTGAAGAAGGGTTTCTGCCCGAAACGTTGCCTATTTCCCTCGCTCCATAGATGCTGCTGCACCCACTGAGTTTCTCCAACATTTTGGTCTACCTCCACTCACTTGGCCAGATATCCATTGACTGACATCTCCAGTGAGGATGGGAGCCACATGCCCTGAGAACATCAGCACCTCCACGTTCTTCTCCAGGTCTCCAACTTAACCTGAGTTTGAAATATATTGACATTTGTTGTGTTGCTGGTCTGAAATCCTGCAATGTTGTCAAACCAGGCAGCATCACGACAGAGTAATCTTTACAAGCACAGTTCAAGATCAGCCCTCAGAGCGTAAGTAGCAAAGGCTTAGCAGTCTATATGGTAGGAGTCTGAAGAAGGGTCTCCCTTACATACAGAGAGTGGTGAATCTGTGGAATTCTCTGCCTCAGAGGGCGGTGGAGGCAGGTTGTCTGGATGATTTCAAGAGGGAGCTAGATAGGGCTCTTAAAAATAGCGGAGTCAGGGGATATGGGGAGAAGGCAAGAACGGGTTACTGATTGGGGATGATCAGCCATGATCACATTGAATGGCGGTGCTGGCTCGAAGGGCCAAATGGCCTACTCCTGCACCTATTGTCTATTGAAACGTCACATATTCCTTTTCTCCAGATACGCTGGCTGACCCGCTGAGTTACTCCAGCTTTTTGTGTCTATCTTCTGTCTATTTTACTTTTCTTTTAGAGTTCTAAAAGTAGTCCACGCTGACCATCGATCACCCGTCCACGCTAGTTCTATGTTATCCCACTTTCTCATCCACTCCCTAAACATTAGAAACAATTTTCGGAGCCCATTAACCGACAAACCACACCTCTTTGGGATATGGAAGGAAACTGGAGCACTCGAAGGAAACCCACATGGTCAGAAGGAGAACGTGCAAGCTCAACACAGACAGCACCCGAGGTCAGGATCGAACCCGGGTCACTGGCGCTGTAAGGCAGCAGCTCTACCATCTGTGCCACTGTGCCTTCCTGCCTGAGCTTCCTGACTTCTTGAAGAAGACAAGAAGAAAGATTATCTGATGCAGAATTAGGCCATTCGGCCCATCAAGTCTACTCCACCATTCAATCATGGCTGATTTAACTTTCCCTCTCAACCCCATTCTCCTGCCTTCTCCCCATAACCCCTGACACTCGTAATAATCAAGAATATGTCAATCTCCACCTTAAAAATATCCATTGGCTTGGCTTCCACAGTCATCTGTGGAAATGAATTCTACAGATTCACCACCCTCTGACTAAAGAAATTCCTCCTCATGTCCTTCTAAAGGTACGTCCTTTTATTCTGAAGCTTAACTCCTGTTGAGTTCCTCTGTCCGTGTACATTTTATCGCCTATCATAACCAAGGCCCATTATGTGCCCCACATTTCATGAATGTTGTTGCTTTTTTGCATATCTTCCATTCATTTGCCCTGAGTATAATCTATATCTCTCATTCCCCTTTTCCCTGACTCTCAGTCTGAAGAACGGTCTCGACCCGAAACGTCACCTATTCCTTTCCTTCAGAGATGCTGCCTGACCCGCTGAGTTACTCCAGACTTTTGAGTCTGTCAGCCATCTTTATGGTGCACCAGCCTTGGTGAATAATGAGTGGGGAAGAGTGATCTTAGCTTCTTCCTCTCCACTTTTTCTGATGGACTTTTGTTACTCGCTTGCTTGCTTGGGTAGAACTTTGAGTTTATATTTTTCTACATGGTTTGTAAAGAACATGGAGCATAGTACAGCACAGGAACAATGTTTTGTGCCAAACTTGATGCCAGGATAAATTAGTCACATCTGCCTGCACATGATCCACATCCCTCCATTCTCTGCATATCTATGTTCCCGTTTAAAAGCCTCTTAAACATCATTATTGTATCTGCCTCCACCACCGCCCCTGACAATGTGTTCCATGCTGCCACCACCCTCTGGCATGGTGGGCAGCGGTAGAGTTGCTGCCTTACAGCGAATGCAGTGCAGGAGACCCAGGTTCGATCCTGACGACGGGTGCTGTCTGTATGGAGTTTGTACGTTCTCCCCGTGATCTGCGTGTGTTTTCTCCGAGATCTTCGGTTTCCTCCTACACTCCAAAGCCATACAGGTATGTAGGTTAATTGGCTTGGCAAATGTAAAAATTGTCCTTAATGGGTATAGGATAGTGTTAATGTGCGGGGATCACTGGTCAGCACGGTCCCGGTGGGCCAAAGGGCCTGTTTCCGCACTGTATCTCCACACCTGTGTAAAACACTTTCCTCACACACCTCCTTTAAACCACACCTTAAAGCTATGACATTTCAACCATGGAAAAAGGTTCTGTCTGTCTACCCTATCTATGCCTATCACCAGGGGCGGAAAACCCGGGGGGGCCAGAGGGGACACGCCCCCCCCATGTTTTGATAGTGAGTTACGTTCTTGCCTATCACAAATGTATATAGTTGTACTGGGTCTCCCCTAAACTTCTGACATTCCAGAGAAGACAGCCCAAGTTACTCCAGCTTCTCCTTGTGGCTAATATGTCCCAATCCTGGCAGCATTCTGGTAAAACCTTCTGCACCCCCTGCAAAGCCTTCACATCCTTTCCTGTAATGGGGTAACCAGAACTTCACGTGATACTCCGAATGTAGCCTAATCAAGTCTTATAGAACTGCATCATGACTTGACTTTTATACTCAATGCCCCATCTGATGAAGGCAAGCATACCATATGCCTTCTTTAATGGGCTGTCCCATTGTGGCGACCTAATTGGCGAGTTTAGATGAGTTTGCCCTCGACTCATACTCGCAACATGGTTGACACGAGGTCCTAGGAGGACTTTGTAACTCTCCTTCGTGCTCGAGAGTAGTCCCCGCGTACTCGAGGCCTCAGCTAGTTTGCGGCGTATTTTTCAACATGTTGAAAAATGCCCTCGAGTAAAGAAGGTCGCCTTGGAAAAAATCTATATTTTTTTAACTCGTAGGTTTTTGTCGAAGTAGGTCGTAGTAGGTCGGCATGTTATTCGTAGGTAATCGAGGGTAGTCGAAGGTAGTCGAAGGTAATCGAAGGTGGGTTTAGACAGTCTTCAACATAGTCGAAGGGAGGTCGAAGGAGGTCGTCTTCACTCTCCACTATTCGGTGTCCAATTTTCCCATAGCTAGTCGAAGCTGGTCTTCAACATAGTCGAAGGAGGTTGAAGGAGGTCTTCAACATAGTCGAAGGAGGTCTTCAACATTACACTTTTTCAAACTCTCCTAAACCCTTCTAAACTCGCCAATTAGGTCGCCACAGTGGCACAGCCCCTTTACCATTCTAACCATATGCCATACTTTACCACTCTAGATTTTTCAATGCTGATATTTTGAATAGTCAGTATTTGAAACAATGAACATATTCCTTTGTTTCATTTTCATTGAAGATTTGACTCAGAAACATTCTCAGTAAAGATATCGCCATTTAGTATTAAAATTCACTAGGCATCACCAGTAATTCAGAAAATGAATAGGTCAGCTAAATGAACTAGGAATGTCCAGTGTTTGATTTCTTTTCTGTGAGAACTGTAAACAACAAAAAAGCATGCATTGGTGAGGGAGGAGACATAAAAAGCTGGAGTAACTCAATGGATCAGACACCACCTCTGGAGAAAAGAATTAGATAATGTGTTGGGTCAAGACCCTTCTCAGCCCGAAACATCACCTATTACTTTTCGCCAGAGATGCTGTCTGATCCACAGAGTTACTCCAGCTTTTTGTGTCTATCTTTGGTTTATACCAGCATCTTGCAGTTCCTTCCAACACACGCCGTGAGGAAAAGGTTTGGCGTGGCCTGTGAAGCCCGCTCTGTAAAAGCTCCTGGCTGACCTTTGACTCCACACTCGGTTGGAGTGCAGGAAGGAACTGCAGATGCTGTTTAAACCAAAGATAGACACAAAGAGCTGGAGTAACTCATTGTGTCAGACAGCATCTCTGGAGAAAAGGAGACATTTTGGGTTGAGGGGAAAGGGAGACCAGAGGTATGGCAGGGTAAGGTGTGAATATGACTGATCAAAGCAGAAGATGTTCAAGGAAATGTAGAATGGTTGAGGTCTGTCTTACCAGCAGCAAGTCTCACATACAGCAGTAAAACGAAAACAAGATCCGTTCTGTTCAAATGGTGTTTGTTAATAAAACATTGATGGAAACCCTGCTGTGCTTATCCCAACAATGTCATGGGATGGAAAGGACTGAATTATTCAACAGTGATTGGCACCCTGTGAAACTCTAACCGCAGCAGAAGTCTGCAACTTGATGGGAAATCAATTTGGATGAAAAAAAACATATTTTATTGACTCTTTTCTGCTTCCAGTAGTGTGTGAGATTGAGGATGACTGTAAAAACTACCACAGTACCGGCACAATTACTCAAATGATTACACCATTCTCATAAATTGTGCAAGCTCATGTTTTTCCCCTTTGTTAGTATTTTATAAATGAACTGGAAAAGTTGAAGAAGTTAAGATAACATTTTGGTGAAACATGGGCTGTTCTTAAAGCTGTGTCACTAACTGTTTCCTTTATCACTGTTATTCTTTTGAATATCTTTTATTCATTTGCACAACATCTCTGTCTATATCTCTCGTTTCCCTTTCCCCTGACTCTCAGTCTGAAGAAGGGTCTCGACCCGATATGTCACCCATTCCTTCTCTCCAGAGATTCTACCTGTCCTGCTGAGTTACTCCAGCATTTTGTGTCTGTCACTGAATATTGAGTTTGATGGGAGTAATTACCCCAGGCTCTCGCTGGTCCAGCCCTACAGCTGTGCTTTTGATGAATAATGCAGGAATTGGTAGTGAGATATGTGTTTCTGAACCAAATATAAATCTTACTGCTACTGTATTGAAAGCAGGGGTGGAGAGAATCACTGCCAGTTCAGCCCAGTATCAAGTCTTTTCTATTCTGAAGAAGGGTCTCCACTTGAAACATCATCTGTACATCTTCTTTCTATACTATTACTAAAACTTTCATCTTGACCACGTCTGTGTTGTTTTTAAAGTTGCGCGTAAATGGTACCATAGATCGCTAGGATTTTTTCGCCACCTTACTCATCGTTCTCCTCTGCTCCAAGCGCACCAAGTTTTGTTCGATCGGTGGAATATTACAAAAGTTATGGTTCAAAAAATCGTGAGATCAGCAGATTGATCTTCTTGCCTGTCAGTTACCATGAAGGTAACACCCCTTCCGGCACCTGCTGGAGAATAAAACCCCGGAGGCGGGGCTGAGTCCATGAGCACATCCAGAAGCCGCCAAGAATAAAGCTGAAGCAGTGGAGTGCGGGTTGTGTTCCGCAGGTGGGCTGTGTTTGCGGGCGGGGGCGGGCTGTGTACGTGGGCGGTGGCGGAATGTGTACACGGGCGGGGGGATACAAATTCCCCTCCCACACACCCCCTCCCCCACACCCACACCGCCCACTCCCACACCCCCCCTACCACCACACCCCTCCCACATACGCCCCCTCCCCTACCCCCACAACCCCTACCCCCACTACCCCACACACACTACCCCCACACACACCCCCTCTCCCCACACACACCGTCCCCCACACACACCCCCTCTCCCCACACACACCGTCCCCCACACACACCCTCCCCACACACACCCCCTCCCCAACACCCACACCGCCCTCCCCCACACCCTCCCCTACCACCACACCCCTCCTACATGCGCTCCCTCCCCCTCCCCTCCCCCCACAACCCCACACACTCTCTCTCCACAAACACCCCCTCTCTCCACACAAACCCCCTCTCCCCACACACACCCCCCTCTCCCACACACACCCTACCACACACAATCCCCTCTAACCCACACACACCCCCTCTCCCCACGCCCCCTCCCCACACACACCCCCCTCCCCCACCCCCCTCTCCCCCCCACACACCCCCCTCCCCCCACACACCCCCTCCCCCCACACACCCCCCTCCCCCACACCCCGTCCCCACTCCCCCTCCCCCACACCCCCTCCCCACACACACCCCCTCCCCCCACACACCCCCTCCCCCCACCCCCCCCCCTCCCCCACACCCCCCCCCCACCCCCTCCTCTCCCCCCCACACACCCCCCTTCCCCCACACACTCCCCTTCCCCCACACACCCCCCTTCCCCACACACCCCTTTCCCCACACCCCCCCTCCCCAACAAACACCCCACTTAGTTCCCTCTATAGATGCTGCCTAACTCACTGAGTTCTTCCAGCACTTTGCTTTTTCTCATATTCCACCATTTGCAGTTTGTTGTGTCTCCATGGTTTGAACTGATCGTGTCAGTATCATGAAATGTTTAGAAATGTGTAGCAGATACTGGTTTACACTGAAGATAGACATAAAATTCTGGAGTAACTCTGCGGGGCAGGCAGCATCTCTGGAGAGAAGGAATGGGTGACGTTTCGGGTCGAAACCCTTCTTCCAACTCTACCGCTTGTACTCGCTGAATGAGCAGATACTTATATCATTTAGTATCACCAAGGTGTTTGCTCCTTTCATGAGTTTTGATTAAATGTAAGGTTAATTGGGATAGACAAAAATGCTGGAGAAACTCAGCGGGTGAGGCAGCATCTATGGCAGCATCTATGGAGTGAAGGAAATAGGCAACGTTTAATTGGGGATGTTTGTTCTCAACTACTCTTTCAAATATTCCACAAATTTAGCATGGCGACAATCAATGCTTGTCTCAGTGGGTCAGAAGGAAATTGTACTACAAGATGGTTCAGTGCTGACCTCAGATAAGTGTCAGTGTTAAGGGAAGCTACAAACAACTCATTGTATAACAAAACAGATAAATCAGCTTAACATGCTACCACAGTGATCCCTGCTGGAAATACTGTGACTTTACAAACCGTTTGACGTTAGCATTATACACAGCCAATATCCTCCTATGAAAGAAAGCTGCTGACCTGGTGTGAATTCATACATGCAAGAGCGGAACTCGCTATCAAAACATGGAGGGGACGGGGGACACAATTTTTTATCGGCCACGCGTGCATGCGCAAACTCACACACACGCGCGCGAGGCTTCGGAGGCTCAATCCAGCCCTAAATGCAGCTCAACTGCCTGTCTCACCGGGTTAACTACAGCCCTGTCTGGACTGACGGGACACCAGCGCTGCTTCTCCGTGCTGGCCATATTTCCCGCAAGTCCAGGAAGGGTTGTAAGCTCACCTGGCGGGACAGGCAGAGTTAGCTGTTTCTCTGCGCTGGCTCGTCTGATTCTCAACCAAAGATCCTATAGCGGAGGATCTTTGCTGCCGACCTCTCTGGCCACCCGCTGGGGGTGGGGGGGTGGGGGGATACTCGGGGGGGGGACAGGACAGCGCTGGAGAGCCGGCCGGGATCATTCTGGCTGCGGATGAAGCGCAGGTCTGTGCCACTCCTCCCTCCTCCAATCATCGCGCTGAATCATGTCCCGCCCCCATTGCCTGCTGACCGACGTCTCTCTCGTCCAATCGGCGCCCTCGATCATCACTCACCCCCACTGTCTCGCGAAAAGCGGAGATTTCACCGGATTTTAAAATCCAGATTGCAAAAAATTGGGGGGGATGTCCCCCATCTCTCAAAACATGGAGGGGACGTGTCCCCTCTGGCCCCCCCGGGTTTTCCGCCCCTGCATACATGTATGTAAATTTATGCCATGTGTTCCTCAGTGGGTCAGGGTCTTGAGGTCGGGCAGAGGTGGACGGGCCACGTCATTGAGGAACACATTAAAAGACCAAACACCTTGGGGATATGAAATGATATCCCCTGTTGAGGGTTTAGTTTGTAGCGGGTTTTTAAATGTGTATATGTGGGGGGTGGGTGGGGGAAACTTTTAAATCTCTTCCCTGCATGGAGACCCGACCTTTTCCCTGTCGGGTCTCCGTTGCCGTTGGGGCCTAGCGCCGTGGAGCGGCCTCCAACCGGAACGACCTGGAGGCTCAAGTCACGGGGCCTGTGGAGCTGTGGAGCAGCGGAGCTGCGGAGCTGCGGACTTACCTCCGTGGAGCTGGCCAGCTTCGGAGCATGGAGAGCTGCGGTGGCGCGCTGCTGCGACCCGACTCCGGTGGATGGTGACACCGGGAGCTCGTGGGTTCCCGGTGGGAGACTGCTTTGCGGGGCACCGGCAACGACGACTTCTCCCGCCCGAATTGCGGGGTTGAGAGTGACCTGGAGCGGGGCCTTACAACACCCGGCGCGGCTTTAATTTGCCACGGACTTTTAAATCTCTTGCTAGCGCCCGCCGGGGGCTCCAACACCAAGTCCCGGGGCAGGGCCTTACATCGCCCGGCGTGGCTTTGAGTGGCTGCGGACTTGCTAGCGCCCGCCGGGGGCTTTGACCTCGACTTTGGGAGAGGAATGGAGAGCAGGGGAGAGACAAGACTTTGCCTTCCATCACAGTGAGGAGGAGACTCACTGTGATGGATGTTTGTGTAAATTGTGTTGGTGTGTGTCTTGGTTCTTTTCTTGTATGGCTGCAGAAAACAAATTTCGTTTGAACCTCATGTGAGATTCAAATGACAAATAAAAGGTATTGTATTGTATTGTATCAGCACCTGCCGATTCAGTGAATAGGTCTCGAACCGAAACATCACCTATTTCCTTCGCTCCTCAGATGCTGCCTCACCTGCTGAGTTTCTCCAGCATTTTTGTCTACCGGTGAATAAAAGTGAAACCATTCATGATACTCAGGCAAATTCATGGAGACACAGCAAACTGCAGAAGCTGGAATTTGAGCAAAGAGCAAAGTGCTGGAAGAACTCAGTGGGTTAGGCATCATCTATAGACGGAATGGACAGACGATGCTGCCTGACCGGCTGAGTTTGTTAATAGACATGTTTCTAGAAGTAGAAGTGATTAAAAATCCAAATGGAGTGACGATCCCTCGGAGAATGAGGATATCACCAGCAAGTTCTTGGGCTCATGCCAATAATTGGCATGGCGTAGATGCCCCAATAAGGTGCCAGGCAATCTCTCTCACACACTCTGGTCAGCACAGACTCAATGGGCCGAAGGGCCAGATTCCGCTCTGTATCTCTGAAACTAAAAAACTAAAATTAAATAGTCACTTGTCCAGCTGCTGAATAGTCACGTGCTGCTGAAAGTGGACATAACTGACTGACAAATCTTGTCCTTGGTTAGGCAGATTTTGCATTTCACTAAATCCCCAAATGAACTTCTGCAGATGCATTACAGAAAGCATCCTGACTAGTTGCATGTGTAGGGAGGAACTACAGATGCTGGTTTATACTGAAGGCCACGATACACCCAGTCAAATAGACACAAATAGCTAGATTACCCTACACACACTAGGGACAATTTTACATTTATACCGAAGCCAATTAACCTACATACCTGTATGTCTTTGGATTGCGGGATGAAACCAAAGATCGCAGAGAAAACCCAGGTGGATCACGGGGGAGAAGCTGCAAACTCCGTACAGACAGCACCCGTAGTCAGAATTGTACCGTGGTCTTGGGTGCCGTAAAACAGCAAATCTACCGCTGCGCCACCGTGCTGCCCTTGTGTGGTTTTTGTATTCTAATTCTGTATTCTAATTCCCTATTTCTATTTCTAATTACATAACCCTAATTCTGTCAGGTTTCTCCCAAATAGTTTATTTATTTCACGGATTTTTAGCTGAGGAGTTTTCGCCAAGAATCTGTGCAAAGCAGAGATGGGGGCCGTGTAGCCTGTTACACCTGCACTTGTTCTGTGGTGGAGCAGCCTGTATCGAATGTCATCGTCTCACTCATTTGTTATATCCCTCTACCTTCCTCAGATTCAAATATTTCACCAACTTTCCCTTCAAAGATGTGGAAATTTCTACCTTAAACACGCCACAAGAAAACCCATCTGTCCTCCAACGACCATGTTCACTGGTAAGTTTGTAAAATAGAAGTCTAGACCAAACATGGGGAAGTTCACTGTCAGTTCACTCAATATAAATTAATGTACTCTCCCCCCAAAAAATATTTATGCATTATATTTGCATGTGTACATTTATATGTATAAATTCACAGTAATTTCATTTACATTTTTGTAAATGTAATTTCATTTGGTGACCAGATAATTACATTTATTTACCAGATTTAAGTTATGTCAGCATGACAACAAATTTGGTGTGAGTGATGAGTTTGGAAGGTTTTATAGTCTCTGGCCTTTTGTTGTAGAACAATTGTGGTGGCTGTTTTGTGTTCCAACACATCCCTTCAGCACATGGTCCTGGACCTCAGAATCTGTTTGTTTTTAATATTACTCATACCAATCAAATATTAAAACTTGCTGGCATGGCTAATTCCTTAAAGAAATCTTTACATTATAAAACGACCAATGACCAAGCGCAGGCTCGCCGATCGTTTTGCTGAACACCTCCTCTCAGTGCGCCTAAACCTACCTGATCTTTTAGTGTCTGAACATTTTAACACCCCCTCACATTCACACACCGAGGTTTTTGTCCTGGGCCTCCTCATTGTCAGTGTGAGGCCATGCGCAAATAAGAGGAACAGCACCTCATATTTCTTTTTTTTTTAATTTTAATTTTATTTATTAGAAGTAAAGTACATTACATTAATACAAGCCAAATATAACTTATTACATTTCTTGTACCACTTCATTATCAACTTACTACAAGTATAAGGTGCAACAGTACTCTGAAAAGAAATGGTTTCAGGATCTGGTAAGGGGGGGTGAAAAATACGAAGTTGGTATATCCCTTTCTGCTCTGTCTTAATAGAGCTTTTGTTTCTTTTTCTCTTTTTTCTTTTCTACGGCCTGTTTCTTAACTTTTTTCTCTAACTTCGCGTAATGGGTCTTTTTTCTTGATCACTTTTTCACACAATCGCGACTCTTTCTCACTTTCTTTACTTTTTTCTCTTTTTAAAGCTTGAAAAATGAAGTGGTACGTCTCTAGTTTCAAGTAACCCTTGCTTTCCCTCTCTCTCCACCCCTCCCCTTCCTAGTTATCCGACCAGTCTTACTGTCGTGCTGATTACATTTTATCTCTTAATGTCTCGTTGTCACCTTCTCATATCTATTTTACATTTTCCTTGAACAACATCCCCTTTGATGTCTCATTTTCACACCTTACCCTTCCTTATCTCTGTGTCTCCCTCTCCCCTGACTCCCAGTCTGAAGAAGGATCTCGATCTGAAAAGTCACCCATTCCTTCCATCCAGAGATGCTGCCTGTCCCACTGAGTTACTCCAGCATTTTGTGTCTATCTTCGGTGTAATCTAGCATCTGCAGTTCCTTCCTACACATGAATATGAATGGTGAAAACAAGTCTTCCTTATACTATCAATAGACACAAAATGCTGGTGTTCCTCAGCGGGACAGGCAGCATCTGCAGCTCCATCATACACATTCCTTATAGTATATTTGGGAGTTTTATTGCTCACCTAACAAGTGGAACAAATTCAGCTGTATGTGGTTTTTGTATCATAAGCAAATAAGAGCAAGTTCGATAAAGCATTGCAAAGTACAAAGTGCAAAGGTAACATTTAGAAATACATTTTAAAAAACTTCTTGAGTTCCTCCCTCTCCCCACTTAAACAACACAAACACATACATGATTACTAATTGCAAAGAAATTTCCCTGGGACTGATTGATTTATTTGTATTCGAGAATGAAGCAAATCATTCATAACATGCTTTTCTTGTAAGAGAACAAAGAAGGTTTTTTAAAAAAAATTCCCAGTCCCAAATGTTAGAGTGTTGACAAAGAAAGGTTGCGTAAGGGAAGTTGGAGAAATTTTTTCATTACGTATTTCAGTTTATCAACAGTGTAGGAAGGAATTGCAGATGCTGGTTTACACCGAAGATGGACACAAAATGCTGAAGTAACTCAGCGGGACAAGCAGCATCTCTGGATAGAAGGAATGGGTGATGTTTCAGGTCGAGACCCTTCTTCAGACTCTGAACTTGTGTCTATCTTCAGTTCATCAACAAGATAACTTCAACTGTCATTATATGAAGGGATATCTCTGATGGCGATCCATGTTCACATGCAGGAATTCACATGTGTGTTACATAGAAACATAGAAACATAGAAAATAGGTGCAGGAGGATGCCATTCAGCCCTACAAGCCAGCACCGCCATTCATTGTGATCATGGCTGATCGTCCCCATCAATAACCCGTGCCTGCCTCCTCCCCATATCCCTTGATTCCACTAGCCCCTAGAGCTCTATCTAACTCTCTCTTAAATCCATCCAGTGACTTGGCCTCCACTGCCCTCTGTGGCAGGGAATTCCATAAATTCACAACTCTCTGGTTGAAAAAGTTTTTTCTCACCTCAGTCTTAAATGACCTCCCCTTTATTCTAAGACTGTGGCCCCTGGTTGTGGACTCACCCAACATTGGGAACATTTTTCCTGCATCTAGCTTGTCCAGTCCTTTTATTATTTTATATGTTTCTATAAGATCTTCCCTCATCCTTCTAAACTCCAGTGGATACAAGCCTAAGTCTTTTCAATCTTTCCTCATATGACAGTCCCGCCATCCCAGGGATCAATCTCGTGGACCTACGCTGCACTGCCTCAATCACAAGGATGTCCTTCCTCAAATTAGGAGACCAAAACTGTACACAACTGTCAACTGTTAGCACACACACACATACATGTCACACACAAACACACATGCGCGCATACACATACATACACACACACACACGCGCGCACACACATACACACACACACACACACATACACATACACGCACACATACACACACACACACACACACACACACACACGCATGCATGCACACACGCACACGCACACGCACACACACACACACACACACACACACACACACACACACACACACACACACACACACACACACACACACACACACACACACACACGCTCACACACACTCACACACACACACACACACACAAAACATTAAATGGCACCCTGCGGTGTGTGGTGGCACTTTGTCCCAGAGCTACACATCATCAGTCACCTTTGGTTAGATATTCTGACTATAATAGAGTATCAGGATTTACCATTGATATGGATGGTAGGAGATGTATACAGGGAGAAGTACACATGGTCACACATGCACACACATACGTATACACATGCGCACACGCACACGCACACATGCACATTCGCACGTACACACTAACAAGTACACTCACGCAGACACACACACACACACACACACACACACACACACACACTCACACGCACTCACACACTCACACACACACACACACACACACGCACACACGTACACACACGCACACACACACACACACACACCTAAACACAAGAATATGAAAGTTGTCTGCACCTCTGCACATTGTGCTTTATCTGAATTTTGCCAATAGACTCTGCATTATCCTTGTAAAGGCATAAATGATGATAAATGTAAAGTATAATTTGGGCCATTTAACCATTAAACCACAGAATGCATATTTGCGTAACTCATCATTTGTCATAACTATGTGATCTCAACATGCGTATCATTATTTCTTGTGTGATGTCAATAAGTATGGTCATGTGATAGGTCATGTGGATATAATACATAATGACATCATCCTGTGGTATATATAAAAGCTTTTCAGTGTACCTCAGTACACGTGACAATAAACTAAACTAACCATAAGTACTACCTATTGGAGTGTTCTTCTCTTGGACTTTAATAATGTATACACCTTTATTTTGAGGATCCTGATGTCTTCAATTTAATATTATAGAAAGAGTTTAGCAGCATTCCAAGCACAATTCTTATTCCACCCCAAAATATATTGCATGCTCTGACTAATGCAAAGTCACTTCTGCATCTTAAAGTCAAGAAAAGTTGGAATTGTGATGTGAATTAGTTATGCCAGGATTTTGTTTGTCATATTTATACTCAGTTTGGTAATAACCGTCAGAATATCAGTGTAGTCATAACAATTTGAATTTCTGTTTCTCGGCCAATGGAGAGATGAAATTCAGCCAAGTTTCTGCCCCTGTTCTCAACACAGAATCGGGCTGAGCCAGTGTGGGTTACATGAATGTCACTCGTCCTTTCAGTGTTGTGGGCTCAACGTGATATGAATTTTGATGCATTGCACCAGAATCAGATGCATGGCAAAGGGAATGAAAAAGAAATGAATGATAATAGTTGTGGTGAAATAGTGTGGTGAAAGTGTGGTTGTAGTTGATAATAGCACCTTTGCGGAATGCACGTTTGGGATATTAAGAAAATATTAAGCGTGTTGTGTGACACGCTTGAGGCAGATTCTGTCAAACGTGTTCTAAAGTTTCCTCAGGCAATATGTAGAGGGCCCTACAATGGAGAAGGCAAAGACATTGGGACAGGCAAGTTAATGAAGTGTCAGTGGGCAAGCCTTAAAGTGCCTGTCCCACTTTCACAACCTAATTCATGTCCTCTGCCGAGTTTGCCCTTGACTCATACTCGCAGTATGGTCGTCACAAGGTCGTAGGTAGGTCATAGGAGGTCGTAGGTACTCATGGCATCAAGTAGGTCGGGGCGTTTTTTCTAGCACAATGAAAAATGTCCACGAGTAAAAAAGGTCGTGAATTAGGTCGTGAAAGTGAGACAGGCCCTTTATAGGGGCCAATACCCACTGTTCTGTTAGCTTTACAATATTTATAGATAAGGGCAGAGCGGGCTCACGAGTTAAAGTTCTGAATTGGGACAAGTCTAACTTTGATTGTATTAGACAGGAACTTGCTCAAATTAATTGGAGTACGATATTTGGGGGCAAAGGAATGTCTGGAAAGTGGGATGCTTCTGAAAGAGAGATCGTGAGAGTCAAGGCAAGAAAGTTCATGTTAGAGTAAAGGGCAAGGCAGGTGGGAATATGGAATCCTGGATGGAGAGAGAAATTGAGGCTCTGGTCAGGAAAAAGAAGGTGGCATAGGCCAGGTATAGGTACCTGGGATCAAGTGTACCCAAGGAGGAATGTATCCATGGATGAGGTGCCGAATGACTGGATGGTGTCCAATGTTATTCCTCTATTTAAGAAGGACTGCAAGGAAAAACCTGGGAACTATAGACCAGTGAGCCTAACATCTGTGGTAGACAAATTACTGGAGAGGAGTCTGAGGGACAAGATATATATGCATTTGGATAGACAAGGGCGGATTAGGAATAGTCAGCATGGTTTTGTGTATGGGAGTCTTATGAATCTGATTGAGTTTTTTGAAGAGGTAATCAGGAAGGTTGATGAGGATAATCCATGGGCGTTATCTATATGGACCTGAGCAAGGCCCATGATGAGGTTCCACATGGAAGGCTGCTCTGGAAGGTCAATTGCATGAGATCCTGGGAGAACTAGCTAACGATTCAGAAATTGAATGGCTTCATTGAAAGAAGCAGAGAATGATGATGGAAGAGAGTTTATTGGATGAAGGCCGGTGATGAGTGTCATGGAGTTATAGAGTCATACAACATGGAAACAGTCCCTTAGGCCCAACCTGCCCATGCCGACAAGGTGCCTCATGTACATTAGTCTCACCTGCCCATACCCCCTGATCCCTTTAGCCACAAGGGCCACATCTAACTTAAAAATAGCCAATGACTATCGGTGCTTGGCCCAGCTGCAATTTGTAGTTTACATCCAATTTGGATGAGAATGTACAAAACAAGATTGGTAACTTTGCAGATACCACTAAAGTGGACGGTATCGTAGATAGTGAAGGTTATCAAATATTACAGCGGGCTCTTGATAAGCTGGGCAAGTGGGCTGATTAATAATTCATGGAGTTTAATGCAGATAAATGTGAGGTTTTGCGGTTTTGGAAGTTAAGCCAGGGCAGGTCCTTCACAGTGAATGGTAGGCCCCTGGGGAGTGTTGTAGAGCAGAGGGATCTCAGAGTACCCTGAAAGTGGCATTATAGGTAGATAGAATGGAAAAGAAAACGTTGTGTATCTTGGCCTTCATCAGTCACGGTTTTGAGTATAGAAGTTGGGGCATTATGTTACATTCGTACAATATGTCTTTGTGGCCACATTTGGAATACTGCGTTCAGTTTTGATCTGCCTGATTCTGATTCTTTACTGCACAACCTGGGCTATCTCGTGCAGGTTATACTCGCATGGGCACTGGTTGGATATAGGAAGGATGTCATTAAACTGGAAAGAGTACAGAGAAGATTTATGAAGATGTTGGCAGGACTTCAGGTGCTGAACTATAGGGAGAGATTGTGCAGGCTAGGACTTTATTTCTTGGAGTGAAGGAGGCTGAGAGAGAATCTTATAGAGGTGTTTAAAAACCATGAGGAGAATAGATAGAATGAGTGAATAGAGTCTTTTACCCTGGGTAGGGGAATCAAAAACCAGGGGAGATAAGTTTGTGAATGGGCAAGATTTAGTATGAACCTGAGGGACACCTCTTCACTCAGAAGGCACATGGCATATGGAACCAGCTACCGGAGAAGACTCTTGGACAGGTACATGGACAGGAAGGATTCGGAGGGATATGGCCCAAACACGGAAAAATGACACTAGCTTAAGGGCCTGTCCCACTTACGCGATTTATTTCAGTGACTTGCCAGCACCCGTCATAGTCGCAGCAGGTCTCCGAAAATCTTCAACATGTTGAAAATCCAGCGGCGACCAGAAAAAGGTACGACTCTTTGGGCGACTACTCACGACCATACAGGCGTCACCCCGCGACATGTTGAAAATTTTCGCCGACTATGACAGGGGGTGGGCATGTGGCCGAAAAAAATTGCGTATGTGGGACAGGCCCTTTAGATGGGGCATCTTGATCGGCCTGGACGAGTCGGGATAAAGGGCCCGTTTCCGTGCGATATGACTTTATGAGTCCGTAGCTCCATCCATGTTTCAGGTCTGAATAAACCACAACTCAAAAGAGGCTGTGAGCATGTTGGTCTACTATCGGACGTCAAATATCCCCATTTTTCCTCGTCACCACCGACGTGTCCCAGTTGCTTTATTGACGGGATAGTATTTACAGTGAGTTTGTGTGTGGCTTGATATAACTGTTGTAAATTAAGCCACTCAGAAACCGAAGCTGGTTGATATAAAAGTCTTTAGTCAACAGAAGAAGCAGACATTCTTTTGGAGACTCCATCAGTAAAACCTCCAACCTCGAAGTTCGTCAAGTTTATATACACTTAAGATCAAAGGTAAACTGCAGATGATTCAATGCAGTTTCAATAGTTATAATAATGTTTACGTAGAATTTTGGGTTGGATGAAAAGTTTCATCGAAGTATACATTTATAAAGTTAATATACTCTAGCTGACGAGATACCCGTGATATACAACAACTTTGCTGATTCAAAGTAATTCATATGGATGGTCTAATAAGGTTCTAAAACTGAAACCCAGACGCCCAAAATGAGTAGGAAAAACTGCAGATGCTGGATTACCGAAGATAGACACAAAATGCTGGAGTAACGCAGCGGGACAGGCAGCATCTCTGGATACATCTAATATCCAGAGATGCTGCCTGTTCCATTGAGTTACTCCAGCATTTTGTGTCTATTTTCGTCCAAAATGAGCGTGTGTGTGAGTGCTGAACTTTTTTTTCTCGTTTATTATATTTTCTTGTTTACAGTGTACTATGTTTACATATTCTGTTGTGCTGCTGCAAGTAAGAATTTCATTGTTCCATCTGGGACATATGACAATAAAACACTCCTGACCCTTGACTCTCTTGCCTACACAAATAACCATATAACCATATAACAATTACAGCACGGAAACAGGCCATCTCGGCCCTACAAGTCCGTGCCGAACAACTTTTTTCCCTTAGTCCCACCTGCCTGCACTCATACCATAACCCTCCATTCCCTTCTCATCCATATGCCTATCCAATTTATTTTTAAATGATACCAACGAACCTGCCGCCACCACTTCCACTGGAAGCTCATTCCAAATGCCCCAATTGTTGTGTAGGAAGGAACTGCAGGTGCTGGTTTATACCAAAGATAGACACAAAGTGCTGGAGTAATGCAGCGGGACAGGTCAGAACCCTTCTCCAGACCCCAATTGATGATAGATGAATTGAAGACGAGTCTCAACCCATCTCCAGCTTCTGCCATTTTTTTTTGGTGCTTAATCATATACTGTTTTACAACTTATTTTGTGCCCCCACAAGGAATCCCTTGAAACTGTCGAAGGGAAATTACAACCACTTTCCAAATGTGCACTAATCTTTCTTCCAATATTTAGTTCCTACCACAGAATCACTTCTTATATGATTTCAGTAGCACAGTAACAAGAAACTACTGGAAGTGTTCCAATATGAATGCCTGTCGCAGTTGTTTACATCAATCAATAATTTATTACAGGCCATGCAATTAGTGTGCAGGCAGAATGGTCACTACAAATGGAGATTAGGAACTCACTATTGCATAGATGCTGTTTGTTATTAGGAAAGCTTAGCCGGTCAGATTCCTTCTTCAGACCCCGATTTCCAGCATCTCTGGAGAAAAGGAATAGGTGAAGTTTTGGGTCGCGACACTTCTTCAGAATGAGAGTCGGGGGAAAAGGAAACGAGAGATCTAGACGGCGATATAGAGAGATATAGAACAAATGAATGAAAGATATGCAAAAAGTAACGATGATAAAGGGAACATAATGATAATAAATCATCCAGAGATGTTGCCTGACCCACTGAGTTACTCCAGCTTTTTGTGTTTATCTTCTGTTGTCTGTATTAAGTCTATTCTATAATGGAGATTGGATTTTCTCTTAACCTCTTCATCAATGCAACCCCCTGTTTGGCATTTAAAAACTTCAGTGCCACCTCATCAAGGCAAAGTCTGAACCATCAGGACATTGAAAATAGGTGCTGGTGTAGGCCATTCGGTCCATTCAATATGATCATGGCTGATCACCAAAATCAGTACCCCGTTCCTCCTTTCTCCCCATATCCCTTAATTCCATTAGCCCTATGAACTAAATCTCACTCTCTTGAAAACATCCAGCGAATTGTCTTCCACTACATTCTGTGGCAGAGAATTCAACAGATTCTCAACTCTCTGGGTGAAAATGTTTTCCCTCATCTCAGTCCTAAATGGCCGACCCCTTATTCATAAACCGTGACTCCTGGTTCTGGACTCCCCCAACATCAGGAACATTTTTCCTGCATCTAGCCTGTCCAATCCCTTAAGAATTTTATATGTTTCTATACGATTCCCTCTCTTTCTTCTAAATTCCAGTGAATATAAGCTCAGTCGATCCACTCTTTCATCATATGTCAGTCCCACCGTCCAGGGAATTAACCTGGTGAACCTACGCTGCACTCCCTCAATAGCAAGAATGTCCTTCCTCAAATTGGGAGACCAAAACTGCACACAATACTCCAGATGTGGAGTACTAGGGACAAACCTAGACAGCCAGCGTATTCTTTGAGGCCAAGACTGAGCTGTTGAGAAAAGCCCAAGACCTCCAGTTTCCCCTCTTTGAGGTCAACCCCGAGCTGCCAGGGCAAGCCCGAGACCACCAGAGCCCTCTCTTTGAGGCCAGGAGTGAGTCGCCGCGACTAGCCCATAGACAACGAGGTACCATGGACCCAGACCTCCTCGTCACCCACCATAAATAAAGCTTATCACTTGAGTTCACAGTACTACGAGTGTGTCAGTGTAGTCATTGTTGACCCAGTATCATCCCTGATGCCACAAAGGGTCCCAACCTGAAATGCCACATAAGTCATGTCAACCCAGTTATTAAGTATTAATGACTTTTTAAGTCAAGGATGTCAACTGCCTCTTATTTGATTATTAGTCACCAATCAACTGTAGGTGACTTTTTTCCAACACAAGTCCTGGGTAATCTGGGCAGTTCTATAGCTGAATCTAACAACACCACCCTTGCTTCCCTTTCTCTCCGTCCCTCCCCCACCCTAGTTGTCTGACTAGTTCCACTGAACTCCTGATTCATTTTACTTTGGATGCCTTGTTGTCACCTTCTCCTCAGCCAACAATGAACCATTGTACATTTCCTTGATCAGTCGTTTTTACCCTTCCATATCTCTAGTTTCCCCTCTCCTCCGACTGAAGAAGGGTCTTGACCTGAAACGTCACCCATTCCTTGTCTCCAGAGATGCTGCCTGCCCCTCTGAGTTACTCCAGCATTTTGTGTCCACCTATCTCTTGCTGTCCTATTAAAAACATCTCAAGTTGCATAGCATGTTTCTAAAAATAAGAGTGCAAGCCAGTGGTGGATTTGATTAGTCCCTATATCACTGTATCATTAACATTTGTTTAATCCAGGACTTTACCTCAATATACACCCCTACTTCGTAGCAGGAGCTTTACATGTCTAGTTAATAAGATTTTAATGTTTTCTTTACATTAAAACTTAACCAGCTTGATTTTAGATGGAAATGAGGATAAAATATCATAGAGTTGGTATCTTTGAATGTTAACATGCATGCTATCAAAGGGTGGAGATTTGCAATAGGGGATTTTATGTTTATATTTTGTATAGATGGAACTTCCCATGGAAATTATATATTTTTTCCTTTGCAGAAAGAGTACACTTGTGTTTTCTTCATCAAAAAGTTTTGTTCCCTCCTTGTGGTAACTTCATAAACGATTATCAATATATTGTACATCACAAACATAGAATATACAACAGTGCAGCACGATATTCTCTTCAGCCCACAATGCTGGCTACACAAAGTGATGCCAAGGCATCCACTTACCTACCTATGCATAGCCCATCATCTTCCCTGCATATCCAGTAGTCTTTTACATCCCACTATCATATATGCTTTCACCATCATTACCAGCAGCGTGTTCCAAACACCCACCAGCTCTGTGTAAAAAATACTTGCTTGCCCAATTAGTTTAGTTTAGTTTAAGTAAGTAAGTAAGTAAGCAAGTAAGTAAGTAAGTTTATTGGCCAAGTATTCACATACAAGGAATTTGCCTTGGTGCTCCGCCCACAAGTAACAACATGACATACTGTGACAGTTACAAAGACTCAGAAAACACTAAACATTAATAATAATAAGACATTAATGATAAAACACCATTGATCAAGCATGTGAACCAACAAAAAAACAGATCAAAAGGAGGCTACAGATTTTTGACTGTTGAGTAGAGCTACTACTCGTGGATAAAAACTGTTTTTATGTCTGGCTGTGGCAGCTTTGACAGTCCGGAGTCGCCTTCCAGAGGGAAGTGATTCAAAGAGTTTGTGGCCAGGGTGAGAGGGGTCAGAGATGATCTTGCCCACTCGCATCCTGGCCCTTGCACTGTACAGTTCATCAATGGAGGGAATAGATTAGAGATACAGCGCGGAAACAGGCCCTTCAGCCCATCGAGCCCGCCTCGACCAGCGATGCCCACACATTAACACCATCCTACGCACAGTAGGAGCAATTTACATTTATACCAAATGAATGAACCTGCAAAGTCTTTGTCGTGTGGAGGAAGCGAAGATCTTGGAGAAAACCCATTCACGGGAAGAACGTCCAAGTTCCGTACAGATAGCACCGGTAGTCAGGATCGAACCTGAATCTCTGGCGCTGTAAGGCAATAGCTCTACCGCTATGCCAGTGTGCCACCCATCTCCATTAAACCTTGCCCCTCTCATCTTAGAGCTATGCCCTATGCTATGCTATTAGTATTTGATTTTCCATCCTGGGAAAGAAACTGAGTGTCTACCACATCTATGCCTCTCATTTTATATACTTCTCTCGCATATCTTACATTAAGGGGTTGGACCTTAAGGGTTTGGACAGGCTAGATGCAGGAAGATTATTCCCGATGTTGGGGAAGTCCAGAACAAGGGGTCACAGTTTAAAGATAAGGGGGAAATCTTTTAGGACCGAGATGAGAAATACATTTTTCACACAGAGAGTGGTGAATCTCTGGAATTCTCTGCCACAGAAGGTAGTTGAGGCCAGTTCATTGGCTATATTTAAGAGGGAGTTAGATGTGGGTCTTGTGGCTAAAGGGATCAGTGGGTATGGAGAGAAGGCAGGTACAGGATACTGAGTTGGATGATCAGCCATGATCATATTGAATGGCGGAGCAGGCTCGAAGGGCCGAATGGCCTACTCCTGCACCTATTTTCTATGTTTCTATGTTTCTATGTATACCCGAAACCTGCGGCTCTCCAGAGGAAACAATCCAAGGGTGTCCAACATCTCCTGTAGCTGATATCCCCTAATCCAAGCATCATTCTGCCAAACCTCTGCACCCTTTCCAAAACCTTCACACCCTTCTTGTAATGGGGGGACCAGAACTCCACACAGTACTCCAGATGCATCCAAACTGCATCATAACTTGCTGTCTCAATGCCTTGACCTATGAATGCAAGCATACCATATGATTTCTTTACCACTCCATTTACTTGTGCTGCCACTTTAAGGAATTATGGACTAGGACCCTAAGATCCCTCTGTACATCAATGCTGTAAATAGTCAGGCCATTAGTTGTCCATTTTTCTCTTACACTTGACCTTCCAAAGTGCAACCTCTCGCACTTGCTCAGATTAAACTCCATGCGCCATTTCTCCACCCATTTCTGCAGCTGACCTCTATCCCGCTGTATACATTGACAGCTTTCCTCAAACCCAACAATCTTGGTGTCATCTGCCAACTTACAAACCAATGTTTAAGAAGGAACTGCATGCAGATGCTGGAAAATCGAAGGTAGATATTATTATTATTATTTCGGCCTGAAACGTTGCCTATTTCCTTCGCTCCATAGATGCTGCCTCACCCGCTGAGTTTCTCCAGCATTTTTGTCCAACTTACAAACCAACTTAGGTTTATACATGTCACAGACAGCAGTGATCCCAGCACAGATTCTTGTGGAACTGGGTAGACAAAAGTGCTGGGGAAACTCAGCGGGTACAGCAGCATCTATGGAGCGAAGGAAATGGGCAACGTTTCGGGCCGAAACCCTTCTTGGAACTTCTCTGGTCACGGAGCTCCAGCCTGAATCTTGTCATTCCACCACCACGATGCGATACAATATGATACGATAGAACTTTATTGATCCCAGGAGGGAAATCGATCTGCCAACAGTCATAAAAACCCTTTGTCTTCCATTAGTAACCCATTTCCAAATCCACACAAGTAAGTCACCATTTTGCCAACCTCTCGATCATGTCTGAAAAACACAAATCCTGGCCATGTCCATCCCTCAACTTATGTTTACACATCGGCCACAACATCATAGGCCCAAGCATCAATCCAGGCTCTAAATTCATTTGTTTTCTCCACTATACTCCTTGCATTGAAATAAACCCACTCCAGCCCATCTGCATGAGCATATTCCTTTATCTCTTCCTGCCTGTTCTTCCTTTGAGAATTACTGGTTCTAATCTCTATCTTTCTGTCACTCCTTCCAATTTCTGACCTACTATCGTAGTTCAAAGGTTCAAAGGTTGTTTATTAGTCACATACACCAATTGGTGTAGTGAAATGTGTATTGCCAGTGCAGCACGTAAAATAATGAATGCAGACATAACAATAATAAAGAGATTTAACCATAAAAAATATATCCCCACAATGGTTCCCATTATGAGGGAAGGCACAAAGTTTAGTCCCCATCCCCATGTCCACCCATAGTCAGGCCTACTGAAGCCTCCGCAGTCACCG
The DNA here is from genome assembly GCF_010909765.2 of Amblyraja radiata. Classification (NCBI taxonomy): domain Eukaryota; kingdom Metazoa; phylum Chordata; class Chondrichthyes; order Rajiformes; family Rajidae; genus Amblyraja; species Amblyraja radiata. Next base: position 3,875,169 of record NC_045967.1, on the reverse strand, counting down.
CTACGGTGGCCCGATGTTCCAGGCTGTTCTCGCCGGATGATGGTGCTCCAGCGTCGGGAGAATCCTCTCAGCGGCTTGGGATACCTTGAACGGCCGCTTCCATTACCAGAGACCACGGCTTCCGAAGCCGACAGGCCGCGCTGGATGGAGCTCCACCACTGGCGATTTCGGCGAGAGATCCCAGGCTCCCGATGTTAAAGTTCAGCGCCGCCGCCCGCGGCCGACCGCTCCACAGACCCGCAGCTCCGCGATGTTTTTATCGGTGGTCTCAGCATTCCGGAGTTCCAGCGTGGCGGCCCGGGCAAGGCATCGCCCGCTCTGCTCCGCGATAGCGCTCCAGCACTGTGCCGCCGCTGAAGCCGAGGTTCTGGGCAGTCCCCTCAGGAAACGCTGCTCCAGGCCCGCTGGTAGGCCGCGAGGACAGGTCGAAGGTGCAGCACGGAGAAAAGCAGCCTTTCCGACCATGCGGGGACCCTGAAAAGCAGTTCCCCCCTTCCCCCCCCCCCCCCACCCCCACATGAGAAAGACTAGAACTCCGTAAAAACAAAAACTCAACCAACTAAAAATAAAAAAAAGAGATGAAAAAACAGACAGTTGCAGGCTGGGCAGCCATACCCATACAGGGCGGCACCACTTCCTCCCTAGTTTAAACCCTCCTGAGTAGCACTTTCAACCCTCTCTGCAATGATACTGCCCCCCCCCTTCTGTTCCCATGCAACTCTTGTGCAGATCACCTCTGGCCCAGAAGAAATCCTGTTGGTCTATAAAACTTGAATCACTGCCGCCTGTACCAAATCCTAAGCCATGCATTTCTCTAACCTATCTTCATTTTTCTACCCTCATTAGCACGTGGCACCAGGAGTAATCCAGAGATACACAACCCTCGGGGTCCTGCTTTTTAATCTGTCTAACTCCACTCTGCAGGACTTCATCCCTTTTGTTAGCTATGTATTTTGTACCGACTGTACATGCCTAAGGAACGGGCAGGAAGTACCGGGAAAGGGAGGAGGCAGAAGGTGCAGAATCTCCTGGAGCCATTTCCTTTGACGACAGGTATGCTCTTTGTATACTGTTCCTGGAAAATCATAGAATTGAGAATAGACACAAAAAGCTGGAGTAACTCAGAGGGTCAGACAGCATCCCTGGAGAAAAGGAATAGGTGACATTTCGGTTCATGACCCTTCTTCACACCCGACCTGAAACGTCACCTATTCCTTTTCTCCAGAGATGCTGTCTGCCCCGCTGAGTTACTCCAACCTTTTGTGTCTATCTTCAGTTTAAACCAGCAGTTCCTTCCTAAACATAGAATTGAGTACATTACTGACTGGGCAAATGCATGGCAGATGCAGTATAATGTGGATAAATGTGAGGTTATCCACTTTGGTGGCAAAAACAGGAAAGTAGATTATTATCTAAATGGTGGCCGATTAGGAAAAGGGGAGATGCAACGAGACCTGGGTGTCATGGTACACCAGTCATTGAAAGTAGGCATGCAGGTGCAGCAGGCAGT